>NC_035107.1:86744527-87362296 GCF_002204515.2 Aedes aegypti
GATTCGGATGCAGGATTATTTTCTCATTACTATCAACCCGTCGTCGCCGTCGTCGACGTCATAGTCATCGTCACCCTTCAACGATGACAATGACGAGTGCTGACGTGCACCTTCTATCTGTTCATTCCCAGCGATGATTAAGGGTATGTGAAACTCTAATGATTCCTCCAAGTCCACGGAATCCAATGAGGCAAATATTAGGTTTTTGTCAGTTTTTATTTCATAACAGTGTTGAAAAGTAATACTTTTCATCTCTGTTATAGTGTTGCCAAATTATTAACAGAATTGCATTGAATTGCTCCCAATTTTTCATTGACTTATAGTCAACTAGCTTCTTATTCTGATCAAATTTCGACTCAGGTGAAGGATTCTGAGTAAAAATAGAATCGATGCTCCAAGAAATAATCCAAATCGCAGGTCAGTGGAGGAGGCCTTCGTGCCTCTAAAGACGGGGACAGTGAGGATAGACCTGACCATTAATCCTACATAGATGGAACTATATAATACGTCTGACAATGACACGGTGCTGCAGCCATCAAAAGATATTATAGTAGATATAGAGTTTCACGAAAAAGTTTTTAAATTCCTGTCGTTTCGTCATCAACATTTTTTGCAATTTCGTGAATCGCTTTATTTCGTATCGGTATGAAAAAAGCCCATATCGCATACCCTTATCCCGAATGATGGTGCAAAGGTGGTAGACGGCAAATAAATACGCTTTTATTCCAAAGATTGGAGTGCGGGACTGTTCTGTTCTGTGGCCATCATCGTCGCATGCATACGAAATTGCGGTTTTTGTGCGCGGGGGAGTTTCAACACTAATCGCAATCGCATTTCTGCGGACTTTATTCGTTTTTATTTTCCCATTTTTGCCGAGGGGTTGATATTCGAACGAGATGAGAATGTCTAATAAGGGGCTTTGACGACGATTTTCGGGGGAAAATTGGATGAGATCCAGAACAAGCAATCCTGTCGGTATTTGCGTTTCTGGGCTTAGAGAATGAATGCAGCGTTCTGAAGGAAGAGATTGAGCTTGGGCTCCCAAACTTTCTTCTAGTTTTCATTAAGTTATTAAAGCAAGAATGTGTTTCCACAACCGGATAAATATTGTTCATAGCAATCGACAAGAAACCGTTTCACTATGCTTCCATAATATATAAATACATAATTCTTTCATCGTTATAGCATGTCTTTTCATACGCCTGATACATAGGCAGTCTGCTAACCACAAGCAACATTACCTCTTCACCTTCCCGCATGAATTGGCGTAGATGCAGAGGTATACCCGGTCTACTGTGGGTAAATTTCAATGCTACATCAATTCCTGTCCCTTTCCCTCATTGGTCTGCAGTCTGACGTTGCAGGCGTCATTGTTGCCTAAAAATAGAAGATCACCAGCACTTATTCACTGAGGGTGTCTGTTAGTCCCTAGTAGTCATCTGGTTAGTTCCTTGTGTAAGTGCAGTAGATCTGTCGATACTGAAGTGCCGCCTGTGGTTGGCCATTCAAGCTCAAGCTAAAAATTTGGAAATTAGCTTTGCGCAGTGGCGATATCGTAACCAATGAGGTACAACCGAGGTGCGATTATTGCTAGTTGAAATGAACTAATGTTTGATGAAAATTTCAGTCATTGAAGTTCACCAACGTGCATAATTTCAAGCATTCGTATTGTTGACATTTTGCAGAAATCACTCTTAAAAGAACAGTCTTTCCCATACATTTGATCGATTTTCTGCATACAAACTTCAATGCTTTCTGAATTTTGCTCAAACTTTCATAGAATCTCCTGAGAGCCCAAATAAACCAGTTTGAGAGTTCACATAACAATGGGCCACCTTAATAATCAACTTTAAGACTAGTAAACAAGACACAATCATGCATTCTGTTTATTCCTCGCCCCATCAGCAAAAAGAGCAACCCTTATCAACCGAGCTGATACTAGCAATTAATCTTCATGTAAAATTTACTCATCCTTGTACACAATTACACCTACACAGCACGCGTGAACGACCGTTTCCTAAACGGGTAAACGACCCGCACATCCGGTGGCCTCGCCGAAAACCGGAGCTGCTCCATCTCCATCTCCGTAGTGCTAATTAATTGAATTAATTATTCATCCAGCCAAATTGGTGCACAATTCCGTGAAATTCGATGTAAACACGTTGCCCCCGTGTATGTATCTCAGCGGCAGGAGCATCCCTTCCGATTGCCACAAATGCCCAATCCCATTTCGGGACAAACACCGGAAACTGAAAACCCTGCATGTCCATTATAGCTAGAAATGAGGGAAGGAGGATTCCCACTCTGCAGCATAACGTAGGCTTAGACAAGGCGACTTCAGTCGAACATTCAGGCCAGAATTCCGCAGCAGCAGTAGCATCATCGTTGCCGAAAACACGTACCGAGAGTAAGATCCCGTTGCGGTTCCACACTTGCTGTTAGATTGGATCTAGACTTGTTCACTTTTTTAAAAGTACGTTTTCCTTATTTAACTCTGAATTTATTTATCAAAACAAATATTCCTTCCGAAAATTCTCCATTTGGTATAGTCTTAGGATGGGTGCATCAAATCAATTTTGTGATAATTTGTTTTTTTTTCCATCGAAATGTCTATCTGAAATGGTCTGACCATTAATTTTATTAAAACGAAGTACATGGTTGTAAGTATTGGGGACCTTCCTTAGCCGAGTGGTTAAAGTCCGCGGCTACAATCCAAAGCCATGTTGAAGGTGTCTGGGTTCGATTCCCAGTCGGTCCAAGATCTTTTCGTACCTAATTGAAATTTTGTTGACTTCCTTGGGCATAGAGTATCATCGTACCTGCCACACGATATACAAATGCGAAAATGGAAACTTTGTCAATGAAAGCTCTCAGCTAATAACTGTGGAAGTGCTCATAAGAACACTAAGCTGAGTAGCCGGCTCTGTCCCAGTGGGGACGTTAATGCCAAGAAGAAGATGGTTGCAAGTAGAGAAAGAGGTAGGCTTGGTGGTGTAGGTGCTGAGGTTCTGTTTGATGGGGATGAGTTTGAAGTTGTTGTAGAATTTGTTTACCTTGGAACACTTGTGACATGTAACAACGACAATTCCCGCGAACTGAAAAGACGTGTAGCTGCTGCAAATTGGGCCTTTTACGGACTACGTAATCAGCTTGCGACCCGCAACTTGCAAACGGAAACAAGATTCGCCCTGTATAAATCATGGATTCTTCCGGTGGCTCTATACGGGCACGAAGCGTGGACGTTGAAAGAAGAAACCGGAAAGCCTTCGGTGTTTCGAGCGTGCACACTTCAGTGGGCTGGTCACTTAGTGTGAATGTCGGAAGAAACTATTGCTAAAACAAAATGCAGCAAGAAACCAGGTGGAGATAGGTGGACTGTTGGAAGACCATGAGTACGCTGGCTGTACGCAGTAGAAGAAAACCTGGCGACCCTGAACGTGCTGGACAACCTGAGAAGTGTTGCCAAAGACCATCGAAGATGGAGCTTTACAATACGGCTGGCAATGGCGTGACGATCAGTGCTGGGAATGGTAATAGTAGTAGGCTTGAATTTCGAGAAAATCACGTGGCTTTCCCAGTACAGTAGTTCAAAAAAGTGAATCTCATTAAGTAGCCTATGTTAGGTGCATGAATCTTCTAAATCGTTAGTGTCATTGAAGGCTCTAAATGCGGGAAATGCAGCGGGAAATAGAACATTTTTCTACAGTAATTTTGGGTTGCCCTTAGCAACGGATTTTTTGCGATTTTCAAAGCTCTTTGCCTACAGCAGCGATAGGCGTGAGTTTCACTGGCTTCGCTGACTGCGATTGGCTTTGTTTGGCTACTGTAGAATGAATTTCAGATTTTTTCCCAACCCTGGTGACGATACGCTGTAGCTATCAAGGTAAGGTACACTCCCGTGCAAAAGTTTGGGTTCAACCTCTAAAAAGCATACAAAAGTGTTCTGTCCATATCTCTAGGAATACACGTCCAATTGAAAGTCTTTTAAGTGAAGATGAATCGAAGCCAAACTTCAATTTTTCAAGAGCACAGATCTGGGGAGCCAAACATCCATTTAAGCTGAAAACTTAATCGATTGGTCACTAGCTGGTGGTGACCAATCGATTAGGCAAAGAGTTATGCTTACTTCATATGTATTTTGCCGAAAACTTTTTTTTAATTTTGTGTTCTATATTTTTACTTAAAATTGTGACATTTTTCAAAAAACACACTGCAAAATCATATCTAATTTCCTCTGCAATGGATCGACCAAAATTTTAAATCAAAGTTTCATTAGAATCGTAATCTTATATTCTTTGAAGAGGCCCTGCGAAATTTTGGCGGAAAAGTCTGAAAAGTATTCAAAATCAATGAAACATTCAGTCAAGTCATCGTGCAAATGTTTGGGTTCACCCCTCAATATGATGCAAATCGTGCAAAAGTTTGGGTTTACCTGAGCCGCACGCACAAAATTTTTGTCAATATCTCTGCCATTTTTCAACCAATTTTAATAGTTTAAAGCTTTTTTGAGAGCAAATTATGGCGCGTCCATGATTGGTTTGAGATTTCACAGATTTTTCGAGTTTTAAGTAAGTTCAGGTGAACCCAAACTTTTGCACGATGACTTGCCTGACTGTATCATTAATTTTGAATACTTTCCAGATTTTTCCGCCAAAATTTCGTAGGGTCTCTTTAAAGAATATAAGATTACGATTTTAATGACACCTTGATTTGAAATTTAGTTCGATCCATTGCTGAGGAAATTCGATATGATTTTTCAGTGTGTTTTTTGAAAAATGTCACAATTTTAAGTAAAAATATAGAATACAAATTGCCTTTCGATTGCGTCTTAGAGAGTTTCAGTTGGACGCGTAATCACAGAGATATGGACAGAACACTTTTGTATGGTTTTTAGGGAGTGAACCCAAACTTATGCACGGGAGTGTAGGTTTTAACTCATGTTTTCGCCTGGATGAAAAGCTACGCTAGAAATGCGCACAGTCATCAACCATCATCATCGCGAAAACTGATGACAATGATTGAATTCTCCCAGGTCACCAGTCATTTGACCAGCTTTGTAAAATGGCTCATGGTGTAGCCATGTGATGCCATATAAGCTATTTTAATACCAGAAAAGGCAAAATATGCAACACTATTGTCAACATAAGGTACACAAGGTATTGTCTGTTTTATGGCCAACAAAACGCGCCGCAAACTTTCCAACAGACAGACACAATCGTCACCAGCAAACGCATCAAAAGAGGTGCTATTCCGTTATGTTGGTAAGACTGGTAAAACGTCAAATTGGCAGCGGCTGGTTCGCTGGCGACAGTTTTGGCGACGATTACGAGTCGCGTCCAATAAGGTGCAAAGTTTACAATAAATTAAAAGAAAAATGAAAACATACACAAAAAGTAGAAAGAAAAAGAATTAGTTCAGAGTAGAGGTTGCAGATTCCTTCTCTAGTAAAAGATTATCCTGCCTGATTGATCCTACCTGTACTTGAACCTTGGATCTTCCCGAACCTTTCCATTGACTCTATTCAGAAACGATGGTGATAAATTATGAGTAACTGAGGTTATTCTAGAGAGAATTGATGTTTGAAATCCTATGGTTTAAAATTCCATTGCGAATCGGTCACAGAACTCGACCATTTTCGTTTATTGGACGCATATATTTAAAAGTGTTTTACACAGATAAATCGTCCATATCGATTAAAGAATAAATTCTGAAAGTAGTATATGAGTTTTTGCATTTAATTTATTTGAAAAATTCTAGAACCGAAACTGTTAATTTCAGAGGAAATAAAGTGAACCGTTTGTGCTACAACAAACATTTATACACTGAGAAAATATTTTACTCTTTAAATCGAAATTTCAAAAATGTACTTAAATTTTAAAATGCACATTTATGAGGTGTTTTTTTTATTTTTACCATAGAATCTTGATTGAAAATAGATGATTGAGCCATAATTTCATTATTGAGACTTTTTAAATAATACAGTTTTTCTTAGAAAAACATTTGGTCGATTTTCAACTTTGTTTTATCCAAACACGTTTGGTTGAATGAGAAAAAGAATGTTGTAATTATTCAGAATATAATGATTACATGATCATTTCTCTAAAATTGACCTATTTCGATTTATTTCAAATTTAATGTAAATAATTGTTAATTTTGTATATAGTAAAAAGCCCTTTTTATAAGTTATTCGCGATTTTCCATAAAAGCAATAGTCCATTTTACGAGTCGTTTCGGAAATTTTGACAGGAGGCGGTGCCGTAACGTGAAAGTAACAGCATATCAGCACTGTTGTCGTTCCGTAAAATGGACTATAAGGCAGTAGAAAGGAATATGATTTAAAATTTAGAAAATCCGATGTTCTGGAAGGAGTTTCGCTAATAACTTATATAAATGACCTATTATATTATAAATCATTGTCTGTATTAAAGTTGAAATAACTCGAAAATTGCTACTTCTAGATAAGTGATCCAGTCTAATATACACTGAAGAAAACACGTTGAAAACGAATAAATTTTTGTTGGCTGCGCTTTCGTTCCGGATCATGTGGTGGGGACAACGACACATGGAGGAGGTTCAGTTTGTTAGATTGAAAAAAAAAAGTCTAAACAACTGACAAAAGTCGGTATGAATGGTGTAATCGCACGGTTTTTACAAGTATTCTTGAAAATGTCATAAGTGAAAGCCAATTTTTTAAGAACTGATTTACGTGGCGGCATTTTGGTTTGTTGTTTGCTTTTTGATGTGTAATCAAAATAAATTACGGTTTGAGGTGACAGACTTGGATGTATGGGGTACAACGGTCAATTCAATTTTTATCGTAAGGAATCAAAAGTTTCCCTGCGTGTAATATGTATTATTTTAAAAGTAACAACATTCCAATTTAGGGGAACTATTTGTTTGAGGCTTAGGAACCGAATTAAACCTCACTTTTTGGAAGGAAGTTGTGAATTCAGAGCTTCGCTTCACTCTTCCGTCTGTTAGTAGAAACAAACATATTCAGTGAATATTCTAAGCAACAGTGCACACTGATCCAAGAAGCTAATTTAGGCGGACATGGCTTTCGTCAAGAATTATTGGTTTTAGAGCCATAGTTTCTTCTGAGAATATGTTAAGAATTTTCAGTACTACAAAATGTACGATACATACAAGAAAGCTAATTTTATGATGAAAAACTCAAATAACATGAAAACCATAAGAAATATAACTTTGGTAAGTTCAGCAATGTTGTAGCAAATGATAAGTATAAAAAGTTTGTAGAGCATAGCAGGCCAAAATAACTAAAAAATAAAACACTTAAGAGCAAAAAACGATTTTTTATCAAACATACTTAATTATCTCGGCTCTTAAGCAAAACCAAGAAAAAGTTTGGTCGGCAATTTTGTTTCTATGATCATTGGCTACAACTTTGCTGAACATACCAACTTACGATTCGTTAAAATAAAAAAAGTTGTACGTCACTCTTGCGATCACCGCAAAATTTTTTATGATCCGTGCATTTCATAGTACTGAAAACTCTGAACATATTCTCAGAAGAAACGATGGCTCTAAAATCAATAAATCTTGACGAAAACCTCATGTCCGCCTAAATTAGCTTCCTGGACCAGTGTGCAGTGGTTTGTATCTCAAAACTCCGTTTACGAATTTCTTATGTTTTTTTTTTTTGCCTGAATGTATGATATTGCATGGTAATCTCAGGAATGTTGATTCTTAAGTAATCTGGCCTTCACCATCTATGATTATGATTCAGTTCTGAGTCTAGTAACCCAGATCTTGAGCACATAGTAACCTGTCGAAGATCGGCTGTAACGCTTAATCGTTCAGATTTAACGGCTACGCAGTCTTTGATGAAATAGAATGAGGTTTATTGCTTAGCCAACGTTTCGACACAAATATGGTGTCTTCTACAGGAGGAAACTAGTTTTGTCATTATTGGTCTTAAGTTTTGTCGTACAGTAACTGTCTTGTAAATTGATTGTTGGTTCATTACTGAGATAGTTTCTCTAAACTAATAACGGACTATCGACCGATTAGTCCATTATAAGTTAGAGAAACCATCAAAGGAATGTACCAACAATCAATTTACAAAACAGTTACAGTACGATAATACTTAAGACCAAAAAGACTGCGTAGCTATTAAATCTGAATGAATGAAACAGTTGTTGAGTTTAAATGTCTTACCTTATCAAAAATAGTAAAGTAGATTTAAAGTTCAACATTCTGAACTGCCTTTGCCTGCTGAAGTCCCCATGTAAAAATTTCCGCTTTTTCTATTCAATTCTTGCAATGCATTACCTGTAAAGAGAAAAAACATGAAATTAATTATAAACTGCAATAATTTCTATGATAAATGTCAATGTTCTTCTGTAAATATTGCAATCCAAACAGCCTTTAGCGATCAATACAGCAGTTGTAATGTAATGAATCATCTGAAGCCAAAGCACAAACAAACCAAACGATGAGGATCTAGTCAAGTGGGCGTATCACATTCCGAACTACGGAGATATGAATTTAACATTGTAACTACCTCCCCGTGTCGTTCAGCGATGCAATGATACACGATACCTATCATTACTCCAATCCCTACTATTGGAGATATCTTTCCCCGACGGACGACACCGAAAGATTGCCCGCGTAAGGAAGGTATTCGTCCTAGATAGAGCATATTGCTATAAGTTGCTGCCGCCATACAGAGGACACATCGAGACGCCCCCCATTTGATATCGTGGAGCTCCTATCAGAGGGCTGGTGGGCTTCGCTTCCACCCAACGCAGTCAGTGAGATGTCAAAATAAACAAACCATGCTACGAACAGAAGCCGCCTCCTCAATGCCGGTTGTAAATCCCTTTCGGTCGGTTGTTTGGTCGGCAAAGAAAACCGTGATTCTGCACATGGACACGGCGAATGGTGTACCAACCGATATGTTGAGCCGCTGTGGTTGCCTTATATTGCAGTCAGTGGAGTGCACCTGACAGTTATAGGAGAGCGAGAGGGAGGCGTGGTCGCCATGTTTACTTCTGGTGCATCCTTCGTTTGGTTTGAAGATTGAACGCGGCAAATGCGTATGACTTAGGTTCAACGTGTGTGTTCCCTGATCTCAGAGCTTGTTGCGTTGCAGGCTGCAACTGGCAGCAGCAACAGCGCAGATATACGGCAGCAATTAAAACTAATTTCCAATGCAACAGCCTGTGGTGGTGATCGAACAGGGGAAATAAGAAGAAATGGGCACCAGAATAAAGGTGGCATAAAGGTCCGATGATGGAGTGAGACAGTCACAGCACGCTGTTATTTGGATTAACATCCACAATATATGAATGTTTCAAAAACAAGCTTTTGAAATATTAATGGTTATCCCAAGCGGTATTTTTTGTGGACTTGAAGACTTCTTCAACATCAGTTTATTGAAACCATTCACAAGGTCAGTAGCTCTACAAATTAAACAAATACAATTATTTTGCACGGATCAAACAAAACGGCAATGTTTGTAACTGAATCGTGAACTATTAATTTATTCCAACTCTTTCAACTCATTTGAAACTATTCTGATCGGTAACAGATTCACTGGAACCGGTTCCTTGAGCATCTGCATTGAGGATCAAATTTTGATCAGCACAAACCGTATCATGCGACATATTGATTACACTTTTTTAATCATCAAGATTTTTTCACCCTAGGTACAGTACAATGTATATTGACTTATTGCATGCAAAAAAGGGTCATCTACAAGAACTTCGGGAATATCCTAGAGGCAACTCCGAGACCCTTGGAGAGGACGTCAATCCGATGATTGCAATCCATAGCATGCGAAACAATAATGTGAACACTTAGAAAGATGGCGTCTTCTGCAAAGTTCTTCAGTAGCTCATCGACTAACATTATTCGATCCAAGAGATTCGAGATTTTATCACCAGACGGCGCTAGTGAGCATAACAATTTAAAATAACAGAATCGCAGCAGGGTTTCCAGAGCATTTCATCTGTTCATTGGTAATTCACTGCAAGGTGGCAAGCAAAGGTGTAAGTTTTCGATTCGGTTAGACATTTGAAGATGCTGAACGACCTCAAAAGTTATTTTTGCCGATATTCCAACAAGGGATTTTCAGTCGATAATCTTCCAGTATTTTTTTAAATAGATTTAAAGGAATCTTTCCTCTCCTAGGAGTTCTTCGGGACTTTTTTTTTAAAACGTGACTTTATGAAACGACCCAAAAATTCTTAAAACTTTCAATTGCTTTTTCAAATATTTATCTGAGAAATTGACTGATTCTAGATATTTATAAAGAAATTTCATGAGCCTTGGTATTTAATAATGAATTATATACTGACTTCCCGGAATTATTCTAGGAAATCCGCTACAGTTCATATTGAGAATCACTTCAATGTATTTTTGATAATCGTTCCAAAAGTTTAATTTCTATTGTCCTCAATATACTTCAAGATATATCTTTCGTAAAGGGTGAAGTGAACCCTTAATCCTTTATACTTGAATAATTCATCCATAGATTATCACATATATTTTGAATAATTCCTCAAGTTACTTCAAAATTTCTTTTCGAGAAATAATAGGGTCTACTTCTGAAAATTCTTCAGGGTATTTCTCCAAAAAATTTTCTCATGATTTGAATTTTTAAACTAATTTCCTGAGATTTTCTTCGAGGATTAGTTTAAGTAAACATTTTAAATTTTTGAAGCGTAGTATACGCACAGGCCTGTCAATCGTTAGATTCTTGGTTTGATACCAGGTTGCCATGAAAACTTTTATGTTTTCATATTTTAGTTTCTTGAGACACATTTATGAAATTCAATTCAATACCTTGTGGTGGTAGTCTATTTGGTTGATTGTGGATATTTTTTCGAAAAATTTCTTGCAAAAATGCTGTCAGTATCTTCTTCTTCTTGGCATTAACTTCTTCACTGGAACAGAGCCTGCTGCACAGCTTAATGTTCAATGAGCACGTCCACAATTATTAACTGAGAGCTTTCTTTGCCAAAGTTGCCATTTTTGCATTCGTCCATCAGCAGGTACGACGAAACTCTATGCCCAGGGAAGTCAAGGAAATTTCCATTACGAAAAGATCCTCGACCGACCAGGAATCGAACCCAGACACCTTCAGCATGGCTTTGCTTTATAACCGCGGACTCTAACCACTCGGTTGAGGAAGGCCCCTGTCAGTATCTTCGTTGGTTTTTATTTCAGAAATCCTTATTGGAATTTCTATCGAACAGTCTAAAGCAGTTCTGGTGATATGTTAAGAGAGAATTTGCTTTCAGGTCAGGAAAATATCTGAAGTTCTCCCGAAGAAAACTCGAAAGGCATTTCGTAAGATGCCCTTAGAATGATTGGTGCTTGAGATTTGCAAGAAATTCTTAGAAAAAAATCTAAATACATTTTCGTACAACTCTAGAATGATTCCAGAAAGAATATGTGCAAAAAATCTTGAAAATCAAATCCTTGCAATAACTAGATGCAAGTCATTATTCAATCGGACACGAATGCACCGCACTGATGTTGAGTGTTGATAATGAACACATCAATCGATCATTAGCTGAAATAACTGCTGGTGGAATTAAAACTTTTCTTCAAATATTTTTTCATATTATGCAATCTTTCAATTATGATTTTTTTCGATTTGTTTGCTCTAGGATTGAATCTTAAAATAGATGAGCTTGTAATAGAATCCCTAGAATGATTTCTGGTTGTGTCCTTGAAAAAATTCCTAGTTGGATTCTTGGAGGTATTCTGATAAGACTTGAGACTTATTGGACGAGTCTCTTGAAGAACTGTTAAATGATTTTTTTGAAAATATATCAGATGCTAATTTACGACAAAATTTCTTAATTCCCTGAGTAATTTTCTTCAAAAAGTAATTCCTACAAAGATTCTTCAAGGATAACCTCCTCTTGAAATGCCTACAGTGTATTCTTCAGGGATTTGCTCCATCAAAGATTCCTCCACGATATTCCAGGATCAAGGAATTCTTCCAAGCACTCATCCACGGATTCATACAGATTTACTACTAATATGTCCAGGAGTATTTTTCAGAATTCCTTTTCAGGGATGCCTTTATAAGTTCATCCAAGGATTCCTTCTGGAGTTCCTATAGGAATTTCTCTTGGGGTTTTTCAGTAATCTTTTTGGATTTTTTTTCCGTTTTTTCTTTCAGATATTCTTGCAATAATTTCTCCAGGGCTCGTTCAGAAAATTAATCCAAATTTTTTTCCGAGAATGCTAGAGTTTTCCTTAGGGAGTCCTTCAGGTTTTCATCAAAGGATTCCATCAATATATCTTCCAGGATAGCTTAGAGGAATTACTGAATAAATATCTGGAGTATTTCTCGGAGTACTGCTTGGAGGAATTTCTAGGGGAGTTCCCTGAGGAATATCTTGTAGAACTTCACGACGAATCCCTGTTTGAGTCGCTGGAAAGATTCCTTCAAGAGCTCTCACGAGAGTTCCTTTATGGATTCCTCTAATGTTTCAAGAAGAATTCTTGAAGATATTAGTTAAGAGGTATCCGAAGGAATTCCTGTTGGAACTATTGATGAAACTCCTACAGGAACTACTGAAGGAATCCCTGTAAAAAAAAACTTATGGAAACTGTAGAAAACCTTGAAAGAGCTCCTGGAGGAATCTTTGAAGAAACTTTTGGAAAAATGCTAAGAGGTATCCTTGAAAGAACACCTGGAGGTATTCTTAAAGGAATTTGTGGAATCATTCCTGAAGAAACTCCAGGAGGAATCTCGGAGGGACTCCTAAAAGATCTCCCGGCGAAACTCCTAGATGAATTCGTAAAGGAAAATCTCTGGATGAGCTCGTTCAGTAATCTCTTCAGGGATACCAGGCGGAACTCTTGGTGGAACTCCTAAGGGATCTCTACCGGTGCTCCTTTAGGAATCCTCCTAAGAACACTTGAAGAAATCCCTGGAGAATTCCTGGAGGAGCTTCTAGAAGAATCCCTGGAGGAACTGTTGAAAGTATACATGCAGGAGTTCTTGGATGAAATTCCTGAAAATGCTTATGAAGGAACTCCTGAGGAAATCCTTGGAGGAAGCCCTGGAAGAACCCTTGAAAGAACTGGTGAAAGAATGCCTGAACGAACTTCTGGAGGGATTCCTGAACGTTTTTTTTTAAGATTTTTTGTAGATGCTTCTGAATGAATTTCTGAAAGAATTCCTGTAGGAATTCTAGAAGGAACTCCCGAAGGAAATCCTGGAGGAATTCCTGAAGGAACTAATGGAGCAATGCCTGGCGGAACTTCTGGAGTAATTCCTGAAGGGACTTCAAAAGGAATTCTTGAAGGAATTTCTAGAGGACTGTTTTAAGGAACTCCTGTAGTAATTCCTGGAGAAACTCCTGGAAGAATTCCTAAAGGAACTCCTGGAACAATTGCTGAATGAACTACAGAAATCCCTGATAGAATTCTCGGAGGCGTTCGCGAAGGAACAACTGAAATTTCTGAAAACGTGGAGCAAGTCTCCTGGAAGATTTCCTGAGGAAATTTATGAAGAAACTCCTGAACGAACTTCTGGAGGAATTCCTCAAGATACTCTTGGAGCAATTCCTGAAGGAAGCTCTCAAGGAGTTTCTGTTAGACTTCCTGAAGGAAATCCTTGAGGTATTTATGAATGCATTCCTAGGGATACTACTGGAGGAATTCCCAATGGAACTCCCAGAGGAATCCCTAAAGGAACTCTTGGACGAATTACTAAAGGAACTCCAGGAGTTCCTGAAGGTAATAATGAATTCCTGTAGGAACTTTTGGAAGAATCCCTTGCGGAGCACTTGGAGAAATCCCTGGAGGAACTTCTGGCAGAATCCCTAGAGGAACTCCTTCAGGTGAAAATGAATCGAAGCCACACCTCAAACTTTCAAGAGCACAAATCTGGAGAAACAAACATTTGTTTAAGCTGAAAACTTAATCGATTGGTCACCACCAGCTAGTTATCAATCGATTAAGTTTTCAGCTTAAAAGGATGTTTCGTTCTCCAGATTTGTGCTCTTGAAAATTTTAAGTTGGGCTTAGATTCATCTTCACCATAAAGCATCCATGGAGGAATAAATTCCTGATGGAACTCCTAGAAAAATCCTTGGAGGAAACCCTGAAGAATTCTTGGTAGAACTCCTCAAACGACTTCTAGAGGAATTTTTGAATATAGTTCTGAATTAATTTCTAATGATACTTCTGGAGGAATTTGAGAAAGAATTTCAGGAGGAATTCCTGAAAGAAATATTGAAGAAATTCCTGAATGAATTCTATCTTGAAGGAACTCCTGTAAGAATTCCTGGAGAAACTCCTGGAGAAATTCCTTGAGCAATTTTTAAAAGAACTCCTGGAGCAATTCCTGAAAGCACTCCTAGAGGAATTCCAGAAGGAAGTCGTGGAGGAATTGCTTAAAAAAATCCTGGGAAAATTCCTGAAGAAACTCTTGTAGGAATTCCTTGGAGCACTCTTAGAAGAATCCATGGAGGAATTCTTGGATGAATATTTGTAGGGCTACCTGGAGGAACTCCAGGAGTAATGCCTGGAGAAACTCCTGGAGAAATTCCTCAGGAAACTCATGAAGCACTACATGACGAAATTCCTGAAGGAATTTCTGGATTAATTCAAGAAGGAACTCCTGGAAGAATGCTTGAAGTAACTGTTGGAGGAATTTGGACGGCAATTCCGCAGAATGTTCCAAAGAAAAGAGAAATTTCAAAGGGAATTCGGGAAAACTTTCGAAGAAAATTCTTAATTTCGAAGGAAATTCCAAATGATATTCTTAAGAAAAGTCCGAGTTTTCTTCGAAATTTTTCCCGAATTCCTTTTGAAATTTCTTTTTCCTTTGGAACAATCTGCGGAATTGCCGTCAAAATTTTCTTTGGAATTTCCTTTGGATTGTCCTGCGGCATTTCCGTTGAAATTCATTTCGGATTTTTTTTTCATATTCCTTCGGCATTTCCATTGGAATGTCATTCGTACTAAGGAACTTCATTGGAACTCCCATGATTTACTTCGGAATTGGATTTTTTTTTCGGATATTAAGTTGAAATTCCCTTTTTAGTTTCTCGAAGGAATTTTCTTCGGATAGTTTTCAGGAAGTTTTCCATGAAATGCTCTATGGTTTCGTCCAGGAGTATTCTTCTGGAGAAATTCCAAAAAGAACGTTTAAAAATACTCTCTACGTAGTCCTTGGAGGACTTCCTGGGAAAAAATCCCTGTGCAAATCTTGGAGGAGTATCTACGGAATAATTTTTGGAGGAATTTCTTAGGTATTCTTGGAGGAATTTCCGGCATTATTCCTGTAGAAATTCTTTGAAGAATGGTGGAAGGATTCCTAGAGGAAAGATTGAAGGAATCCCTAGAGTTATTCGTGAAACATTTTACGCAAGATGAAATGAGTGGATTTTCCGAAAAAAATCTGCAGGAATTCTAGAAAAAAAATCCTAAGCTCGTAGAAACTTCCTCAATAGACTCTCTGGAGGAACTTCCGAAAGAAATTTCAAAGGAAATTCTGAAGAAAATTCCAATCAAATAGAAATTCCAAAGGAAATTTTGAAAAACAAAATTTTAAACAAATTCCAAATGAAATTCTGAAGTTTATACAAAAATAAATTGCGAAGGAAATTCGGAAAGAATAAAAAAAAAACATAAGAAAGGAATTTCGAAGGAAATTCCAATGGAAATTCATATGTAAATTTCGAAGAAAATTCTGGAGCAAATTCCGAACGAAATTTTAAAGGACATTCCAGAAGGACATTTCTAAATGAATTCCGAAAGAAATTCTAAGGGATATTAAAAAAAATTGTAATGAAAATTCCGAATAAAATTCTTGAGGAAATTTTAGTGGAAATTCCAAATGAAACTTCAATAGTAATTCGAAGGAAATTCCGATGTTAATACCAAAGCTTCAAAAGGAATTTTGAAGGAAATTAAAAAAGAAACTTCAAAAGGAGTTTTGAAAGGAAATTCCAAAGGTAATTCCAAAAGAAATCCTAGAAGAAATTCCAAATGAAATTCCAAGAAATTCCAAGAATTTCCTCATAAAATTCTGAAAGAAACCGAAGGAAATTCCAAACAAATTTCCGAACCAAATTTCAAAGGAAATTCCTATGTCAATTTCAAAGGGAATTCCAGAAACGAATTCCAAAGAAAATTTCAAATGAATTTCCAAAAGAAATTCCACAGGAAATTCCTAAAAAAAATTAAAGAAAATTCCTAAGATAAATTCAATGCAAAGTCCAAAAGGATGAAACTCCAAAAGGAATTACGAAGGGAATTCCAAATTCCTATGTTAATTTGGAAGGAAATTCCAAAGGAATTTTCAAAGTGAATTTCATCGGTAATTCCGAAAGAAACTTTTTAGAATACTCCGAAAAAAATTTAAAGGAATTTCCAAAGAATGTTCCTGAGAAAATTTCAATGGAAATTTTAGAGGAAATTTCAATGGAAATTCTTAAGGATATCCCGAAGAAATTCCAACAGGAATTCCGAGGGAAATTCCGAAGGAAATCATAAAACAAATGCCAATGAAAATTTCGAAGGAAATTCTGAATAAAAATCGGAAGCAATTCCGAAGGAAATTCCGTAAGGAATTTTAAAGGATAATCTGAAGAAGATAACGGAAAAAATTTCAGAGGAAATCTCCGAGTTTTCAAAGGTAATTCCAAGAAATTCCAAAAGAGAAATACTTAAAATGATTTCCGAAGAAAAGTCCAAAGGAAACTCCGAATAAAATTCCGAAAGAAATTTCAAACGAATATCCGAACGAAATTACAAAGGAAATTTCGAAGAAAATTCCTTAGGAAATTTCAGAGAAAGTTTCAAAAGAAATTCCTTAGGAAATGCCGAAATAAAATTTAAAAGAAATTCCCAAGAAAATTCCTAAGGTAATTTCAATGATATTCTAAAATGAATTCTGAAGAAATTCCACAAGGAATACCGAAGGAAGTTCTGAAAGGAATTTAAAAAAAAATTCGAAGAAAATTTCAAAGAAAATTCTGATGGAGATTCCAAACAAATCCGAATCCACAAATAAAAAAAAAAAATGCGTGAATTTCCAATGAAGATCCAATCAAATTTTTTAATGGTATTCCGATGAAGTTCTTCCAGTTCCATTCTCATTCCTGAAGAAATGTCCTGAAAATTCCTGTAATAAATTCTGAAGGAATTTCCATGAAGAATTATGTTGGAATGCTTGGCAATTTTTTTACAAAATCCTTGAAGGAGTTTATGAAGAAATTCTATGAAGGAGGGCTCAAGATGCATTTTTGAACAAATATTCCGAGGAGCTTTTGAAGAAGCTTCCGCGGTGAATTCCTGTGCGGATTGAAGGTTTTTGTGGAGAATATTGCTAGAAGACATTTCCGAAGCATTTTCTGGGTAAATTACCAACGGATTGCCCGGTATAATTCCTGACGAAATCTCATAAGGAATTCTGTGAGAATTACCAAAAAGGTACCTGGATAAACACTCATAAAAATTCTGGAGGAATTCCTGAAATAATAAGTAGAAGAACCATGCGAATTCCTGGAAAAAATTGCCGATAATTTCCAGAAGCGACTACTTAAGGATTTTCCGCACGATTTTTTGGAAATCAAGGAGTAATTCCAGATTAATTTCCCAAATAAATTGTTGGAAGAATTTACCGGGCAATTATTGGAGGATTTCTTGAAGGAGTTTTCTGAATTGTTCCCGGTGGGGTGCAGAGTTACTTGGGAACCTCCATGATTCACTTTTGCATGGGGGGCTTTTCTCGGCCAAGTTGTTCAAAATTTTGTTATAAGATGCACTTCACGGCGCATATTGTGGCCAACTATGAGCTCAGTAGCTTGAAAAACCATTGCCGATATGAAAGAAAAGTGCAAAGAATAGGATCCGGTTCCCTATATTAAAAAAAACTTGGATTTATCTAAACAGAATATTTCAATATTTCTGGAACCTGCGTGGAATTATCACCAGTGTTCCTCGATGGTTTTCTGGATCTTTACTCAGAAATCTCTATATGAATTTCCGGAACCGAATGAAGCAGCAAAATTGCCCAGAGTGACTCTCTGCAAAACTTCCTCTCTCTGCTTTTTTCCACCACCATAATAACTTCACTGGATCTATAAAAAACACATCCATGCATGTCAATTGAATATTGTTTTTTTTTTATCCTTTCATCTACACCGCACTTGGGCAAGGAAATTTTTTATTCGTCTACTCCAGTGCTTCCCAAACTTTTTCAACTTTCGCCCCCTTGAGAGCAATAGTTATTTGAAATCGCCCCCCTGATGTGTGAATTCAATATTTTAAATTAATTTAATATGTGCAATTTAAAATATTTTTTTCAAACATCGATAATCCTCAATTATTAGGAATAATTTACTGGACTGCAATTTATAATAGCAATTTTCACAATATTTCGCGTTCAATACAGGCTACTGAATCGGTTCTCGATACAAGTTCGGCCCAGTTTAAACAATTTTAATGTAAAATATACAAATGCGCCAACTTGTTGCGTAGTTGGGGGATGATTCGTTAATTGTGATTTCATACTGATTTATCCTCTAGTTCTAAAATTACTGCAATAATGTTTGATATTTCTGGTAACGCTTTTTTATGTAATCAAAAAATACTGAAAAAGTATTTTGAAATCCAGAATTTTTTCTATTTATTTTTTAATGATGCAATGATGGTATTTTTTGTAACACCAAGAAAAACTCAGTAGTTTTTGGATATACTGAAGGTTGAACTCCGGCGCATCTCTGATATTTCTTCAAATTTATTTTTAAATAGAATATTATTCGTCTCCGGCATCAAATGGTTTGGTCGTTGGAACCCAATTTTTGTCTGCTATTTTTTTTTTTAAATTTGTCTCTCAAATGATTTGTATCACAAGAAATGATAAGAATTAGTGCAACTGAAACTTCATAATGGGTACTGTAGATTTTTTTTTCATTAAAAGCTGGATGCCAATAAAATAAATATTAACTTCACAACATCAAAGGTCTCACACAAGAAAAATCCTTGTATAAAATATTGGGCATTTGCAAAAAGCTCCAAAAATTCTCAGATACATGTTTGTACATCTAAAATTTGCTGTGTTTTAAATGTTACATGTACATCATCCGACCTTGTGAAAATCTCAACTATCGACCATTCTGAAAATTCACATGATATTAAAAAACCATGGATGCATAACACAAACATTTTGTGTTTGACAATCATCAAGTGTTGCTTATCAAAATTTTAAGAAGATCATAATTGGAGATATATCGATCTAAGGGAAAATATTTCTGGAATACGCTAAGTTTGGAATCGATTAACGTTCATATGTGTGTCATCCAAAGGTTATGCGTAATTATTTTCAAATGATCCAGTGTTAGCTTTTTCGGCCCCCTGTCTGGATTTTTCGCCCCCCAAATTCTGTTTTACAAATTCTCGCCCCCTTGTGCTTGAAAATAGACCCCAGGGGGCGAATTCGCCCACTTTGGGAATCACTGGTCTACTCCATCAGAACTTTCAGCAATCGAATTTTCACTTTTTCCCGTCCATCTGTTCCGGAATGAAAACAAATATTCAGAATGTCATTTCTGTCAAAAACCTGCAGGACTACAGCAAATTTGCAGTCGAGAAGCACATATCATGATATTAGAAATATCAGCTTCACAAAGTGGTATTAAAATTGTAAACAATGTATGGAAATATCACGTTCCCGAAACATGATATTGGCCCAATATAACAAAAACCGCTTGTATCATGGTACAACTCCATAGTCTGAACAACTGTACCATTTTATCAATGTTGCCCGTATAAAAAATAATTCCCGAACGTAATGTGGAACAAAAAATGCATGTATAAAATTTGCTCAAGATTCATCTCATATTACGTGCACAAAATTATGTTATGAAAGATGATATGTTGAGTAATATTGATTTTACTCGCGCCGTAATACCAGTTGATTACATTTGAAAGGTATTCATATCTTGCCCAGTATTTCTTGCCTATTTTTCAATTCTGACTTAATTAAGTTATTTTGAACTTCTTTAAATTATTTTTAAACAGTGTTGCCAGTCATATCAACATGTGTGCTCCAGTAAATTGTATGGAATGCAACATTTTCTGCAGCTTTGGTGAACATTCGGTATAGTCATCTTTAAAATTGAAGATATCGGCATATAACATCCCCATGTAATTGGCTCTTTTAATAACAATCGTGCAGTGTTGCCATATATTATCAGAATATGAAAACATAAATGGTCATTTTGGAAAGTTCTCAATCCATGCTTCAACTTTGCCAAATATCTCGGATCAGTAGTAGACTCCTAATTTTCCGACATTATCCAAGCCATGGCGAACTTGGACTTGATCAGTAAGTGAGATCTCTCTACTCTTTCTTCTCTTCTTTTTCCGAAAAGCAGCAAGCAGCCAGCCGAAAGGAAAAGCAAATAAATACAGCTAAATACACAATTTCCTAGGTATCTAGAAAGGGCGTGAACGAAGCTAAAAGGCGTAACATTGGCAAACATACGCGCCTTCAGGCCGGCCAACGTGGAAGCACCCGCAAAGAGCAAAAGCCGGCCGGCAGACGGGATGATCACAAGAAGGAAAACAACAAAAAACGCACTAAATAAACAAAACATCGCACCATCACATCGAATCCGCATCGCGTTGACCTAAACCTGAAGTGGATTGCTTGGATGGTAACTACAACATGGCCTCCTCCGATCCCATCAACAACGGTCATCCAAATTGGGCACCATCCAGCCGAATGCACCAAGACGAACGCGAAACGCATCGGAGGGAGGAATTGAAAACGTATAAATAATACCCGAAAAGATAAAAGGGAATAATTAATAATTATCGCCGTGTTCGGGAACTTGATGGGAAGAGGGGAATTCGTGGACGACGTTCTGTGAAGCCCAAAAGTAAACAATAATTGTGCTGACTCGAAGAAGTTTGGGTGGGGGAAGATGTTCTTCTTTTTGGCGTTACGTCTCTAAATGGTACAAAGCCTGCTTCTCAGCTTAGCGTTATGAGCAAGTACAGTTACTCCCTGTGTTTATCGTGTGACATTTACGACATTCTACGAAATGTGAATTGAGAAAATGACCATATCGAAAAGATCCTCGGCGGCAGGAATTGAACCCACCTTGGTCTTGCTGGAGAGCTGTGCGCTTACCGCTACGGCCCTTTTTTTAAATCCCTAACAAACGAATGCAAAAATCAACACCCGTGAAACAGTCCGAAGCGGCAGCCAAAAGTGCATGGCGTTGACTTCGTTCAGTTTGATATGATAATCTAATCTAAATACATGAATTATAGCCGCACGAAAATTATATTACTTCATTCGCGGAACATCCCGCACCGTTTGGTTTGCCGTACCTAGTCGTCACTCGTGTTCAATTCCGAAAGCTGTCCATCTTCGCCGATGGAGGTCCCAGAAGGGAATACCCACTCGCTGGTGGGTACACTGAAACCTCCATTTACAAATTAGATTTACGTACATCGTTATACGTAACAGTACTTACTTATTTGGCTTTACATCAATTATCTTGATAAAGCCTCGCCAACAATATTTCGCCAATTCCCTCGGTTCATGGCCGCTTCTCTCCATCCTCGACTGTGACCCACGCTCTCCAGGTCCTGGTGTACCTGGTCAATCCACCTAGCTCGCTGCGCCCCACGCCTACTTGTTCCGACCGGATTCGTGGCGAACACCATCTTTACAGGGTTGTTGTCCGGCATTCTTGCAACATGCCCTGCCCAGCGTATCCTTCCAGCTTTAGCTACCTTCACGATACTGGGTTCGCCGTAGAGTTGAGCGAGCTCGTGGTTCAGCCTTCGCCGCCACACGCCGTTCTCCTGCACGCCGCCGAAGATCGTCCTTAGCACTCGGCGTTCGAAAACCCCAAGAGCTTGCACGTCCTCCTCGAGCATAGTCCACGCCTCATGCCCATAGAGGACTACCGGTCTTATGAGCGTTTTGTACATCGTGCATTTGGTGCGGGGGTGAATCTTTCTTGACCGCAGTTTCTTCTGGAGCCCATAGTAGGCACGACTTCCGCTGATGATGCGCCTTCGTATTTCCCGACTAACATTGTTTTCAGCCGTCAACAAGGATCCGAGGTAGACGAACTCGTCCACCACCTCGAAGGTATACCCGTCTATCGTAACACTGCTTCCTAGGCGGGCCCTGTCGCGCTCAGTTCCGTCAACCAGCTTGTACTTTGTTTTCGACGCATTCACCATTAGCCCGACTCTTGTTGCTTCGAGTTTCAGGCGGGTGAACAAATCTGCCACCGTTTCAAATTTTCTCCCAATAATATCCATGTCGTCCGCGAAGCAAACAAATTGTCCGGATTTCGTGAACATTGTGCCTCGACTGTTAAGTCCGGCTCTCCGCATGACACCTTCAAGCGCAATATTGAACAACTGGCACGAAAGTCCGTCGCCCTGTCGTAGTCCCCGCCGAGACTCGAACGAACTGGAGTGTTCGCCCGAGATCTTCACGCAGTTTTGCACACCGTCCATCGTTGCTCTGATCAATCTTGTGAGCTTCTCGGGAAAGCTGTTCTCGTCCATGATTTTCCATAGCTCTATGCGGTCGATACTATCGTATGCCGTCTTGAAATTGATGAACAAATGGTGCGTAGGGACCTGGTACTCACGGCATTTCTGGAGGATTTGCCGCACGGAAAAGATCTGGTCCGTTGTCGAGCGGCCGTCGATGAAACCTGCTTGATAACTTCCCACGAACTCGTTTGCTATAGGTGATAGACGACGGAAGAGAATCTGGGATAGCACTTTATAGGCGGCGTTTAGGATGGTGATTGCACGATAATTTTCACACTCCAGTTTGTCGCCCTTTTTGTAGATAGGGCATATTACGCCTTGCTTCCACTCCTCCGGTAGCTGTTCCGTTTCCCAGATTCTGACTATCAGCCGATGCAGACAAGCGGCCAACCTGTCCGGGCCCATCTTGATGAGTTCGGCTCCGATACCAGCGGCTTTGTTGTTCTTGAGCTGTTGAATGGCATCCTTAACTTCCCCCATCGTGGGAGCTGGTTGGTTTCCGCTGTCCGCTGTGCTGACGTAGCCATCGCCTTCGCTGTCCTGACCTTCTGTGCCTGAGTTCTCTGCGCAATTCAGGTGTTCATCGTAGTGCTGCTTCCACCTTTCGATCACCTCGCGTCCGTCCGTCAAGATGCTCCCATCCTTGTCCCGGCACATCTCAGCTCGCGGCACGAAGCCTTTGCGGGATGTGTTGAGCTTCTGATAGAACTTCCGCGTTTCTTGAGAACGGTAGAGCAACTCCATCTCTTGGCATTCCACCTCTTCCAGGCGGCGCTTTTTGTCCCGGAATAGGCGGGTTTGCTGTTTCCGCTTCAGTCTGTATCGTTCCACGTTTTGCCGCGTACCATGCTGCAGCATTGCAGCCCGCGCTGCATTATTCTCCTCTAAAACCTCCTGGCACTCCTCGTCGAACCAATCGTTTCTTGAGCTCCGTTCCACATATCCGACAACGCTTTCGGCAGCGTCGTTAATGGCTGCTTTGACTATCCTCCAGCAGTCCTCAAGAGGGGCCCTATCGAGCTCGCCCTCATCCGGCAACGCTGCCTCAAGATGCTGCGCGTACGCATTGGCGACATCCAGTTGTTTCAGCCGCTCGAGATTGTACCGGGGCGGGCGTCGGTACCGTACATTGTTGATGACGGATAGTTTTGGGCGCAGTTTCACCATCACCAGGTAGTGGTCGGAGTCAATGTTAGCGCCACGATAGGTTCTGACGTCGGTTATGTCGAAGAAGTGCCGTCCATCGATCAAAACGTGGTCGACTTGCGATTCTGTCTGCTGAGGTGATCTCCAAGTGTACCGATACGGGAGGCTGTGCTGGAAATAGGTGCTACGAATGGCCATGTTCTTGGAGGCGGCAAAATCTATCAGTCGTAGGCCGTTCTCGTTCGTCAGCCGGTGGGCGCTGAACTTTCCAATCGTCGGTCTGAACTCCTCCTCCTGGCCAACCTGAGCGTTCAAATCTCCTATGCTGATCTTGACGTCGTGACTTGGGCTATGCACGTTGATTATGCTGAAGTTAAAGAATCGGCCTTTGATTCTTAACTTGCACATTCGTTCATTGATCGGCCACCACCCGATCACGCGCCTTTGCATATCACCCATCACTATGAAAGCTGTTCCCAGCTCGCGTGTGTTGCCGCAGCTCTGGTAGATGGTATGATTACCTCTAAACGTTCGCACCAATGCTCCTGTCCAGCACACCTCCTGCAGCGCTACGGTGTCGAAACCGCGGGTCTTCAATGAAGTTGAGAGATTTGCAGTTCCACGTACCGAGTTTCCAATCGCTAGTCCATTTTCGTCGCTGTGGTCTTTGCCGATTGTTCCGGTCCGTATTCTCTCGTTGACGTTCCTGTGCTGATGTGTTTGTACGGTTGGCTTGCAGGGCCTGACACCAACCCCCTAGATTTCCGGAGGACCATTCCCCCTAAATGTTCGGAGGGTCATAGTGCGCAGTTTAGCTTAGAGTCCTTCTCTGGCACTCGGACGATGATCAGCCGCCCCTGACATGGGGAACAGACGCTGTTGTGAGCCGCTCCTAACGTGGAGTACAGACGCTCCAGGTTTGCAAAAGCAAACCCCCCCTTCCCTGTCAGCATACGACCAAAGTTCCCACCGGGGGTTGGTTGCCCGATCTTCTCCAAGGTTACTCGTACCCCGGCCAGTACCACGAGGAGGTAGGGATAGGAGTTGCTGGGCAAGAGGCTAAAGACCGCACAAAGGGGTCTATTTTATTCCTTCAGGTACGCGAGGTACCAATGGTACGCCATGCCCAGCCATTTACTGCGCCTATACGTAATAGTACGCCATTGAAATTTATGCTCATTTGAGGCGTTTTGTTCTTTCGTTTGGAGTTTTATTGGTAAGGTTTAAGGCTCCCCCAGATCTAAGCGACTTTTTACGGTGGCAGTGACTAACAATCGCCGCGATTTCGCTGATTTTTCGCTGCATGCACTGTTTGATGAGCGCGTCTAAGCCACTACGACACGATTTTGCATCAGAGATTGGCGTCGTGTCAGTCAAGATGGTTACATTCGCTCTAACGAAGGTACGGTGCAGCCATCTGGAAAAAGTTTAGTCTGTGAAGCGTCAAAAATTTTACCCGGCAAGGCATAGGAAGTGAAATTTTAAATGCTTGTATAAAATTAACCCCATTAGCTATTTAAAATCTTTTCAGTACATGTTGATAAACTTTTTATAGACACATTATTTTGATTTTTATACTTTTTCCTCAATATTCTGCGGATTCTATAGCTTATCATGAATCTAACCCCGTACACTTAACAAAATTTAATTAAATTATGTTTTGAATTTTTTGGAAGTATTTGAAAATTGACTTCCTATGCTTTGCCATGTTAAGAAATCGGAGCTGCACGCATAGGGTCAACTGTGGTAATTGCTTCCGTCATCGTGAATAGAAGAGTGCTTGCAGCGATACAAAAACGAAATCACGACGATTTTTTTGTCACTGTCGCCGTGAAAAGTCACGTAGATTTGGGGAAGCCTTTATACTCAAGCTGACTCAAACAAACATGATTGATCAAGTTTTAATTCAACAGATAACTTGGGTTATCTAAGAACTCCGTTGAAGACAGGACTTCAAATCAACAAACGTATCTGTTAACGTAAACCCTATACCTAATATCAGTTGGTATATAAGAAAATATATTGATCTCTGTCGATCGCCTACGATCGATTGACTATTAGATAATCTATCCTTATTACAAGCCTTCAGTTAGCGAGAAAATAGAATTACTCTGAATAGGCTTTTTCTCGTGAGTAGGTACTTCTTCCCAATATCATAACTCTTGAATTCGCATATATTGATATACACGAACCAGACTGAAATCAGTTGAAATATAATTTCCAAATCGTACTAACGTCAGTCAAACTATCTGTCGATAGCAGAAAGAACACTGTTGTAGAACCGTGTCACATCCTGAAGAGAATCACTCGTGAGCTCCAGGCTAATGCCATCGATTCCTCCCAGTGCAAGATTCCACCTGGTATTACCCTAGCTGACCCGAAATGCCATGAACCGGGAGCAATAGACATACCATTGGATATGGAACTATACAACGATTGGCTGCTGGAAGGGTCAAAGGAACCTGTTCTCCAAACCACCGTTTCCGGCTGGGTAGCTGCCGGAAGGGTAGAAGTTCAGCCCCATCAAGGGCAGCAAAAGGTACCGTTTTGACTCATATTCCGAACACTTAAGGCCAACAGTGACTTCAAATGCATCTAATTGGCATAAATTGGCAGTGTAAATTGTAAATTGTGTAAATTTTAATTTCCTCGCAAAGCCTAACTGTTAGCTGTTGGATGTACCGATAATAATGTTGATTTAATTAGATTTAGTATTGTTTTTACGTTAAAGTATGGAACAACATTTTGATTCAAATGCCGAACACTGTGTTCATTTTGTCTCATATTCCGAACACCTTGACTCAAATTCCGAACAGCACGAATAAATCGTATTCAAATGAATAATTTCGCAAATCAATTTACTTAAGCTTGTTCTTCTTGTCTGAAACTAGAGAATCATTACTACTCCCGCGGTATAAATTATATTGGAGACGTTAAAATTGAATTGCAAATGACTGCCATTTCCTTGTTATTTGGTGACGTATTTCAGCGAAACATTTCAACCAAATCGCCATACAAAAACCGAGTGTTCGGAATATGAGTCTGTTCGGAATTTGAGACAAAACGGTAGTTATGTTTGCAGCACGGGGGATTCCGAAGATTCGATCTCTCGTTTCTGGGAACTGGAGTCCTGCTGGTCACCGAGTATTCAATCTCCCGAAGAATCTTCTTGCAAATAAAACTTCATAGCCAACACATTTCGTGATGAATCGGGCCGATGTACTGTCAAACTCGAAAGATATTGCCACTCGCAGATTCCACGCTCTCGAACGTCGCCTTGAGGCCAACCCACAGCTCAAGGAGGCATATTCGGCCTTCATTTCGGCTCAACCATATGCGGAAAATTGAAGAAAACGACAACTGTTTTCCATCCTACTACTTTCTACTTCATGGCATGGAAAAGGCAGACAGTACGATCACCAAACTAAGGGTAGTGTTCGACGCTTCCAGTCCAATGGACTCGGGTGTGTCGCTGAATTGGGCATTGCTGTTGGGTCCTGTCGTACAAGCTGGCTTGTATGCAACATCGCTTCGCTTTCGAATGCGGCAATACGCCATCGTCGCCGAAGCTTAGAAGATGTATCGGCAGACCTATATAAGACCTTTAAACTCACCACCGTCACATATGGTACGGCTTTGGCGCCGTATTTGGCCACCAGATGCCTTCTGGAGATGTCCAGACAAGTATCAAAGGAGTTCCCTCAAGCTGCAGTAGTCTTGGCAGAGGACTTTTATATAGACAACATGCTCTCGAGTGTCGAGGATGAGGAAGACGGTGCAGAACTTTGAATACAGCTTCAAAGGTTGCTGCAGTCCGATGGTTTCAGCTTACGTAAATGGGCTTCTAATACGTAATTGCTCACTTGGGTTGATTTGGGAACCGCCAATGGATCAACTCCACTATTCCGTTCCGGAAGGGTCGCAGCCAGACAGCATCTCTAGACGTACTGTGTTGTCGGACACGGCGAAACTTTTCGACCGTCTTGGGTAAGTTGGGCCTGTAGTAGAGCTGGCCAAAATCTTCGTCCAATCTCTCTGGTGAACCTCGAGCTCCTGGGGCAATCCTCTCGACGATAGCCAACAGCAGTACCGGCTAGCATCCCGCAGCAGTCTAGATGCATTATCGTCCATTTTCGTTCCTCGTTGGGTAGCATTCGCCAATGTGCCGGTCAATATTGACTTATACGGGCTCTGTGATGCGTCGACCCGAGCCTACGGTGCATGTCTCTACATTCGAACTGGCAGCATTGCTGTTCGATTACTGACGGCCAAATCCAAATAAGCTCCTCTGGGGGACTCGAAGAGGCAGAAAATGGTTAGCCTGCCAAGGTTGGAACTATCGGCAGCGCTACTTTTGAGTCACCTCTACCACATGGTCAACTCTAGCGTCGCTATCAGCACCCGGCCATTTTTCTGGTCGAACTCAACTATTACGCTACACTGGATCAACTCGGTTCCCTCAAGATGGAAGACTTTTGCGGCGAATCGTGTTTCCGAGATCCAACACTTAATAAACAACGGTGTAAGGGCTCATGATTTGGGCTTGGATAATCTCGCGGACAGGACCATCTTGGTTAAAGCAACCATCTCGTTCTGGCCACCCATCATCCAAGCAGACCTGCCAGAGCTTGCCAAAGAAACTTTGGAAGAACGATCGGTGTCGTTACCCATTTGTGTGCACGAACCGAGTGAAATATTTCGTCTGCGCTCATCGTTCATTTCACTTGTTCGGCTCATTGCACAAATCCATCGTTTCGCACACAACTCTAAGCCAGAGAACCACCGCTTCAATCGAAAATCAGAATTTCTACGAGCTGTCGAACTAAATGAAGCAAATAAATGGTGCGGCTGGCTCAATCCGAAGTATTTTCGAACGATATCGCTGCGATTGCTTCCTGTAGTCAAGTAAACTGAATTCTCCTCTGAAGAATCTTCGTCCTGTTGTAAAACAATGCATTTTGCACGTTGGAGGACGATTGAACCACGCACCGATACCGCAAACTCCGGAGGACTCTGGGAGGCGGCAGTAAAATCATTCAAGCAACATCTCCGGTCAACCATTGACAACTCAGGTCTATCGCAGAACCAGTTCGTTACGCTGCTAATCCGCATCGAAGCCTGTTTGAACTCCAGACTGATTACGTTAAGCGCAGCAGACCCAAATGATCTGGAAGTGTTAACTCCGGTTCATTTCTTAGTCCACCGCTCACTCACGTCCTTCCCTGAGCCCGATCTTTCTTACATCCCTCGGAATCGCCTGAATCGTTGGCAGGAGAACCAAGAACTCCTTCGGCGATTATGAAAACGCTGGTCAACGGACTATTTGTCCGGGCTGCACCCACGTACAAAATGGACGCAGCTTCGGGACAACATTGATGTGGACACAATGGTTCCCTAGAAGGAAGACAACCTCCCTCCATGTGAAGTGGAGATACGGCCAAATTACCCAAATCATCAGAGGGCCGGACATGAGTACCAAAGCTCTTGAATTCGCATATATTGCTATACACGAACCAGATTCAAATCAGTTTAAATATAAATTCCAAATCGTACACACTTCAGTCAAACTATCTGTCGATAGTAGGAAGAGTGTTCTAGTGGATTACCTGCTTTGCTCTTGTCCACAGTTGATCAGCAGCAGTTTTCACATTTTATTTTGTATGGGGAAAGGTATCTTACTTCAAATATATTCTGAATGGAAACTTTTATCGAAAAAATATTTCTGCAACCGGTACCAAATATTTTTTCGAAAATAGTTTCCAATTCTGAGAAATAATTCGTTAGATGTATTTCGCCACACTAAAATCCTTGGCGGAATCAAATGAAAGAAAAAAAAGAAGAAAACTACCGGACAGCCCCTGAGACCTTAAAATAATACCTACGAGATTCTTTAATTACTGATTTCTTTTTCGGAGAATCTTTTGAAAGTTACTTTTGAAAGGTTCCGGAAATTCCATTTGAAATTATTCCGTTTTTTTGAGTTCTTCTGGACAACGGAATTATTATGGAAAATAATAATGAAATCTCCTGAATGTCTGTAAATATTCTTTAGATCTTTCAGGATTCTTGCAAAATAGCTTCTGGGATTCTTTTGGATATCACTGTAGAAAAACATTCAAAATCCATTTAGAATTCTCATGAGATTGTTTCAGATATTTACGAAAATCTTTAAATTATTCCTTTGAAAATCTCAATGATAATATTTTAGTGATGTCTCTGTGGTTCTTCTTTAAATCTACTTTGGATTCTTCCGGAAATCTTTCTTTAATCCCAAAGCAGTTTCCAGAGGGATATTTTTAAGAATCCTAGATATTTTTTACGAAGAATCCCAATGCAATTTCTGGAAAACGATTCACGGTTGAATCTTACGAAAACTTCCGGTAGATTTTTTGAATGCTAATCATTCAACCATAATTCCAGTCGTATTTCCGGATGAATCGCGGTAGGTTTTACGTAAAATTTCTTGAAAATTCCAGCGAAATTTCTGGAAGAATCTTCGAAAGATGTTGTGAAGCCCTCCAGCGGGATAACAGAAAGAAATCTGGGGGTATTTAAGAAGAATTTCCGAAAGAATCTTAGGGAAATGCTCGAAACAGAGTTTTCTTGAAAATATCTGGATGCTCCTGAATCCTAGATGTAATTCGGGGAGAATTTCTGCAAAAATCCTCAAAAAATCTATTCGGAATGATTTGAAGGATTCTCAGATAGATATTCGAAAGAATTCCAGAAGGTTTTCCTATAGAATGCTGGAAAGATATCCGGAAAAATTCCTACATGATTTTTGGAAGAGTCCCAGAAGTATTTCTAAGACATTGACGTAAAAATATCAGTGGTATTTCTAGAATAGCTTCAGAAAGGTTTTCGGAAGCATCCTCGAAAGTATTGTAAAAGGATCTCCGAACGTTTCTCAGGTGAGTTCCGGAAGAATATCAGAGGTATTCTCATAAGAATCCCAGAAGCATTTTCGGAAAAAAACCCTAAGTTATTTTCGGAGAAATTCCCGAAGAATTTTTAGTAGAGTCCTAGTACATTTTTTGGCAAAATCCTCTAAAAATTTCCAGAAGAATTGCATTAGGATTTTTTGTAGAATATTCCATAGTAATTCCGGAAGAATTTTCAAGAATTTCGAAGTAATTAATTACCAGGATTTCAAAAGTAATTCCTAAGGAGATAAACGCAAAATCACATACATACACTCCCGTGCATAAGTTTGGGTTCACCCCCTGAAAAACATGCAAAAGTGTTATTGATTTAAAATTTTGGTCTATCCAATGCTGTTTTTGGAAAAATACATACGAATTAAGAATAACTCTTTGCCTTTCGAATGCAGCTTAAAGAGTTTCAATTGGACGTGTAATCACAGAGATATGGACAGAACACTTTTGTATGTTTTTGAGGGGGTGAACCCAAACTTTTGCACGGGAGTGTATTTCTGAAAAAAAAAAATCTAGTGAGATGTCGAGAAGAATCGCAAAGGGATATCCAAAAGAATCTCCGGATCAAGTAAAAGAAATACTTAGTTAAAAAAATAGTACCGGAATGGTAACGATTTTTTAGGATGTATCACAAAGCGATATCTGGAAGGATTCTGTGATTTTCAAAAGAACTTAGAAAAATCCAGAAAAATCCCAGAGAGGTTTTGAAGGATTCATGAGTGATTTAAGGAAGAATCCCTGGGGGAAACTGCCAAAGAATGCTAGAGTAATTTCTGGACATTTTTTTAAATATGATTTGTATAATAAGGACCAGGTATTGTAATAATTTGTGCGGATGCCCTAGGTCTTCCAAGGACTCCATTGAATATAGGCCTAGGGATCTGCTACCGTAATAAGGAGATTAGAGGTTACTTTTCAAATACTCAACAGGCTCCTAACCATTCATGTGAGTAAACGGTGTATTGTAATAATTTGCGGTTGCCCTAGGTCTTCCAAGAACTCCATTGAATATGGGCCTTGGGATCTACGACCGTAATAAGAGATTAGAGATTAGTTTTCAAATACTCCACAGACCCCTAACCATTCATGTGAGTAAACGTTGTATTGTATTATTTTGTGTGGATAGCATAGGTCCTCCAAGATCTATATCGAATATAGGTCTTAGGATCTACAAGCGTAACCAACTATCAATGGATGCTTTTTTTATATGGCACAGCCTTATCTATATGTAGCAGTAAAATGAGTATTGTTATAATTTGTATCGATATCCTAGGTCCTCCAAAGACTTCATTGAATTTAGGCCTTTGAATCTACAAACGTGATCAATGGTCTAGGTAGGTTTTTAATATGGCACAGTCTTTTAACCATTCATTTAAGTCAACGGAATATTTTATTGATTTATATGGATGTTTTTGGTGCTCCAAGGACTCCATTGAATAAAAGCCTTTGGATCTACGGCCATAACAAGTGATTAGAAGATAGTTTTCAAATACTCCAAAGGCCCCTTACCATTCCTGTGGGTAAACGGTGTACTGTATGAATTTGTGCGGATGTCCTTGGCCCTCTAAGATCTTCATCGAATATGGGCATTTGGATATACAAGCGTAACCAATTATCAATAGATAGTTCTACAATATTGCAAAGGCCTCTTACTGTCTATGTTAGCCAACGAAGTGTTGTAGTGAGTTGTGTCGATGTTTTTGGACTTCCAAGGACTCCACGATTTATAGGCCTGAGTATCTACAAACTTAAGTAGTTGTACATGGATGATGCTTAAAGCATAAAATCTAAACTCTTAAAGCTAAGTAGCCCGTCATTCGTTTTGGTAGCCATGTTGTTTTGGCAGTTTGAAATTTCAAAGTGATAAAACTCAGTCATCTTATTGATTCATAAAAGTACAGTCAACCCTCCATGAGCCGATGTTCCATATCGACTCATGGAACCATACTGAACCATACTGAAATAAAAACTTCATGGTTACTATGATGGTCCCTTCAAACAGCTTCCCAACTCATTTCTGTTCCATTACTTGATATTTCCATGAGTCGATGGTCGCTTCAGATATCGACTCATGGAGGTTTGACTGTATCACTTCTTGCGCTTACATCCAGAAAGTATGCTGATACATTTTCAGCAATGGCAGTGCAAAATCTAGTGATTTTGATTCGCAATCGTGAGACGGATTGACCACAATCATCGATGCCCAGTACAAATTTCAATGACGGCCTTGGATTTCAAAATGGTGTTGGACATCGATATTCGTCATCCCCTTGCCGTGCTCGTTCCCAAAATACCCATATTGTATGGGTTTCCAACGATTTTCCCATACGAGTGGTCGCCATCTTGGATTCCAAAATGGCGTCGGACATCGATATTCGTCATCCCCTCGTCGTGCCTGTTCCGAAAATAGCCATATTGTATGGGTTTCCAACGGTTTTCCCCAACCGGAGGTCAACAATTTTCCACAGAATTGTCAAAACTCAATTTACGCACTGCGTAAAAAAAGTGACGTAAATTGGGTTTAATTCGTAAAAAAAGTGACTTAAAATGAGGTAGCGTAAAAAAGTCGTAAATTGAGGTTTTAGTGTAATTAACAACAGCCCTATAGTTTTGAAATTTCACTCGTTACGATTGTAGATCTGATGAGCAGTATTGCAAGTAGCTGCGGTACTCAAATCCTGGTATGGGTATCAAGTTTCTTCGTATTCCTCCAGAATACCGTTGGTCATGCTTGTAGATCTGAAGGTGTCCACGGAGCTCGTAGCTGAGATCTAGAACGCCATTTAGCGTTTACTTTACATAGCTTAGGGCCTCCTTAAGCATAGTGGTAAAAGCCGCGGCTACCAAGCAAAACCATGCTGAAGGTGTCTGGGTTCGAATCCTGGTCGGTCCAGGATGTTTTCGTTATGAAAATTTCCTTGACTTTCCTGGGCATAGAATATCATCTTACCTACCACATGATACAGGAATGCAAAAAATGGCAACTTTGGCAGAGTAAGCTCTCAGTTAATAACTGTGGAAGTGCTCATAAAAACACTTAGCTGAGAAGCGAGCTCTGTCCCAGAAGCTCTCCCAAGATTTGTCATCCAAGTTTTATTTTTACAGTGACTCAATTTTATTTTCGTACGGGGCACTGTTTCCATATCAAGTTAGTATAAAACTATTAAATGGTGCATGGATTTCGATATACTTTATCAATAGCGAAGGTCATAGGTGTCATCTATTGTTTGGCAATGACAAACTGTATTCAGTTGCTTAAATCTTTGGAATAATGGAAAAGTATTGAGATTGTGTCTATAATTGACCCAATTCCATATTCGTACACCTAACAAAAAAGAAACATACAACATTCAAAACTCATGTTTGATGGACTAGATGATTGCTTAAGTTCTTCGTTGTGTTGTTCTGATGTAGTAGAGTACATTTGGAAAATTTATAAGCGGACATATTTGAAACTTAATTAAATTTAAGAAAAATACCACTGGTCCCATGTGGTTTGCTAAAATATTTGGTAAGTTAAACAATAACTTACATATTATTCAACATCGCTTTCTCAAGAATGATTGCTGCGAATATTGCATAAGTTTCAAAAAATTATAATCAGTTTTAGAGTAGCTAGGAATGGATATCGACAACTTATTCTTTTGGATCTTAGGTAATATAACATTTATAACAAATCCAAAACCAAAAATGGTGGTCAATTTCTCTAAGTTTTACTCCTAAATGGATATACATAATCCATAGTTAATGTTCCTATCGAAACATTGCGTAATTATTATTTTTAATATACATTTTACTACCAAACATGATTATAGAGATTTGTAGAATAAATATTATGGCCGTAACCGCAACATAAACGTTTTTTAAAATGATGAAAACGACAGAATATATTCTAGTAAAAAGTGTATCAATGCTCTCTGCTCATTCAAGTTATTTTGTATTTTTCTAATAAAATCAATAAATAGCAAAATAGGGTGCTATTTTCAATATAATTTGAATATTTATTCAAAGATAACTGTATATTGCGATAACATCAATTATGTTGAGGTATGTACAGCGTAGTTTAGGGTACTTTATTGTAAAACGAAGTTCGTGATTCAAATTCTTTTTACAGACAATTTCAAAATTGACCTTTACCTGTTGTTTAGAATGAAAATTTGGTTTACATTGATTAAAAATATCATTTTAGAAGAGTTTTGAAACTATGGTACCACAATTTTCTGAACTCAAAAGAGATAAAAACTATTTATGATTTCTGTAAACTGTATACATTCCAACTAAATTTCTATCAGAGCCCACGAATATAATTAATAGATTGGATTCAATGACAAAAATGAACGTTACTGTTCGAATCATTGGATTTTATAGCAAAAATCATTGTAAAACTGGCATTTCTCATAATTTTACCTAAATTTCATATATGTCCGCTAATAAATTGTCCAAATGTACTTCACTACATCTAAACACCATAACAAAGCACTTCAGCAATCAAATAGAGCTTTTAAATTTAGTTTTGAATGTTGTACGTTCGAATCTGGAATTGGGTGAATTTCAGACATAAATTCAATACTTTTACATTAATCCAAAGATGAATGTAAATGGAAACATTTTGTGATTCGCAAATAATAGATGACACCTATTACCTTCAATGTGGATAAAGAATTTTAAACTCAATACATCATTTAATAGTTTATTACTAAAGCCTGTCCACGTTAAATTTCGGACACCCAAATAATGGCAGCAAAAAAAAGTTACTCATAATTCAACAAAAACAATTGTTTATTTCAGAATAAAAGAGTTATATCTACAAAATAAACAGTTGACAAGGATGTTAATCCTTCTTTCTGTAAAATTCTCGAACTTTCTGTGGTACACCCGCCATCCGTGTCCGAAATTTATCGTGGACAGGCTTTAACTTGATGTTAAAACAGTATCCTGTACGAATATGAAATTGGGCCACTGTAAGTATTTTTTTTAATAAATCTACAAAATTTCTTACAAACTCATTTTCAAGGATCGGGGTTACATTTACGTAATCTTTTCTACGTACCTTCGAACCATTAAGTAAATGGAACTTTCAGTGTAAACTTCGCACTTGCACGGTGTCGGTCCCGGTGTGCGTTTTCGTTAGGGAAAAACAAATCTTCGAGGAGCTGCCAACACAGTCCAGGCCCAAAAATCAGAACAAGCCCAACGCGAGGGAAAAAGTTGGAAATATGTTGCCAAACTGACAGGCACCAGGTTCAGGTTAGATTGAAATCAGTGGCGGTTTGTTCGGCGAAGAAGACGAAGACTATGACGACAGCCGGGCAGACAAGAAAACAACGGCAAACGGATATGCAGTGACAGGTCCGTGTGGTCGAAAAACATGGCAAAAATCCGAACACACGGGTGGTGTGTGCTTTTTGTTTGCATTTCAAATCAATTTAGTCGGAACATGGGTCACGAGGGGGGTGCATTTTTAAAGAAAGGAATTTCAATAGAACTATCAAAACATTAGATGGACTGCCGTGGTGCTGCTCGAGTAGATTAGGAAGCAGACATCAACGCGATGAAATGAGTGAGTGCTGAGTGAAGTAGTTCCAAGTCTATCCTGAGCGCCGAAAACATAGGTATTGCGAGGGTATTACGGCGGTAAGTCATTTGGCATCATGTACATCGAAGTTTGCTCGGTTACTCTTTAAGGTGAAACAGTTTGGAATCAACTTCTAAGATTGCACTTAAACTTCAAAGGCACAAATCTCGCGAAGAAAGCATCCAATAACAGTGTACTTTTTATTTTGTCTTTGTGCCTTAGCAGAAAGCTTAACATAAGAAGATCAGAAACGTTTGCCAACTATTTCTCCAATTTGGTGCCTTTGAAAACGTGAGTAGGGGCACAAGTCGGCCATTTTGCTGACTATCTTTAGATTCCGAGATGTTTCACCTTAAACCTCAATTTTCTACGGCAGAAGCAATTGCAAAAAATGTCCTCGTACCGTAGTATCGCCAAATCAGCTGCACTTACACAAGGAACTAACCAGATTTATGTAAGGGAATAACAGACATTCTCAGTGTGTAAGTGCTGATGACCTTTAATATTTAGGCAACAATGACAGGCGTCTGATTGTAAATGAAATGTAGTATATTGTTAACAAAATATGAATACAAGCTTAATTTAGTTTCATCAAATAAGGATGATATTATTGCCTTACATGGAACATCTAGATATAGGAAAAGAATGTAATATTTGAAATGGTACTGATGAAGTGTTAAAATTGAAGAAAAAACCCATTCTTTCCCGAACACAATCTTTTGCGACATTCAGCTTTGGTATGACAAATTTCAGTCACTATTTTTCATAACAGCATCGCAAAGAAAAAAAACTTTCACTTGTCTATCATTAATCTTGCCTCAGTCGTTGCTGGTACTACAGTTACATGTGAAGCTCGTTACTGCCAGCGCTGTTTTCTGCGTAAACGAACCGAGAAGGGGGTTCACACTCTTCGGATTCCTTCCGCCGCAGCAATATCTACGCCGACACGGTGCACCTACACCGACGGAAAATCCCAAGAATTTATCGTTTATTCAATTGAGCTAATGGCGGGCGATAGCTTCATTACAGAAATGAGCGCAATATTTCAGATAGACGCAGCTTCTAACTTCTCGTTCTCCCCCGTCCGTTGTAAGGGTATGCGATATGCATTTTTTTGTTCATAAAGCTACGAAACGAAATGATCAAAGCAAGCGACAAAAAACACACCATTTGTATCGTTCCATGCTCGGAAATGTTTCGCAAGTTGTAAAAAGCTTGATAAATAACAGCAACTAGCGATAGCTTCATAAAGAGAACGATGAAAAACCCTATTTTTTCACGAAAAAAAAAATACTAGTTGAACTTTAACACTTCATTTAAAAAAAAAAAAATAAAATCACTAGGAAGGCAGGCAAATACCTTTAAACTCTAAAATGTTTAATAAAAAAGTGTAGCCCATTTTTTCGCTTATTGACCAATGGGGGTTGGTGTTTTATATTACAGGCGTGATAAACAATCCCCTAGCTTTCGTTGTCAGTCGAATGACAATCAGGTTTTTTTTTAATTCAAGGTGATAAATAAATAAATACTGTCCCCCAGTTTTGGAGCTTGCTTAGATGTGTTTTATCATGCACTGTTATCCCACCGATCTTCAGAGCTGTAGTAGAAGATGATAACCAGGCACTCATGATATGCTGCGAATCATGATTTACAGAGAACGATAGGTGAGATATACTCTCATCTTCTCCGAATTCAATGCCTTGGAAATGATACACGGAATCTCTAACATTTCGTTTCGTTTAACACGATGCGAAGCGATTAATTTCACCAAAATCTACGGTATTGTATACCCTTAGTTCATAGCACAAGTAGATCTAGAATTTCTGTGTTCTGTGACACGCTGGATGGCTAGAAGCAAGCAGCGAAACGGAGGCGGCTGTCGAACTCGGAAGGAGACAAAATTAATATATTTCTTTTGTCACACCTCTTGGCAGGCAAGCAGCTCGGCACGGGAGAGATGCTCATCGGGAACCGGGAATTTTACGAGCACCGTAGTCTCGGCTGCCAAATAGTCTCAGCAGAGTCAGTCAGTCAAGTTGGCTCACCCTGATGAATGGCTCTTCTCCATCCGCCGAAGCCGAAGCATTGTTACAACAAACGGATGACAGAATTTGTCTTCATCTCACTTTTGGCGGCAGGAACCGAAGCGAGACGGAAACCCATCATGGCTCGTTTGCTTTCCATGGCGTAGATACAGAAAAGCGTGGAGCGATGAGTCCATCCGGGTCTCCCCAGAGAGACGACTAGCTACTGAATGGCGGCTGGGAATGATTTCCTCGTTTTGCTTTCGTCGTCGTCACAGGAAATGGGATCCGAAATCTGAACCGAGTCCGTTGATGGATATACCTATGCGCTTGGCTGGGAGTGCGATTTCCTTTACCTAGGGGCACTTGGTATTAGCATGGTGAGCTGCTTTCGAATGAAACTAGCATTCTGATGATAATGTGCTACGTGTTCAGTAGTTTGGCGTGACACGTGGATAAGTGTGCAATGTTATTTGATATGAATCGGGGATCAAATAATGGATTTTTGTGTAAATGCTACTGTATTTTCCATAATTCGCACCAAGAGGCCCAATTTTGAATTCAACTTTTTTGTTATGCAGCCCACAGACGACGCAGACTGTTTGATCAACTCCGCCCCAGGTATATGCTCATGTTAGTGCTGTTTGACCGTGTGTGTAATGCTGCATGACGAACCAATTTGACAGTTTATAAAACCGATTTGACGGTTGGTGAACCGGTCGGCCAAAATCAAACGAGTTTCATTTTGCTCAAACCACCGGTGGGGGGAGCAAAATGTTTGACAGACTGATCGTACTATCTGTAGAGATGTTGTACCGTACCAGGGATTCCTACAAGAAATCCATCTGGAACGCTACAATGTTTCCATCAGTAGTTCCTCTAGGGATCAAGAGTTATTCTAGGCATTTATGCACGAGTTCATCCAGGAATTCTATCAGGAGTACTTCTAAAGATTCTTTTTTATTTTCACGAAGGATTACATAAGTGTTTCCATCAGGAGTTCTTCTAGCGACTCCATCGGAAGTTTCTCAATAGATTTCATCAAGAGTTCTTCCGGGGATTTCATACTTATTCCAACTAGAATCCCTCCAGATATTCCAACAGGATTTCTTTCAGAGATTCCTTCTGGAACTCCTCTAGGGATTCCATCAGGAGTTCCTCTAGCAATTCCATCAGAAGTTTATTTAGGGATTTCATTAGAAATTCTTCCAGAGAATCCGACTGGAATTCCTCCAGAGATTCTTGCAGGAGTTCCTCTAGGGATTCCATCAGGAGTTCTTTCAGAGATTCCACCAGGAATTGGTTCATAAATTATATCCGGAGTTCCTCAAGGAAATGCATCAGGATTTTTTTAGGGATTGCATAAAGAATTTCTCCAGAAGCTCCATCAGGAATTCTTTCAGGAATCATATCAGTCATTTCTTCAGATTTGTTTTTCCAGCGATTCTATCAAAATTTTCTCTAGGGATTCCATCGAGAGTTCCCCCATCTGGAACTCCTCGATGGATCATATCAGAAGTTCATCTAGCAATTACATCAGGAGCTTTTCTGGGGATTACATTAGGAGTTCTTTTAGGGGGTTCATCAGGAACTCTTCCAGGGATTTCATTAGCAGTTGTTTTAGTTATTCCGCCTGGAATTCCTCCAGGGATTCTATCAAAAGATTCTCAAGGATTCTATCAAGAGTTCCCATAAGTCTTTCATCAGGAGCTCTTCTAGGGATTTCATCAGGCAGGATGGACTACGTCAGGAGTCCTCCAAAGATTGCATTAGGAGTTCCTACAGGGTTTACATAAGAAGTTCTACTTGGGATTACATCAAGAGCTTCTCTTGGGATGTCATCAGAAGTTTGTTCAGAGATTCCACCTAAAATTCACTCAGGGATTCTTTGAGAATTTTCTCTAAGGATTTCATCAGGAGTTCCTTTGAATTCAATCAGGATTTCAGGATTTCTTCATGGGATTTAATAAGGAATTCTTTCAGGCATATTATCAGAAATCTCTTTGGGGATTCCATCGAAAGTTCCTCCAGCGATTCCATCAAGAATTCATTCAGAGATTCTATCTGGAATTCATACAGGAATGTTATCAAGAGTTTCACTAGGGATTCCATCAGGAATTCCTCCAGGCTTTTCATAAGTAGGTCTTCAAAGGATTCCATTAGAAGTTTATGTAGGGATATCATCAGGAGTTTTTTATAGACTTAATTAGTTTCTGCTGGGATTCCATCTGAAGTTCTTCCATGAATTCCATTAGAAATACTTCTAAGATTTTATTAAGAAGTTCTGTCAGGGATTTCATTTAGATTTCTTCTGAAGGCTTCTTTCCTCATGAGATTCCTTTCGAAATTCCTAAAGTTATTTCTTCCGGAATTAATCAAGGGATGCCTCTCGAAACTTCTCAAGGAATAAAGCTCGGAATTCCTTAAAAAATACCTTTAAGATTTTTTCCCGGAATATCTCCAAGGATTTTCGAGGGTTATCAGGAACTCCTCCAGGAATTACATCAGAAGTTCTTCCAAGGATTCCATTAGAAGTTTCGCTAGGGATTTCATCAGGAGTTTTTCTATAGATTTTATAAGGAGTTTCTGCATGGATTCCATCAGAAGTTCTTCCTTGGATTCCATTAGAAATATTTCAAAGATTTCATTTCAAAATCTCCCTGAAATTTCATCATGAACACCTTCTTGGATTCCATCAGAAGTTCTGTCAAGGATTTTATCAGGAATTCTTCTAAAATTTCCTCCAGGAATTCCACAAGGGTTATTCTGGGTTCTATCAGGCAGTTCACTACGGATTCCACCTGGAATTTATCTGGAGATTCTACAAGAAATTTATTTCAGGGATTTCTTTAGGGAATTCGTCAAGGAATTTTTATTAGGGATTTCACTAGTAATTTGGAAATCCAACAGTATATCTTCCAGTGACTTTGTCAGGAGTTCCTCATGGGATTAAAAAAAATTAATCCTTCAGGAATTCCTTCCAGAATTCCTTCAGTAACTCCATCAAGAATACCGTCGAAAATTCCACTAGGATTTCCTATAAAAGGTCTAACTAAAAATCACCCCACAAAATTCTCCCGGGGTTCCTCTAAGGACTTCACTAGAGATTCCTCCTTGGATTTCATCTGGAATTCACTTAGGTGGTTTTTTAGGATTTCTATTAGAGAAACCTCCAAGGATTTCAGCTGAAATTCTCATATGGAGTCCATTGGAAATACTTTCGGAAACTTCAACAATTTTATCCGGTGATTTTACCGATAATTAAAAAAAATCCTCTAGATGTTCTTCCAAAACATATTGGAAAAAATCCTCGAAGGATCTAATATCAAATTTCTCAATGGATTCGATTACAATTTCCTATAACGATTCCACCAGTAATTCCTTCAAAGACTTCACTAGTATTTCTAAAAGGAGCTTGTTAAGGAATTTCACCAGAAGTTTTCGCAGAGTTAACCCTGTGAATAAATCTAACAGAGTTTCACCAGAAGTTCTACCACAAAACCCTTCAAAGGTTTTACTGGGGTTTATTCAGGGTGATCATTAATTCCTTAAGCGAGTGAACAAAAAAAAAAAAAAAAAATTCGGGGCCCACAAGATTTTTTTTTGAAAAACCACCAATATTTCCGCGAGAAAATCTACCAGGAATTTCGCAAAGGATTGAACTAAAAAAATTACTTTCTCTACTCTAGGTATTCCATAAAGAAGCCTCTACAAAATTTCAAATGATTATTCATTCGGGGAATTCAGAGAAATTTACGCAAATGATTCAACAAAACATTCATTATTATCCTTTCAGGTAAAATTTTACTAATCTGAATTTTTTGTGCAATTTGTGGAAAAAAACAACATGGAGCAATTTCTTGAGAAATTTTTGGATAAATCACCAAAGAAATTACTATAGAAATGCTCAGAAAATTTCCTGGAAAAAAACCCTTAATATATCTCTGGATGAACTTTGAAAGCAATCCCTGAAGAAGTCCCCCCCCTTGGAACAAATCCTGCAAAAAAAATACTGGAAGGAATCGATGGCTCGGAATTCTTCTTCTTCTTTCTGGCATTACGTCCCTACTGGGACAGAGCCTGCTTCTCAGCTTAGTGTTCTTATGAGCACTTCCACAGTTATTAACTGAGAGCTTACTGTGCCAATGACCATTTTTGCATGCGTATATCGTGTGGCAGGTACGAAGATACTCTATGCCCTGGGAAGTCGAGAAAATTTCCAACCCGAAAAGATCCTCGACCGGTGGGATTCGAACCCACGACCCTCAGCTTGGTCTTGCTGAACAGCTGCGCGTTTACCGCTACGGCTATCTGGGCCCACAAGAATGGCTCGGAATTATCGGAGGTATTAATGGTAGATTCTTGAAGTAATTCCTGAAGAGGAGTTATGACGAATGCCTCGTAGGCTCCCATCAGGGATACCAGGATGAATCGTTGGAGGGAACACTGGAGGATTCCCTAGAAGAATCTCCGTAGAATAACTCGGCGAACCTCTCAAAAAATTGCAAGCGAAAATCTCTAGAGGAATTTCTAGTGGAATCCCGTAATAGGAAATTTTAGTGTATTTTTTTTTGCAGTTTTTCCTGTGGACTCTTCCAGAAGGCTTTCTTATGGAAACCATGGAGGAATTATTTGTGCAACCCCTGGAGGAATTCTCTGAAAGAAATTGTAATTCTTTGAGGAATTCCCTTAAATAAATTCTAAATAGTATCACTGTAGGAGGTTCTAGAGTAAATTTCTGCATGTATTACTATAGGTATTTCTAGAGACAATCGCGTAAGAATTTTCGAAGCAATCCTTGGAAGAATGTTTGGATTAATTGCTTTAGAATTTTCAAGAGGAATCTTTGATTGAATTCCTAGGAAAACCACTAAAAGAATTGCTTTTTAAAGAACAACTCCTGGTGGAATTTTTAATGTAATCCGTGTAATAATTTCTTGGGAAAGATTTGTCGAACAATCTCTTTCAGAATTTCCAGTGAAATTCCTGGTTGAATAGAGAAAAACAATCCAGAAATAATCTGTTTGGGAATTCCGGGAGGTTCACTGAAATAATTCTTAAATAAATCTTTTAAAGATTTTTTGTAGAATTTGAAGGAAGCATCTGATAAATCACTAAGCAATCTCTGGAGAAATTCTTACAGGTGGCCTTGGAGGAGGCCCAGAAGTATTACTGAAGAAATCACTTGAGAAAATTTTTGGATTGATCTTTCAAGGAATCAGTGGAGGAAATCCTGAATAGTTTGTAGAACCTTTGATGGAACTTAGTAGCAATTCCCAGTTGAACTTCCGAGGAATTGCTGGATGAAATCCAGGAGAATTTCTGGAAGAAAGGATTTCTTGTACAAACGCCGGAGGAATTCGACGAGGAACTCTGAATAAATTCCGGAGAAATCCTAGAGCTCTCGAGAAATTCCCGGAGAGTTTCTTGGGGGATCAAGGAAAATTTTCGTAGTAACTGCAAGAGAATCCCTGGTGGATTCAGGAGTACTTCTGAGGAATTACTGGATAAACCCTGAAGAGTTTCTGAAGACACTCCTATAAAATTCCTGGAGGAACTATGGCGAAAATTTGAAGGAATTGTCGATGAAGCTCCAAAGGAATTTCTGGAGGAATTTCTGGAGGAATTTCTGGAGGAATTTCTGGAGGAAATCTGAAGGAAATTCCGGAGGAACTCCAAAGACAATTCATGTGGAACTCTGAAGAAACTCTTGGAGAAAATCTTAACAAATTCTGGGGGAACTCCAACGGATTCGCTGAATTATTGTCAGAGAAACTTCGAAGAAATTCCTGAGGAAACTATGGAGGATATTCCGGAGGTAATCTGTAGAAATTTCTGTAGGTTCTTCATAACATTTCCTGGAGAAACACCGAGCAATTTTTGGAGAAACTCCGAAGAATTCCTGCAGGATCTATGGAGAAAATCCGAAGGAATTTCCGGTGGGGCTCCGAAAAAAATTTCTGCAAAAGTTTCAAGGAATTTCTGGAGGAATTTCTGAAGGAATTACTGGAAAAATCCGAAAAAATTCCTGAAGAAATTCTGGGGCTAATCTTCAAGTGATTCCGAAGAAATTCATGGAAGAATGCCCACAGTTACTCTAAAGGAATACTTGCAGGAACTCTGCAAGATTTTCCGGTAGAGCTCTGGATTATTCCCCAGAGGAAGGTTGAAGGAATTTCTGGAGGAACTCTAAAGGAATTGCTAGAGGAAATCTGAAACTATCCTTGGAGTTATGCTCGAGGCTACTCTGAAGGAATTCCCGGAGGAACTCTGGACGAATTTCTGGAGGAATTTCGGATGAACTTCTGGAGAAATTTCGGAAGAAACTTCACAAGATTTTCTGGAGGAAATCTGGAATAAAATCCTGGTGTAACTCTGGAGGAATTCCTGGATGAACTGGGGAAAAAATTTAAAAGCAACTATGGAGGAAATCCAAAAGGATTCCCGTTGGAGTTCTGGAGGCTCTTCGGAGGAAATGCTGGATAAAAACCAAGAGGAGTGCTGAAAGAACTCCGGAGGAATTGCTGAAGGAACTCAGGAGGAATTACCGGTGAAGCTCCGAAAGAATTCGCAGAGGAACTCTGAAGGGATTCCCAGAGGAATTTTGAAGGAATTTCTGAAGGAACTCTGTACAAAATCCTAGAGAAACTCTAAAAAAAAAACTTGGAGGAACTCTGGAGCAACGGAGGCGTTCCTTGAGAAACTCCGGATGCATTTCTAAAAATACTCCAGAGGCGTTTCTGGTAGAACTCCGGGTTTCTTGCTTGAGGAACTCCGGAGAAATTTCTGGAGAAACTATGGCGGCTATTCGAAGGAATTCCCTATGGAACTCCGGAAGAACTTTCCAGGAATTACTGGATAAAATCCAGCGCAGCCGCTTGAGAAACTCCAGAGGAGTTTTTGGTAAAACTATGTAAGAGTTCCTGGTGAAAATTCGAAGGAATGAGTGGAGGAAATCAGGAAGAATTTCTGGAAGAACCTAAGAAAAAATCTAGAGGAACTTCGGAGGATTTACACCAGAAACTCTGGAGGAAGTCTAGAGGAAATTTCCGGAGAAACTCTTGAGAAATTTTATGAGGAACTCTGGAGAAAATGTAGAGAATTTTTCGAAGTAATTCGTGAAGAATTGCTTGTGGAAATCTTAACGATTTCCAAGGTATTACTAGAACTCTGAAGAATTCCTGGAGAAATTCCGGAAAATAAATCCAGGAGGAACCCTGGAGGAAATCTGAAGAAATTCCCGGAGGAGCTCCGAAAAAATTCCTGGAGGAAATCTAAGGAAATTTTCGGAGGAACTCCGAAGAAATTCTGTGGGGAACCCTGAAGAAATTCTTGGAGGACTTTCAAAGAAATTCCTGCAGGGACTCCGAAGGTTTTTCTGGAGGAATAATTTTTAAGGGATTTCTGGAGAAAGTCCTGATGGAACCATGGAAGGAATCCCGGAGGAACTGTGAATAAAATCTGGGAGGACCTCTAAAGAAATTCCTATAGGGGCTCCTAGAAATTCCTGGAGAAAATCCGAGGAATTGCTGGAGGAACTCAGGAAAAAGTTCTGGAGATTCAATAAAGGAAATCCAAAGGGATTCCACTTATTGCTCCGAAGGGATTCCCGTTGTAACTACGGTTGAATTCTCGGAGGAACTCTGAAAAATCCCAGTAGGCTCAGAAGGAATTCCCAGCAAACATTCTGAATAAATTCGTGAAGGAACTTCGGAGGATTTCTTAAAGAGACGCTGAAGAACTCCATTGAGGAATTTCTGGAGAAACTCAGAAGGAAATCTCCCGAAGATTTTTTTGGAAAAATCACCGGATGAATTTGTGGAAGAAATCTTCGGATGAATTCCTGGAGCAAATGCCCGCAGGAATACCATAAGGAAATCTTGAATAAATTCCTGGAGCCAATCTTCGATAGAACTCCTGAAGGGTATTCCGGATACATTACTGTAAGCAATTCCTGCAGAAATTTCTGGAGGAGGATTTCCTGGTGGAAATTCAATGAGAAAATCCTGGAGGAAAACCCTGGAGAAATATCTGAAGAAATTCCTGGTGGAAATCTCTAGAGGTATTTCTGAAGGATAACCCCGGATGAATTCAAAGAGCAAATTCCCGGTGGAATTCTTGGAGGGAGTCCCAGAGATTTTTATAGGAGAAAATCCTAGAAGGAATCTCGTAAGAATTGCTGTAAGAAATCCCCGCATAAATTTTTGGAGGAATTCCACAGAGTAATTTGTGGTGGGAATCCCATGAAATATTTCTGGGAGAATTCCCTTGAGTAATTCCTGGAGCGGATCTCCTCCCCCTGAGGAATCCCTCGTGGAAATTTCGAGTGGAATTCCTGTAGAAATTCGCTGGAGTAAAACCCCGGAAGAATTTCTGGACGAAATCGGTAGAGGAATTCTTGGAAAATATCTTCGGAAGAATTTCTGAAGAAAACCCCCAATCCTCCCAAATTCACGGAGAATTTTTAGCAGAAAACCCCGGAGAAATTCCTGGATGAAATCCCCGGATGAATTCAAGACAAAAAATCTCCGAGGGAGTTTCTGGAGAAAATTCGTTATGAAATACCCAGATTAATTCCTGGAGGAAATTCTCACAGGAATTCTTGGACGAAATCCCTGCAGAAATTCCTGATGAAAATCCCCAGAGAAATTTCTGAGTTCCTGGAATCACCCGGATGAAATCATCGGAGGAAATCTCCCGAAGAATATCTTTTCAACGAAATCCCCTGAGAAATTCCTAGAGAAAATCACACCTCCGATGATTTCTAGGGGATATCCCCGGAGGAATCCCTGGGTGAAATTCCCGGACGAAATTTTCTGAGGAATCCCTGGAGGAAATCCTCATGAAAAATCCTGGAGGAAATTCTCGGAGGGACTTCTGAAGGAAATCTTTGCAGAATTTTCTGAAGCAAATCTCAAGTGAAATGTTTGGAAAAAATCTCCAGATAGATTCTTTGAAAAAGTCTCCGAAGTAATTTCTGAGGAAAATCCTCGGACGAATTTCTTAATGATTTTTTGGAGGAATTTTTGGAAGAAATCTCGGGATTGATTGCTATTGGAAATATGCTGCGGAATTCATGGATGAAATCTCCGGATGAGTTCTTGGAAAAAATCTCCGGAGGAATTTCTGGAGAAAATCCAAGGAGAAATGCCTGAAACAAGTTTCCGGAGGAATTGCTGGACGACATTCCGTGGAGAAATTCCTGATGCAAGTCTTCAGACACGCTCTCGTTGTAAATCCCCGGATGAATTCTCTAAATAAATCCCCAAATTTCTGGATAAAATTACTGAAGAATTTCATAATGAAAACCCCAGAGGAATTCCTTGACGAAATTCCCGGAGAAATTCCTGCTGCAAATCACCAAACAAAAAATCTCTGAAGAATCCGCCGGATGAAGTCTCTGAAAAAAAAAATCCCGAAGCAATTCCTGTACCAAATCTCCAGAGAAATTTCTGAAGAAAATACATACCCGGTGGGATTCCTGCAGCAAATCCCCAGGCGAATGTCCGGAAGAATTCCCCAGTAGAATTCCTGAAGGAAATCGAGCTTGGCTGTTTGAGGTAGAAAAAATCCAAATTGGTAAACAAACATGTGTCAAACCAGATTTGGAATAGCTCACATCTTGGTCTAAATCCGGACAAAAATGAACCAGGCAGTTTGCCTGTTCTACAAAAATAGACCAGATAACTGGTATAAAATAAAATTGGAACATGATTTGCAACACCGGTGCAAGTTCTAATTTTTAATATTGTCCAACAATTTGGACTAAACCAGTGATTTGGATGACCGGTGTCCTTATAAGCAGGGTTGGGAAAAAAAATCTGAAATTCACTCTACAGTAGCCAAGCAAAGCAAATCACAGTCAGCGAAGCTAGTGAAACTCACGCTCATCGCTGCTGTAGGCCAAATCCTTGAAAATTGCAAAACATACGTTTTTAAGGGCAACCCAAAATTAATATATAAAAATGTTCTATTTCCCGCTGCATTTTCCGCATTTACAGCCCATGATGGCACTACAGATTTAGAGAATTCACGCACCTAAAATAGGCTACTTGATGAGTTTCACAATTTTTTAGCTACTGTAGTGAGAGAGCCATGTGATTTTCTCGAAATTCAAGCCTACTACTATTACCATTCCCAGCACTGCTTATAAGTACTGTTTTATTGTTTTCTATAGTTCTTAAACTTTCATCAGCAGAAAGAATTTGTGTTCGCAAAGCATGAGATGTACATACTTCGATGCCTCTCACTGATTTCCATCAGACTGAGACGCCACACGAACACTGTTTGACAAATCCTCAATGAACGTTTATTGACTGTAACTTGATACAGCTGATATGTTTTCCACCGTACATCACATTTTATCCTCATGCCAAATATCATGACGCCAGTGAATAAAAGATGCAAATTTGACAAGAGCTATGAATACGTCCACTCGTTTAATTTGACACCAAACTATACAATTTATCAGGCCGTAGTTCCTTTCAAGCGATACGCGTGCCATGAAGCTTTGGTACGTATCGTTTACAGTTAAAATGAATAGAAGCCATGCTTTGGCCAGAAATGTGACGTTGTCACGCTTGAGATATTCGAAATGATTACTTACAAGTGACGAGAATATTGAATGCTGATATCAGAGGATGCTTTTTAGGTCATTGTTCGACTACAACTCTGTCCCACAAATTAATGGTCTTACGTTATCCTTAACTTCCACCTCGTTCTCTACATAAATGCTCAAAAGATCATCCAGCTAAGACCAGTTCAAATTTTTTTACTCTCCCTAAGAACGTCACTGCATCGCATCTACGGCCACCCTACCCACCTTATTTATATCGCATCTTCCAGGAATCTCGCTCATCAACCTCAAACAATTGCTCTCAATTCCGTTTTTTACTGATGTCGATTTTTGTTATTATTTTTGTTTATAGCGCTCCTCCGCGTGCCGCGCCGTTCTTTTGCTGCTCGTCATCGTACAAAGCGAGAGGGAGGCTTAAGATTGAGCAGGGCGGCTTGCGTCAAGACGATCGCGCAGCAGATCACGATGCCGAGGCGGTGTGGAAATAATAACGATGACGATGCTCAAATTTTATAATCATCATTAGCCACCGACGACCGCAGTCAAACACCGCTGCCGCCGCAGAGCAGAATGGTTACCCGTGAATCGAGATTACCTAGGCTATGGTTGCGCGCGTGAAAAAGAACTTCAACTGGATTTCAATGCACTTTTTTTCCGCGCGGGACAATAGAATTATACGGGCCCCGAGACGTTGTTGGTTTGCTTTTTTTTCCTTTCCTTGAAGATTACGACGAAAGCAAGCGCAGGTAGGCAGATCGGGAGCAGGAGATGGCTAGATTAGATTGGAAAACTGGAACGCTTTCGGGTATAATTAAGACCCTGTAAATGGGTGCAATTTGGGGAGTAAATTGAGATCTTTCTTTGTCAGGTGTTGAAGCTATCGCTGCCGCAAAATGGTGGTTTCTGCAACTAGTGCTAGTGCTCCAGATGTCTTGCGGAGCTTAACGATGTCATTATCACCAGCATGGAAGGACTTTATGTTATTTTTCTCTAAAATCTTAGAATTGTGCGGTTGGAATCGTGGAAATCAAGACACATTGATTAATAAGTGGATAGCATTTCTTCGGAATGAACGTTACCTTCCGCAAAATGAGCGATCAATTCGATGGTTTACTTAAACGAAATTATCGAGCACATCTAGCACTAGTCTATTGATTTGAGTGAGAAAGCAACTGGTACCACCAATCGTGGGCAGCATTTCCAAATTTGGCGGACTCAGGCAGGAGATCTTGAACTCCATTAGGGGGAAAAACGTTTTGCCAGAAATCCTTAGATATCGCGAACTTCTTCTTAATCATCTTGAAGAGAAAAAGCACAAACTTTTTACTTATGACGACAAAACTGAACGTTCGTTCAAGGTCGTCTTGAAAGGGCTCTCAAGTGACTATAAGTCACTTGAAAGGATCAAAAATGGAATAAACCATTTATTTGGATTTTTTCCAGTCCAAGCAATCATTACGAAAAAGAGTACCCAATCGGGCATTGTTCGGAAAGGGCTTTCTCAAGAATATTATTTGATTCACTTCAACAAAACAGATCTAAATAATATTAAAACTTTAGAAAAAGCAATACTTTTGTTCGATGTCCATGTCGGAACATTTCCAGAAACCTGGAGGAAATTACCAGAACCCCACTCAGTGCCGTCGGTGCCAAAACTGGAGTCATGGTTGTCGCATGGATGTTAAATGCATGATTTGCGGAGGTTCTTCTCACGCTAAGGACATCTTGCCAGTGTCAAATTTATATACTCGAATTGCGGGGCAATCATAAGTTTAATTTTTGTGCTTGCCCTTCGCGAAGGAGAGTCGTCGAGGCTCGTGCCAGGCAGATGAAAGATAATATCCGTTACGATAACGGTCGTTTCCGGAATTTCTCTGGTAGAGTATCGAACAATAGGGGCCTTCCTTAGCCGAGTGGTTAGAGTGCACAGCTACAAAGCAAAGCCATGCTGAAGGTGTCTGGGTTCGATTCCCGGTCGGTCCAGGATCTTTTCGTAATGGAAATTTCCTTGACTTCCCTGGGCATAGAGTGTCATCGTACCTGCCACACGATATACGAATGCGAAAATGGCAACCTAGGCAAAGAAAGCTCTCAGTTAATAACTGTGGTAGTGCTCATAAGAGCACTAAGCTGGCTAGCAGGCTCTGTCCCAATGGGGACGTGAATGCCAAAATAAAATTAATTTTCGACTGAACAATTGAATCTAATGATTGATGCAATGTTCAAAGCCACCACTATGACTGAAGCAGTCCAAGTTGGTGTAAAATTTACTAATCAAATTGTTATTGGATTACGTTTTTCTAATGGATCCAAATAATAATTTAAATATTTTAAATTGGAATGCTCATTCTCTGAATGGTAAAGAGGACGAGCTGTTTAATTTTCTTACAGCTAATAACGTGCATATAGCAGTTATTACTGAAACGTATTTAAAACCTAAATCTAAACTCAAAAGAGATCCTAATTTTTTTGTTTATCGTGATGATCGACTTGATTAGGGATGTGGGGGAGTTGCAATCATCATTCATAGGCGTATAAAACATCAACTGTTTTCGTCATTTGAAACTAAAGTTTTTGAAACTTTAGGTGTTTCAGTTAAACACAGCTTGGTAAATATACTTTCATGGCTGCCTATTTGCCTTTTCAATGCTCCTGACAGCAAGTTAATTTGCTCCAAACTGACTTGCGAAAATTGACTCGCAATAAGTCAAAAACAATTTGTCATTGGTGGTTTTAATGCCAAACATCGGTCATGGAATAATTCTCAAAGTAATTCCAACGGCAGAATTTTATTTGATGAATGCTCTTCAGGATATTTCTCAATTGAATACCCTGATAGCCCTACATGTTTTTCCTCTTCTAGAAATCCATCTACGATTGATTTGATCTTAACCGACTCTAGTCATCTTTGTAGCCAATTAATTACTCATGCTGATTTTGATTCTGATCATGTCCCTGTTACAATTCAAATATCCTATGAAGCGATTCTCAATCCTATCAGCTCCACTTTCAATTATTTATGAGCCGACTGGAATATATACGTATGTTGTCTCCAATCTTGATGTTAACATTTATTTAGAAACTAAACTTGATATTGACAATGCTCTTGAAACTTTAACAAATTCCATTGTTGAAGCCAGGAGCTTTGCAATTCCAAAATGTGAAGTAAAATTTGAATCCGTGATTATAGACGATGATCTTAAACTCTTGATCCGTCTTAAAAACGTGAGGAGAAGGCAATTTCAACGCACTCGTGATCCTGCTATGAAAATAATATGGCAGGATTTGCAGAAAGAAATCAAGAAACGTTTTGCACAACTAAGAAACAAAAAATTTGAAAATAAAATTTCTCAATTGAAACCTGGCTCTAAGCATTTTTGGAATTTATCTAAAATTTTGAAAAAACCTCAGAAGCCAATACCGGCATTGAAAGAGGAAAACAAATTATTACTAACTAATTGCAAAAAAGCTCAAAAACTTGCTATGCAGTTTGAAAGTGCGCACAATTTTAATTTAGGACTTACTACTCCAATTGAAAATCAAGTTACTCAGGAGTTCGAAAATATTCTCAATTAAGAGAACGTTTTCGAAAATGCCTGGGAGACTGATTTGGAAGAAATGAGAACTATTATTAAAAAAATCAAAAATATGAAAGCTCCTGGCGATGATGGAATTTTCTACATCCTCATCAAGAAACTTCCAGAAAGTAGATTATCATTTTTAGTTGATATATTCAACAAATGTTTTCAATTAGCATATTTTCCTGACAAGTGGAAAAATGCTAAGGTTGTTCCAATTTCGAAACCAGACAAAAATCCTACAGAAGCTTCTAGCTATCGTCCAATCAGTTTGCTTTCCTCCATCAGTAAACTTTTTGAATAGATCATTTTGAACAGAATGATGGTCCACATCAACGAAAATTCAATTTTTGCCAATGAACAGTTCGGATTCCGGCATGGACATTCGACCACTCATCAACTTTTACGTGTAACAAATTTGATCCGTTCCAACAAACTAGAAGGCTATTCTACTGGTCTTGCTCTTCTAGACATAGAAATAGCATTCGACAGTGTTTGGCATGAAGGTTTGATTGTAAAATTAAAAAACTTCAATTTTCCAACATACATTGTTAGAATAATTCAAAGTTATCTGTCAAATCGTACACTTCAGGTTAATTATCAGAACTCCAGATCTGAAAGACTTCCTGTAAGAGCAGGTGTTCCCCAAGGCAGCATTTTGGGACCAATATTATACAATATTTTCACATCTGACTTACCTGAGTTACCCCAAGGATGTCAAAAATCTTTGTTTGCAGATGACACAGGCCTCTCCGCCAAAGGACGAAGCCTGCGTGTCATCTGTGATCGATTGCAAAAAAGTTTGGATATATTTTCTTCATACTTGCAAAAATGGAAGATTTCTCCTAATGCTTCCAAAACTCAAATAATAATATTCCTACTTAAACCAAAAGCTCTTTTTTTGAAATCTTCAAGTAGACATGTTGTCACGATGAGAGGGGTTCCAATAAATTAGTCAGATGAATCTAAGAATCTAGGGCCCATGCTAAATAAAAATTTAACTTTTAAAATCACATTGAAGGCATTCAAGCCAAATATAGCAAATATATAAAGTGTATGTGTCCACCCATAATCAGAAAGTCAACGCTTTGTGTTAATAACAAGCTTTCCATTTTCATACAAATGTTTAGGTCAGTCATGTTTTGTATGATGTACCAATATTGACTATCTGTTCTAATACCAAGAAGGAAAGCTTAGCAGAGGTTTTAAAATAAACATGTTGAAAATGATTCTGAAGCTTCTTTTCTAAGGACTGTTCATTTTATAAAGTGGACACTTTGGACATGCAATATCTTTTTAATTTATCAATGAAATCGAAATCGGTTTTCTGTACATCGTTCGACTAATATTGTACAATGCAGTGGTAATAAAAAAGTTACCAAAATAATATGATTTCACACTAATAAGGCACAACGTTTTGAACGGTCGATTTTTGGAGGTTATCAAAATCAAGGATTATTAAAAATCGGCAGGAAAATTCGACAATTTATATTTTTTATTTTCAAAAAATGGTTGTACTTAGAAAGCATCATCAATTAGAAGCTTGCTAAAAAATATCAAGTTATTTTTGGAGAAGCAATTTTGCAGATATCATAAAATCATTTTTTATCTATTTTTTTTTAAGAAAAATATCTTAAATTTAATTGGAACTGATATGAGTATAATTTTAAGGTTTAAAGTACGTCCAGACGGAAGTAATAATATAGTATTTATAATAAAAATAACTTACGCCTTCATAGAGTTGCTGATTTAGTCCCCACGTCATATTTTAAGCACAATAGAAAAACAAATAATTTATTTTCAGAAGACCACTCAAAGCACAATGACAATCATCAAGATTGGGAACACTGCTTGAATTAAATCAAATTTAATTTGCATGTATTATTTTCAGAATGTGTTATTCTGAGACTACCTATCAAAATATTTTGAGAAAAACGCTTACAGTTTGCTCTAGATCGATAAACATGCGTATATAATTTAAAAAGTATGGGATTTTTCAATAAAACGACCATAAAGAGTAAATTTGGTACCCAAGAATGCGATTAAAACTCAAGATTTTGCTTTTTTTTATACATATATAGTTTCTTCAGTAATCTAAACCAGTTTTGAACACGCTTATTACTTTACTTTTTTGCTGGTAGTAAAAAGATGGTGTATCAGCAAATTTGACCATAAGGAATAGATCACTAAAGTGACTCAGCGTCAGGAACTGATGGAATATTATTGATGTTTTTAAAAGCTCTACCTTAAGTTGAATAGTAAAGGATACCAACATACAATTTTTTCATTAAATTTAGGATTTTTTTCATGCGAAAAATAATGCTTAAACTTGACGAACAGCTTTTCTTAGGAGTTTTTGCAAAAACTATTTAGTTCTTCAACCGAAAGCATTTTGTAAGTTTCTGTATTTTCATAACATTGTAGAATAATAGTTGAACGATACACAGAAAACCGTTTACGATTTCATCAATAAATAAAAAAGATATAGCATAAACAAGGTGTCCACTTTATAAAATGAACAGTCCTTAGTAACCAATGAATTACGAAGAATGGTGATAGTATTATCGAAAAAAATCATCCCTTAGACAATTATTTTTGATCATCCAATTCTCTTCTATCAACCCACCCACAAAGAACAAATACAAACTCAATTTTCTCATATCATGTTAAACCCAACCTTACAACATAGGAACATTTTTTTATCATAATAATGCAAGCCAAGCACGCACAAAATCCTGCCCATTCGGGAAAACCACAACTGTCGCATTTCGGTAGATACGTCCATTCCTATCAACACCTTCCTATCTTCGGTCTTTACCGGTGCTTTGTGGATTGCTGCCGAGGGAACTGTGAGGCAGACGGGCTTATACATGCATTGTATTGTACAATGATCGGCCACTCACTCCCTCTTTTGGAGGTAACGTAATCCGTGGTAAATTTGATCGGTTTTTAGTTCTTACCATTGGAAATACAGTTTCTAATCAAATTCTAGACCCTTAAGGCCGGAAATGAAGGTCAAACTCTTACAAGTCATTATTTGTTTCGATTCCTTGCAAATATAAAACACCTTGAAGCGCGGAATCAATCTAAATTAGGTGTTGTTTTTTTTCAAGTAAATTTTGTGTTTATCAATTTATCATTATATTTTTTAAAATCCTAATTAAAATAAGGAAGTGAAGCAACATTTATACATTGAAACTGTTTTCACGAAAAATTTTGATTCGTGCATTTAACGAGCATGGGCCATACCGACCAAAGTTACTCCGTTCGCCGGTACCTACACAAGACAGCAAGGAGCAATTGAGTTCATTTTTCTTACGATGCGATAAAGTTTAGTGCAGTGTTATCCTATTGTTGCCAGCGAAACGGAAGTAGTACGACAAGTTTTGGGGAGTTTTTGCAGGCGGCTACTTGTTTTTGTATGTGTGCCGAGTCACTCTGGACAAAACAGAAGTCGAGCCCCGAAAGTCTACAGGCAAGTCAGTCTGGCCAGACAACCCAGGCAAAAGATCGATAAAAGCTGGTGTTAGAGTTTGTGTGAAAGATGCACGCCGGCCACAATTTTCTTTTTTGGAGAAGAAGCTCGATTTCTCTTAAATTTGTGAAATCTTCTTTTTCTTTTTGGCATAACTCTTTGGAACAAAGCCTGCTACCACAGTTATTAACTGAGATCTTTTTTTTCACAAATTTGCAATATTGCATTCGTAAATCGTGTGGCAGGTGCGATGATACTCTACACCCAAGGAAGTCAAGAAAACTTCTATTACGAAAAGATCCTGGACCGACCGAAAATCGATCCCAGGCACCTTCAGCACGGCTTTGCCTTGTATCTGCGGACTCTAACCATTCGACTTAATACAAATTAGTATTGAGAACTTATACATTTTGGATAATTTGATCGGGAGAACAAAAGAAAAGTTCAAAAACTATTGCTAGCTTATGTAAAAAAAGGTCAAATAATTATAAGGTATACCCATTTAATATTTTTCTGGAATGAGCTTGAGATTGAATGGCCGCCCAGGGTTGCTACTCCAAAAAATCGCCTGTGATGTTCTGGAGTCAGTTTAGAGTGGGTTAGTGCTTATTAAGCACTAATAACTTTCAAACAGTAATAGGCTGGCCAATTTTCGATACACATTCGAAATTCAATGTTACTTCAATTGATTTCTTGAATCCTATCACCATCTCAAGACAAAACTATCTCAAGGCCGAACCGGATTCCTGGCTACGCCACATCCCCTTTCAATGAAACCAGCAGCATCAACCTTCTCAGAGCTCTTCAATCGAAGCAAAGAACCCTTGCCGCGCATCGAACGTTGCTTGATGTTCTCCACTCGCAGAGGCAAACACACAAGAGTACGTTAGATGGAGCGCGCGCAACAATAAACGAAGAATCAAAGCCACGCTGCCACAAAGGTAAAGCGGTGGCAAGAGGAAACGGCCCAGGTCGCGCAGAAGAATGAAAAACTAGAGTAATTGTAAGGCTACGTATAATATAATCAACAACCGCCGCTACCGCCTCTGACCAATTCCGTCCATCATCATCGCTTGAGCTGAAGCACCGTGTGCGGAGATCTTCCCGACCCGATAGCGATCTCATCTCCGACTATGCCACGCCATGACACGGTGATCCCCATTTCGTTATTATCAGAATAAAAGTTTCATCGAATCTGTGCTCATCGGACGTTTTGTACGGCCATGCTCAAACGAACATCAGCATTTTCTAAGGAAATCCTATGAAGAGATATTTTTGATACAGTGCACTGTAGGCCAGGGACGCAATCTAGCGGGACCAAATTAACTTTTAAAATCCCGAGACGAACTAAGAATTTTTTAATGGGCACAACTTGAAGACTAGAATATCAATCAATTTGAAATAAATTTTGAAGTAAATGCGATTAGTTGGTCTTACAATCCTTGGATGAGACATCCCCCTGACCCCTCCTCAGGAACGGTCTACAACTCTGCCCATAACTGCATATTTGTAACATTCGACAAAAGTAGACATTGAGTAAATGGGATACCAAGTTTGCATTTTATCGCAGTATGGGAGGAAACTAATATTTCAAAAAATCACTAAGAATTCAAAAGTGCTTATTTGAGGCTGAAATTTTGTACAACTCATATCGCATATAAGGTGCATAGTCAGAAAAAAATTCTGATAGAAATTTCGTTGCTACTGCATTATAAGGCTCATGTACAATCTCAATGTGACTGTTATGCGGTTACAATTGCCAATGTGACAAAACAACTTGGTATTTTTTTCGAATTTTCTAGAACAATCTCACAGATTTCAGTAAGTTGATCGAAAGTATTTACCATTTGATGACTCTCCCCGGTATTAACTCCATTTTGTCAAAAATGTCGAATGTGACTGTTTTGCAGTTATGGCCTACTGTAGGCATTGAGTAAATGGGATACCAAGTTTGCATTTTACTGCAGTATGGGAGGAAACTAAAATTTCAAAAAATCATTAAGAATTCAAAAGAGCTTATTTGAGGCTGAAATTTTGTACAACTCATATCGCATATTGGGTGAATAGTCAGAAAATAATTCTTATAGAAATTTCGTTGCTACTACATAATGAGGCTCATGTATAATCTCAATGTGACTGTTATGCGGTTACAATTGCCAATGTGACAAAACAACTTGGTATTTTTTTCGAATTTTCTAGAACAATCTCACAGATTTTAGTAAGTTGATCGAAAGTATATATCATTTGATGGCTCTTCATGGTATTAACTCCAATTTGTCAAAAATGTCGAATGTGACTGTTATGCAGTTATGGGCAGAACTGGTCTCAAACGGATATCTCACCATCCAATTGAGCTAGGAGGTTGGTGTCTTCGGCAAAAATATTCAGCAGATCAAGGACTAGCTATCTGGCGATGAAAATTATGATGAAGAATTCTTCCAGTAGGTGGTGCTAGTGACATATTTTATTCAATCATTTGTATCTCAAGACTCTTAACAGCTAGAAGGTTGGTGTCTTCGGAAGAGCTGTACAGCAGTTCAAAGGCTATCTGGCGTTGAAGAGTCTGATTGGAGATTTATTCGCTAGGTGGCGCCAGGTAAAAGAAATCTTCAATCTTCTCTTTGTCAGCAGCCTTACCATCTAGAAGATTGGTTGGTGTCTTAGGCAAAGTTATTCAGCAGATTGAGGGCTGTCTGGAGGTGAAGAGTCTGAATTAGAATTTATTCGATAGGTGGCGCTAGTAAAAACTTTTCTTCAGTTGTTTGTATTTTAAAATCCAGCAATTTTCATCAAAATATTGCTGAAAGTATTCAGTGTGTAGAGCCCTGAATCTGTTGAATATCTTTGCCGAAGACACAAATCTTCTAGCTATTAAGAATCTTGAGGAATCTTAACTAGCGCCACCCAGCGGATGGATTCCCAATCAGAATGTTCACCGCCAGATAGCCCTTGAACTGCCTTACAGCTTTGTCGTAGACACCAACCTCTAGCTCATTTGGCTGTTGAGATATCCGTTTGAGGCAAATTTTGGACCACTCGTGTCATCGCTTTTTCCATTTCCGGGGAGGGGTCAGGAGAGATGTCTCATACAAGGATTGTGAAACCAACTAATCGCTTTTACTTCAAAATTTGTTTCGAGTTATTTGATATATTAGTCTTCGTGTTGTGCCCATTTAAAAATTCAAAGTTCGTTTCGGGCTTTTAAGGGTTAATAACTCCATAACAAAGCATCTCCGGTATTTGGTGTCTTCGGCAAAATTGTTTTTGTTACAATAAGGGCTGTTATGATGAGACCCCGCGCAGTAGCAGTGCCTCTACAATAGTGTCGTCAAATACATGCAAACCGACGAAACATCAAGCATCCGCGTCAACGACTACTGAACTGTTTGGGATAGACAAAAGAGAAGAATTGATGTGCTTAAAAACCACATGAAGTGAAGGTCCCGCATTATTGATTTTTCTTAGTTTGTATTTTAACCAGTGTATTGAAATCCATTTAATACCATAGTTTCGAATCAAATAGTTGTGTTGATTGCACTAAAAACCTAAAAAATATGTTCAATTATTCGCATATTTATAATTCCTAATGAATTAGTCAAATAGTAGGTATGATACATCAAGAGTTTATGAATTAAGCTTAATGTGGACTAAAATTAGCATAGATTTACCAAAATTTGTGATTGAAACTAACAATTTGAAAAACTATTAATCTGAATAAAATTTCAGCTGGAGCTAACTATCACCCAAATGCGAAGTTTGCTATCGAGACTTTGGTCGAATATCCCTCACAAGGGCCATCTATTGACATGAACGGATAGTTCGAAAACGTTCGCATTGGTGGCATTATTTAGAAGTTCTGTATGAAATTACCTATGTAGAATAATTCTTTTTCTATATCATAACACTTGAAATACAAGCTTGGGTGAATGAATTTGAAAAATTCGACGACAATTGTATTCAAGAAAAAGAGTAAAACTTCAAAACTAGTATGTATTTTGCACCCAAATATCTCTTTGGAGATCGCAGCAAGCTGTGTGCGCGAGTGGATGCGTTTTCAATTTTGTTGTCACGATTAATCTTGGTTCCGCGATAGTACCGTTTCGACTCATATTCCGAACACTTAAGGCCAACAGTGACTTCAAATGCATCTAATAGGCATAAATTGGCTGATATTTGTGTAAATTTCAATTTATTCGCTAAGTTAAACTGTTAGTTGTTGGGTGTGCCGATAAAATTGTTAATTTTAGCTTAAAGTGTGGAACACCATTTTGATTCAAATGCCGAACACTGTGTTCATTCTGTCTCATATTCCGAACACCTTGATTCAAATTCCGAACACCACGAATAAATCGTATTCAAATGAATAATTTCGCAAATAAATTTATCTGAGCTAGTTCTACTGGTCTCAAACTAGAGAATCATCACTACTCCCGAGGCATAAAATAGATTAGAAGACGTTAAAATTGAATTGAAATTAACTGCCATTTCCTTTAAATTTGATGACATATTTCAGCAAAACATTTCAGTCACATTTCCATACAAAAACCGAGTGTTCGGAATATGAGTCTGTTCGGAATTTGAGACAAAACGGTACTATGGCTCCCAGGAAGTGTTTTAAAGAAAATTAATAGTTCGTCTGGTGATGCCGTGTAGTGCATTGAACATTTTGTGTTACACCGAATTATGGCTTTAGAAAAGATGCTTATAGAAATGTAAGTGATAGGATCAAAAAGTTAACTAGTATCAAAACGTTCAAAGAAAATTTATTTTCTTCATTGTGCTGGGTTTTTCAAGCCTCCTTAGGTTGGATGACAAAACGTCGAAAGACAAAGCGTCAAATGCCAAAACGTCGAATGGACAAAACGTCGAAGGAACAAAACGTCGAGAAGAAAGATATTGAAGAAAACGAAATTTATTGAAAGAATGATTCTTTTCCGAAAGAATAAATAATTCGTAATGTGCCAAACGTTATTCACGGCATATTTTTTTTGTCCCTTCGACGTTTTGTACCTTTCGACGTTTTGGCATTCGACGTTTTGTTTTTCGACATTTTGTCCCTAAACCGTCTCCCTAATTTTTCGTAACACGAAGGTAATACAAACCCACCATGGAGATACCAACGAAAAACTTGTCAGCTAACTTCCATATAACATAGTTTTACAAACTTCTGTTATTTTTATATTTTTTATATTCAACACAATCAAGTGAAGTTGAATCATGTAAACAGTTCCACTACGTTTTATCATGTTATTTCAAGTCATGAAATAGTATCACAAATAATGTATTTTTTTCATTATCTCTAACTACCGCGGGAGAGAGGTCAGAATGAGTTTTCTTCTCGTTTCAGAGAGCGAGTAATGGCGCTTTAGCCTAGGCTTTTTAGCCAGGACATAAGGAAGAAATGCCCATATCTCATCCCAGGAAATGGAAGGGGACCACAAACGGAGTGTGCATCAACATTCTTAGCAAAGCCACTCCCAATAATATTATCTTTATCCCTGAATTGGAACGGTTGGTACGGTCGTTCCCGTTCCTTCCTAGAAAAATTGCAAATTTCCGTTAATCATGTTTTTTATACGTGAATAATCTGATTGCCGTAATTTTTGAACTGTCTAAAACCCCAAGTCTGCACAGTGGGCCTGGCTATTTCAGATATGCTACAAATATTAATACTGACAAGAAAGTACCAGAAGATGTTCCGATATTTTCAGAATGCTTTTCATTATTAGCTGTGCAAGCACTTAGAGTAGAATAGAATTGAAAACTAGTATGTATTTAGCACCAAAATGTCTCTTAAAGCGTAAGCTCAAATTTAGGGTCATTATGAAATGACATAAAATAAAAAAATATCAAAATTTCAGAAAGGTATGTAAATGTGTTCATGAGACATATTAGTTATATAACAATTCAATTATTTCGAATGATTGAATTGAAATTAAATACAATGCAACATGCAGGATTCAAATGCTGATTGATGCCTTTTATATCGACCTATGAATTAAGGACAATTTAGGGGCTTAAGGTGAAGATGAATCGAAGCCAAAGTTCAAATTTTCAAGAGCACGGATCTGGAGAACCAAACATCCGTTTGAGCTGAAAACCTAATCGATTGGTCACCACCAGCTAGTGGTCACTGCTCTTGAAAATTTGAACTTTGGCTTCGATTCATCTTCACCTTAAGAAAAAAAAACATTTAAGAGCGTCAGAAGTAAAAGGGTTTAAGTACCGTAAAACGGGGTAACTTTGATAGTTTTTTCGAAGAAAACTTGAATATTTATGCAAGCTATTTCAAAGAATATTTTTAAAACAAGTACTGGCATCCTAGCTATCGATTGCAGTCGAAAGATTGCCAAAAGATTTATATTGAATGGATGATATAATTTTTCATATAATCGAAAGTTGGTTTTCTGTTTTAGGGTAACTTTGATAATGGAGTATGAGTCGAACAAAATTGAATGTATAACGAACATTTGTAGGGCATTGCATACCTCAAGGCGTTTAACGTTATATGGAAATTTTTGACTAAGATTACAAAAATGCTCCCAGTTTGTGAAAATGCTCTTCGCTAAGAGATTTGAGACCGTATTCAAGTTCTATGATAACTAGGCTGTCAAAAATAAGTGGCTAACTATCAAAACTACACCAGATAGTTATCGTAGAACAGATTGTTTGTAAGCGTTTCGAAAATGCTAAAATTGTGTCAATTTTTAATATTCGTATAAAAAGCCTCAAATGTTCTTGATTCAAATGAAAACCACTCTTACATGAAGTTTCATACTAATATTATATAGTTTTGCATTCGTTTTGCTTATCTGATTAACAGAAATTTTGATATTTCGTTTAGTATGTGGTGGGTTACGCACTATCAAAGTTACCCGCATTATCAAAGATACCCCGTTTTACGGTACCAAAAATCTAGTTTTGAGAAAATCAAATTTCAATATTTTCTAGAAATTTTTAATTCCATAATAGATCTGAATAGACACCATTCTAAGAATCAAACATAAACTCTTCTTCTTGTCTCTGGCATTACGTCCCAACCGAGATAGAGCCTGCATGTCAGGTTAGTTTTCCTATGAGAGCTTCTACAGTTATTTACCTATGACCATTGTTGTATGTTTATATCGTGTGCCTAATATGAAGATACTCTATGCTGTGGTAAGTCGAGATCATTCCTAAACCAAAAGGATCCTCGACCAGTGTGATTCAAATCCATGCCTCTCAGCTAGGTCTTACTGAAAAGCTGCGCGTTTACTACTACGGAGGCCCATATCCCAGACAAAAATGATCATACTTCAACATTTCCGTTACGAGGAAAATAGAAAAAGATGATATTACAAGGAATTGGCATCATTTGACAGGTCACAATGATGTTTTTTTCAGCATTTTAATGCTGAAGAATTATTTTTTTTGACAGAAATCGAAATCTTAGGACCAGTTCAAATAGGTTTCCAGTAATTCCTCCAGAAAACCCTTCATAGATTCCTAATCAGGTATTGCTCTAGAAACATCTCCAGAGACTCTTCCAGAGATTGTTTTCAAAGCTTCCTCCAGAAATTTTACTAAAAACTCCTTCAGGATAAGCTCTATCGTAATCCCTACAGTGATTTCTTCAGGAATTTCACTACTGTTTTTCCAGGAGTTCTGCAATTAAAAACTTTTGTTTGCTACCAGATTTTCTAGACCGGTTTCTATAGGGCTCCAGAACTACCTATAGTAATTCGTTCAGGAATTTTGCCAGGAGTTCTCCAGGGATTTCTCTAAGGATTATTCCAGGATTTCTGGCAGGGATATTTCCACAGAGATTCCTTTAGCAGGTTCACCAGGAGTTACTGAAGAAGTTTTTGCCAGAATGTCCCCAGTGATTCTTCCAGTAAAATCGTTACTTGGACTTCTCCGGGATTTTTTTCATCCTCAGAGAACTATTTTTCAAGTGATTTCTCCTGACATTGCTTCGAAAAATTTTGCAGAGTTTCCCCTAAGAATTCCTCCTCCAAGAAAATCTTTACATAGATTTTTGCAGAGATGTCATTAAAGCTTTCTCCAAAAAACATACAATACGTCAATTTCTTCAGGGATTCTTTCATAAATTCCTCAGGTAGTCCTCTCAAGATTCCTCTGAGAATTATTCCTAAGATTTCCTCCAGGGATTACTCCAGAAATTCTAAAATGTAATTACTCCATAGATTCCACCAAGAAGTAATTTGGGAATTCTTCAAGACATAATTTAACAAATTCCTATAGAGATCGCTTAAGAAACTCATGCAGGAGCCTAAGAAGAGATTCCCGAGGAAAACTCTGAAGGAATCCCTTTAAAAAATCCGCGGAACATCAAATATGCTTTAAGTCCTTATTTTTTCACCTTGTTTTCTACTTATAAAGACTGCGTAGACGTAAAGCATATTTCATTAAAATATACAATAAATTTTCTATCAACTCCAGAACGACTTCTATAGGAAACAATGTAGAGATTTTTCTTAAGCGATCTTTGGAGATAAAAATCTGCAGGATTTCCTGTAGAAATTTTCCTAGAGAAATCCTTGGAAAAGTCTCTGGAGAAACTCCTCCTAAAGGATTACCTGAGTTCTAAAGGACTCCTGGAAGCATCTCTGGAGAAATTACTGAAGAATTCTTGAAGTTATCCCAGCAAGAATCGCTGTAGAGATTTTGCTTGTGGAATTGCTAGAGGAATCTCTAGAAAAACCACTGTAGTTTTCCTGGAGAAATCGCTGGAATAATCCTTGTAGGAATCCATGGAGAAATTTCTGGAGATATATCTGGAGAAATGTCTGAAGAAAATTCAAAATAGTATTATGTTGAGATTTAACTGGAGGGTTATTTGTAGAGATTGTTTTAAAATAATCCCTGGAGAATTTCCTGATGAAATTCCAGCAAGAATTCATTGCAGAAACTCTGGAGGAATTTCAAGAAGAACTCTTGCAGGAATCCATGAAGGATTTTTTTGGAGGCTCAGAACAAACCCCTGGATACATTACTGGGTATTCCCTGGAAAATTATCTTGCAAAATCCTTGGTGTAACGACTGTCATGGCCTTGAGGAATTCGTGAATTGCAGAACACCTGGGCAAATTTCTGGTGGAATGCTTGAAAGATTTCCTGCAAGAATTCCAGGATTCCGCCGAAATAATTCCTAGACGAATCTCGAGAGGACTGCTTGGGAATATCTTTGTATGTTTCCGTGGAAGAATCCTCGGAGGAAATTCTGGTGAAACTACCTAAGAAAAAGCTTGAGTTATCCATGATGAGATATTCCTAGTGTAGCTCCTGGAAAAAGCCTTGAAGCTATCTCTGCAAGGATCCTTGTAGAGATTTTCCTGGAGGAATTGTGGAGGAATACGAATGCGAAAATGGCAAGTTTGGCAAAGAAAGCTCTCAGTTCATAACTGTGGAAGTGCTCGTAAGAGCTGAGAAGCACGCTCTGTCCCAGTGGGGACATAATGCCAAGAAGAAGAAGATGAAGCTTAGTCATAGAAAATGGTTGGAGAGCACAGATTCGATGGAGATTTTTTTTTTCTGATAATATCGATTTAGGAGCACCGTGCGTTTACATTGAATAATGAAAGTTTCGATGAAGAACGTGCGCTCCTGGGGAAGAGAAGTAAAGGAGCACGGTCAGGGTACATGTGCCCCAGTGAGCCCGGGAGCAACGCAAACAAAAACCGAGTTAATAGAATACGGTCCCAGGCTTTGGGTCCCGGGGAAAAGGGAAAAGGGAGCCAAAGCACGTCAGTGTGGAGGTCTTCTTTTGAAAGATTTGCTCTCCTTTCTGTTTGGATCTCTTCAGAATTCAAAACAACTCAACGTCTCGACGCGATGTTGGTTGCGAGGTTCTTCTTTGGCTTTCGGCTTCTTTTAGAGGGCAAAGGATTTGGACAATCGGTTGCCCCTCGTCGTCGTGCGGTTAAGTCGCTTGGCCCCTAGAGGAGCTGATCCTCGGTTGTTCGGTGATAAGGCAGCGTGTGCGCAAGACGCAAGGTAGCAATCAGGGGGGCTTACTATACCAATAAAAACTTAATAACCACTCGTGAGCACAGAGCATACTGGACGAACTCAGGCAGGAAAAAAAAACCAGAACGAAGAAAGCAATCGCAGCTCGGGCTGAGGTGGACCATTGTCTTTCAGATGATTCATGAGGGCAGCTTGGTCAGTCAGGCAGCCATCCAGCGGAGCACAGTAAGATTTTTTACTGACATAACATGAAAAAGTATCAATACGCATATGCAATAGTGCATACTGTGATACTTTTCCGAATTAATTTGAATCATAAGGGCTGTCTTTATCATAATTTTTGAAGTGATATCTAAATAGTTTTTGTTATAATTTGATAATTTCTGATGGTTTTCTGAATACACATTAATTTATGACCGTTCCGTAGAATAAATAAATGGAACCACTGTGCAGCGTGCAGATATTTGCGTTTTCATCTGTCGGCTGGATACAGTAGGGAAAAAATTAATTACCTCAAAAAACGTTCCTGGTGGGGGCAAAAACCGACGGAGCGATTGGTGCTGTGCCGAGCATTCGAAACACCAGCCAGAATCAGCCGGATGCGAGGAGGTCACTTTGTCATGTTTGTTACAGCAGGCTGAGCTCTGCCCCAGGCAGCAATGCGGCTTCAAGCAGCTCCAGGCGTGCCCTAGTGCCTATCTATGCGGGTGAAGGTGGAGGCCATTCAAGGTAACCCTCTTAATCCAAATTGTTATTTTTAAACTTAGTGTTAATTTTCACCATCTTATATCGATATAAGCACGTTTTTGGCAATAACTTATTAGTAATTGCAGCAATTCTTGCATCTGGGTTCGTAATGTTTCTAATTTTAACATTCGTATTGATTTTCATTTTTTCTTGAAGCGTGTTGACAACAATAAAAATTACATTTTATTTTAAACGAAAATAAAAGAAAAAACAGTTTCAGAGTTCCAGGCTGTTCTTCTATGAATGGTTCTCTATGAAGAAATCTAAAATGAACACATTTTTGTAATACAATCTAGATGAAACTCAGACAATTCAGAGTTACAAAATCATTCAAGTTTTCAAACATTTTTTTTCGATAATTCATCAGAAACTTTTCTGATCTGTGTGTTTCGGTACTACCTTACAGTTAAAAAAAATATTATTTTGATTTCAAAGCCGTTTAAAACACAAAATTGGATATTAGAGGGTTAACCGCGCGCTGTCTCGGAAATGTTGCTCTGGATTTTGATCTCTTTGGAGCGCACTCTTGAAGGAAAGATGATTGATTATTATGACGGCCTGGGTACCCCTGTGACGAAGGCTAGAGTTTTTTCAACTGCCCAAGCTTTCAATACGTTAGCTGGAGATTAGTGAGGGTCAGACACAATCAAAGCGCGGGTAGTGATGGAACTGGACCAATGGAATGCTGTGTGCCACCTGATGATGTGGTTGGAATCCGTTGGCAGAATGTAGGCATAGAAACTTGTTTGAATAGTTTTCGATTATAAAGTATGCTCAGCATGACTAACACTCAAGAACACATGAGCGAATGCTTTGACCGTTTGAACGAAGTTTCCTTTGGTGATTATCATACAAACTTTAAAGGGCTCGCGTAGTCTGAAATTTCTGGGAAGAAGCTTTCTAGCTTCTGGGAAGAAGCTTTCCAGCTTCTGGGAAGAAGCTTTCCAGCTTCTGGGAAGAAGCTTTCCAGCTTCTGGGAAGAAGCTTTCCAGCTTCTGGGAAGAAGCTTTCCAGCTTCTGGGAAGAAGCTTTCCAGCTTCTGGGAAGAAGCTTTCCAGCTTCTGGGAAGAAGCTTTCCAGCTTCTGGGAAGAAGCTTTCCAGCTTCTGGGAAGAAGCTTTCCAGCTTCTGGGAAGAAGCTTTCCAGCTTCTGGGAAGAAGCTTTCCAGCTTCTGGGAAGAAGCTTTCCAGCTTCTGGGAAGAAGCTTTCCAGCTTCTGGGAAGAAGCTTTCCAGCTTCTGGGAAGAAGCTTTCCAGCTTCTGGGAAGAAGCTTTCCAGCTTCTGGGAAGAAGCTTTCCAGCTTCTGGGAAGAAGCTTTCCAGCTTCTGGGAAGAAGCTTTCCAGCTTCTGGGAAGAAGCTTTCCAGCTTCTGGGAAGAAGCTTTCCAGCTTCTGGGAAGAAGCTTTCCAGCTTCTGGGAAGAAGCTTTCCAGCTTCTGGGAAGAAGCTTTCCAGCTTCTGGGAAGAAGCTTTCCAGCTTCTGGGAAGAAGCTTTCCAGCTTCTGGGAAGAAGCTTTCCAGCTTCTGGGAAGAAGCTTTCCAGCTTCTGGGAAGAAGCTTTCCAGCTTCTGGGAAGAAGCTTTCCAGCTTCTGGGAAGAAGCTTTCCAGCTTCTGGGAAGAAGCTTTCCAGCTTCTGGGAAGAAGCTTTCCAGCTTCTGGGAAGAAGCTTTCCAGCTTCTGGGAAGAAGCTTTCCAGCTTCTGGGAAGAAGCTTTCCAGCTTCTGGGAAGAAGCTTTCCAGCTTCTGGGAAGAAGCTTTCCAGCTTCTGGGAAGGGAAGAAGCTTTCCAGCTTCTGGGAAGAAGCTTTCCAGCTTCTGGGAAGAAGCTTTCCAGCTTCTGGGAAGAAGCTTTCCAGCTTCTGGGAAGAAGCTTTCCAGCTTCTGGGAAGAAGCTTTCCAGCTTCTGGGAAGAAGCTTTCCAGCTTCTGGGAAGAAGCTTTCCAGCTTCTGGGAAGAAGCTTTCCAGCTTCTGGGAAGAAGCTTTCCAGCTTCTGGGAAGAAGCTTTCCAGCTTCTGGGAAGAAGCTTTCCAGCTTCTGGGAAGAAGCTTCCTTGACTTCCAGCTTCTGGGAAGAAGCTTTCCAGCTTCTGGGAAGAAGCTTTCCAGCTTCTGGGAAGAAGCTTTCCAGCTTCTGGGAAGAAGCTTTCCAGCTTCTGGGAAGAAGCTTTCCAGCTTCTGGGAAGAAGCTTTCCAGCTTCTGGGAAGAAGCTTTCCAGCTTCTGGGAAGAAGCTTTCCAGCTTCTGGGAAGAAGCTTTCCAGCTTCTGGGAAGAAGCTTTCCAGCTTCTGGGAAGAAGCTTTCCAGCTTCTGGGAAGAAGCTTTCCAGCTTCTGGGAAGAAGCTTTCCAGCTTCTGGGAAGAAGCTTTCCAGCTTCTGGGAAGAAGCTTTCCAGCTTCTGGGAAGAAGCTTTCCAGCTTCTGGGAAGAAGCTTTCCAGCTTCTGGGAAGAAGCTTTCCAGCTTCTGGGAAGAAGCTTTCCAGCTTCTGGGAAGAAGCTTTCCAGCTTCTGGGAAGAAGCTTTCCAGCTTCTGGGAAGAAGCTTTCCAGCTTCTGGGAAGAAGCTTTCCAGCTTCTGGGAAGAAGTTTTCCAGCTTCTGGGAAGAAGCTTTCCAGCTTCTGGAAAGCTTCCAGCTCTAGGAAGAAGCTTTCCAGCTTCTTGCGAGAAGCTTTCCAGCTTCTGGCGAGAAGCTTTCCAGCTTCTGGCGAGAAGCTTTCCAGCTTCTTGGGAGAAGCTTTCCAGCTTCTTGGGAGAAGCTTTCCAGCTTCTTGGGAGAAGCTTTCCAGCTTCTTGGGAGATGCTTTCCAGCTACTTGGGAGAAGCTTTTTCAGCTTCTTGGGTGAAGCTTTCCAGCTTCTTGGGAGAAGCTTTCCAGCTTTTTGGGAGAAGCTTTCCAGCTTTTTGGGAGAAGCTTTCCAGCTTCTTGGGAGAAGCTTTCCAGCTTCTTGGGAGAAACTTTCTATCTACTTCTATCTGGAATTCTTAATAAGAGAAATGTTACCTGATTCTTCCTGTGTGAGGGTTCGCGGAGCTTTTCCTATAGTGATATTATTGATTTCAATTTAAAGCTAAAAATTCCTTCCATTATCCAACACGTTTCTCATGAAATGTTATTAGCCCTAATTAAAACACAATTTTCCTTCAACATCAATGCCGAAGTGAAAGCTTCTCTTCGATTCCAGCTTTTTCTGAACCATTTCGAAATAGCCCACCACAAACTGTAGACCGAGACTAAAAATCAATTTAGCATGAAATTTCTCAATTATTGATATTGCACGGAAGGCCACCAGTGGCCATCAACCCACTTTATTCTGCCGGTGCAACGAAAACAGGAAAAGCTTTCCAAATGGACAGGTTTTATTGAAATTCGAAGGACGCTTTCTCTTAATTCTCGGCAGGACAAAGATGTCCGTCTCCACTCAGATCAAAGCCGACTGGAGCTCGTCCAGCGTGCAGTGACCTAAAAACCGAAGACATGAAATGCCAGGTGATTCCTCAATTGGTCCGTCCTCCGTTGCTAGTGTCTGGGGGTGGTATTGATAAAACTTTCCACCATCTCACCCCCGTATCTTCTGGTCCCCCATTCGTATCCGGGAAAAGACTTCATTGCTTTTTGTTTGTTCGAGGAATTGGTCCGATAGAAAATTATTATTTCAAATGAAATTAATATTGAAATCATGTTTCTATTTGCTACCGTTCGAGCAGCGCTCAAAAACCTGGCCAAAGCGTCGGACATCGCCTGCCAGAAGCTCCAAACCTAAACTCCACCTGAACTGAGGGTTTGTTTGTTTTTCAGCTTTGTTGTTTCTTCTAGGTTTTTATGTTGCCGTACCTTCATCATATCAGCGTAGGCTAAGCTCATATTTTATTTTCCCTAGGAACGTTCCTCACGGAATTCAATTTTGCCGGCAACCAGCATGCTAGCCAGTCAGTGCTGGGATTTGTTTTTGGGGTGGATGCAATTTCCGCTCATAAAACCTCTCGAGTCGTGCGCTTCTTCATCCCCTTACCAGGCCCCAAAGATCCTCCACTACGGAGGCGATGACATCGATTCTGCTGCTGATAATCACACGAGAATCTTTCAAAAGGGAGCTTATTTAATAACTCCATAAAAAATGAAAACACACTCTTGAAAATTTGACCATTTTCAATCAGTGGTATTACCTTATACCTATCAATCAATTTTTAAATTTTCTCTATCGTCGGATTCGATCCCAGGTCCTCGGCGTGAGAGTTGTCTGTTCTGGTTTATGGACAAAAGGTCGAAAGACAAAACGTCGAAAGGACAAAAGGTCGAAAGACAAAAGGTCGAAAGGACAAAAGGTCGAATATGATTTGCTTGGTGGGAAATTTTTCCTTCTTTGAAAATATATTTTCGACCTTTTGTCCCTTCTTTTTTGTTCTTCGACCTTTTGTCCTTTCGACCTTTTGTCTTTTGACCTTCTGTCCTTTCGACCTTTTGTCTTTCGACCTTTTGTCATAGATTCGTCTGTTCTAACCACTACACTTAATTCGTCACTGATTTTTTTTTATTCTTTTACATTTTGAATTGTATCAGTGTTAAATAGTTATAGGGAGACTTACGGCTTCGGCACCAATCGACTATTATCGGCAACCAAATTTCAAACGCCAAATATCCAGTATTTTTCTATCAAAACACATCAGTGAAAACATTCAGATGATTCTTTGTTCTGCCCGCTTCCCGCTGGCGAGATTTCCGAGACTAAACAAACGATATCGCCGGAGATTTCATCAATTCAACTGAGCACGCTTCAAAATGCGACTGATTTGGAGCTGCCGAAAAGATTCACCAGCAGTTGTTATGGGAAAATTGCCGAAGAGATTGAGGCTGCCGACAATAGTCACACTGACAAGGGATGTTCGCAGCGTTGTAAAAACGGTTTCCAAAAACATTTTGACAAGTCCGTCGGTGTGAATCGATAGAGGATTGAGCAGCGCATAAATGTAAATAAACAAACACGGAATTTGTCTGCTGATGTCCAAGAAAATTACAAAAGAAGCACGGCATCGGCTTAAGCTGCCGAGAATACGTAAGTTCCCCTATATTTCAAAGAGCAAATTTTTTTTTTATGATTAGCTTTCAATACTCAATTGTAACGAAAACCATTTACCCTTTCAAACGCAAGAATCGAACAAAACGTAGGCCGGCAGCAGCAGCAGCAAAATAGCAAAACATCGGACACGCAAAGTTTCGTTTCTTTTCGGTGTTTCGTTAGTTTATTTCTCGAACCCAAAAGTTTTCGTTATTCGTCGGAAGAAACAGGCGAAAAGTGGCTGCCGTCCGCCACAGAACAAGCTTGTGTCATTAAAGTTCTACATCGAAGTTAATTAAATTAAACATACCCAGAAGAAGGCTGATGATCGTTATCATCAATAAAGCGATAAAAGCTAGTGTTCGGAGTGTAGACGGGAGGCAGTCAAATGTTGGGATGGAAGAAACGAATGGCTGTTTTTTGTGTGAGAAGCTTACGTTGAGATGACGATGTTATCTGTGGATTGCAGCTTAGGCACAACAATCGGATGTACGGAGAATGTATTTTTGTGAAGAAGTTAGGTTTTGACATTTCGAACTCTGAGTTAATTGATTAGATGTTCTTGGTTATGAAAATCTAAAAATCATCAAGCCTAAGAAGTTAGATTATTCCAACGGTTCCAAGGCACATTGGTTCCAAATGGTTCACCCGGTGTCGACATAATTGTTGATTTACTCAGAAATTAACTGTATTTCCGCAGCTAGACGGCGGCAAGTCAAGCAAAATCAAAACATACTTAGCTGGCACCCGGTGCAATGCAATCCATCACTTCCTAGCGGCCAACATCAAAGGCTACCGACCACACCGTAAGCTTGCAGTTCTTAGCAAATAATCATCGCGCCTGGCTTCCGAGCATAATAACGTATCCTCGCCCTCTCAGTAAATGACCATTTTGTCCAGCAGTTTTGCCCTCCTTCATTAACCCTTTTGCTTGAGACCCGACGACCATCGGCCACTGACTGTCCGCCACCTGCTGACTGCTGGTAAAAAAAAGTTACCCAGCTCATCCCCTTGGGCCCCACTCGGAATGAGAATGTGTTTTATCCAAGTGACGATCCCCATGAGTGATAACACCTTTTCCCGCACCGGAGGCGTCGTTGCCACTCTTCTGGTGTCCACCGATCGCACTATATTTAATATCAGTGCGCGAAGTTGCGCGTAAATATAATTGTTCAACCCGCCTTCAGAAGCAAGAGATCATCCAGATGGAACGCCATCGCCACCATCGCGAGCAAAAACAACAATCCCGACAACGACAACGGATGCGCGTAATTAATAATCAACATCGCTGATGTTGGTTGAAGGTGAAGGGAGTTGGGAAGGGATGGCTAGGGGGACTACCGGAGCTGGTTCTATCACGTGAACCCGACTGGAGCACTGTGACAGCGCGGCAATCGCGACTTACAACACAGCCAATATGGACGTAGTCAGGATTGACATAAGGGGCTAAGTTCATCAACCACGTTGTCGTAATTTTTTTTATTTCTAGCTCCCCTTCCCCCTCGTGGTCATTTGTCCATACATTTTTCACATCGATCACTAAAATTGTAAATATCGTTGGGTCCTTTATCGAGGTACAAACCTAAGGCATTCCATTGCAGTCGGAATATTGGTCTCAACTAGTATTGAGGTCCTCAGGCTGCAAACCGACTTTCCAACTGTTGAAATGCGCCCCCATGGACATTTATCTGCCCTATGGTGCCCATTAGAATCTTCAAGAACATCTCCATAGACTCCTCGAAAAAATAGCTGATCCAGTTCTGCTACACTTTTTTATATTTGTGAAGAGATTATTGGAGTATGTTTAAGACACTTCACTTCTTTTTTTGCAAAATAAGAAAAAAATACTAACAAGGGAGGGTCACGATAGCGCACCAGGGATTCCATCCGGACCATTTATGTTGGATTATATATGTCAAAATATGGAAAGATCCAAAGCCTTTCGGGTGATGGGCCAGTGGTGTAGCCAGGAGGGGCTTTTAAAGGTGAAATTTTTTACATTTCGAAAATAATTCTAAAATTTTCTTAAACAACTAAAACTATAATTTCAATGCTGATTGTAGTAGTTACGGACAGAACGAAAAATTATCTATATCAAAAATGTATTTTTTATTATACCACAGAAGTATTCAGGATGGAAAGTCGTGGGTAAAATTGCACATCTACCTACATGTTTCTGGTGTCAACTTCCTACCACTTGACGCTTTTCCCACATTTACCACGAAAATGGAGAAGGCCACATGATTTTTCCAGTCGTGTAGACAGGAACGGCAAGATTAACAATGTAGGAGATGAGGAAATACGGTTTGTTCTATCAAAAGAAGAGGAAACAATAACGACCTAGTAGTGTTTTTCAAAACTACACTTTTCAAAATATGGAAAATGCCTAAGGGGCCATCCATAAATCACGTGGTAGCATATTGGAAGGAGGGGGGACTACACATAAATGGAGGTGATTTGAATTATTAAACTACAGTAACTGACAAATGGTCGGAATTCTGCTAAACCGCACCAAGTGCCATTTTTTCCCAAATTGAGTTGTTTACACCAGAGGACTCAAATAATCATACCTTTCTACCATAAAAATATCAAGCAATTTGAACAGTCCCTCGTAATCTTAGATCACAAATTTTCTTTGGAAGGACACGTAAAACTGAAATTTAGTTCAGCCAGAGCGAACCATTAGTCATCAGAGGGAATTCATGTTTCAGATATAAAACTAGATTTTTTCCAATTTTTTCAATTCAATTCAATTTTCTTACAATTTATCCATTCCAAGCAACTCATAGAAACAGGGTCATTAAAATTGGGCAGCAATTGACTAATAACAATTTAATATTGTTTCGGTGACTTTGATCTATTTTCTTTGAAATTTTATCCAGCCAAACCGCACTAAGTACTGTTTATCTGAAATTCACATTTTGACATGAAGTTAAGACATTGACATGTAATAAATAGTTTCATTTGCTTGTTATATAGTGTGTTAATAAAACAACACAGAAGCCGTAATGAAATAACGAATTAATTTAATATGATACTGTGTGAACAACTGAGGTGGACTTGGTGCGCTTCAGTTGTTCTGAAAATTGCATTATCGTCACCAAACCCCGTAAGACAGAGTGCACATAACTTGTTTCAAGTTTATCACCATTCATTCGAGAAGTGAAGCTGACCTAGTGGTAGCTCACTAGATTATTACTCAGAAGGCACGAGTTCGAATCCAGATGAAACTTTTTTTTCTTTGTTCTATCCGATGGTAATGGAAATCAAACAACTCTTTGGGATGGTACACAAATTATGTCACGCTAAATTTCAACTTTTTCGACCCCCCCCCCCCTTTGTCACACTTTTTGTATGAGTCCTCCGAAAATTTTGTAAGGCTTGTCACGCTTGGGTAGACCACCTCCCCCCCCTTGGACCATGACGTAATTTGTGCTTGACCCTTTTTAGATTATGTGGTTATTTTTATATTTCAGTGAAACATCAGCAGGTTAATGTACAGCTGAAATGATGGTCATTCCTGGTGAACACTTCAAGCATTGAACTGTGAACTTGATCTGCAAAAGTGCATCAAATGGGAGCAACTTGGTGCGCTTTGGCAGAGTAAATTCATGGTTTTCTTCGATCATTAAAATCTATGTATGAACACGTGAGGACAAATGAATCCTTCCCAATCATACACGGGTAAAAATGCGGCACTCTAAAACAGGAGGAAGAGTCATAATTTCAGGAGGAAAGTGTGTTTTCATGTTATGAAAATACACCATGACCAAAAGTCATGAAATCATGAGGCATTTTACCGTGACGCCGGCTGTACGTTACGTTTTCAATTTTTAGCGAAGAAAAATGGCAATTAAAAGTCTCAAATCATGAAGCTTGTATGTTGGAACGATGAATAAAATTGGAATGGAAACATAAGCACTATTCATGGAATTAGACATCTGTCATTTATGATTCCTATTTTTGATACGAAAAGTGACAATTTCGGTCATGAAATCATGAAGCATGATCTGATATCATGAACACAGGTCATAAAAACATAAGCACTTTTCATGTATTCAGATGCCTGTCATTTATGATTCCAATTTTGGTGCTGAAAAGTGGCAATTTGAATCATGAAATCATAAGAACGAAACACTATACGTCAATTTAGAACCCAGTTTACATTTGCCAATGGTAAACAAATAAAATAAAGATTAGAATTGTTACTGCTTTTGTGCCGATATTTTCGTAATAAACCGTGAAAACATTCCACAAATGTCAACCTAACGAGTGTGACATCTGTAGCAGGAACGCAAACATTCGGTGGTTAGGTTTGTACGCAAAATGTTGTTTCGAGCATCAATTGAATTGGTAAATGGTCCCTGGGCTGATGGATTGCATGAGTCATGGAACACTCCTTCAACTCTGCGGATGTGGAAGTGAACTGGATCATCCGGCTGCCGATGGCCTTTTTTGACCTGCCCTGTTATAGGACGTGGGGTATGCATACTTCCGAACAGTTAAAATCGCCGACGAGCTTGTCAAGCGAAATCTACGCTCGAAGTCAAACATTGCCCGGTTCTGCAAAGTCAGGATTAAGTAAGTACATTGATTGTGTGATTGAACGAAAACGGCCTACGACTAATTGATTTTGCCGCCTCCAAGAATATGGCCATTCGTAGCACCTACTTCCAGCACAGCCTTCCGTACCGATACACCTGGAGATCACCACAGCAGACAGAATCGCAAATCGACCACGTTCTGATTGATGGTCGGCACTTCTCCGACATTATCGACGTCAGGACCTATCGTGGCGCTAACATCGACTCTGACCACTATCTGGTGATGGTCAAACTGCGCCCAAAACTCTCCGTCGTTAACAACGTACGGTACCGACGGCCGCCCCGGTATGACCTAGAGCGGCTCAAGCAACCGGATGTCGCAGCGGCATACGCGCAGCAACTCGAGGCTGCATTACCGGAAGAGGGTGAGCTGGACGAAGCCCCTCTTGAGGACTGCTGGAGAACAGTAAAAGCAGCCATCAACGATGCAGCTGAGAGCAACGTCGGGTACGTGGGACGGAGTCGACGGAACGATTGGTTCGACGAGGAGTGCCAGGAGGTTTTGGAGGAGAAGAATGCAGCGCGGGCGGTCATGCTGCAGCAAGGGACCCGGCAGAACGTGGAACGCTATAAACGGAAACGGCAACAGCAGACCCGCCTCTTTCGGGAGAAAAAAACGCCGCCTGGAGGAGACGGAGTGCGAGGAGATGGAACAGCTGTGCCGGTCTCAGGAAACGCGTAGGTTCTATCAGAAGCTCAACGCATCCCGCAACGGCTTCGTGCCGCGAGCCGAGATGTGCAGGGATAAGGATGGGAGCATTCTGACGGACGAGCGTGAGGTGATCGAAAGGTGGAAGCAGCACTTCGACGAGCACCTGAATGGTGCTGAGAGCACAGGCAATGAAGGACGGGACAACGGAGGAAATGCCTTCGTCAGTACTGCGGAAGATGGAAACCAACCAGCCCCCACTTTGAGGGAGGTTAAGGATGCCATTCACCAGCTCAAGAACAATAAAGCTGCTGGTAAGGATGGTATCGGAGCTGAACTCATAAAGATGGGTCCGGAAAGGCTGGCCATTTGTCTGCACCGGCTGATAGGCACAATCTGGGAAACAGAACAGCTACCGGAGGAGTGGAAGGAAGGGGTAATCTGCCCCATCTACAAGAAAGGCGACAAGTTAGACTGTGAGAACTTTCGAGCGATCACCATTCTAAATGCGGCCTACAAAGTACTATCCCAGATCATCTTCCGTCGTTTGTCACCCGTAGTAAACGAGTTCGTGGGAAGTTATCAAGCCGGCTTCGTTGACGGCCGATCGACAACGGACCAGATCTTTACTGTACGGCAAATCCTCCAAAAATGTCGTGAATACCAGGTCCCAACGCATCACCTTTTCATCGATTTCAAGGCAGCATACGACAGTATCGACCGCGTAGAGCTATGGTAAATCATGGACGAGAACAGCTTTCCCGGGAAGCTCACGAGACTGATAAGAGCGACGATGGAAGGTGTGCAAAATTGTGTGAAGGTTTCAGGCGAACACTCCAGTTCGTTTGGATCCCACCGGGGACTACGACAAGGTGATGGACTTTCGTGCCTGTTATTCAATATTGCGCTAGAAGGTGTTATGCGGAGAGCCGGGCTTAACAGCCGGGGTACGATTTTTACGAGATCCAGTCAATTTGTTTGCTTCGCGGATGATATGGACATCGTCGGCCGAACATTTGAAAAGGTGGCAGACCTGTACACCCGCCTGAAACGCGAGGCAGCAAAAGTTGGACTAGTGGTGAATGCGGCCAAGACAAAGTACATGCTAGCTGGTGGGGCCGAGCGCGACAGGGCTCGCCTAGGTAGCAGTGTTACGATAGACGGGGATACGTTCGAGGTGGTCGACGAGTTCGTCTACCTTGGATCCTTGCTGACGGCTGACAATAACGTTAGCCGTGAAATACGGAGGCGCATCATCAGTGGAAGTCGGGCCTACTATGGCCTCCAGAAGAAGCTGCGGTCGAAAAAGATTCACGCCCGCACCAAATGTACCATGTACAAAACGCTCATAAGGCCGGTAGTCCTCTACGGGCATGAAACGTGGACGATGCTCGAGGAGGACCTGCAAGCACTTGGAGTCTTCGAACGTCGGGTGCTTAGGACGATCTTCGGCGGTGTGCAGGAGAACGGTGTGTGGCGGCGAAGGATGAACCACGAGCTCGCCCAACTCTACGGCGAACCCAGTATCCAGAAGGTGGCCAAAGCTGGAAGGATACGATGGGCAGGGCATGTTGCAAGAATGCCGGACAGCAACCCTGCAAAGATGATGTTCGCTTCGGATCCGGTTGGTACAAGAAGGCGTGGAGCGCAGCGAGCTAGGTGGGCGGATCAAGTGCGTATCGATTTGGCGAGCGTGGGGCAGAACCGAGGATGGAGAGATGCGGCCACGAACCGAGTATTGTGGCGTGAAATTGTTGATTCAGTGTTATCTGTGTAGATGTTAACTAAATAAATGAATGAATTGATTGTGCCTTGAAACAATGAAGGAACTCACGAGAATTTTACCAAGAATGTCATCGATATGATGACAAGGTTCCGAAGAATTTAAACTTTTTCAAAACAAAACTGTTTTTATAATTTTACTAGAAAAGATCACCGATCGCCATGAGACACGTAGACTAAGGTGAAGAAAGTGACAGTTAGATTTGTGTGACGCTCTGAGCATACGAATTCTTACATAATAGTCACGATTTCATGACTTTTAGTCATGATATCATGAACCATAAAATTTTATGAAATCATGACTTTTTGTTCATGAATCCTGCAACGGATTTTTTCCGTGAATACTTGTGACATGGATTTCAACATGCATGGTGATAAAAAACATCATTTTTCTCCAATTTTACTTGTGTTGTTGAAAACTACGAAACACATCCAACCATACTAAACCAAGAACCATATTTTTCAATTTTTGTTCAGCCAGAGCGAACTGAGTGCTTCATATGTTTTAATAACATCCAACTACATCGATAATTTATGATGATTTACTTGTTTATTTAATTTCAGTTTACTTATTGGACACTGTTAATCGCATGTGAGCGATAAAAAATTAAAATTAATCGTCCGCGATAAACTAGTAGACGATAAGACTTTAAAGTAAAATATCTCCGAATAAAGTTTTTGGCACTTGGTGCAGTTTAGCAAAACCCCGACCATATAATTACCGTTGCCTGTTGTTCACCTAGCAGTTGTTCAACGCAACGTATGTTTTCCTCAAATTAGAAACACAGCAAACGTGTCGAAGCAAGAATTGATGGTATTTCAGAATGAGGTTCTGTGATCGCAATTGGTTGGAAGATAAAAGCTCTTGTATTGGGTGATTCTTGGACCTTCTTTTGAAATCGACAGTCTTTAAAAACGTTAAATTCATTCAAGAGAGAGAGATTCTGTGTACTTCTTCCGTTCAAATAAATACTTTTTCCGGTTCTAAAAGCTACTTTACTGATAGCTAAAAACTATAGATAGTCGGGTCTCGGGGTTTCAAACCCGAAACCGACCCAAAATACGAGTCGGGTTCTGGGCTTACAAAAGTCGGATTGAGTCGGGTTTGGGAATTGAAGAAAAAGAAATCTGTAATGCATTTGAAATGCTTGACGGTAAAAAAATTTATTTTTTGCTTCAATTGTTCTTTAAAATTTGACTTAAAATTTTTCTCAGTTTCAAATTGGCATATAAGCAAGACCGTGGAAGAATCTAATTTTTGAGCAAAGTAACGAACCCAGAAAGGTTCTTTTTAGCTATTATGATTGAGGGAGAGTCCTTTTGCATATCGGAATGATTGACAGTCATTGAATATGTTGGAATAACTAAATTTCATACAGGTGTTCATTTCGCCCCGATACCTTTTTACCAGCCTTGTTTTCGACCCAATTTTCTATCTCGCTTTTCGGACATATGATTTGATTTTTATCACTATGAATGAATGTGGCACGTCGTACTAACATCAAACTTGAAAACTAGCCAGGGGTAAATTAAAAACATTGCCATTTAAGGGTCTTAAAACGAACATTTGCTTAACGTGTCCATTATGCCCCTAATTCCCCTAACAACCTAAAGCTTCCCTATGCATCAGAAACGATGAATTTACCATCTTTTCAAACTCGGGTTACTTCTTCTTCTTATTGACATAACATCCTCACTGGGACAGAGCCGGCTACTCAGCGTAGTGTTGTAAGAACACTTCCACAGTTATTAACTGAGAGCTTCAATACTAGTTTATGGTCAATGTTTTAAAATTGGCAGACAGCGATAGGTAAAATATATATTCAGTTATACCTCGATCTAGCTTCATCATTATAATATACCCACGATGTAATACAACTAGACATAATGCATATATTCACGAGCGCTTCGAAGTCGATTTGAATTTATACCGATTTTTACTTTTGAATCCATTCAAATGGAAAGATATAGGGTAACCAACGAATTTTGGACCCCTATATATTTTGGACCCCCTTGGCCATTTTCCTGCAAATTTCCCAGTTTAAATCGAAAGACCAACTCAATTTGCATGCCATTTAGGAAGATAGGACTATTCCACACTTGCACCAACCGTTTGTACAAAGAAAATGTGTTTATTTTATCCGAAATTAATTTAATTTAATCGGTGCATCCATGAAACCGTTACAACACGTTACACACAGAAATTGAAGCCGTCATAAATTTTTCAAATGTAAACAAAAACTTTTTTCAAATTTCTGGACAAAAAGCGTAGAATTTCTTCGGTTTTCCATTGTCGATCGATTGATTAGACTATGGGCAAGCATATTATACATCCAGTGTCATGGACTTTGTCGCCAAACGATAAAAAATGCCGGGGGTCCAAAATATATACTTTGAGGGTCCAAAATGTATTGGTGTGTCCAAAATGATGAAAAACAGTGCTTCTAAATTCAATTATTTTCGACGTTTTTTGGATCCTACATGACCGTTTGGGAATTTTTATCTTGTAGTGGAAGTTTTTCTCTACATTTTGACATGTTCTTTGACTTGGTTACGCCGTGCAATTAATTAATTGGGTCAAAAACTAAAATCACTTCCTTAGGGGGTCCAAAATTCGACCGTTACCCTATTCTTCTTTTTGGCATTACGCCCTCTCTGGGACAGAGCCTGCTTCGCAGATTAGTATTCTTATGAGCACTTCCACAGTTATTAACTGAGAGCTTTCTTTGCCAAAGTTGCCATTTTTGCATCCGTATATCGTGTGGCAGGTACGATGATACTCTATGTCCAAGGAGGTCAAGGAAATTTCCATTACGAAAAGATCCTGGACCGACCGGGAATCGAACTTAGACAACTTCAGCATGGCTTTGCTTTGTAGCCGCGGACTCTAACCACTCGGCTAAGCAAGGCCTCAAATGTTGGCTATGTTGGTCAATCTTTTATTAATTTTTATTTGATTTTGAACTTTAAATTTCAAACAAAAAAGATTTGTTTCATTTGTTTGAGCAAGCCTTTCTATTTTAGTTCTAAACATTGACAATTAGTCATCTAAATTTGTTTATGTAGCAAAACATGTTTCCATCTTCTATTAATGGAATGTGTATGAATGGGTTAACCATAAAATCAACACGAAATTCAGATTTTTTTCATCAAGATAAGTCTAACAAAACATTCATGCCATGAAGATTTAAAAATACCCTGTCGGGGAAAATTGAATTTCTTCTACTTTAAGTGCTTTTTTCCTTACTAAATTCAAGAAAATCCCATTTGGCAGCAAAAACATCTCCCCAAAAGAATATTTTTAGCAATAGAATTACATAATCTTAGCCCACATGCTGAACGTTCAAGTAAAAATATTCGAGGTACATGAAACATCGATAGTAGTCGGTATTTTGACACCATGTGGATAAGACTCGTTCCCCAAGCAATCAAATGCTCGGATTTTGCCTAGGAATATTAAACAAAAAAGTTAATTAACTTAGGAGTCCATTCTAAAGCATCAACAAGTTCTCTGGTAATAAGGCCCCACAAGACTGTGGCTTTTGTAGGTCCAGCTCTGCTCCAAATTTTTTGTCTTTATTTCTTCAGGACTTCAGGACATGTTTTCAACACCCAAATAATGCAGGAATTTCTTTTCTAGGGATTGGGTAACAAAAGGTCGAAAGACAAGACATCATATTACAAAATTTCTAATGTCAAATCGGCGAAGCACACAACGTGCACAGGAGAGAATCAGAGAGTAGCGAACATTTCCTGGAAGAATGATTCTCTACCGAAAGCAAAGATAATGCTCTATTAGCCAAAAGTCGAGCACGATGCGAAAAAAAGGAATCTGATCAACGATATTAAACTGCTTTTGAGAATTGATTGCTCTCAAAGTTCTGTTTACACGACGTTTTGTTTTTTGAATTTTTTTCCATTAGCCGGTTATAATAACAGAGTGGAGTCGTATTTCAAAAATGTATCGAAATTATATTAAAATTGTTTTTCTAATAATACATTGAAAACAGTTGTTGATAATCATTTTCTAAATTTGAATCCAATATAAAATTTAATACTATTTTATATCCGTTAATCATGTATAAAATTGTATTTGATCCTAAGAACATACAGTAAATACATGGAAGACTTAATGTCGACTCATATTAAAAACCAAAAAATCTTGGTTACTATGATGGTCCCCTTGCAAAATGGTGGTTCGGTGAGATATCTACAAGAACATCATAGTGTGGTCTGGTTATTGGCCACCTAGATAACAGATCCAGTGAATCAGTCGTGCAGCAGGTTTTTTTTACAAAATTAAGAAATTTCGAACATTTATCACCTAGATCTGCCAGCTTAGAAGGCAATATACATAGCATAGCATAGCATAGCATAGACTGTCCGTACATGTCAATGGTTGCTACTCCGCGATTGATCGGAACTGGTAATAATTGCACTGCGATCCAAATGAATAAGAGATGGAAGTTTCCGCTTACTCTCGGAGTGCAATTTCAGCAGATCTAATATTATTGATCAATAACGACGCCGGCCAAGTCCTCACAGTCAGTTGGGATGGGGAAGGAATGTTAGGGTGTAATGATTGTTGCTTCTAGAGACCGAGAATACCTCTGCATCTCCACAATCATCACGGGAGGGGTGTTTATTAGTGGAACAGGAAAAGATCTGGGAGTCACCTTTGGTCGGTGATGCGATCCATGGATAAGGAGGAAAATACGACTTATATATAAAGCTAGTTTGTATTTTTGTCTCGAAAAGTTTTTGGTAAAAGATTTAAAATAAACATCAACATCTATAATATCAAATCATTCAAAAGAAGTGCATTTTTGTCTCAAGAAGAAAAGTCTTTGGTAGAAGTTTTAAAAAATTCGTCAACATTCATAATGTCGAACAATTCAAAAAAGTATCTTCAGTAATATCAAAAATTTTATATGAATATTAGAATTGTATAAAACAAGCACAATGCCGACACTTGTAGTGACGAACCATACAAAGTTTGATTGAATATTACATAAAACTAACGCTTTCATTAAAAAATGTGTTATCATAAGCATGAAACGAGCTCACCAGTTGGTAATCCATCCTCGATTGAACTCGAATATTTTTCGCACTCACTCCCGAAAACGAAGCGTCTTGCTTGGGCTTTCCGAAGCACTGCCCAGCAGAACACGCGAAACGAAACCAAACATCAGGCATCCCGAAAACGAAGCATCTTGCTCGGGCTTTCCAAAACACTCACTGCCAGTTAAGAAGGCAATATACAATAGATTAATTTGCTGAGCATGCCGAACAAGCTGAACAAGATCATAAATAATTGTTATAAAGTGAATAACTGGAGATCACTGAAGCTATTGATTTCTGGAGATATTAGATTAACTATCTCAAAAATCAGTATGGAAAAGTATTGAAAAAAGTCTTGTTAAGATATAACAAGATCACTGATATCTGGGAAGTTTATTGATTAGCCAGCATATCAATATTAAAAAATTAATATGACAGGTGACTTAAAAAAAAAACATCCTTATCCTACAGATTCAAGAACAGAGACGATAGCCATTAGACTGTGCCGTACAGATAAGAGAAAAAACATTGTTGGATTTGGGATATGATTCTGCTATTTCCGTGTGCTCGGGTTAAGGCCGATTCCACAAAGGACATATAAAGAATCGTGAAAATAATCAAGGCGAAAACTGGTCCCATCATCTTATATAGTTATCACGTGCCGCACGTATTCGGAACTATAAAAACAAATTTAGTTAGAGTCACATTTATACTAATAAGAGGGAGGGAGGGATAATTTGGGGAAAAATACCACGTGGTTAATGGACAGCTTTTGTAATAATTTCAAGTGAAATTTCGTAAGACAGCTTCAAAATCAAATTTAAGACGAAGCTTAAAAAAAAACCTCTCAGGAGGAATAGTCCACTATCTTCTGAAGATGTTTCTTCATGAGTCACTCTAGATATTCATAGATGTGATGCCTTAATTATTTTCTAGAAGAACCAAAAAAGGCACGACTGGAAATTTTTGGGAAAATTCCCAAAAATATTCCAGGCAGATTGATTTTTAATTTTTGTTTTTCAATTCTGTGGCATACTAACTAATTTTTGGAACTCTTTTCGCTGCTTAATAGTAGCACTGATTTTGGAAGTGTCAACTAGCGATCTGAATCTCTTCTATTGCCGTTTTAAGATATCATATCATATAAAAAATCATCCTTTTGCAACTTGTATAAATAACAATTTTGCAATTTCGTTCCATATCAGCCTACTTTCTAATTACAAAATGAATTATTTTTTTGGCCTATTTTTCCTACCGCATAGAACAATGCTGAACAGTGATACTTTTCAGCACCGAAATGGTGCTTAAAAGTAGCAGTTTTTAGTTCTGTTTTTGGAGTTCTGGATTTCTCAATGACTTAATTAACCAGCTTCTGATTCTACATCCGTCGTATGATCCAAATTTGATTCAGGTAAGGCATTCTGGCTTGGAATCGGATCGTCAACAGACGTAAGTAGAGGAAGCAGTCAGTTTACTCTCTGCAAAGTCTACGGTTGTTCGTGTAAGCAGTTAGGCATATGAAGAATTAAGTGAACAATAATAGTATCTAGACAATTTTGTTTGGCGTCTAATCTGGTTTGTTCCGAATGTAGAAATAAAGACCAGCAATGAAGGCGTGAAAATTTGTAACAGCCCTTCAATTGTATCATAGCCGACGTGATTGAAAAACAATAAACTGTTAATACGCATGGATTTTCATGTGGATTCTTTTGAAACATGTTCGTTCCTAGAATTAATGCAAATTCAACGATATTTTTTGTAGTAGCAAAAAATGTTGTATGCAACTCGTTGCAAAACTCGATTTTTTCAGCACTCGTCGTAATTACCCAACACAGCAAGTCTCGTTGAATGATTTTTTGTCAAAATAAACACGTTCTGATGATACAGCAAGCATCTTTAAATGATTCTAAGCCATAATGATTATACGAATAATTTATCTAGAAGTTGCCATTTTCGAATTATATCGAGTTAAATGCAAAAATATTACTGAAATATTAAAATAGGCCATTTTCATTAGTTATTCGCGATTCTCCATCAAGGAAAATAAGTAAGAGGAGAGATATGGACTCTCGAAAACATATTATTATTAATGGAGACACGCGAATAACTTAGAAAAATGGCCTATTTTAATATTCAAAATATACTGTTTGCATTAAACTCGATATAATTTGAAAATGGCTAGTTCCAAAGCAATTACTCATAAAATCATTATTGCTAAGAATCATTTCAAGATGTTTACTGTATCATCAGAACGTATTTAGTTTGACAAAAAATCAAAATTTTGAAAATCGATCAAAAGTTGTGCTTCGAAAAACTTTTTTTTATTAAAAATTGCTCCATCATGAAACTTTGTCCCAAACAACTGTTTACTATCAAGATTCTACGGTGAAAGTTAAAAAATATTAAAAATGGGGTTTTTGTGTGATTTAAGTTTTATTTTTGTACAAATTTGTATTTTTCAAGAAAAAATAAAAAAAATTTTGATTGTATTTCTTCTTGTAGGCCAAACGGTTTAATACAGCTTCTACATAGAACATTTGTCTCTTAAATCAACAGTTTCGGGATTAGAATTTTGCAAATAAGTTGCATGCAAAAATTTATAGGCCATTTTCAAAAGTTATTCTCGAGTCTAAATAATCGATTTTTCTATGAAAAACACTTATTGTATCATACCACAGATAACAGATGTTTATGCTAGAACAAAAATCTTATGAAAACTTGTGTAAATATTCAAACTAAAACATGTTGAAAACACTAGCGCCGGCACACAACGTATTGCTGCAATCAGTGGTGAATATAAGTATCTTGAAATGTTTCATATTCACCACAGACATCACCATGGGAACTTAGCGATAACAAAACCACCACGATGTTGCTACTTGTGTTGCCACTTAAAATCACCATTAATTGTCTTACACAGGACATGAACATCTGTTATCTATGGTCATACCAAAAACTTGTGCAAAATTTACTGCAAATCGAAGATGGTTGAGTTCTGTGACTGACCGATTTGACATGGAATTCGTCATGGTGTTATACACTAGGAATGGAAGAAATAATTGAAGAAAAAAAAAACTTATCAATCGCTTCATAAAATTCATTTGTTCTTTCTGAGCGAGTTTGAGAAGGAATGCCCAAAAAATCATAATTATTTGTGAGGAATTGTTTGGAGAGTGCAATTGTAGAATTTTTACACGAATCTTACAAGAAATGATAAAACAAAATCTCAATGTGTTTTGCAAGATTGTGTTAATGGCTCACTATAAATATTATGGAACTTTTCAATGCAGATAAATTTGAAGATGGACCTATTATTTTATTCTTTTCTTCCAAAATTTTCATATTTAAGAATTTGACAAAAATTCTCTGAGAAATTTATGGAATACTCTTAGGAATATTTCGCAAGGGAATTTATGGGGAAATTTCTGGAAGAATCGCTGAGCGTATTTGAGCAAAACATATTCAAAATTCAGAAAAAAAAACTCAGCAAAAATTCCTGGGAAAATATTTGTAGGTATAATTTTAAAACAAATATCCGAGTGAGTCCATTGTTCAACCTTAATGGATTGATTTATTTTGAACCAACTAATTGTCCTGTAGGCTAAATCTCAGCCAGAAGTCTGAGGTGTATTTAAAATATTATTTTTGTCAGATTCCTTGCAAGACCTTCTCCTTCTCTCTTGCGTTACGTCCCAACTAAGATACAGTCTGCTTCTCAGCTGAGTGTTCATACGAGCACTTCCACAGTTATTAACTGAGAGCTGTATTTGTATGTGACATACATGACAAAGAAGACACTATATGCTCTTGGAAGTCTTCTGGCTACGCCCATGACGGTCAAGGTGAGAGTTACAGCTAGGTGTTCGCTGAAGTGGGCTCCGCTCCGTTGCGTGTTGTGTCGTTGGGTTGTCGCGGCGGGAAAGGTTATAATTACAGTCAACTCTTTCTTGTTTTTCCACGCTTTTGTGTACAAACTGTCGTCGTCGTCGTCGGGGAGTTGAAGTCACAGCCAGAGAAGAGCCCTAGATCGGACACGTAGGCAGAGTTGGCAACGGCTTTCCAGCGACAACAGCTGTGCTGTGCCCGTCGTATCTGCGTGATATAAAATGCAACTATTACAAGTCGCTCTCGGTGGCGGTTAGGCTCTAATTATTGTCTAGTTGAATGTAATGCGAAAGAAAGACACACCGATCAACTGCGGAAGGAAGCGATGTGGATCAGGCGGGCGGCAAACGGTACCCGCGGGAAACCGGAGTGCAAGCAACCATAAAAGGGAAAATCGATTCCAGGCAAGCGCGCCGTTTGATGCGGGAACTAGTTTAAGATGATGTTTGATTGATTTGATTGGTTTCTAGAACTGATGAAGCAAACATCTAGTTCATCGGTAGTGGTATCAAGTGTGATCGGTGAACTGCGCCCTTCAATGCATTTCTCAACTGATTTTGAATATTAGAGGCATATTTAAATTGCTAGAGGCCTTCCTGAGCCTAGTGGTAACGTCCGCGGCAAAATAGCAATTCTATGTGGAAGGTGTCTGAACTCGATTCTCGATCTGAACAGGATATTTTCGTTATAGATTTCTATATATATTCAATATTTTTTTGACTCGCCTTGGTATAGAGTATCATCGTAATCTCAAGTTGATTTTTTAAAGTTAAACTCTTATCTAGCATGAGCCCTAGATGCTTAACTTCATCTGACCAATTTATTGGAACCCCTCCCATCGTGACAACATGTCTTCATGAAGGCTCCAAATAAAGAGCATTTTGTTTATGTGGAAATATTATCAGTTGAGTTTTGAAAGAATTTGGAGAAATCTACCAGTTTTGCAAGTATGAAGAAAAAATATCCAAACTTTTTCTTACGTAATAATATTGCACACCATCAAAAAATAAACTTTTTTGGAGTAATGATGTTTTTTTAATTTGTTTCAAGTGGTTTATGAACTAAATATTCTTTACAATAGGATAACATTTTCATTTGTTCTGTTTGATATGCACTTTGTTCACTATAATGCACTTTGCAACTAGTTATGTGTTCCAATATATCTTCTGAAGCATCAATTTTACTTATTCATTATCATTTGATAATGGATTTAGTTCTTATACTGGTGATGAAAGAAAAAAAAAAACATTCACGACACCTTGTCACGACTGCATCCATCGAATCCCATTCTTAGGGATATTCTCTGACATCCATGGCTTCATCTGGCTGACTTGATTTCAACTCAACAGTGGCACTTTTTTCTACCACAATTAGCTTCAAACCAAAACGAGTCAATTTTCCATTCGTGACAATCTCCAGTGTATGAGCTATTTCCTTCGCTTTTTCGTCAATTTCCAATAAAAACTGACTGAATACTACTCTCAAGGAAGTGATGTCTAGCTTTTCAACTTTGGTGTTGATCAGACTATGCTGATATAAGCCTTTTTGTGGTCAATTTGTTCGATTGCGATTAAAGAAGGCAAGAAATGTCATCGACATCTTTCGTTTGAAATGTTATTATAACTGTAGTAAGGGTCAATCATACTTGAATGGTGGACGATCTCAAATCGCTCAAACAAATTTGTGGATATGTATGTGAGCTAGAAGAAACAATCAAAATCAAACAAAAACATTGGTGCTCGGAAAAATGACGTTCGGAGAAAAGTAGCTCAACCTCAAAAACTATACGTCTTCATTACATCCGAACTTAATAATTAATAAAAAGCACGGTTAGACTACTTGAAAGCAACCTACGGAAATCCGCCAAAAAAAATCCACCAAATCCGAAGCACAAAGTTTAGCGATTTTATTTCCCTCAAAAGGCCCGAACTCGACAGCAGTCCTAAAGTCGACAAAGATCGAGCAATAAGAAGCACGGCATAAAAAAACGACACAATCTCTTAATCCCATTACGCCTTCTTTGCTTGAAACCGTTCTTCACAGATTCCGTCGTCGTCTCGTCCCGTCCATGGCTATCCGTATCGTAACGATCAGATAATCAATTAAATCGCGACATAAGAGACAATTACACTTGCCCCTATCCCCCGGGCCCTACAACGTCCTTCTCGTCCATCCATCCCTTTGACTCTCAGGCGGGAACATAGAAGGTTGGATGCTTGTCAGGATTTCTTTTTCCCCATACCTCTCCAGTTCGTCTCTCTGTCCACTCGGGGACCGAGATTGAAGATCATCGTCTTCATCACTGCCTCGCAGAGCTAGCGCACAAAGGGGAATTCGGGCAATCTAGTTGGCCAAAAGTATTGGAAAATACCCAGTATGCGATACTTCAAATAACACTGTTTTAGCAATTCTGGAACATTCTGAACGTATAGGGGCCATTTTGGGTTTTGTACAGTAGCTCCGGTATCCGGAATTTACTTTGATGTTTTAAGAAAAGAATAATCCTGTGGCACAAGAACGCAAATTCAAAGGAAATTCTCATAATGACAAATATAAAAGTCAGTTATAAATGTTTATTATTATAACAACGGTAACAGTTATATACTAGTTGAGAAAAGTTTGGCCAACTTTTTGATCGTTTTTGAAGTTTTTCTCAGTGCTTTTGCAAAATTTAAATAAGGATTATATGGAATTTTTAAGTCACAAACTTTAAATCAAGATTTATCGAGATTCCTACTAGGATTTTTTTTTTTTTAATTGGCCCAGTGGTGCAGAATGAACTCAGGAATCGAGCACTGAGCTCAGATTTGATGGAAATTTTTTTCATAAAAACGGTCTGTCGGGGTAAAACACCATCCCCCTACTTGAATGAATCCTAAAAGGTTTCTTATGCGTATCCGAAACAAGCTGATGATCATCCTGAAGGGTTTTCTATAGAATTCTTTGAAGGAAATCTCAGGAAGGTTTTTCATGAAATCCTTGGAAGGTTTTTGATGAAAGTCCTTGATATTTTCTGGTTACAAAAACATAAAATAAATAGAAATATTCTAATGAGCATCCTGGAAAAGTCTCTTTGAGAAACCTGGAAGAATTATTATGAAACTCCTGAGAAGATTCTGGTGAGAATCCTGTGAAAATCCTGATAGGATTTTGATGAGAATCCTAAGCAAATTCCGATGAGAATTCTGATGAGAATCCTGTGAGAATTCTGATGGAAATCCCGAAAGGATTCTGAGGAGAGTCCTGAAAGGATTCTGAGGAGAGTCCTGAAAGGATTCTCATGAGAATCCTGAACGGATTCTTATGAGAATCCTGAGAAGAGTCTGATGAGAATCCTACGAAAATTATGATGAGCATCCTGAGAGGTATCTGATGTCAATTCTGAAGAGAATCCTGAGAGGGTTCGGGTGAGAATTGAAATGAGAGGATTATGATTATTGTTCTGAGAGAATTCAGATGTGAATCCCGGGAGGATTATGATGAGAATTCTGAGAGAGTTCTGATGACAATCCTGAGAGGATTACGATGAGAATTCTGCACTGCTGTAAATCAGTGAACAGAGTCTGTTTATGCACAACAAAAAAAATGCTACCGCAACGGTGGTTCCTTTTGTGCGATTGCGTTCTTGCTTTCTTTGCTCACGATCGCCCGAACACATATACTGTAGAGGGCATCGCAGCATTTTATTTTGACATGCACTCACGCATCTGATTCCCTGTGATATGTATTTCTACAATAACACCATATATCGGTCAATTTTCTCAACACTGTCGTACATTAGTTTGTAATATATCTATTATAGTCATAATCCACTCAATTATTTACAAAAATAGCTATGAACGGAAAAAAAGAACGTCTTTGAGCAGATTCTGCTCACCCAGCAATCACGCTCTTGTTACATTTGTTTTGTTCTGGTTCTCCGATGCAAGAATCTATGAGCAAACCGGTCGCTGTTGGTTCGTGAGCGTGTGAGCGTGGATCCTGCTGAATATTGGTTCATTTTACGTAAACGGCATGATTCTTTCCATCACTGGAATTCTGAGAGGATTATGATGAGAAATCTGACATAATTCCGATGAGAATCCTGAGAGGAATATGATGAGAATCCTGATAGGGTGCTAATGAGAATTCTGAAGAGATTTCTGAGAGAGCTATGAAAGAAATCCTGAGAGGATTTTGATGAGAATTTGGAGAAAGTTTAGATGAGAATCCTGAGAAGATTATGAAAGGAATTCTGAGAGAATTCTGATGAGAACCCCGAAAGGATTCTGATGAGAATTCTGAGAGAGTTTTGATAACAATTCTGAGAAGATTCTGATGAGAATTCTGAGAGGATTCTGATGAGAATTCTGAGAGCGTTCTGATGAGAATCTCACAGAATTATGATGAGCATCTTGAGAGAATTATGATGAGAATTTGGATAGAGTTTTGATGGGAATTCTGAGAGGATTATGGTGAGAATTGTGGGAGAGTTCTGATGGCAATCCTGAGAAGATTCTGATCTGGACCTTCCTTAGCCGAGTGGTTAGAGTCCTCGGCTACAAAACAAAGCCATGCTGAAGGTGCCTGGGTTCAAATCCCGGTCAGTTCATGATGTTTTCGTAATGGAAATGTCCTTGACTTCCCTGGGCATATAGAGTATAATCGTACCTGCCACACGACATCTTCTTCTTCTTTCTGGCGTTACGTCCCCACTGGGACAGAGCCTACTTCTCAGATTAGTGTTCTTATGAGCACTTCCACAGTTATTAACTGAGAGCTTTCTTTGCCGATTGACCATTTTTGCATGTGTATATCCGTGTGGCAGGTACGAAGATACTTTATGCCCTGGGAATCGAGAAAATTTCCTTTACGAAAAGATCCTCGACCAGCGGGATGCGAACCCACGACCCTCAGCATGGTCTTGCTGACTAGCTGCGCGTTTACCGCTACGGCTATCTGGGCCACACGACATATGAATGCGAAAATGGCAACCTTGGCAAAGAAAGCTCTCAGTTAATATATGTGGAAGTGCTCATTGAATACTAAGCTGAGAAGCAGGCTCTGTCCCAATGGGGACGTTAATGCCAATAAGAAGAAGAAGGTCATTCTGATGAGGATTCTGAGAGGATTACGATGAGAATCTAGAGAGAACTCTGATGAGAATCCTGAGAGGATTCTGATGAGAATTTGGAGAGAGTTTTGATGAGAATCCTGAGAGGATTCTGATGAGAATTCTGAGAGCGTTCTGGAGAGAATGCTCATAGAATTCTAATGAAAATCTTAAGAGAATTATGATGAGAATCCTGAGAGGCCCAGACAACCAAAATTTTCGTATAACGAACTCACCTGGAGGCTTTGCATGTGCAAAATTTAACTTATTAGATGTCGCGAAATGGCCTTCTACGTACAAAATTGGAGGCGATTTACGTGCATATATTATGTGGTGAATAATAGCATACAATGCGTATATATACATTTTCTACCGAACTAGAATGTAATCTTATGCGAATCAACTTACGATAACAAATGTTGATTTGACAGCTGCTACGGATTGATTCGACTTACTTTGTACAAGTGTACGGGACGAAAAAAAAATGTAAAAATGAACTCAGAAAAAAAGCGTTTTATGAGCTTCCTATCAATCTGACAATTTAATCCACCGTGTATTGTGGGTTTGATATAATTCGTAAGAATTAACGAGTTATTACGTGAACTTATATGCGATTTCAGGTTGTCTAGGGGATAATGATGAGAATTATGAGAGGATTCTGATGAGAATTCTGAGAGCGTTCTGATGAGAATCCTGAAAGGATTCTGATGAGAATGCTCCCAGAATTCTGATGTGAACCTTGAGAGAGTTATGATGATAATCCTGAGAGGATTCTCATGAGAATGCTCACAGAATTCTGATGAGAATCTTGAGACAATTATGATGGCAATTCTGAAAGTATTCTGATGAGAATTCTGAGAGATTTTCAATGAAAATCCTGAGAGGATTTTGATGAGAATGCTGAGAGAATTATGACGAGAACCCTGAGAGGATTCTGATGAGAATTCTGAGAGGATTTTGATGAGAAATTCTGACAGAATTCTGATAAGAAACCCAAGATGATTATGATGAGAATCCTGACATAATTCTGATAAGAATTGTGAGAGAGTTCTGATTACAGTTCTGAGAGGATTGGGATGAGAATTCTGATAGAGTTCCAATGAGAATCCTGAGAGGATTCTGTTGTAAATCCTGACAGAATTCTGATGAGAATCCTGAGAGGATTATGATGAGAATCCTAAGAGGATTCTGATGATAATCCTAAGAATTTTCTGTTGAGAATCCCAAAAGAATTCTAATGAGATTTTTGAGAGAATTCTGCTGAGAATTCTTAGCGAATTCTTATGAGAATTCTGAGAAGTTTATGATAAGAATTTTAAGAGAATTGTGATGAGAATCCTGAGAAAACTCTGATGAGAATCATAAAAGAATACTAAAGAAAATACCGACAATAATCCTCAGAGGATTCTAGTGAGAATCCTGATGTCAATACTTAGGATTTTGATAAGCATACAAAGAGAAAAAGTGATGAGAAGCCTGAGAGATTTGTGCTTCGGAAAGCCCAAACAAGACGGCTTGTTTACGGAATGCCGTGAAGTTTCGTAGTTCGCGTTATGCGAATGCAAAAACATATTCGTGTTCAGTCAAGGATGGATTACCAACTGGTGATCTCGTTTCATGCTTATGATAACACATTTTTTCAAGACAGCGTTACTTTTTTGTAATTTTTAGCATTCAAAATGGTCCCTGTATTCAAAATAACCAGAATAGCTTCTGGCCCAAACGCAATGACAATGGAATGACAACGGAAGCAAAACCGAGCGAATTAGCTGTTAGGTGAAGATGATTCGAACCCAATCCTCAAATCTTCAAGAGCATAAATCTACAGAGCCATGGACGTTTGTTCAAGTGTTTCTAACTTGTTTTTTTTTTCAAATTCTTTATTAGTATCATTCTAAACATTACATTTATTTCTTATATCTAGGTATTCTGTGTTATTAGACAACGCTATCATCACAGACAAACAGAAGTCACACTCTCATCATTGGCCATCGACCACCTTTTTAACGGTCGGTTCAAAAATATGGTAGGTGGCCGATTCACCACCCGCAGCGCTCACATTGCTTTTGTTCGTGTTTGACGTTCGCACACTACCGCCATCTGTTGGCCTACCGGCCAAACACACCGATTTTAGCATTGGGCGTACATGCCCTCATGACTATGATTTTGATAGACATTTGTTCTAAGTGTTACGTCTGTTTGTCTGTGCTATCATCCTGATTTCGTAAAACAAATTTAAGATTTTATTAACATTTTGTTAACAGCATATTACATTTCATTTGCCGTAGCTGTTCAGATTTTTAACAGGTAGGTTGATTTCGCCAGCCTATACGACAAAATAAATATGCTTGCAGTTTGTTTTGTTCAAACTTGATTGATTCCGCCATCTTGTGACCAATTGATCATGTTTTCAGCTTGATCGGCGGTCTGGTTCTCCAGATTTATGTACTTCTGAAGTGTGGCATCGATTAACTTTCACCTCAAGAGGAAATGCTCCATCACCATCATGTTGAATCCTTGGTTGCTTCAAATGCAACCATCGTAAAATTTACTTGGTATCTACGGTACCTACGACGATCGTGGAGGTGTAGAAGTATAACTGGTCTCTATTGGCAACGAATGCAATATAGCTGTCCTACTAACCAGAAAGTGACAGCTCAATTATGGCTGCCTCGTTGTTTAACATTGTAATGTTAAATGGCCATTCTTATGAAGTGGGCTTTGAATGAATATTTTTTAAATTAAACTGTAAAAAATGGTCTAAAATATTCACTACTTAAGTCCCTCATAAATTTATAGAATTGGTTTTTAGGATTCAAATCTATAAATGACTAGAAAGTATTTTATGTGCGTTTCCTTAGGCTAGTTTTAACATTATTGTTTACAAAGAAAAAAACATGCTAAAGGTATCTGGGTTCGATTCCTGGTCGGTTCAGTAAAGGAAATGTCCTTGCCTTCTCTGGAATTAGAATAAAGCGAGCCCTTATTAATCGAGTGAAGTGCCCATCGAGTACCAATCTGAGAGGTAGATTCTGTCTCAATTGGGATGTAATGCCAAGAAGAAAAATATATGAAGAAGATGAAGAAGAGTTTTGAACAGCATGCAAATTATATGTCGCAGATAGACGTGCGATATTCAACTAAATTTTCGAACGTTGGTCACTAACGCTCATTTGTTTCTAACTCACTTACGAAATTGACTTTGTTCTTCTGACGTCGTCTTTTTATTCATAAATCTTTTTTTTTTTACTATTTATGGGTGAAATTTAGGGAAAAAATCAACGTCCTCAGGTGGAGTTCGTGAGAAAATCGAAAATATCCCAACGGGGTCAGACCATTTCGTAAAATATTTTTACGTAAAGTTAATCCATCTTGCCAAAAAAAAAAACTGGAATATCGAACCCTTGAAAAAGACCCCAAACGGGTTGAAACGTCGGTAATGATTTATAACCTTGATTCCCACCACGATTGCTAAACCTAGATTTCCAAAACATTACATCAAGATTTCAAGGGTCTTTTCAATTTCTTGCATATTTTTAAAATAATAAACATTCATTATGAACGTTTATATAAAACTATAGTATAAAATTATGCTGACTATATTTAAAATATATTTTATGTTGTCGTATATCTACATACTCTGCACAACGATTAGTCGTTGTAAACTGAATTTGTAGTTAGAAAACTGAACACAATCATGACCTAGAAAAATGATCAGTTTAATTTCGTATTTTTTCGATCCCTTATATTAAGGTGATACAGCTCAAACATAGACCGAAATAGAGGGAACCTGAGCAAAAAGCATTATTCAAAAACTGTTTAAGTGTCATATGCACAGCAGTATTTGAATATGTGAGAGAATACTAGGTGCTAGTTCAAATTTCTGGTTCCGAAATGAACCATTCGGCCTAACACTTTGACCCAGCGTACACCGGCCTGATGATCTGACACCAGAATTCAAACATGTTTTTGGCCAGTCGGATTCGCCAATCACCCCTTAGTGCGGCGTGAGTGGTAGCGAAGCAGCAGTCGTTTAGTGATGGAAGTTTTTGAAAGCTTCCGTGAGATTCTTCCCCGGCCAAGAAGCTGTCGCCCGAATGGAATGTTCTCGCTGCTGTTGGTTGGCTCACGCTGCTGTCTTCTCGTCCCACAGGGAATCGGTGAAGGTGGATTCCCAGAAGCTCTTGGTGGGAGAGAAATTCCTGCCGCTGCGCTGCCGACTTCGGATCGTCAAGTTGCTTCGCCGGTTGGTTGGTAGGCAGATACCAGTCAAGATCGATATCAGTTCACATTGATCATAGTTTAGGAATGGGGACCAGATACGAGAGCTGGCTGGCGGTTGAAGTTGCTCTAGTGACTTGGTTTCTTGTGGAGTGGATCGCTTTAATTGTTGGGATCTGAGGCGGACTTTCTCCTCGAGTAGAGCGGCCTTTTAAGATTTATGCCACTGATAGGATTTTACTGAGTCTATCACTCGGGTTATCCAGAGTAGATCTATTGATAGTTTGACTTCTGACTGGATTCTAAATGCTTTCCGGCGGTCTTGATGGAGTGTGGGAAGTTGAGGGGTCGCTTCAAGAAGCTATCAAAGTCACTCAGTAAATGAGGTTGATTCCGGATTATGGGCTTTAAAATACATTCTAATCATTCAACAAGGAAATGACTGAATTATCAATTAGAAGTCAATATTAAAATCTCCCGTATTAAAGTACGTCTGACTTGAAATTTCAGGGTTCATCAAACCATCACACTTTTATAAAAAAAAGTTGTGTCCTTGATCATTACGATGTCAATTACAATGAAAATGATCCTCCCAAAATTTGAAGTGATTCGGAAGAAATTTGGTTGTGCACACGCTTTTTGAAGTTTATATGGAAATTACTATGGAGAAGGCAAACCTTTTGTGTTCAGTCCTCTAAAAGCTCGTCATAATAATCTATGGAAAAGTGAACACACTCATCTTATATGAAATCTTCCCAGCTACAACTTTGCCGAAGACCACATATTGAGGATAATTTGTTATCATTGATAACAAAGTCTAAATCATACTGAGATGATCGTTTAATTACTTTCAGAGCAACACTGCTTTTTTGCTGTAGAACATAGTAGCCTGGATTACTTTGAACTATTCTACCCGCCAGGAGCACCACTGTTGCCTGCCGAGCAGTTGGTTAAGCATGCAAAATGCAAACCCACTTTATGATTATGAATAGCAATTTATCCTGACGTCCAATCGAAATGTGGTCTTCGGCAAAGTTGTAGCTGAAAGGATTTAATATTAGTACAATTTGTTCACTTTTCCAGAAAAATATTATGACGACGAGATAGAGGGCTGAACACAAAAGGTTGACGTTTTCCATAGTAATCTCCATATAAACTTCAAATGGCATGTGCACAGTCAAATTTCTTCCGAATCACTTCAAATTTTGGGAGGATGCTATTTACCATAATAAAAACCGTTTAAGCATAGGGGAGCCAAAATTTCAAAATTTGCATCACTCTATTGATCATGCTTAAGGGTACGACGGAAAGTCTGCAATTGATTTTGGGATTGAGTCCTGAGAAAATTGATACATTCTTTCACGTGTTGCAACAATCATGATTTGCAGCTCATCATGAGAGCCTGTTTATCGTACACTGCTACAGATCTCGATTAGATCAGGAGGATACCAGTGCATGATAAAACCCCTTTAAACAAGCACCAAACCTCAGGGACACTATTGCTATCGAATGTTCGGGGATTGTTGCAGTTCTGAAAGATTCAAATAGTTTTATCTCAACGAACTTAGTCCGTAAACTCGGAAATAGCGATTAAAAAATGGCTTTTGTTTCAAGACGCGTGTGATCAATAGTTTACTAATGTCAAAATACCTCTTCTTTTACTGTTGAATTAATGCCGTATGCCTAATCAAAATATGATAATTACTTATTATTACTATCAATTTATAACGAAACATATCCGCATTATAATCCTACCTTTTTCGAGCACGCTTCCCGGCATGGCTCCATCACCGATTCCGTCGCTTTCCTTCCCTCCTTCGCGGCCGTCGGTTTTGCCAGTGGTGGCAATTCCTCATACTGATGACCGCCATCAACTGTCACCTTTCTATTCACCGTCGCTCCGGCAGATACGTCACCGTCATCTGCTGTGGTCTCTATCGCCGCGTGACCCACTGTGACCAATGTCAGTAAACAAACCATCAAGCCTCCGACCGAAGCAACTGACAGGTTGAATTTGATTGGCCCCATCACTGCTGACCACCGACCTCCACACGTGGGTTTGTATCTTGTGTCTTCTTCTCGTACGATGCCCTCCTCTGTGCGATATCGATCTTAATCGCTGAGAATTTTTCTCCTTCGCGACTTCGATGTAGGTAAAGGACCAGACAAGAAAACACACACGCGAAACCTGAGAGACCGTGAAAAATAATAATATACTCCTCGCGATCCGAAACAACAGGGGAAAAAACGGCACGGAGACCTCTGCCCGTTGTTGGTTGCTGCTCTCACATCACACACAGACGAAAATATTTCAAACTTCTTAATTATATAATTGCATCATTTTTCATGCTTCTTTCTCTTCTTCCGCTTATGAATTCTGATTCTTCTTCGACCAGCTCCGTCCAGACCGGATCGCTTCCCTTTCAGATCACTTTATTTATCTTTTTCTGTGCTTTTCTTCTTGCATTCGCGAGCTGCTCCACTCTTTGCAACACTTCTCAACGTCTCCCCGAACTGGAGTCGTGTTGGCCTGAAAACACGACTATGAACCTCACCAGGATGGCACGTCTCGGGGAACTCTGCTAGGAAATAATTTATTAATTCATACGACCGACGGATCCGTAAAGTACTGAACGTAAGAGTCTTACTTCCTCAATTTTTCCTATTCGGTGGTTACACTCCTACTTCCAACTGTCCTATTTCAGATTGATTCTGTTAATTTTGAACCCTTAACTAACTTAGACAAATTTTATGAACAGCAAATCGAAGCAGCCTCTACCCCAAGCTGTTCAATTTCAGGATGGCGCCAATCGGGGTCAGTATTTCTGAATCCGGTGGATTTATATGAGAGATCTTGAACCCCTTCAGTGAAATCAAGGTTTGTTTCCAAGCCGCAAAGAATATGGACAGCCGAGTTTTTTTTTGGAAACCCTTATCAGGTATCAGAAGGCCGGCTCCAGTGGTACGTTATCCACCAATTGGGAGATCAGTTTTATCGTCACATTAAGCTTATTGTGTATTTGGGCGGAAAAACTACCGGGAATCCGGAAATGAACCGGCGGAACCGAATTATAAAAAGACGCATACGAACTATTAACTTCATTTCATCTTTACTGTTCGGACGTCTATCTAGTAAGTAATCTTTTCACTGTGGTCGATCTCCTAGCGGAAGAGGATATTGTTGTTTTGGTTGGTAAGAGTGAACCATTGCCAGCTCCAGTGTTGCCCGAATCGTTGTGAAGCTATAACAAAGCTTATTCTATTGTCTACCAGTTGAGAAAGATAAGGAGAAGAAGTCTCCTTGGCACCCGTCCCCAGAAATTCAGGCAAGGTTATCCCCAGAACAGGGTTTTTTTTTACAAGAATGCATTAAAGATTTCATAAGGACTTATCTTAACTTGTCCTGAGTTCAGCGAAAATCTCGTCATTGCTTGTGAATTGCTTGGAGTCTCGAAGTCAGAAATCACTCATCAGGCTTCCCGCTTCTAGAGGAAGATGATTAAAAAACTTTACAAACTATGTATTCAAAGCAGGTAAGTATAGAAAAGTGAGTAAAACCGAACTTTTAGAAGCTGCTGGTTTAAAAAGTTATGATATACCTCATCATGCAAAAACAATCACAAGCAATCAATTGGTGATAGCCTTGCGCAGACTTCGGGAAGTGGCTGATTTTGTTCGACTTTGCCCATTTTCGATCATTTTCAAGCAACATTGAATAAAAAAGTATATTGATATTGAGCAAAATCTTGGATCTTATTTTGTCTGTGTTTGCCATGAAAATGTCCCATTTTGCCGCATATACCCTAGGACAGGACGTGACAGCTCAACTAAGGCTGCCCCGTTGTTTTTCAGTCGATAACCTTGAAGATGCAAAAGCCAGTGCTAAGGACTGTTCATTTTATAAAGTGGACACTTTGGACATGCAATATCTTTTTAATTTATCAATGAAATCGAAATCGGTTTTCTGTACATCGTTCGACTAATATTGAACAATGCAGTGGTAATAAAAAAGTTACCAAAATAATATGATTTCACACTAATAAGGCACAACGTTTAGAACGGTCGATTTTTGGAGGTTATCAAAATCAAGGATTATTAAAAATCGGCAGGAAAATTCGACAATTTATATTTTTTATTTTCAAAAAATGGTTGTACTTAGAAAGCATCATCAATTAGAAGCTTGCTAAAAAATATCAAGTTATTTTTGGAGAAGCAATTTTGCAGATATCATAAAATCATTTTTTATCATTTTTTTTAAGAAAAATATCTTAAATTTAAATGGAAATGATATGAGTAGAATTTTAAGGTTTAAAGTACGTCGAGGCGGAAGTAATAATATAGTCTTTATAATAAAAATAACTTACGCCTTCATAGAGTTGCTGATTTAGTCCCCACGTCATATTTTAAGCACAATAGAAAAACAAATAATTTATTTTCAGAAGACCATTCAAAGCACAATGACAATCATCAAGATTGGGAACACTGCTTGAATTAAATCAAATTTATTTTGCATGTATTATTTTCAGAATGTGTTATTCTGAGACTACCTATCAAAATATTTTGAGAAAAACGCTTACAGTTTGCTCTAGATCGATAAACATGCGTATATAATTTTAAAAGTATGGGATTTTTCAATAAAACGACCATAAAGAGTAAATTTGGTACCCAAGAATGCGGTTCAAACTCAAGATTTTGCTTTGTTTATACATATATAGTTTCTTTGGTAATCTAAACCAGTTTTGAACACGCTTATTACTTTACTTTTTTGCTGGTAGTAAAAATATGGTGTATCAGCAAATTTGACCATAAGGAATAGATCACTAAATTGACTCAGCGTCAGGAACTGATGGAATATTATTGATGTTTTTAAAAGCTCTACCTTAAGTTGAATAGTAAAGGATACCAACATACAATTTGTTTATTAAATTTAGGATTTTTTTCATGCGAAAAATAATGCTTAAACTTGACGAACAGTTTTTCTAAGGAGTTTTTGCAAAAACTATTTAGTTTTTCAACCGAAAGCATTTTGTATGTTTCTGTATTTTCATAACATTGTAGAATAATAGTTGAACGATACACAGAAAACCGTTTACGATTTCATCAATAAATAAAAAAGATATAGAGGGATTCCACGGAGGCATGCAAGTCGATTCTGATCGACCATTTCAAAAATATCTGAAACTTTGCACAGTTTTTCAGTTCCATCTAAATCGTCATTTTCCGATATCAAATCTTCAAGTTGAGTCACGACTAACTTTTCAAAAGGGTGTATGTGAAAATGGTTCAAAAATATTCAAAAAGCTGCACAGCAAAAACGGTTCGTTCGATTGTTAGACAACTAAAGAAACAAAGTTAGACAACTAAATAAAGATTCCAAAAAAAAATACACACAGTAAAAAAAAATTTTTTTTTTGCATTAAAAAACATCATTTTTGTCACAAAAACTCAAATATCTCAAAACCCTATCGGAATACCAACGTAATTTTTTGAGGGAAAACGGTCCATTATATTAGCTATCTACCATAAAAATTTGGTGATGGTAAGCCAATAAACAAAAAAGTTATGACATTTCAAATATTTCACAAATTTGACACTTAGTGAATTTTTTTTTTTTTCATTAATTATTTTTTTTAGGACCGCAGTTTGTAGCTGAATTTTTTGTTAAGGGTACCACATGAGGTTAACAAGTTGTTTTCATGATATTTTATTTAATTATTCATTTAATTCATTTAATTATAGCATCTATTAGAAAGTTAGACGCGATCCAGTGTTGTGATCTAAAGTCTTGATAGTGTCATATTTTTTATTGTACGTAACTGAAGAAAAATTCTCTCAATAGTGTTGAAACCTTTTGATAAAAAAAACCTATGAGAAATCTAATATTGAAGACAAAAGCTGCAAAAAAAGTTTTCTATACAGGTATACGACTAGTTTACCTCGTAGAGAACAAGGCGGGTCTATACCCAGGTGATCTAGTATACGTAAAGCAGGTCGGTTTTCTCGGCGCTGGTTTTCTCCACAAAGTTAAAATCTAATTACACCTGGGTATAGACCCGCCTTGGTAGAGAATAGACTTTGTTAATCATATTTGGGAGAAAGCGAGTAACTTCAACAACATCAAAAACATGATAGGTACATACCATGAACATACTCACGAAAAAGCTAAAAATATACTACCACTATGGTTATAAAAGATTTAATTGTAAAATTTTTCTTCAGTCAAGCAAACGACACCAAACTAGTCAGTAAAAACTTAAAAGTGATTTTGTTTATTAAAATCTAACGAGCAACATGAGTAGTCGCTTTCTCAACTGTTGCAGGCCGTTTGCAGAAAAAAAGTGTTCGAAAGAGCTACGAAATTTCACCAAAAGCACCATAGATAAACTGAAAGCGGCTGGTTATGCTCCAATGTCTACATTGAATACAAATTTACGCATTTGTACGTCCTGCCGTTTAAACGTTGACAAACGGGCAATCTGTACATCATCGGTGGATCAGGTTGCAGGAAGTTCGAAAACAACAACAACTGAGGAATTACTAGATGCACCGACAACAACTGAGAAGTTACCAGAAGTACCAAGTGCAGATAGTCTTGCCACGGTACCATCAGCGACATCTGTTTCAACAAATCAATCAGAAAATGAGTGCATCCAGAAGGTCAACATCGAACGCTTCAAAGAAGGGATAGCTGGAATAAAAGTGACTCCGATTAAATGGACGAAGATGGGTTACGTCAATTATCCCGAGAAAAAATACCGTGAAATCAACGAAGCTGTACGAAGAAACCTCTTCAAATTAGGACCTGAGGATGTGGAAAATACAGACTACGATGAGGTAATTATGAATATGAAGGAAAGGTTCTCGAATCTAGCCACGACAAGGAAAGAAAAATTATTGATTTTGTCGATGCTGGCAAGCTCGTGGTCTATTCAAGACGCCATTGATGAGTTCAAAACCAATAGAAATACAGCAAAAGAGGCAAAACAATTCAAAAATAACTGTCTTGCACCCAAAAATGCTAGGTCGAGTACTTCATTAACAGATGAGACAAAAGAAAAAATAATTCAATATTTTGAAGACGATGAAGTAAGTAGATCTATGCCTGGCCAAAAAGATTATGTATCTGTAAAAAAGATGGAAAGCGTCAAGCAATCCAAAAACGATTAATGATGACTACTTTGAAAGAAGCGTATACACGCTTCAAGGAAATTAACGAAAATATTAAGGTAGGTTTTTCCTCATTTGCAAGCCTTCGTCCAAGGCAATGCAAGCTTCTATCCAATTCAGGAACACATAATGTTTGTGTGTGCACAACACACGAAAATATTAACCTAATCTTACATAGTTTGAAAAGAATCAATTTATCAAAGGATATTAAAATGTTAACTGGTAGTCTTTTGTGTGAAAATACAACATCAAATTGCTATCTACGATCTTGTTCGGATTGTCCAGATTCTTCATCATTGGAAAATACTTTATTCGCTGAGTTTGAAGAAAATTATATTGATCAGTTATCATTTGAGCAATGGGTGACCACGGATAGGTGTGACCTAGAAACTATTGTAAAACCTGTAAATGAGTTTGTGTCATTTTTTTGCTTGAAATTAGAAAGTTTAATTCCTCACGACTTTATTAAAACAGAGCAATCCCGCTTTTTAAAAAATACGAAAAATACATTACAAGATGGTGAATTTTTAGTCATTTGTGATTTTTCTGAAAACTATAGCTTTGTATTGCAAGATGAAGTGCAGTCCCATCACTGGAACGTACAACAAGCTACAATTCATCCATTCGTTATTTATTTCAATGGAAGTACGCAATTTGAACATTTTAGTTTTATTGTAATTTCCGAAGATTTAAGACACGACTCAGTATCTGTAAATTTGTTCACTGCCAAAATGATTAACTTTTTACGCGTTGATAAGGATAAAGAAATCAGAAAGATATATTTCATGTCTGATGGAGCAGCATCGCAGTACAAAAACCGTAAGAATTTTTCGAGCCTATGTCAATTTAAATCAAAGTACGGAATTGATGCAGAATGGCATTTCTTTGCTACGTCACATGGCAAAGGTCCTTGTGATGCTATTGGAGGAACCATAAAGCGCATGGCCACAAGAGCAAGTTTAGCCAAAGAACGTGAGCATCCAATTAAAACTGCAAAAGAACTATTTGATTGGGCGAATCGCAGAAAAGAAGAAGATTTAACAAAATTATCATTTTGTTTTACTACTACTGAAGAGTACGAATTAACGGCATCAGAGCTCAGCGAGCAATATAATAACGCGAAAACGATCCAAGGAACCCAAAAATTTCACTGTTTCATTCCATTGTCAGAAAATAAAATTAAAGCAAAACTATACTCGAACTGTACTGATAATGATGCAAAAGTGTTCGATATTGTAAAAAAATTGAATAACAATAAATAAATAAATAAGTATTAATAAAATGTTTTCATGATCTTATAACGCATACCCAAATCCAAAACTTTTAAAGTTTATATATAACATTTAGAAACTCATCGATCATACTCTAAAAAAAAATATCCTGGTAAAAAAAATTTGATTTTCGTGTAATCTGTTAATTCATTTTAATTTATACATATATACATATACATATAATATTTATACATAAACATAATATTTATACATATAATATACATAATACTAATGAATACATGAAAACGACTTATTTAATTCACGCAAGGCCCTTAACAATAAAATCAGCAACAAACTGCGGTTCCCGTAATAATTTACACCGAAATTTTTTTTTTTTTTTCTACTAAATGTGAAAATTGTGACATGTTTGAAATGTCATAACTTTTTTGTTTATTGGTTTACCATCACCAAATTTTGATGGTGGATAGCTAATATAATGGACCGTTTTCCCTCAAAAAATTACGTTGGTATTCCGATAGGGTTTTGAGATATTTGAGTTTTTGTGCCAAAAATGATGTTTTTTAATGCAAAAATTTTTTTTTTTTACTGTGTGTATTATTTTTGGAATCTTTATTTAGTTGTCTAACTTTGTTTCTTTAGTTGTCTAACAATCGAACGAACCGTTTTTGCTGTGCAGCTTTTTGAATATTTTTGAACCATTTTCACATACACCCTTTTGAAAAGTTAGTCGTGACTCAACTTGAAGATTTGATATCGGAAAATGACGATTTAGATGGAACTGGAAAACTGTGCAAAGTTTCAGCTCAATAGAAAAAAATGAATTAAAAAATTTACCAAATTTTGGTGCTGTTGCTTGGAATCACTCTATAGCATAAACAAGGTGTCCACTTTATAAAATGAACAGTCCTTACCAAAATCCTTTTTAGGCAAATCTTGCGAATAAATTCGAATATCAAGGGTCATAATTTGATAGTTCCTTGCACGTTTCATTCATTCAATGCTATAGTGGATGCTAGCTTTTTAAGAATCAGGTTTATTTTCAAAACCGACGTCATATTTTGGAGAAAATTGACACATTTTGCTATTTTGCTCTTAATTAAGTTTTTTTTCTTTCTTTTTTTTTTTTTTGAATTTCTAAATTTGTATCATTCCAAACATAACATTCATTTCTTAGCTTTCTTCCTGGAATTACAACAGCTAGTCCATATTGGTACAGCATATAACATGGCTGGCCTGAAAATATGTTTGAATATCGAAAGCTTGTTCTTAAGACAAAGTTTTGATTTTCTATTAATAGGGGGATAGAGACATTTTACATATTTATTACATTTGGCTTGAATGCCCTCAATGTGATTTTTGAAAGTTAAATTCTTATCTAGCATAAGCTACTCAACTTCACCTGACCAATTTATTGGAAACCCTCTCATCGTGACAACATGTCTACTTGAAGGTTTCAAATGAAATGCTTTTGGTTTATGTGGGAATATTATTAGTTGAGTTGAGGAGAAATCTTCCATTTTTGCAAGCATGAAGAAAAAATATCCAAACTTTTTTGCAATCGACTACAGATGACACGCGGACTACGTCCTTTGGCGGAGAGGCCTGTGTCATCTGCAAACAAGGATTTTTGACATCCCTGAGGTAACTCAGGTAAGTCAGATGTGAAAATAATGTATGATATTGGTCCCAAAATGCTGCCTTGGGGAACATCAGCTCTTGCAGGTCATTCAGATCTGGAGTTCTGATTAATAACCTGAAGTGTACGATATGACAGATAACTTTGAATTATTCTAACAATGTATGTTGGAAAATTAAAGTTTTTAAATTTTACAATCAAACCATCATGCCAAACACTGTCGAATGCTTTTTCAAACTGCAAAGCAAGTTTTTGAGCTTTTTCGCAATTAGTAATAATTTGTTTTCCTCGTTCAATGCCGGTTTTGGCTTCTGGGGTTTTTTCAAAATTTTAGATAGTTTCCAAACGGGCTTAGAGCCAGGGTCCAATTCAGAAATCTTATTTTCAAAATTTTTGTTTCTTAATTGTGCAAAACGTTTCTTGATTTCTTTCTGCAAATCCTGCCATATAATTTTCATAGCAGGATCGCGAATGCGTTGAAATTCCCTTCTCCTCACGTTCTTAAGACGGATCAAGAGTTTAAGATCATCGTCTATAATCATGGATTCAAATTTTGGAAATTTTGGAATTGAAATGCTCCTGGCTTCAACAATGGAATTTGTTAAAGTTACAAGAGCATTGTCAATATCGAGTTTAGTTTCTAAAGAAATGTTAACATCAAGATAAGAGTCAACATACGTTTCATTGTATTCCAGTCGGCTCGTAAATAATTGAAAGTGGAGCTGATAGGATTGAGAATCGCTTCATGCGATATTTGAAATGTAACAGGGGGGGATTTTTTTTTATTACCGTACAGGTTTGGGCCGAAGGGTCTCAGATTTTCATGAAACTTTTTCCACAGGCAGGGCTCATGGATATATGAATAAAAACAAATTGAGAAAAATTCAGGGTCGCCTATTTTTCCGGAAAACTCAGGTGGAAATTTTTTGTTTTCCCTTGACACTACTAACTTTGAAAAATCATAACTCAAGAACGAAGCATCGTAGAAACAAAGTTTTTATATGAAAATTTAAGCAAATTTTCTTAAAAATCCAAAAAAAATATGAACTGGAAAAAGTTTTCCACAAAATTTTCCACCTTTGGGAAAATTCGTAAAGAAAAGCCGGAAAAACTATGCCCGAACTCGTGGAAAATTTTCAAAAAAATATTTTCGAGAAGGTAATTTTATAAGCTTTAATCACTGACATTTTTGAAATGCATTTTTTTTTTCGTTTTTGAGTTATGGCCAATTTTGTGAAAAATGTCCAGATGTGCCATATAAGACTTTTCTTTGAAAAATCATAACTCAAGAACAAAACATTGTAGAAACAAAGTTTTTATATGAAAATTTAAGCAAATTTTCTCAGAAATCCAAAAAAAAAAATATGAACTGGAAAAAGTTTTCCACAAAATTTTCCACCGTTGGGGAAAGTCATAAAGAAAAGCTGGAAAATTTATGCCCGAACTCGCGGAATTTTTTTAATAAAATATTTTCAAGAAAGAAACTTTATAAACTTCAATTCTGGTTTTTAGGATGTACTTTTCTTTAGTTCCTGATCTATGGTCAATTTTGTAAAAAATGCAAAGATTTGCCATACATGCCTTTTCGTTTAAAAATCATGACTCAAGGTGAAAAGGTCCATGTGATGGTATCGGTGGCAATATTAAGCGAATGGCTAGAGATGCTAGTATTAGAAAGTCAGCGGAAATTAATAACGCCAAACAATTTTTTGACTGACAAAAGGTGAAAGACCAATTTAAAAAAGATTGGGAATTCATCTATGCAACTGAAAATGACTATTCAGAGGCTGAAAAATTACTTCAGGAGAGATTTTCTAACCTTGTTCCAATTCCTGGAACAAAATAATATCATTCATTTATTCCAAAAGATGAACGAAGCATTTTTGCGAGTGAATTCTCAGATGCACATGAAAACCAAGAAAATACAGCATGCTTTGTTCTTAATACTACAAAGAAACGAAAATCTTCTGGTGGTAGCAACCAAAGGCTACCTTCCCGGTTGAAAAAATAGATAGTTTTAAGATAAAATGTAAGTTATGTACTGAATAATTGAATAAATAAAACTGAAGAAAAATATAAGAAGAATCTTATTTGTTCCATAGAAAAGAAAGAATCCTTTGGAATAGAAAAGAAACAGTTTTTTCAGCTTTGCTTAACGGTGTAATGTTTCATGAAAAATATAATCCAATCCGACTTATACTTCATTAAAACCAATCCCATATCGTTTCTTTCAGATCTTTTAGAAAATTTGCAATTGCTTTGATAAAAAAACCTTGTTTTCTGATGCTTCGATTGAAATATGGGTTTTCAAAGAAAAGGCTAATATGGTCATTTTTTACAAAATTTTCCATAACTCAGGAACAAAAAAAAAAGTACATCCTAAAAGTTACTAGAATTGAAGTTTATAAAGTTTCCTTCTCAAAAATATTTAAATAAACATTTTACGCGAGTTCGGGCATAGATTTTCCAGCTTTTCTTTATGAGATTCCCTAACGGTGGAAATTTTTGTGGAAAACTTTTTCCAGTTCATATTTTTTTTAGATTTCTGAGAAAATTTGCTTAAATTTTCATATAAAAACTTTGTTTCTACAATGTTTCGTTCTTGAGTTACGATTTTTCAAAAAAAAAAGTCTTATATGGCACATCTGGACATTTTTCACAAAATTGGCCATAACTCAAAAACGAAAAAAAAAATGCATTTCAAAAATTTCAGTGATTAAAGCTTATAAAATTACCTTCTCGAAAATATTTTTTTGAAAATTTTCCACGAGTTCGGGCATAGTTTTTCCGGCTTTTCTTTACGAATTTTCCCAACGGTGGGAAATTTTGTGGAAAACTTTTTCCAGTTCATATTTTTTTTTGATTTTTAAGAAAATTTGCTCAAATTTTCATACAAAAACTTTGTTTCTACAATGCTTTGTTCTTGAGTTATGATTTTTCAAAGTTAGTAGTGTCAAGGGAAAACAAAAAATTTCCACCTGAGTTTTCCGGAAAAATAGGTGACCCTGAATTTTTCTCAATGTTTTTTTATTCATATATCCATGAGCCCTGCCTGTGGAAAAAGTTTCATGAAAATCTGAGACCCTCCGGCCCAATTTGTACGATAATAAAAAAAAATCCCCAGGGACATGATCAGAATCAAAATCAGCATGAGTAACTAATTGGCTACAAAGATAAATAGAGTCGGTTAAGACCAAGTCAATCGTAGATGGATTTCTAGAAGAGGAAAAACATGTAGGGCTATCAGGGTATTGAATTGAGTAATATCCTGTGTTACTTTGAGAATTATTCCATGACCGATGTTTGGCATTAAAGTCACCAATGACAAAAAATTTTGACTTATTGCGAGTCAATTTTCGCAAGTCAGTTTGGAGCAAATTAACTTGCTGTCCAGAGCATTGAAAAGGCAAATAGGCAGCTATGAAAGTATATTTACCAGACTGTGTTTCAACAGAAACACCTAAAGTTTCAAAAACTTTAGTTTCAAATGACGAAAACAGTTGATGTTTTATACGCCTATGAATGATGATTGCAACTCCCCCACATGCCCCATCAAGTCGATCATCACGATAAACAATAAAATTAGGATCTCTTTTGAGTTTAGATCCACGTTTTAAATACGTTTCGGTAATAACTGCTATATGCACGTTATTAACCGTAAGAAAATTAAACAGCTCGTCCTCTTTACCATTCAGAGAACGAGCATTCCAATTTAAAATATTTAAATTATTATTTGGATCCATTAGAAAAACGTAATCCAATAACAATTTGGTTTGTAAATTTTACACCAACTTTGACTGCTTCAGTCATAGTGTTGACTGTGAGGAAAGGATTTACCGTGGGTAGATACATTCGAAATTGAAAGATTCGAACGGCTACCCGACGGATAAAAATTAGTTTGTGAATGAGCATGATTATGATCTTCCTGATGGGTATGATTCCTAATCAAGCGATCGTTAACTGAAAAATGAGCATTGTTCGATACTCTACCAGGCAAATTCCGGAAACGACAAAAAAGTTTGGATCTCTTCTGAGTTTAGATTCAGGTTTCAAATAAGTTTCAGTAATAACTGATACATGTATGTTATTAGCTGTTGGCATCTCAATTTCATTTGGAAATCATTTTGATCTGTTGAAGACACGTATTCCGATATCTATTTTATTAGTAAATTTCACACCAACTTAGACTGCTTCAACTATATTGTGGTGGTTTTGGAAATCAAAATCAGAGGTAGACATTTTATTAAGGCAAAGTAGGCCGTCATTGAAATTTGTACGCGTCGTTGATGATTGTTGCTAATTCATCTCACGATTTCGAATCAAAGAAAATCAGTTGGATTTGCAATGACACAGCTGAAAAAGTATCAGCATACGTTATGCATGTTAGCGCGTACAGTGATACTTTTTCAAGTCAATATAAACTATCAAGGCTGAGTTTTATCACTTTGAAATGCAAGCTGAAAAGTCATCATTGTTGCCAAAACGAATGACAGGCTACTTAGCGTTAAATATTTTATTTATTATCCGTTAATGAAGAGACAATATCAGTAGATGCCTGTAATGCCATGTTTTGCGCATGTGTTTTGAAAAAAAAAATAGAACGGTTATTTATAGAAATAAAATTTTAAGTTGACGATCCGAAACAGCAGGCAGTTATATATAATATCGGAATAGGATTTTCCTTAGGTATATCCATTCGTAATAAAAAGATTCGAACGGCTACCCGATGGAAGAAAATAAGCTGGTGAATGAGCATGATTTATAATCATTATATTAACCTGATGAATATGGATCTGAAACAAGCGATCGTTAACTGAAAAATTAACATCATTGGAGATTCTGCCTGGGGAATTCCAGGAGCGTAAAACGTTACAGTTTATCTGCATGGTATGAGCCTCGACGATTCGGTTATGCGAAGGGCAATGCCAAAAGTTAAACTTATGATTGCCTCCGCAATTTGCGCATACAAACTTTTTGGTATCTTCCTTCACAGGAAAGGAGTCCTTAGCATGAGAAGAACCCCCGCAAGTCATGAATTTAGCATCCATGCGGCAATGTTTAGTACCATGACCCCACATTTGGCATTTAAAAATTTCCTCCAGGTTTAGACACTTTTCAATGAAAAATTGAAATAAACCAATACGGGCGCTATTACAAGCATAGATAGCGCCACCGTAGTCTTGTAAGTTTGACAGAACAGTAATGCTGTCACAATGTTAAATCCCATATACAGTGGCGCCTTTGTTTTGATGCAGGGAGCACTGACAAAAACTACCTTCAATGATTCATTGTCAATACAATATTGAAGGTAACTCTTTCGACACTCACCGCATCAAACAACGGCAGCACACAATGTTAAATCTCATATACGGTGACGCCACTGTTTTGATGCGGTGAGTGCCGGAAGAGTTACCTTTAATGATCCATTGTTGGAGTGATAACTGTATTTAATGTCAAGAAATAATTCAATTTATGTTGGGACTTAACAGCTGATTGTCGAGGCATTTTGCCCACAGCAGCAATAGGCGTGAGTTTCACTGCTTTCATTGATTGTGATTTGCTTTGCTTGGCTACTGTAGTATAATTCTCATGAGTTTTCCCAATTCTGGTTTCAAATATAATGATGACCCAAATCACACATTTGACGGGAAACGTGCCTCTGGAGCCGGTCTTCTGATACCTGTGGTTTATTGATTGCTCTCACATAAAACACAGAAGACAATATCTTGAACTTTTTAATTATATAATTGCATAATTTTTCATGTTTCTTCCAATTTTCGCTTATGAATTCTGATTCTTCGTCTAGCTACGGAGTCGATTGCTCCTCTTTCAGATCACTTTATTTATCTTTTTCTGTGCTCCTCTTCTTGCATTCCCGAGCAGTTCCACTCCTAACACCCCCGCCTTCAAACTGTAAAAGGCACGACACGGCAAAAACACGACTATGAACCTCACCAGGATGGCACGTCTCGGGGAGCTCTGCTCCGAAATAATTCATACGACCGACGCATCCGTAAAGACCTAAAGAACGTTTGAGGCTTACTTCTTCGACTCGACTATACGCTGTTTACACACTCCCACTTCCAACTGTCCAACTACAGTCCGATTCCGTCAATTCCAAACCGATTTTTCTGTTTCAATAGTCAAATTCTAGCCTAAAACAACCAGTTTTCGTCCCGAAACAAACGTCAAATCGCAACTCTAGCGAAACCGCCCCGTTTCTCGCGTCCGCTTGAGAAAACCATTCGGTGCAAACTGAGAATTTTGTTCCTTTTTCGCAGGTTCTGGCTTTGGTGTTTGTTGGTGTGGCTGGCGTGCAAACAGCTCCACTGCCGCAGCCTCATCATCCAATAGTCGTCCTGGCTGCTGCCGCAGCAGCAGAAGCAGAACCATCATCAGAAACGTTGGCCAACGTCGACTCTGGGACTCGGTATCATCAAAAAGGCTCCTACTGAGTAGCAGCAGCAGCTCTGCTCTGCAGCTGAACCTCTGAGCATCAACATCATCATCAGCATAGTGCTGCGAGTGAAGTGCGGCCTGGTCCGGATGGTTCCGGGGACTTTGATTTGCCCGGGACTGGTGGCAGGATGGTACAGGAGAAGGTGCTGCAGAGAGAGTGAGAAAGATTGTTCGAATGAGAATTGGAGAGTGCTCGAAATGGGGGAGAGCCAAAACATGGCATTATGGCGTTGAATGCAGTTTTTGATGGGGCGAAGAAGTAAACAGAGAGGAATGTGAGTCCCCTAGACTTTCTGCTCCGGTGAGTAGGAGATTTTATGAGCTCGCTCAGTGCTCGTTGAGTCAGAAGAGAAGAGCGAAATGATTCTTCATAGTGGTGGTGTTCACTACCACATGCGAAAGTTCGCATAGCTGTGTGAGGAGCACGAAATTTTAGCTGTTCAACTGCTCGAATAAGTTTTTATAGCAAACTTTTTCTCTCTTTGCTGATGCTGCTTGGGCATTGCGGAGAGTGAGAATGAGAGAAGCAATAAACATGTTGTATCATTAAAAATACGTTGCATTAATCAGTTTTGCTTTGAAAAGAAACGAGAAAAAAAACTGACCGTCAAAGGTTAGGCGTCGTCATAAAGAACAGGTGTAAATTTCTGATTGTGGTTTAAGTCTGATGTGTACAGATGGAAACGAATCGATAAAAATCTTAGATCGAATTCAAATACCAAGTCATCACTAACTAACATAATATGCAATTAACTCATTTGACAGTACTCATTTAGCTGGCCGACTGAATTGAATGTTGATGAAATTGATGAAATTTGTCGTTTGTTGTAATTAATTCTTCATTTTATTTGTAAGATCCAACCTCCTTTTAAGTTTTAAAGGCTGACTTAGAATAAGTTAGTACTCCCTTCACGCGCCACTAGCATGCCTCTAGTGTCGGGAATCACAAATTTTCGACAGTGCTCTGTTTACACTTCTATAAGGGGGCAGAATCTAGCATCAATTTGAGAATTGTGAAAAGCAGTTTGTTTTGTTCAATATCTTGAAAGTTTACATAAAAATGTGTTCAATGTACTGTAATCTTCATCTGAACCACAGTGATCACATTTTCGTCAAATAAATTTAAGTTTTGAAGTTCCAATGATGACGATGATTACTATCTGAGAATTACAATGACGAATCGTTGAACGATAAAGGGCATGTGGTGCATATTTGATCAAAGCAGTCGATCGCGTTTTTTTCTCATCTTTTGTCTCACTCTAACAATTTTCTTCAAAATTTTGCAACATTTTCATACAAAATGCTCATCTTTGGCTGGCTGTAACTTTGTTTCCATATGCAATTGGCATGAAATTTTGGCAATGAACTACAAATATACTCAATTTCATTATGACAAAATTTGAAAACTTTCACACTATCGGTTAAAAAATAAGCACCAGGTGAAATTTCTCAAAATAATCTCACGGAAGTACATATGAGTTGGATCACTGAAATACCAGGATTAGAACGTCAACATCTGCCAAAAATGTATTGATCGTGGAATGTTACACCGAAATTTAACTATTTGCGAAGATTTGAAATAATCACTGTTTCTGTAAACCTTTGGGGAAACTAAATAGGCTTTATTGCAATGAAGATGAGACATTGAAGACAATTCGAGAAGAAAAACAAGAAAATTTGTGGAAACTTGACGAGAAATGCTGGTTTTGCATATGTTTTCCCACAGCTTTTCAATTTTTTGCTATAATCGTTCTTTTAAGTGGGGTTTTCATACTTGTTAAATATCTTAGATGTCTTTTCGTCTTGTTTGCATCGTATTTCATCATTTTTTTCCGCTGTGAATGGTTTTGCAATCATATTCTCAAAAACAAGTTATTTCAAGTACAGTGACTCAATGTCACCCCATCTATGGGGTGAGATTGAGTCATTTTTCATTCTCTTGTTGTGCCGCAGTGAATAAATATTTCCCTTTAATTTTTTGGACAGTTGTTAAATGGTACATTACAAAGTACATACACACCAAAATTTGAAGTTTATTGGAGTTAAATTGCAAAAGTTATTCAATAAATTATTCGTACATATTGTTTTTTGACCCATTCTCACCCCCAACGACGGTTGTTTGAAAACTATTTGAATAGCACATAAGTTCAAGAATTTCAAAATTAATCCCCTGTTATTCCTTCGGAGATTCCTCAATATGTTTTTCTCATGATATTCAACGCACTTTTTGCAATAACCTCTCCTTTTTTCATGCAAAGCAATTGTTTCATGAATTTCTTGAAGAGTTCTATCAAAGAAATAACTAGAAAATATAGAGATTCCTCCAAGGATTCGTCTTAAATGACACCGTCGGAAATTCTTCTATATATATTTCCTAAGATATTTTTTTACGCATTCTCTCTCGAACTTGGTCAGGAGCTACACCCAAAAATCGGAACCAACATTTGTTTTCTTTTATTCCTTGTCCATAAACTCGTCCATTTGTTTGCTTTGGGTATCGTTCGTTATTCCTCAAAGTATTTTTTTAGAAATTGCTGCTAGAGAGCCACAATGTTTAGGGTTGAGGGTTTTTTTTCAGTTAAAAATTGCTTTAAAACCCTCATTAATGTAATATAGAAATGAGTTACTGTCGAACTTGCTACTAAACATAGAAACGAGAAGTTTCGAAACTAACATCCTATTTATTATATTTGTTGTAGATTCACACGTTATGTTAGATGTTCTACACGTTAAAATCGTATTTTTAAAGGTTTATTAATCGTCGGCAGCATTCATTCGAAGCTTTTCTTTTTATTTTGTTATTTCATATATTTTATTCTTGATTTTTATATATAAAAAATGACCACTTATCTTTTCGATGTTCCGTTTTGTCTCAAATTCTGAACAGACTCATATTCCGAACACTCGGTTTTTATATGGCGATTTGATTGAAATGTTTCGCTGAAATATGTCACCAAATTATCAAAAAATGTCAGTCATTTACAACTCGATTTAAACGTCTTCAAATCTATTTTATACCTGGGGAGTAGTGATGATTCTCTAGTTCGAAGTCAATAAAACTAGCTCAAATAATTTTATTTGCGAAAATATTCATTTGAATACGTTTTAATCATGCTGTTCGGAATTTGAATCAAAGTGTTCGAAATATAAGGCAGAGTCAACACAGTGCTCGGCATTTGAATCAAAATGTTGTTCCAAACGTTTACGTCAAAACAATACTAAACAAGTTCAAACAAGCTATTTTACGCACACCCAACAGCTACTAGTTGAGACTTTGCGAAGATATTAAAATTTACACGAATATCCGATAATTTCTGCCTGTCAGACGCATTTGAAGTCACCCTTGGCCTTAAGTGTTCGGGGCCCAGATAGCCGTAGCGGTAAACGCGCAGCCATTCAGCAAGACCAAGCTGAGGGTCGTGGGTTCGAATCCCAAGGGTCGAGCATCTTTTCGTAAAAGAGATTTTCTCGATTCCCAGGGCATAGAGTATCTTCGTACCTGCCACACGATATACACATGCAAAAATGGTCAATTGGCACAGAAAGCTCTAAGTTAATAACTGTGGAAGTGCTCATAAGAACACTAAGCTGAGAAGCAGACTCGCCAGAAAGAAGAAGAAGAAGAAGTGTTCGGAATATGAGTCAAAACGGTACTCTACTAGAAATAAATGTTGAAACACCCGTACTGATTCAACATAAACAAAAATATAGAACAGATATTTGTAATATTTAAGCAGTTAGTTTAAGATTTTTAATAAAAGGATGACATCTCAATTTTTTATCCAAATCGTTTATTATTTATTCTTAATCTTTTTTAATGTCGTGGAATCAATTGAATCTCTTTCATTAAAATTGAAATATTGTGTGTCAGTATTTTGCTTTCAGTTTGTTTTGCCTTGTTTTCCTAATCGCATCAATGCTTTTTGAGTTTTCGAAATTACCGTCATCTGGGGTGACATTGGGCCAAGGCATGACCTGATATATTTCAGCAAATATTGTAAATATTCAAATATATAATTTAAATTAGATGTTCCTTACTGTTTTCAACAGCTTTCACCATGATATAAGATACTGAAAGCTAGGAGTAATTTTTTTAAATCCTAGAAAAAATGCCTTTTTAAATTGTCAATCAATTTCACTTTGAGGTGGATTAAAACTATTTCAATACCTCACAATTATGTCCATCATATGAATTGTGGTCGGAGAGGTTCATGAAACTTGAGCAAAATACGATTTCCTTCATTTGCTCTTATTGCGAATCAATTCTAGTTTATTTGACCCAATGTCTCCCCCTCGAAGAGGTGAGATTTCAAACATTTCTCATTCGTTAAAAAACAAACAAATTACGAATATGTGTACAGTTTTGGTAAATGTATTACTCATAAACGTTTTCTATTATTCAGAAGAAGATTTCATGTCAAAATACGAAAATTGTTTTAAAATCAATCATGACCAGTGTTGTAAGCCAATCACAGCTTTCCCCAAACATTCACAACACGGGCGATCAAACGAATGTTGGAAAGAAAAATGTCAGTAAAATGCCTCTGACCATGATAGCTTCGCCAGGAAACGTTACGGTTTTGTTTATTGCTGTAATTTTTCGCAAAAGGCGCTGCATTCACTGTATGTATGATATATTAAGCAAGATCAAACTATTCATGTTGTTTATGATCAGATATGACTGATTTTTTGCCAAACTTTTGATACATGCAAATGTCATCGTGTCAGACGACAGTTGACAGTTTTTTTTGTGTTTCTCGATGTTCATTCTACCGCTCGTGTTGTGTATCAGAGGTGACGATAGCGGATGAAGGCTGAAAAATAAAATGACTGCTGACCATGGCAAAAAAAAACGAACGTCGTGCAAAGTGTCGAATGTCTGCTCGGAACTGTGGTGTCTAGATTCGTTCCAAGTTTACTAATTTTATTCATTCCTTAAACTAAGCTTTTATAGTTTAATGATAAATAATTTCAGTCACGATTTGTGGGGCTGGCGTATATGGCCCAACGACCCCTTGCCTCTCCCCACCTTTAGCCTTATACTAATCAAAAAAATCTTTGATTGATTTTCTCCTTCAGGAATAGAACTTCGCCCATGAACTTCTTCAGCGATTTGTACAGAAAAATATTTTTTTTCTTCTGAGACTACGGCAGAATCAACATTAAAATCAATATTATATGATCATTCTGCTTGATTTTACCAGACAATGCTGAGATTGACGAAAAAATCCAGAAATGTTTCGAGGATTTGATCAGAAATTTCACTAGCAGAATCTCCAAGCATTGTCTTATGCAGGAAATTGCTCGTTCTGGGAATAACTTCAGGTAAAAAAGATGCTATGACGATTCCTGCAGAAATTTTTTCAAGAAATTCTTTAGGATTTCATAGGATATTTTTAAAGGAATTTAATACAAGTATTCTTTCTGGGGTTCTCTCGAAAACTTCTGAGCGGTTCCACAGAAAATGACGACTTTTTTCCCAAATTTCATTTTTATATTTTTTGATTTGGATGAAATTTTGCATATGCTTTCTTTATGCCCAAAAATGCCTTTTTGCATCATCGGCTCGCCATTTTGACTCTAGCCTTACTTTTGAGAAGGGCCTAAGAAAAAAATCCTTAATAATTTTCCAAAAATTATAACTTAGAAACGGTTTGTCCGATCGGTTTGGTGTCTTCCGCATTGTCTTAGGTTATTGTTGGGACTATCTGGAAAAAAATATACACTGTAAAAAAATGTCGTTGTCAACATGGAGAAATCATGCACAAAAAAGTTATGATTTTTTGAAAAATGGTGAATTTTTGAAAATGGTCATAATAAACTTTTTAAATATTTTTAAACTCGATTTTATGAAAGTACGCAAAATGTAATACAAAATTATGATATAATTTTCAATTTTCGGTCATTATAATATAACTTAGGAACGGTTTGTCCGATCAGTTTGGAGTCTTCCGCAAAGTTTTAGGTTATTGTTGGGACTATCTGGAAAAAAAATGTTGTAATTTTTTATACATCGAAAATAAAGCTTAAAAATCAATTTTCTCAAAAATAGTATTTTTGATTTTTTTTTTATTTTTTTATATGTTAAAGTAGACAAAAAATTAAGTCTTTTGCACAGTGTTTAACTTTTTTGTCCATGATTTCTCCATCTTGACCCACTGTGCAAAGGACTTCATTTTTTGTCTACTATAACATATAAAAAAAAAATCAAAAATACGATTTTTGAGAAAATTGATTTTTAAGCTTTATTTTCGATGTATAAAAAATACAACATTTTTTTTAACAGTGTATATTTTTTTCCAGGTAGTCCCAACAATAACCTAAAACATTGCGGAAGACACCAAACTGATCGGACAAACAGTTTCTGAGTTTTATTTTTTTGAAAATTGTTAAGGCTTTTTTTCTTAGGCCCTTCTCAAAAGTAACGCTAGGGTAAAAATGGCGAACCGATGATGCAAATAGGCATTTTTGGGTATAAAGAAAGCGGCTCCATCCCATTACCCCGAACGCCATTACCCCGAACGCCACTACCCCGAATGGGTCACTACCCCGAAAGCCATTACCCCGAATGGGTCATTACCCCGAACGCCACTTCCCCGAATGAGCCATTACCCCGAATAGTATGAGATACAGTGGCTCCATCCCATTACCCCGAACGCCATTACCCCGAACGCCACTACCCCGAACGCCACTACCCCGAATGGGTCACTACCCCGAAAGCCATTACCCCGAATGGGTCATTACCCCGAACGCCACTACCCCGAATGAGCCATTACCCCGAATAGTATGAGATACAGTACAGTATCTTGTTTTGCGTGCAAAAATGCGTCTCTAATGAAGGCTGGTAATTAATGGCACGTAAAATTCGTCGGTAAAATGTTCATCATATATTATCCCTTCTTTTATATGTCAGCTATTCTTTCGAAATATCTTGATGGCAACTATATTCTTCTCATTCTTTCTGAGACAGTGCCTGTTTATCAGCTCAGTGGGCACCTTCGCAATTCAAGGGTTCATTCACAAATTTCATTTCGCCAACAATTGCCATTTTTAACACCTACCCACCCCCTCGTACTTTTTTTTGTATGGAAATTCTACATATTGTGAATTGGCTGTAACATTTTGAGGACAACCACCCACAAACTTTTTTGCTCCCTTCAGCGTTACGAAATTTGTGAATGGGCTTTAATAAAATAAGCCTTTTATTGACTGAAAGGAATTCGAATCCATAACCATCAATATGGTGTTGCTTAACAGATGCGTAATCACCGGTATTTGGACTTGTTGGTGGTGTTCATATTTCAATTTTGTTTTTGAACAAATATTTTTCTTTCTTATGAATATAGGTTGTGTCATAGCATCACGTTGTTACAGTGATCATTCACGTCATAGCTGCAAACATTACACCAGAAATTTGCCCTTCTTTTTTAAATAGGCTGTTCTTTTACGTTTTTGTTGGATAAGCTAGTCACTAATATTTCCATATAGAACAGCTTTTTATAAAGGAATATATCTTGAAGGCATCCACTAAAGTGATTCCTGCTATAATTCTAATCGGAAATTTTCCCTTTCTTTTATCTTCTTGAATTAAAACAGACAGGTCTCTTATGGATTTACTCACCACTTTTCTGCCATCATCATTTCTTCATTATCTTGAATCAAAAATAATTTTTTTTTGTGGTTGTATCACATAAATTCAAATTAATGATCCCACAAATCAACAAAAGTTCTTACTGTAGCGTCAATCAGAGGCCGCCGATTTTTCTAACATGTACAAGTGTACAAGTGCGATAGCGGAACGGTCGTCTATTAGGTTGGTTTTTAGGCGGGTTCCATAGAACAACACTTGCAGCGACTATCTCAGGGTGAACTTCCATTACCATCGTTTACGAAACAAAATCTTTAAGAAGATCCTAATCTTAATGCCCGACACCTATATAAATGAGTAAAGAAAGTGGCTACCGACGTCCAATAAGAGACTACATCCTAATTTTGTACATATTATAGCTATCCTTCTCATAATAAATTCACCCTTCTTTTCGAAATAGGCTGTTCTTCAGAGCATTGCAATGTGGCTGTGTGAATCTTCCCAAAACTAGAGGACAAAACTTAGTGTGTAAAAATTATTTGCTGAACAACAAGCTGCTTTTATATCTTCTAATATTTGAAAAATACATTTTTGAGCCAAACTTGTGAAATACTCAAAAGAAATCGTACAATTATCTCCCCACTCTCTAACTAGAATATGTCTCAAAATGTTATCCATTCGGGGTAATGGCGTTCGGGGTAGTGATCCATTCGGGGTAGTGGCGTTCGGGGTAATGACCCATTCGGGGTAATGGCTTTCGGGGTAATGGCGTTCGGGGTAGTGGCATTCGGGGTAGTGGCGTTCGGGGTAGTGTCATAGAATCGATACAGTACAGTATCTTGTTTTGCGTGCAAAAATGCGTCTCGAATGAAGGTTGGTAATTAATGGCACGTAAAATTCGTCGGTAAAAAGTTCATCATATATTTATTCTTTCGAAATATCTTGATGCCAACTATATTCTTCTCATTCTTTCTGAGACAGTGCCTGTTTATCAGCTCAGTGGGCACCTTCGCAATTCAAGGGTTCATTCACAAATTTCATTTCGCCAACAATTGCCATTTTTAACACCTACTCACCCCCTCGTTTTTTTGTATGGAAATTCTACATATTGTGAATGGGCTGTAACATTTTGAGGACAACCACCCACAAACTTTTTTGCTCCCTTCAGCGTTACGAAATTTGTGAATGGGCTTTAATAAAATAAGCCTTTTATTGACTGAAAGGAATTCGAATCATTAACCCTCAATATGGTGTTGCTTAACATATGCGTAATCACCGGTATGTGGACTTGTTGGTGGTGTTCATATTTCAATACTGTTTTTGAACAAATATTTTTCTTTCTTATGAATATAGGTTGTGTCATAGCATCACGTTGTTACAGTGATCATTCACGTCATAGCTGCAAACATTTCACCAGAAATTTGCCCTTCTTTTTTAAATAGGCTGTTCTTTCACGTTTTTGTTGGATAAGCTAGTCACTAATATTTCCATATAGAACAGCTTTTTATAAAGGAATATATCTTGAAGGCATTCACTAAAGTGATTCCTGCTATAATTCTAATCGGAAATTTTCCCTTTCTTTTATCTTCTTGTATTAAAACAGACAGGTCTCTTATGGATTTACCACCACTTCATTATCTTGAATCAAAAAAATATTTTTTTTTGTGGTTATCTCACAGAAATTCAAATTAATGATCCCACAAATCAGCAAAAGTTCTTACTGTAGCGTCAATCAGAGGCCGTCGATTTTTCTAACATGTACAGGTGTACAAGTGCGATAGCGGAACGGTCGTCTATTAGGTTGTTTTTTAGGCGGGTTCCATGGAACAACTTTTGCAGCGACTATCTCAGGGTGAACTTCCATTACCATCGTTTACAAAACAAAATCTTTAAGAAGATCTTAATCTTAATGCCCGAAACCTATTAAATGAGTAAAGGAAGTGGCTACCGACGTCCAATAAGAGACTTTACTACATCCTAATTTTGTACATATTATAGCTATCCTTCTCATAATAAATACACCCTTCTTTTCGAAATAGGCTATTCTTCAGAGCATAGCAATGTGGCTGTGTGAATCTTCCCAAAATTAGAGGACAAAACTTAGTGTGTAAAAATTATTTGCTGATCAACTAGCTGGTTTTTTATCTTCTAACATTTGAAAAATACATTTTTGAGCCAAACTCGTGAAATACTCAAAAGGAATCGTACAATTATCTCCCCACTCTCTGACTAGAATATGTCTCAAAAAGTTATCCATTCGGGGTAATGGCGTTCGGGGTAGTGACCCATTCGGGGTAGTGGCGTTCGGGGTAATGACCCATTCGGGGTAATGGCTTTCGGGGTAGTGGCGTTCGGGGTAGTGGCATTCGGGGTAGTGGCGTTCGGGGTAGTGTCATAGAATCAAAGAAAGCATATGCCAAATTTCAGCCAAATCAAAAAATACAAAAGTAAACCGACATTCGAATTCAAATGGAAACGCTCTTCTTTAAAAAATAACCCCGAGAATCCAGAATTCGAAAAATTTTGAAAGTTCCATCGATAAAACAATCAAGAATTCAACCAGAAGTACTTCAAAAGATGTAATTTGATGTCATACAGGAAAACATATCGTATGGATTTGTCTAGGAATGAGCTCTCAGAGATATCCTTAAAAGAATTCCTGAAATAATTTCTGGAGTGTGTACAGAAGCTTTTTGAGAAACTAACTCCTGCGAAATATACTGTTTCGAAGAAGAAAACTCCCGGGCAAAAGTTTGGGTTTACCCCTTAAAAACATACAAAAGTTTTCTGTCCATATCTCTGTGATTACACGTCCAAATAAAACTCTCTAAGCCGCATTCGAAAAGCAAAGAGTTATTCTTACTTCGTATGTATTTTTCCAAAAACATTTTTTGAATTTTGTACACTAAATTTCTACTTAAAGTTGTGACATTTTTCAAAAACACACTAGGGGTATTCACCTGAGAGAGAGGAGACAGCTGGCTTAGATTGCGAGCTCCCAAAAGTCAAGGGAACCTGTCATCAACTGTCACTGGAAAACCGCACATTCGAAGGGCAGAGCCTGAAAAATCGTCAAAATTTAGCTAAACTAAAACTGGATGTGATTGAAAATTTAGGTTGTTTTCCTGTGCTCTCGCATATAGAATCGTTGAATATTTATATATTGTCGATTGAACTCAATTTGCTATTGATTTTTTTAAATTCTATGATCTTTTTGATAACAATGCACATTGGTCCACGGAACGAAATTAAGTGGAATAAATTAACAACTTGAAAAATATAAGAGATAGGGTTTTGGTGTCTTCTGAACATTTGTTTGTCTGGTCAAGGCGCGTTATACGCAAAAGTGTCCTAAGCGCCAAATTCCATAGCATTCGAAATTCGCTCTCAAACTTTTTTATTTCAAAAGATAGCGCGACAAAATGTTCTACAATATTGAAGATTATAGAAAATATGAAAACTTTGAAGAACATCATTTTTTTCTATATTTGATAGTTATAGAGATATAGGTCACTTTAGAACTTTTTGGTCAAAAATCGGTTTTTCCTCAATACTAACGAAAATATCAATTTTTCAAGCCTACTATGTTCTGAAGAGTTTTAGATATGAGCAAAATACACATTTTCTCTGAAGACGTCATATCTCTAAAATTTTCATATGAAAAGATATAAGCGTTTTTGTAGTTTTTTCACCCACTTTTCCAAGCGTAACATTTCAAAATGGCGCAAGTGAAATCAAAAACTTTTCCCGTTACTTGAATAAGCATATCTCAAAGTGCCTTTCAAGAAAATTTGGTGATAGTATATTTTGATTTTCTCTAATAAATGTGTTTTGAATTATCCCTTAATTTTACTTAGAAAACAGATTTTTCAACTTCTTGAGATTCTTATTCAATTACAGTCGAACATTTTTTAATACATACATAAATACTGAATCATTCTTGGGATGAACAAATAGTTTAGTATTGGTATTTTTATTCATATCGTTAATAATTACAGAAATATTCGTTCTTTGCTATAAAATACCGTCAATGAAAGGAAAACTCGACGTATTTAAACAAATTTAAAAAAAGTCCTGCCAATATAAGCTGAAGCTTTCACTAGATTGGACAATGCAAATGCAGTTGCATTCCCTTTTTTTAGTTTGTTTAAGTGTTTTTTGAACTAGAAAATACTTAACTATGTCAATTATATGCACTCGGCCTCCGTATGACTATAACATTGGAAAATAAAACTTTGATCAAAATCTCAAAGATATTAAAAACTACTTATTTTCGATCTTTTCAAGTTTATATATACCTTTACTAGTCCCTCATTTAAGGTGATTATAGAACGAAGTCACACCTCAAATTTTCAAGAGCACAAGACTTGAAAGCCAAACAGCACTCCACGTTGAAAACTTATCCCATTGCTGGTCACCACCAGCAAGGAAGTAATTTGATTGATTTTCAACGCGAGCTGTTGTCAGATTCTCCTGTCTTGTGCACTTGAAAATTCGAAGTTTGGCTTTTAATAAGTAGCATTTAATTCCACTAGAGTTTGTATCCTTTGACAGATACGCGTATTTTGACCTCAACTGCCGTCTTCAGTGTCGTGTACTAGACTCGACTAGCCTAATTAAATGGAATCCTACTAAATTCTGTTTTTTTTATCTATTTAACTAAACAGCTCGAAGATTTATTATCATTTTAATATTAACTTTCAAATATGACTGATACAAGCAAATAATGATAGATTTTGAATATGTTTGAGCTTATATGATTAAAAAGTGAAATAAAAATTTTAAAACTCACATTTTATTTTCTTTACCAATTAATTATTGTAGAAACGTGACATCATAAGTGTGGTTTAAGTGCATGTTTGCGAATTTAAGTGCGGGATATTGACGTTTAGTGTATAAACTGTATTAATCCAACATGAAAAAAAGCAGTTTTATTTATGGTTCCACTCATATGTATTAGAGAAGTGGGAGAGGATCAAAATAGCAATTTATATTCTTGTATATACAATTTTACACCATTCAGCCAAAAAAGTTTAAGACTGGCGATGTTGATTGAAATCACGATGATTCAAGTAGAATATTTTTTAACTTGAAATTTATAGGCAGCGGCACGATACTTACAAATCAGTAATTTATTGATAAATGATCGTGATTGTACAAATTATTGCGTACTTCTCCGTCGTACGGTGGACGGTCACACAATTTGCAGGGTGTAGAAAAGTGTGACATAACCGAACGCCACTACCCCGAATGGGTCACTACCCCGAAAGCCATTACCCCGAATGGGTCATTACCCCGAACGCCACTTCCCCGAATGAGCCATTACCCCGAATAGTATGAGATACAGTACAGTATCTTGTTTTGCGTGCAAAAATGCGTCTCGAATGAAGGTTGGTAATTAATGGCACGTAAAATTCGTCGGTAAAAAGTTCATCATATATTTATTCTTTCGAAATATCTTGATGCCAACTATATTCTTCTCATTCTTTCTGAGACAGTGCCTGTTTATCAGCTCAGTGGGCACCTTCGCAATTCAAGGGTTCATTCACAAATTTCATTTCGCCAACAATTGCCATTTTTAACACCTACTCACCCCCTCGTTTTTTTGTATGGAAATTCTACATATTGTGAATGGGCTGTAACATTTTGAGGACAACCACCCACAAACTTTTTTGCTCCCTTCAGCGTTACGAAATTTGTGAATGGGCTTTAATAAAATAAGCCTTTTATTGACTGAAAGGAATTCGAATCATTAACCCTCAATATGGTGTTGCTTAACATATGCGTAATCACCGGTATGTGGACTTGTTGGTGGTGTTCATATTTCAATACTGTTTTTGAACAAATATTTTTCTTTCTTATGAATATAGGTTGTGTCATAGCATCACGTTGTTACAGTGATCATTCACGTCATAGCTGCAAACATTTCACCAGAAATTTGCCCTTCTTTTTTAAATAGGCTGTTCTTTCACGTTTTTGTTGGATAAGCTAGTCACTAATATTTCCATATAGAACAGCTTTTTATAAAGGAATATATCTTGAAGGCATTCACTAAAGTGATTCCTGCTATAATTCTAATCGGAAATTTTCCCTTTCTTTTATCTTCTTGTATTAAAACAGACAGGTCTCTTATGGATTTACCACCACTTCATTATCTTGAATCAAAAAAATATTTTTTTTGTGGTTATCTCACAGAAATTCAAATTAATGATCCCACAAATCAGCAAAAGTTCTTACTGTAGCGTCAATCAGAGGCCGCCGATTTTTCTAACATGTACAGGTGTACAAGTGCGATAGCGGAACGGTCGTCTATTAGGTTGTTTTTTAGGCGGGTTCCATGGAACAACTTTTGCAGCGACTATCTCAGGGTGAACTTCCATTACCATCGTTTACAAAACAAAATCTTTAAGAAGATCTTAATCTTAATGCCCGAAACCTATTAAATGAGTAAAGGAAGTGGCTACCGACGTCCAATAAGAGACTTTACTACATCCTAATTTTGTACATATTATAGCTATCCTTCTCATAATAAATACACCCTTCTTTTCGAAATAGGCTATTCTTCAGAGCATAGCAATGTGGCTGTGTGAATCTTCCCAAAATTAGAGGACAAAACTTAGTGTGTAAAAATTATTTGCTGATCAACTAGCTGGTTTTTTATCTTCTAACATTTGAAAAATACATTTTTGAGCCAAACTCGTGAAATACTCAAAAGGAATCGTACAATTATCTCCCCACTCTCTGACTAGAATATGTCTCAAAAAGTTATCCATTCGGGGTAATGGCGTTCGGGGTAGTGACCCATTCGGGGTAGTGGCGTTCGGGGTAATGACCCATTCGGGGTAATGGCTTTCGGGGTAGTGGCGTTCGGGGTAGTGGCATTCGGGGTAGTGGCGTTCGGGGTAGTGTCATAGAATCAAAGAAAGCATATGCCAAATTTCAGCCAAATCAAAAAATACAAAAGTAAACCGACATTCGAATTCAAATGGAAACGCTCTTCTTTAAAAAATAACCCCGAGAATCCAGAATTCGAAAAATTTTGAAAGTTCCATCGATAAAACAATCAAGAATTCAACCAGAAGTACTTCAAAAGATGTAATTTGATGTCATACAGGAAAACATATCGTATGGATTTGTCTAGGAATGAGCTCTCAGAGATATCCTTAAAAGAATTCCTGAAATAATTTCTGGAGTGTGTACAGAAGCTTTTTGAGAAACTAACTCCTGCGAAATATACTGTTTCGAAGAAGAAAACTCCCGGGCAAAAGTTTGGGTTTACCCCTTAAAAACATACAAAAGTTTTCTGTCCATATCTCTGTGATTACACGTCCAAATAAAACTCTCTAAGCCGCATTCGAAAAGCAAAGAGTTATTCTTACTTCGTATGTATTTTTCCAAAAACATTTTTTGAATTTTGTACACTAAATTTCTACTTAAAGTTGTGACATTTTTCAAAAACACACTAGGGGTATTCACCTGAGAGAGAGGAGACAGCTGGCTTAGATTGCGAGCTCCCAAAAGTCAAGGGAACCTGTCATCAACTGTCACTGGAAAACCGCACATTCGAAGGGCAGAGCCTGAAAAATCGTCAAAATTTATCTAAACTAAAACTGGATGTGATTGAAAATTTAGGTTGTTTTCCTGTGCTCTCGCATATAGAATCGTTGAATATTTATTGTCGATTGAACTCAATTTGCTATTGATTTTTTTAAATTCTATGATCTTTTTGATAACAATGCACATTGGTCCACGGAACGAAATTAAGTGGAATAAATTAACAACTTGAAAAATATAAGAGATAGGGTTTTGGTGTCTTCTGAACATTTGTTTGTCTGGTCAAGGCGCGTTATACGCAAAAGTGTCCTAAGCGCCAAATTCCATAGCATTCGAAATTCGCTCTCAAACTTTTTTATTTCAAAAGATAGCGCGACAAAATGTTCTACAATATTGAAGATTATAGAAAATATGAAAACTTTGAAGAACATCATTTTTTTCTATATCTGATAGTTATAGAGATATAGGTCACTTTAGAACTTTTTGGTCAAAAATCGGTTTTTCCTCAATACTAACGAAAATATCAATTTTTCAAGCCTACTATGTTCTGAAGAGTTTTAGATATGAGCAAAATACACATTTTCTCTGAAGACGTCATATCTCTAAAATTTTCATATGAAAAGATATAAGCGTTTTTGTAGTTTTTTCACCCACTTTTCCAAGCGTAACATTTCAAAATGGCGCAAGTGAAATCAAAAACTTTTCCCGTTACTTGAATAAGCATATCTCAAAGTGCCTTTCAAGAAAATTTGGTGATAGTATATTTTGATTTTCTCTAATAAATGTGTTTTGAATTATCCCTTAATTTTACTTAGAAAACAGATTTTTCAACTTCTTGAGATTCTTATTCAATTACAGTCGAACATTTTTTAATACATACATAAATACTGAATCATTCTTGGGATGAACAAATAGTTTAGTATTGGTATTTTTATTCATATCGTTAATAATTACAGAAATATTCGTTCTTTGCTATAAAATACCGTCAATGAAAGGAAAACTCGACGTATTTAAACAAATTTAAAAAAAGTCCTGCCAATATAAGCTGAAGCTTTCACTAGATTGGACAATGCAAATGCAGTTGCATTCCCTTTTTTTAGTTTGTTTAAGTGTTTTTTGAACTAGAAAATACTTAACTATGTCAATTATATGCACTCGGCCTCCGTATGACTATAACATTGGAAAATAAAACTTTGATCAAAATCTCAAAGATATTAAAAACTACTTATTTTCGATCTTTTCAAGTTTATATATACCTTTACTAGTCCCTCATTTAAGGTGATTATAGAACGAAGTCACACCTCAAATTTTCAAGAGCACAAGACTTGAAAGCCAAACAGCACTCCACGTTGAAAACTTATCCCATTGCTGGTCACCACCAGCAAGGAAGTAATTTGATTGATTTTCAACGCGAGCTGTTGTCAGATTCTCCTGTCTTGTGCACTTGAAAATTCGAAGTTTGGCTTTTAATAAGTAGCATTTAATTCCACTAGAGTTTGTATCCTTTGACAGATACGCGTATTTTGACCTCAACTGCCGTCTTCAGTGTCGTGTACTAGACTCGACTAGCCTAATTAAATGGAATCCTACTAAATTCTGTTTTTTATCTATTTAACTAAACAGCTCGAAGATTTATTATCATTTTAATATTAACTTTCAAATATGACTGATACAAGCAAATAATGATAGATTTTGAATATGTTTGAGCTTATATGATTAAAAAGTGAAATAAAAATTTTAAAACTCACATTTTATTTTCTTTACCAATTAATTATTGTAGAAACGTGACATCATAAGTGTGGTTTAAGTGCATGTTTGCGAATTTAAGTGCGGGATATTGACGTTTAGTGTATAAACTGTATTAATCCAACATGAAAAAAAGCAGTTTTATTTATGGTTCCACTCATATGTATTAGAGAAGTGGGAGAGGATCAAAATAGCAATTTATATTCTTGTATATACAATTTTACACCATTCAGCCAAAAAAGTTTAAGACTGGCGATGTTGATTGAAATCACGATGATTCAAGTAGAATATTTTTTAACTTGAAATTTATAGGCAGCGGCACGATACTTACAAATCAGTAATTTATTGATAAATGATCGTGATTGTACAAATTATTGCGTACTTCTCCGTCGTACGGTGGACGGTCACACAATTTGCAGGGTGTAGAAAAGTGTGACATAATTACACGTCCGCATCAGATCATTCCGATTCATTCGCTGCACTTGTTATATAACATTACAAGGAATAAGTGCACCGAATACACCATAAGGATTAGATGACACACACGGTATAGGACGATTCAAATATGACGTCCATCGTTTATCGGGATTTCCGGACCCCCCTCCGTCCGCTGTCACGCTTTTTTCAATACCTTATGCATGCACTGTTACACTTTCATCTCCCCAATTGATGGACGTCATTTTTGGATGACCCTTATGCTATCACACTTTGAAGGAACGTGCATATGCAATATGCATAATTTGGACCGCATTTGTGGCGTTACCATGAAACTTAATGTAAACAGAATTCTATAATGAAAAGTCAAGGTAATTAAAAGGCCGAACTTTTCTGTAAAGTTAAATTATTACCGATATTTATAAAAAAAATGGCATGATAAACATCTTCAATATTCTTGTTTGTGCCTAAAATAATTCATTTTTCATGAATGTATTATAAAATATTCTACTGTAATTGCATAAGTATCACCAGACGTCAGAAAAAATCTGTTTTCTAAGTAAAATTGAGGAATAGTTCAAAACGCATTTATTAGAGAAAATCAAAATATACTATCACCAAATTTTCTTAAAATACACTTGAAGATATGTTTGTTCAAGTAACGGGAAAAGTTTTTGATTTATGTTTGACCCAATTTATGCTCTCCCAACCATTGTGCACAACCCAAACATGAGAAGAAGAAATCAAAGAAGCCAAGAAATTCAGCCAGTTGTCAGTGAGCTGTCTCCTCTCTCTCAGGTATTCACTAAAACCTGCGTAAAATGAAATCCTGCGCAACTTTAGCACTGAAACATTTCAAATGAAATATTCCTTTTCTGCTTCTCTTCAATGTCAAATCGAAGAAATATAATCTAGTTATCCATTGAAAACGTCAAACCATCCTCAAAAATTTGTTGTTCGAATTCGAAATTGCTGTCCACCTGAGACTGTCCACCAAAGGAGGATAACTCTTGAAAACTAATGTTTATCGTGGTTAAATTTTATTCAATTTACCTTTATGCATTCATTATTTGTTCAAATAACAATCAGATCTATGAAACAGCAGTAAATGAAAGATAGTGCACTGTTTATTGTCAGTCAGGATATTTTTGCGCGTGTATGGTGATTGTGTAAACGGGAATGTCCATGATATTCATATGTGCATAACTTGGGAGATTAATGGTTGTGATTTCGTTGAGATATTTAATAGGGATCACTATTAGGAGATACATAACAAAACTAAATATCTGCATATCCTATCTGTCATGCTATAAAGATCAATATGCCCGGTTCAACAACGTTGACTGGACTCGAGACCAACGTAAGCGGAAACCACGTAGACTAGGAATGGCCATCATGCGATTTTTTATATGCAAGTGTACACTTCAATTTGCTCAGCATCTTGTATTTAAACCTGTTTTTTTACAATTTCTTGCAGTCTTTAGGATAAAAGCCTTTTCGGAACATTGTATTGTTATTTGTTTGAAATCCCCATAGTGAAATACAGACTTCACCAAAGCATTCTACGATTGATTTTCAACATACTGAAAGGTTGCATTGATTATGTACGCAATTTCATGAAACATTTCAGATAACCAATTTAGCATGACTTACGCAGTGGTTTACGCTGTTAAGTGAATACCCTTACTGAAAAAACATAGCTGATTTCCTCAGCATTGGATTGACCAAAATTTTAAAACAAAGTGTCATTAGGATCGATATCTTATATTCTTTAAAGAGTACTCACGATTTTTTGCGGAAAAATCTGAAAACTATTCAAAATCAATGAAACAGTCATTCAAGCCATCGTGCAAAAGTTGGGGTTCACCTGAGCCGCACGCAAATGATTTTTGTCAATATCTCTGTCATTTTTCAACCGATATTAATAATTCATAGCTCTTTCAAACGCAAATAATGGCGCGTACATGATTGGTTTGAGATTAAACAGATTTTTCGTGTTTTAAGTAAGTTCAGGTGAACCCAAACTTTTGCACGATACACCATACTGAGGGGTGAACCCAACCTTTTGCCCGATGACTTGAATGACTGTTTCATTGATTTTGAATAGTTTCCAGATTTTTCCGCAATAAAAAACGTCAGTGCTATTCAAAGAATATAAGTTTATTCTAATGACATCTTGTTTTAAAATTTTGGTCGGTCCAATGCTGAGGAAATCAACTATGTGTTTTCAGTGTGTGTGTGTTTTTTTTTAAATGTCACAACTTTAAGTAAAAAATACATACGAAGTAAGAATAACTTTTTGCCTTTCGAATGCGGCTTAGAGGGTTTCAATTGGACGCGTAATCCCGGCCGTAGTATGGACGTAGTCCCGTAATATGGACTGAACACTTTTGTATGTTTTTTTGGGGGGTGAACCCAAACTTATGCACAGGAGTGTATGTATAAGAAATCCTTGTAGCTGCTTATTTATATAATTCTCTGTAGGAGTTTTGGTGATATGAAATTGATTTTTAGATTCTTGATGTAGTCTTTGAATTTATCCTTCCATGAATTTTATTAAGAATCCCCAGATAAGTTCCACTGAAAAGAGATCATTGACCTATGGGTCAGTGATGCAGTATGGCGGGACAAATTTATTAATAACTAGTGGTCCCGGCAAACTTCGTATTGCCATCAAGTAGGCTGTAGGAAAACGCTGTTGTTCGCGTTGTTCGTCCCATAGAAAATGTCAGTTCCGTTCACTCTCGTTTTTCCGGCTTTCCCGGTGAATATCCTGACATGTTCATACACACAAACACGTCGGAACCCGTGACAAACAAAACGGAGAAAGGATCATTCAGATCCGCTGATTCGTTCGTAAGTCATTTCGTGACATACAAACACCAATCCATTTTTATTTATATAGATTTGGTGTCTTCGGCAAAGTTTTTTGTAACAACGAGAACCATCTACTGACAAACGGAAAGTTCGCAAATCGTCCGATAAGGTGGCACCGCAATCTTACTTTTAACTGTGACATACTAGCGACTTGGCATGTTGGCATTCCACAGCCAACTGTTCTCGAGTTATTGATAAAGTTTGATATTTTTTAACAATCAATTCATATAATATTTTTTGCTGATAAGAAAAAAAAACAAACGCAAATTGTAGTAGAAAAAATACGACATATAAAAAATAAATAGTTTAAAAATAAATAGACATATAGAAAATAGAAATAGTTAAAAAACATAAAAAAGAACCATATTTTGAAACTTAATTTCTTTAAATGAGCAGGGAATCGCAAGCTCGATTTTTCAGGCAACTAAACTAAAAACTCCGGTCAGTAGAAACTCTACCAATTGAATCTTCAGGCTTCTTCCAATCTAAAATTTTACAAGGCATTAAATAGACCAGTCAATCAACTAACAATTTGAACCAAGATGCGTTGCAGGCTCCACATTGCTCCTATGAATGAGAAAGGAATGTCCTTCAAAGATTAACGTCAAGTTATGCAGAATAGTCATGTAAAAAGGGTATATAAGCGATGGGCAATTTTAACCAAAACATCGATGTTACTGAATCGATTCAAATTCGATATGTCAAAACGATTCGCCGATTAAATCGAATCATTTGAATCGATGTTCTCGAATCGATTCTATTTTTAACCACACATAAAAATTTACAAAAACAAGCTCTCAAAATAAGACCAAATGCAGTTACTTTTGATCAATCCATTCTTTGAAATATACAACGTTTGAAATTGTTAATTATACATTGAGCGCTTCAAGACTAATTCAAAACTAGGTTCATGGTTCATTAAATCATTATGAAATTCTAATCAAGTACATCCCTTTGAATCGAAACAAAAATCGAATGAAGATAATCGATTCACTCGATTTTGAGTGTTTCAAAAAATCGATTAATCGGAACGAAAAAATCGATGTACGGAACATCGATTCAAAATCGCCCATCCCTTATAATGAGTATAATGATTGTCTTGTGTGAAATACGTGAATTCTTGAGGTTGCTTGATCACCACCCCCCCCCCTTACCTGGTGGAAATCCTGACTACGTCCATGATTTACTGCAAATAATTAATTGTTACTTCATTTGTTACAACCATGATTAGCATAGTTCTTAGCACACGAGCGAATGATGAATGAACTTCGCATAATTAGGTACAACTCCACACACTACTTCGGTCCAGTTAGAGTCCATCCTTCTGATTCGTTTCAAGAGCAACCACTTAGGGGTGGCAGGTTTCGTAACATAGACAACTAATCAAGAGGTTGGAATCGATTCAACTTGAATGAGATCTGAATTTATTTTCTACAAAATGTTAGTCACCAAACCTGTTAGAAGTAAATGCTCCAGTTTAGCAATAGAGCTGATTTTCCACGTTAAAACGACCTTTAAGAAAGGTAACTGAACGGAACCCATCTTCCCGAAAATAAATAGACAACAAGCGCCTTCAGCAGGCGATCATCAATCATCGATTTCTTCGAACTCTGAGGTAAGCCTTGGCCGCATGCGTTTGAACACACGCACTCCAGCTCTCGACAGGGAGAACAAGAGCACCAAAGCAACGGGACGCCACCAGCACACCGCTTCCAGTGGTCCGCCTAAGAAAAGTCAAGTCCTCGCATTCAGGGTCACGACTCAAAATCCTCACGCCAAAAAAAAAATGTGGGAACAAGAAAAAATGCGCACGGGCGAAACCTCATTAGAATTTAGATGAATTCCTTAAAAATTAATTACGAACTAATTTCCAGGCCGATGAGCAACAACGGACAAATGAGTTTGGGAGCAGGTGGCAGTGGTGTGGAGTGCGGAGTGAGATCGAACAAAAAAAAAACATAAAATTAGATGGGAAGTTTAGACTTAACGATGGACGAGATAGGATGGGAGATGATACACGGGAGGAGCTTTGTGATGAGACTCTCCGTATTCCATAAAAGTTCGATTTTAACTACGTATCAGCAGTTAAAAACTAGAACCGTCATCCGGTTGGAAATAAATTAAGTAGTAATTACCTGGATAAAGTTTGCTGGAATAATTTGATTTATTTATTGCCATTCCTCTCCATATTAAATTTAAAATCTTCTTATATTTATAAAGATAAGGATAATAATAAAAAAATTAAAATAATATGTGCTACCGATAGTTTTAAGAATCCATATTGTATGTATTTAACGGTAGTCCTCTGCAATTAAGAATATACAACACCCGCCAAAACTAGGGAACCGCTTCACTAAGTATTGCCATACTCATTTTCAATATTTCGACACCACACAAAGTTTCGAATAGCCGGTAAGCGTAAGGGTGTTGCAATAGTCACTACGAGTGTTTCAAAACTCGTTGAAGCGATTCCATATTGTTATCTAGTAGAGTAGGATAGAGACCAAGCTTAATTCTGCATCAAAAATGAAAATACACAAGTAGTTCAGAGATTTAACAACTCAATGCAGTCCACCATTGGCTAGCTAGATCCGCTACAACCGTTCGGAAATGAACCACGACGTGCAAACTGCACCCTTGATCAGATATTCTCTTTCATCACACGTATGTGACCCACCTGTTCGTTACTCATCGGCAAAACCAGCGAACTGAACTCAATCCCTGGTTGCTTATCGTTATCCTAACGGACGAGATAGGGCAAAAATCGATGACGACATGAGAGCTGCAACGTCGGATTCGAAGCCACTTTCGCCAAATCGAATGCTGCATTCTGTGCGCAGTCGAACGTAACCTCTCGAAGAATATTAGCATACTTGATTCCCAATATAGGTCTTCATCTGGCCTTGCCGGTAGGTCGTCAGTATTTCGACCACGGTGATGTTTCTAAGCCTAAGCGGGAAATTCAATTCAGGGCACACTCATACTCAATTCATATTCAACGGACGGCGTGTCCGGTAGAATAATATTTTCACAAAAAAGCTTCGCTCAATATGTCTCTCTTCAAATATACTGGTTTTAAGTTTTTATTTGACGCACTCCTCTCAAAAATATTGCACCATTTTTTCCTTTCAAGTTTATTTTTCTTTCTTATTTTTCTTCTTTTCAAATTATCGAAAACACGATAACGTGTTTGTTTAGCGATATATACACTCCCGTGCCGAAGTTCATCCCCTCAAAAACATTCAAAAGTGTTTTGTCTTATTGAAAAACTCTATGGCGCATTTAAGAGGCAAAGAGTTATTCTTACTTTGTAGGTATTTTTCCAAAAACATTTTCGAACTTTGTATGCTAAGTTTTAATTTAAAGTTGAGACTTTTTCAAAAAACACATTAAAAAAACATGGCCAATTTCCTCAGCATTGGATCGACCAAAATTTTAAATCAATGTGTCATTAGAATCGTAATCTTATATTTTTTGAAGAGCACTCACGAAATGTTGGCAGAAAAATCTGAAAACTATTCAAAATCAATGAAACAGTCAATCAAGTCGTCGTGCAGAAAATTGAGTTCACATAAATTTACTCAAAACAAAAAAAATCTATGAAATTTCAAACCAATCATAAACGCGCCATTATTTGCCCTTGAAAAAGCTATGAACTATTGAAATCAGTTGAAAAATGGCAAATGTATTTACAAAATAAGACCGACAGGTAACCATAACTCACGTAAACATTTAAGGCTACAGATTTTTTCTCATTCGCTTGTCGAAACAATACGGTGATGAGAGGCTTTAACCATTTTCGAAAAAAATGAGCATGATTAATGTAGGGTTAATGTACCAATAGTGGAGGTTAATAGGGTTAATGTACCAATAGTGGAGGTACTAAGCACGATTGAACTTCATTTAAACGCCCAAATTCAAGATGCGCAATTTATGTACATGTTAATGTTGTAACGGGAAGTAACGACCGTTGACTTAATGAGAAAAATGATTTCATCGCAGTAATCCACGGCATGTCAGTGAAAAATAATACCTCCACTATTGGTATACTGTTCCTTTAGTTGCGGTATATTTTTAATTTGTGTTCCTATAGTTGCGGTATCCGTTAATTTCTTATGGGATCCTCCACTATAGGAACACTTTACCGCAACTATTGGTACAAGCATGTAAAGTTTTAGCAATTTTAGTGATATTTCATCAGTTTTAAAGCAATTTGAAAGCTCTTTTCAACTATTCCGTGAATCAACAAGCCAATACGTCGATTGGCAGTGTCGGTTCTGTGGTTAATGTAATAAAATCAGTTAAAACAGCCCTACCGCAACTATAGGAACACCCACAACTAAGGGAACACTTACCCTAGTTGCCTTTCGTGATTGACCAGAACATTCGAAGATGCACAGGAATTGAGTGAATGGGGCTTGGAATAAGCTAACTATTCTCGAAGTGCTCAAATCGAGAGTTCAAAGTTTAAAAATCAATATTAGCGTCGGCTACGTCCTTACGGTCATCGGGGAAGCGAAGAAATGTAAGTTAGACCACCATTGTCACTAGAGACCGAATATACCTCTGCATCTCCACAGTTGTGATGGGAAGGATATTGAATTGGAAAGAGGAGGAAAGAGAGTCACTAATGTTGGGTGGTGCGATCCATGATATAATCACGCCAAACCAGATTCGTGACATTACTCGATTACACATTGCATACCAAACCAGTGTACTTCCGGTCCCATCGCTATTGGCTTAGGTACAGGGGCAGAAGGACCTGGCCATCCCCGAATTATTCAGACAATGCCCCTCGTTCCAAAAAGTTTTTAATATTGAAAAAAAAAAAAAATACATGGGTCTATCGTGAAAAAAATCAATCTGAATCAATTTACACGACTCATTATTGACAACAACCCTTCAGTAGTAACGTTCTTCTATTTTGTACGACAATGGGGACCCGAAGGAAAAACCTCGCACGTTGTACACAGCATCAGCGTGGCTATTCTGGCTTCGATGAATCACACGAAAACCGAAAGATTAATCGCGTGGCTGTCAACAATCGATCTGTTGTTTTAATTGTTTAAGCATGAAGCAGCATACTCACTGCATTATGATTTCCCATGATTTTGGAGGTAGGGGGAGATCCCCCAGTACCAGACACTTAAGCCAATAAACTCATAATTCGAAAAGTATTGGTTTTATTTGTTCCTGTTACTCATTTATTAAAAATATGATCGCCTTATAGTGTACAAATATAGATTTTAAAATATAAATATGAATTTTGACATTGCATTTGATGAAGTATTTTAGTACCAAATTGATCGTTTTTTTTTTTTGTAAAATATTTATTGACGTGATTTGTTTCAAATTTGATTACAACATATCAGCAATTCACATTTAAATAGAAATCCAAAGAGTTTACATCCACAACATTATTAACGTTATTAACAAAGGAGATGTAATGAATGAATAGTTTTAGGATATGTATTCTACGATTTCTGTCTATACCATCTAATGATGGTCGAATTAATTCATTGAAAGTGATTCGTCTCCATCCGCCTAGATGTGCTGTTATTCTACGTTGAAGGAATTCCCAAACTGCGTTGACTCGTTTACACTCACTGTATTTGTGATGTAGCGTTTCTATTGGTTCGTTTCAATACACACAATTTTCACCATCCACACGACGCATGGTGTAAAGAAGCTTTCGAAAGTCGCCCTTCTCGTTGATAAGCATGAATAGATTGGATCGTTCTGCTGCTGTGAAGCTTCGCCAGTGGAGGCTTGACCAGATCCTTCTCCAGTCAACTTCAGGATGCTCCTGTTCAACTTAAGGCTTGTCAGTCTGGTCGATGTACATGCGATGGATTTGGTCGGCCGATGGATTTTGAACAATTTGTATAGGTAGTAGTTGATATTGTTGACATATTAACAAAAGTTTTGTAAAACGGCAAACATTCCAGATCTTGTACGTGTCGGTTCACCATAAGTGCTTTACACTTCATAGCCGGTAATTGAAGCTTCAGTCCCCCGTCTTTACGGTCCCGTGAAAGTTGTGTCATAGGAATGCGTGTGGGAATCCCATTCCAAATAAATTTACCTAGCGTAGATGTAATTTTTGCTATATGTACTGCATATGGTGAGAGAATAGAAGATAGGCACCATATTTTAGACATAATGAATATGTTCGCAATAATCACCCGCTGGTGTAAATTCAAGCATCGCATAGAGTGGCATCTAATTTGATGCATACAATTATTCATCGCTACATCCCAGTTGAGTTTTACCATCAAACGTACAGAATTGGTAAATATCACGCCGAGAACTTTGATGGTGTTGCCCGTTTGTAGCCATGGTACGACTAAGGGATCTCTTTCGATGAGACCAATGTCGATCGCTTTGGTTTTTTTGCCAGTTCAGTTTTGCTCCTGACACCAGCTCAAAACGAGTGAAAGTTTCTCTCAACATCTCTACTCTCTGGGTAGACGAGCAAATGATGGTTATATCGTCAGCATATGCAACGATGAGATCTCCCTCACATATCCTCTCCAGCTCTTTCACGAGCGGGTGTAGATATATAACGAACAGATGCATGCTCAGCGGACAGCCTTGTCGCACTGAGCGTTGTAGGTACATCGATGGATGGCGATAGATGGCCGTTAACCAATAGTCGAGATGATGCCCGATCAGCAATTTGAGCGAGGAGATCCACAAGGTGTCCGTTAAATCCGAGTGAGTGCATGGTTTGATGTAAGAAGGCACGACAAACTCGATCTAAGGCCGAGTCGAGATCGAATGAAATTAGTTTGGCTCTCTGTTTACGTTTTATCACCTGAGCCAACCGATCTTTTAACGAAAGAGTTGCTTGGAAAATATTTCGTGTTGAATTAGCACATTTCTGTGCGCTGGAGAGTATATCGTGAGTTCTCATGATTGTCTCTAATCGGGATTTTAGGATTCGAGAGAGAAGTTTATAATCGAAGTTCAGTAGTGAGATCGGTCTATAGGTACGACCGAACCGTTTCGTCTCCTCCTTTCTTCTTGACCAGCACGATCACCCCATCTACAAATTCAGCTGGGAATTGACCGGACAGTGCTTCGTTGAGTATCAAGTTGATCTCTCGGTGGATAACGTCAAAGGTTCTCAGATAAAATTCCTTCGGGATCCCGTCCGGGCCCGGCGATTTTTTCGAAGCACTTGTTTTTTTTTGCTGTGATGATCTCTTCTGTACATATAGCACTCATACATGCTTCATTTGTTGCGTCGTTTATTGGGATTGCCCTCTCACTTTGAAAGATTAGGTCGTTCCTATCCACAGCCTCTTCAATATATAGCGATGAATAGTACTGGTAGAGATGTTGTTCTATATCTTCTGATGAGTGTAGTATTTGGCCGTCCACGCTTTGTAGCCGGGTAATAGTCGTGCGTTTACGTGTTCTTTCTCCGAGATGAAAAGATGAGATGTCTTCCCCGGCGATGAGGGATTCGTTGATACGTGTGAACATCTTGGAGAATTTACGCTGAAGCGCAAGCATTTGTGCTTTTAACAAGTGTATAGTGGTGAGGGTCCAGAATTTCCAGCGATAGCGTAACTCTTCAATGTTTTCTTGTGTAAGTAGATGAGGGCGGAGGATCCAGAAACCGCGTCCGGGAGCTCTGCCGAGGGACGGGAGGCAGATACGAAAAGTGACTGCTTGGTGATCGGAGAAAGAGCAAACGTGAGTTGCTGAGTTCCGAAGGTGCTGTTGGAGACCACGACTCACGTAGAAACGATCGAGCCGAGAGGAAGAGTTTGCTGTTACATACGTATGGCCACTAGAGCGGGGACATAGTTTTATCCAAGCATTACAGAGCTGCAGTTGTTGAGTTGTATTTTTGAGAGCGGGACTATCATTGCTGCCTGTTGCGTTGCATTGCCGGAGGATACAGTTGAAGTCTCCAGCCAGAATAACGTTCGGAGTATTGTGACGTAAGTAATACGAAATCGTACTATTGAAAAACCTCTTTCGTTCAGCTCTGAAGGCTGTCCCGGAGTGTGCGTAGACGTTGCACAGAGTGACGTTGTTTATTCGAAGTGCTATTAGTCGGCCATCTAAACTTTTCTCCACATAAGAGAACTGAATATTCTCTTAAGAGCTATTGCTGAGCCTCTCCGCATGTGGTCGATGTTGCAGATGACATTATAGCCCGGCAAAGCGATTTGGTCATTTTCAACCTCTTGAAGAAAGATTATGTCCAGTTCCATGGTGCGAAGAAAAGTCCGAAGTGCATCGATTTTTGTTGGGCTGGATATGTTGTTTATATTAATAGTGGCGATGTTGTAGTTGGTATGATCCATTAGCGGTGTTTCCTTTCTCTCGAACCTTCTCCGTCATGTGTGCGAGCTTTTTTACCAGGCGGACGGCCGCGGGGTTTTGAGCTCGAGGAATCATCGGTTTCTTCTTCATCTGAACGATTGCTTCTGGTTAGGTTTTCGTCGTTGTCGATTGGCTGTTGTTGCAATGTCGTTTTTTGAATTTGCCGACGGGCAGTGGAAGCAGTTCCACAACCAATTGCTTTATAGCAGTCGGTGGAGCCAGTGATTTCGTGGTGTTGGAATTCGATGCGGAGGACGATTGACTTGATGTGTTAGCCACAGCTGATGGAGTTGTATTTGTAGATCTTGGACGCACAATAGCACCGGTTGAGGGTTTTTGTTTAGCAACTTTCGCATACGATTGCTTGTTAGACTTGTCCGCGGACAGTTTTTGAAGAAGAAGTTTCTTATTTTGCACACAGGATGCTCCATTGTGTACAAAATCTTCGCAATGGTGGCAGGTTTGATGCTGCCCAAAATATTGGACATATGTAACTTCACCATCGATGGTTACGTAAGAAGGTATGTTCACTTTGACCATCATTCGGACAACCCATAAGCCGGTGGGAACTCCACTGAACTCATACTTGCTCTCCCATATCTGTTCGGAGGCTTTTAACACTTCTCCATATGCACTGAGGAATTTTTCGGTTTTTTGTTTAGACACGTCTTCTGAAAGATCGAAAAGTTTCACTTCGACGGCTCCGTCTTCTAGACGAACTCGTAGCTTATACAGTTTGTCGTCTACTATGACTTTATGTACGTTGTCATGTTCAGACACCACTTTTTGAGCCACATCAAGACTGCATACTTTCACAAAAGCACAGCCAGCGCTTCTGCTGCATTGTATGCGCAGAACTTCTTCTTTCTTCAAACCTAAGTCATTGGCAATGAAACGGTGTAGGTCTTCGTAAGATGGTTTCTTGGGCACACTCGAATAATCAATTCGAAACGTGTTCTCGCGCCGACTCATCGCGGTTGTCGCGCGTGGAGATAAAAAACGGCGAAACTCGCCAGGCGATAGCGAAACGAAATCAGGATAGCTTGCGATCGACTCTCGTAGCGAAACAATAGCGTTAGAACAAACGACTGTTTGGCTCAGAGGTTGAGTAATAACTCATCGATCGGCACCCAATACCGGACACAATCTGGAAATGCCTCGAAAGCTGTAAATTTGAACATCTTCTTTTAGGAATTCATAAAAAATGAATGTATTTTGAAACACTAATGCAATACTTGCAAAGATATCATATAACAAATCAAGTTGTCCGAAACTGGGAGACAGAAGGTGCTTAAAGAAAATTGTAATTTGTCTACATTTAGTTCAATTATGGTACAAAATACATTCATACTATCAAATTAGGATTATGTTCGATCATGCTTGCGTGATCCAAAGTATTTTGTCATATTCGAAATAATTACTAAATACGCTCAAAAATACGTCGTTTTTTGTGATTTTCAAACATTTCTACTTTTTTAAAAAGGCATGCATATTTCAGAGATGTGTTATTCTACGCAAAAATTAGTCTCCATAATAGCTTTCTTTTCTATTAATACACCATCTTGATTGGGCTATGTTTTCTCAATTTTTCGACTTTGTCCGGTATTGGGTGCTGTCTCTTGGATTATCTCCCCCTACAATCACTGGACAGATTATGATTTCCTTTATAAGAAACCACTAAAAAAAATCATACATTAACAACAACTGGTAGAATTTCCGACAAAATTAATTAAAAAGTAGGCACAATTAGTAGAGGATTGGATTAGATACCAGGAGGAAGGAATTTCAACCTAGCTATGCTTTCTTCAGATGGATGGCAAAAATTTAAGCTGGTGTGAAAAAATCCAACAATATCGACCATAATTTCTATTCCTGCAATAAATTCTTTGTTTGAATTTGCTTCAATCTGTTAAAGTTATTTCACATGAGAAAATATATTGCTTAAACTCAAAACTACATTTTCCTTCTACTACTTTGTGGGCTTCGTGGCCGTGCGGTTAGCGGCGTCAGTCGTTTAGGCATATTGTGTCACGGGGTGTGGGTTCGATTCCCACTCCGGTCGGTGGAAACTTTTCGTCAAACGAAAAATTCATCACTGGGCTACTGGGTGTTATGTGGTGTCCGTTGCCTAATTTTCGTGATTGTTCAGTCTGTGCAGCCTTTGGCTGAAGAAGGTGTAAATTGTCTTTTTGAATTGTCTTTTTTCCCATAAAAACGTATTATGGCTCGAATTCTTGAGAAATTTGAAAATTGTTTGACTAACTTCCAACAGTTTTGTGATAAAACTTTTGAAACCATTATGCGATATTCCTTTAAGAATTTTTGTATATTCAAATAACTCAAAGAATATCGGGTGGCATCAGAACTTTTGCTCTCTCTTGGATCTTAGTCTTTTGGAAACTAGTCAAATAGTATTGTGAGGTTTGTTGAAACGTTCAACATGAGAACAACCATTCCTTCTAAGTCAATTTCTTTCCACAACATGATCCCGAAATATGTACCCGAAATCAACAAAAAAAAGTACTTAACCTTTTTAAAACTTTTGTGTTTCCCCCAGCAATCCTCCAAAAACTCATTGGTTCTGTGTCTGTCTAATCATTAAATGAAATATTTCACTGTAATGGCTGAAAAAAAAAATTCCCTTGTGAATTGCTACAAAACGTCTTCCCAAAAAATTTGTTACAAATTCGTTCGTGAAGTTCAACAAAAGTCTTTCCAAAAAACATCACATGCTTATGCTTTTTTTCCGGAAAATTCTGCTTCAATGGATTTTTGTGTTATAATTTTTGTTATTATAACTACTTACCAGCCAAAATTATAACAAATTTTGTTACAAAAAACGCACTAATTGAGTTACAAACTCTGTTACAACTCTGTTGTATAGTAGCCCTACTCCTGTTGCAAATCTATATGTTTCTGAAGTATAAGCGTTGAAAGTTTGGAAATTTGACATATTTTACCTTTATTCACGATAACTCTTCCGCGCCAAGAATCACCCCCTGATAAATTGTCGAATGTTTTCAAGTAAAACTGAATTCAACTTTCTCCCTGAAACAGCACAAAACTCATAAATCGATTGAAGTTCCGTGTAATTATTGCGATTTGAACTTGGGGACAATTTGATTATATCGTGTTAAAGTTAAAGAGGATAAAGAAAAAAAAAATCACTGGAAAATGGATGGATGATTTTTTTATGTAGGCATTTTGAAGAATTTTTAAAATATTATTTTCGAGAGAGTGTTGAAGGAATGCGGAGAGCAACATCAACATGATTTTAGTGATATCAAACAGATCTGCGGACAACTTCGCTAAAAATCACTACGAATATTTTCTCTACTAAAACTTGTTTAATTGCTTATGAAAATCTTGTGGAACTTAAGAAGGAATCTCTCTCTCTGAGTAACAACTGGAAGTTTCAGAAAATGATTACATATGCTGGAAGTCCTTGATTAAAAAAAAAGGTGAATTCAGTTAAACTAAGTTTAGAATAGTGGCACTTTTCCATCATATCGCAATTGTAAAGGCATATGTCTTGTGTTACTAAATATAGAAGAATAAATAAATAAATAAATAAAATAAATAATCATTGCTGCGGGGCTTTCATCCCTGAAGAATTTCAATGAGTTTATCTAAAAGATTTGTTGAAGAAGTCTGAAAAAAAAACTTTAGGAAAAACCTCAATGGCAAACCTAGAAAATCGGTTGATAAAGTCACTGAAAAATTGGTGTAAGAATCCTTGCTTGGTGATCTTGAATACAATTTTGGTAAGGGTCCTAGAATTTGTTTTAACTATTACTTGGATAAATCTTCAGTTACTCCAAAAAATCCTTAACAACTGAATGAAAATTTTAAATAACAATTGAAATTCATATGTCAAAGGTACGTCAAGGACCATCCTGGAGAAAAGCTTATAATAATTTATGAGCATTGTGTTGTGGAATTCTTCATAGGAATAATAAAAATAAAAATAAATCTGAGAAAATCAAAACAGGAACTCAGTGAATGCTGGTAAAAGAGTTATTTAAAAAAACATCGAAAAAGTACGGAAATCATTCATTAAGAAATTCCTGTGAGAATTTAGAGGGATCTCTTATGGGCATATGGTTGAATATCTGAATTGATCGTGGAAGAATCACAAGGGATTTTTCTCGTGAGTACTTTGGAAGAATTCTTGAAGGATTTTTTTTATACTGGATTAGACAGAGAATCATTGATTCATTACAAAATTTGTGAAAATCGTGATTACTGCATCTGGCATTATTTCTGTAAAACAAGAATTGGCATCTAATGTACATACTGTACATTGAGAATGGTTAGTTATTCCCAAATCAAACTCATCAAAATGCAACTTCAATTGTTCTCATCAATCATGTAGCAGCAACTACGAATTCAACTTTTTGGGATTCTTTAATTTTTCTTCAAATTGAAATTAATTCTTTGTCAAAAAAATGTTTTAGATGAAATGTCAAAATTCAAAGCTTCGAATGCCAAAACGTCGAATATGACAAACAAATCAAATGGATTAAGCGTCAAATTGTCATTATTTTCTTTTTTGGAAGAATTTTTTTTTCAAGAATTTTTAGTTCCTTTCCTATTTGCTGCCTTCGAAGTTTTGTACCGTTTAGTCCTTTATACGTTTCGGCATTTGGCATTTTGGAATTCAAAGTTTTGTCATCCAACCCTTGAAAATGAAATGTTTGCCCTATCTTACTTTATGGGTGGTATAGAGGTGAGCCTGTTTGCTTCTCACCCCAGTCAGTCGGATGTCAATTCTCGTTGACGCCGTTAGAATTTTCTGAGACATAAAATCTCGTCTACAGTCCATCTTTGCCACGCGTAATAAGTTAATTAATTTAATAACCATGCGGATTGGATTACCGAACAGTTCAATATAAGCGTCAATTAATATTAGAGTGTTACAGCCTCTCTGTAGTAGTCATGTCGTCACTTGAGTGAGAACGACACGTTGATAGCCTTCCCACATCTTTACTCTTCCACAATACAGTTGTTGTGGAAGCGATGTAGGTACGATAGGCAAACAGTTTCAACACTAAAACAAATCGCAGTCGCTCAGTCCGCGTGTGTATTAAATGAGATGGATGGACATTTGTTATGAAAGGGGTCTGCGTGCAATGAGAATATATACCGAGGTGGGTAAGTAGACATTTAGCGTGCGTGACATCCGTGTACGGTGCAAAATGTTTCACAACTACAAACGGGCGAGCTCCCATAAGAAGCTGTGTAAATTAGTAACGTAGTTATTTTTGTTTATATTTTTTTCTCTTTACTAATTACTACTAAGCAACGGCTATATAGTTGCTTCTTCTTCCACACCTTAGTATATATTCTCATTGGTCTGCGTGGTATGTGGGGATTTGAATTCCCAGCCAAGCACGTGGATTTTTTTTCCATAATTTCACCCATAATTTGTCCATCTTTACCACGCGTAATGAGTTAATTCATTTAATAACCATGCGGATTGGATTACCAAACAGCTCAATATAAGTGTCAATTTGCTCTTTGAGTATTTTTTGTATACAATAAATGAAGTTACTGGTAGTGGGATTGAAGTATGATAAAAGACAGTGTAAATCCTCAAAGGTAAGATGCAGACATAATTTTATGACATTTATGAAACAAATCTACCTGATTAAGCAGAAAAAGTTTATCGAATCTTTTCTTGAGTAGAAAAGCTTAACTTTCTACTTCTTCTTCTTCTGTCTGTCAAAAGATCCTGACTGGGCAAAGGTCTGATTCTGAAGGTAGAGTTGAATATTTCCTGTGTTTATAAACTTGAGTTTTCTTTGGTTATCGACTGATTTGATCGAACCAAATACTCTTAATAAATAAACCCAATGAATGTCGACAGAGTCCTTAAATGTGTATTGAAATCTTTTTTCTATTTAATAACATGAAAAATCATGCTATTGAAATTATTTTAGCGATTTTTCCCGCTCAAATAACGGCTACATCATATTTAAACTTTAATCTTAAGAATTAGTCCAAATATGAACCTTGAAACTTTTGACCATGTTTGCCGTTCACTTAGTCGACTAAAATGCCACAGGAGTTTGAGTTTTAATACTGCGGTTGTTCTTATTTGACATTTCGGAAAGCACTCGGAAACAAAAAAAAAAAACAAATTTTGAGTTTAAACCAAGTGGTGTGACAATGTCTCAAAAACCGCAAAAAAAAAATGTTTGATTTAAACCAACGGAGAACATTTAAAAATTGAGTAAACATGTGTTTCTGGCCTAAACTTAAGCGCTCGGTAGTTATTGTAGCCGGACCCATTCATTCGATGAATCATATATAATTATTTGAATTTTATTTATAGCTTTAGTTTAGCATCACTAAAGTACCCTATTATAGCTCAGCAGTACTAGAAGAGACTCTGAAAGGAGAGGAGCGTTCCCGAAACTAGACCAAACTGCTTCTGGATGCATTCAATTTCATCAATTTTTCATAAAGTTGTAATCATTTGAATTTAGGCAAAATTATGCCCTCAATCATTTTGCCTTTCCCCTGTAAGCTCAAGAGTTTGATTCTTTATGGCATCAGAGCATATCTAGGATTTTTTTTAAATTCCTTGTTACATTACGACAAGTAGTACGGTATGTGTGTTTTGCATTATTTTCTCCAGGAATTTTATCATAAATTTATTTAGGTATTTGCCCAAGTGTTCAGATACTAATAAAGGATTTATATAAGATTTCAACTAAGGATTTCTCTTCAGCAATTTATCCAGAGATTCCTTTTTAGATTTTCATTGAAATTCCTTTAGTAATTCTTTGAGATTTTTTTGATAGAAATTCTTTCAGAAATGTCTTCAGGGAAAGGCCAAAGATTTTTTTTCTAAAAGATCAATTTTTGGGGTAGTCCTGAAGAAAATCATAGGGTTACCTCTGATAAAACTTGGGTTAGTTTCAAAGTCACTCTTCATAACACATAGACTTTTTTTCTGGAGGCAGTTTCAGAAGATTTCCTCAATGGCTAATATACACACTTAAATTATTTTACGGATTCCTGTAAAATCTCAACAGCTGAACAGTTCGGTGAAATAAATTAACGGAGTACGGTAAATTTGTATAGTATTCGATGAAAAATCACCGGAATCCGTAACATTTCGACGGAATTACGGTGTTTTATTTCACCGAACTGTTCAGCTGTTGAGATTACGGTGAAATTCACCGTATGAGCTTAGTGTGTAATCGAAAAAAATCGATCGATTTTCTGGATAGTATTCCGCAGGATTTTCTGAGGAAATTTATGAAAAACATTGGATAGAAACTCAATAGAAATTTGATGGAATTACTGGAAAAAATGCTGTGTAAAAACTTAAATAAACTATTGACGTTTTCATGGATTTTTTTTATGAAATGTTTCGTTAAACAAGAGTTAAACGAGGATGAAATGCTGTAGCAAATTATAGTAAAAAAATCGAAGAACCCCTCAAGGAATTATAAATTTCTGAGCCGACGCTTGAAAGAATGTTTGAAGAAATTCACATGAACAGGTGGAGGAATTCTTACAGGGTTTCTTAAAAAAAAACCTTTAGATTTTTTTTATCAAACGTACTGGTATAAACCCTCGTTAATTTTTCTTAATAAATTCCGTACAAATCTTGAAGAATCTCCTAGATGCCCTGCAGCAAATTCTGGATAAATTTTTTTGAGTATCTTTTGAAAAATTACTGGAATAATTTCATCGTTAGATAAATCTCTAAAAGAATTTCTAGAGAAATCCCTGAAGGAAACCATGGAAGTCACAGCTAAAAATATGTTGTAAATTTAAGTATATTTTCATGCACATATTTGGAGCATCAAAATAAACCTAAATCTCAACGAACAAACCATTATTTTTCAATCAAATTCACTTTAAATTTACAATATCAAGTAATTTTCAACCATTTTCAGTTGAAAATTGAATGTGTTTTCATTTAAGTTTACATGATGCTGTAACAACACACGAATTTGATTTGTTTTTACAAAAAAGTTCAGTTTACATCACATTTAAAATTATTTTTTTTCTGTGGTGTTCTAAATAGAATCGGGAAGTCTGAGAAGAAATTTTTGAAGAGCATGTTGAAGACGTTATTGTCTCTAAAGTTTTTTTTTTATGAAATCCGTACAATTTTGCATCAGGAATCAATACAAGCAATGGTTAAATGGACTTCAGAGACCTTTCCTTAAAAATAGAGTCTTTTTAGAGACTTGGTTTAAAATAGAGACCAATTCTCCTAAAGGAAACCTATTGTCCTGTCTTTGGGATCATTTATTGAATGAACTTTAGTTATCATTCATATCTAAAAAAAATCCTTCAAATTGATATCCTTTTTAAACGAATGTTAATAATTTTCGTTTTTATATAGACCAAACTGCATGGCAAGCAGTTAGGTTGTTCTAATTTCCTCATTCTAGATAGCAAATGGAAGCTTAGCAAAAATTCTGTGAATTGATGTACTTTTTTTTCTTCTTTGCGCTGAAGTGAATCGGCAAAGGTCGCAAAAGTTCACGGGAGAAACTGAAGATGCTTGAAAAATTTTTTATCGCGCAAAAACTCAATCAAATATTTTGCTGGAATTTCTTCAAAACTTTTGCAAAAAATAATCAGCAGCAATTTGATTAAATCATTTTTAAGGAATTAACTGTGAACTAGTTCCAGAAATTTCTACGGAAATTCTGAAACAGCCAAGAACTAGAGATTAGATTATTCCATTACTTCATCCAAAGATTATTCCAGAATCTTCTAGCAATTCTCTATGGAAAAACATCTCCAGAAACATCTCAAGAATTAGTTCCAGGAAATTTGTCCCAGAACATATACAGGGTTGACGGTAGATATTTTTAAGGAACATTCATTAAAAAAATGCCATAGTAGATTGCTCTATTTGTTGCTGTAACGATTAAAGAAAGTTTTTCTGGATTTTCACTATAGATATTCTCAATTGCTCTTCTCACCAGCCAAAAGTTTTGGGGGTCATGCACAAACCATGTCACGCTTTACTAGGCATTAGTCAGCAAACCTTATCATGTCTTTCATCCTTCATAACAATAAGTACGACGTTGATCGAGTTTTTATGTATATTGAACAGATGATGAATAGTGTAACTTTTTTTTAATCGACTGAAGATTGTGGAAATTAGAGCCAGAGGATCACGAAAAACTGTTTGTGAAAAATGATGAGGGACGCAAAGGTTAAGATGGATAACAAAAGATTAATTCCAGCTTAACATCTGCGAAAAAAAAAACAATCTTTTTTTTCTGAACTAAATAATGTTATATCAAAACATAAGGAAAACTTAAAAATTGCATCCTGAATACCATTTTTATAACAAAAAAAAAGTTGATCGTGATCGCCCTGTTGATTTTTTTTTTGCAGAACATGTCAAAAGATTTCTTAAACTCTATTATCTTGATCTTGAATAATGAAAGATTTGGCGATGTCATTTTTCCTAATAAACCTTCGCCATATACACGCCGTGTCACATTCGCCAGGAAGGAACATTTCTGACCAGCAAACGAATGACCGCGAATTTCGGAATTAAAGTGCGCAACAGCCCTTGTCGGAGCTGCCTCTGCATAATTGAGTTTACTCATCTTCGAGCCGGTAACGAATGACCGGTCTCATGAATCTACAATTGACAGATCCTCAGCGCGTGAATGTCGGCAGTCGGTGTCCTATGCAAGATCATCCAAGGCTTAGTCCGAAGCAGGCAAACAATCCCATCACTGTCGCCGGGAATAATTTACGATTTTCGAATCGATGTGACGTCCCACTGGCTGTTGCTTGGGTGCTTGTATTTGACGAAATGAACTGCGCCCGATATCGAGTTAGAGGACAAATGAGATACTGCGCTAGACATTCGAAAGAACGTGCGTACGCTCGAACATGAAACCTCCACCCGCGCTCGGCACAACAATTTACGGCTTGAGATGACTTTGTTTGAAATTTATTCGTTCGTTTCGTTTGGTTTCGAAAATAATATCGTATTAATTTTCACACTGACATGGTGGTGACCACGAAGACGATGAAGGCACGATGAGCAAGTAGTGAAATATTTGTGAAATGCGTTACTTCTACTGCGTCAACTACGGTCGCTGCAGATAGGTCAGCATTGGGTGAAAAATGAACAGGATTGTTATTCGAAAAGACGCCAAAACAGTTTGTCAAGTGACTTGGGCGAAGGAATTACGTATATTTTTTCTGGTGAGATATGTGAAGTATTAAGTCATCCAGAGAGTCTGAAATATGAAATGAATTTGGCGAATGCAAAGTCAACTTTTCAATACCCAGAAATATCTTAATAACATACTTTGGTTTTCCAAATTTTCTTAAAAACCAACTTTATTAGTTATGCTAGGTCTTTGTGTGAAGAAAAAGCTTCGGAAAATTCTTCGGAATAACTGGAAAATGACTGAAAACTAATCTGCCGTTCTGCATTAAAGATTGCATGCCATTTTTCGACAGCCTTCTTGATGGCAAAACGAAGTCTGCCGGGAACACTAGTATTAGAATATTTCAGTAATAAGTGCAAGTGCTAGTTTTGCAAGCGCTGGAAGGCTCTTTGACTACCATGTCCACTTCAGGAAAACTGATACGCGTGGATTTGACTTAAGTGCGCCGTCTGCTACAGTGCGATGGCGGTATGGTTTCGACCAGGTGAACCTATGCAGCGGGAACTTCATACTTATCTGTTGTTCGAAAACACTCTAAAGGTCAAACTATTCACGCTTTCAAAGTGAACTCCACAAATCGGGCTATCAATAAACCTGAGTTTTTTTCTTCTACAAATCCAGTAGGTATCATCTTAACCTGTACAGTCCAAATCCCTTTGCAATAATGCCGGCAGATTCATCTGTAACCTAAACCACCAAACGATGTGTTCTTCATCGTAGTCGTTGGAGTCAAAAGCGTGCACACAGTAAATTGAGAAAGTGCAAACGATGTGCTGAAACCATCACCCGTAGTGCATCTTTCCAACCCATCCCGACAAAGCTCCATCGGGTGGGTTGTTGCAAATGAGGAAGAACGGGTGGATTTATCGAGATTCAAATTTCGCTCCGTCCAAGCTGGAAGAGAAGGCCTTTTGGAATCCGTCCGACACGGCCAGCTTCGCCCTCATCAGGAAGACGACTCCACGCGGGTATAAAGGTGAGCGATGAGTGCTAATTTAATTGTGCACGAGGTCCCTCCTCGCCGTTACTGCTGCTAGTGCTGTGAATGGGATTTTAAATGGGGTTTTATGAGACTCCCCGTTCTTTGGGGCTATGGAAGTGACGACCCGGGTCGTGCCAAGTTTAGCACTCGCTAGCTGCCGCTTTTTTTCGCCTTCCGCTCGCTTATTCTCACGGTCGGTGGTGCTGTATGGTGATGATTTTGATAAGTACAAATTGAAACCTGACTAACTCGACTAACTCGCTGAAGCGGAGAAGAACTACTTATTCGCTTTTTCTGGAAAGCTGAATGTGAACCAAAGTCAAGTCAAGGTACAATTTCCAATTCGGTGATTCATAAAATAATTGGAGTTTGCGAAGGGGAGACTCTGACTGTGTTTGTGTGTGTGAGTGCGCGCGAGTTGCCAAGCTTATCAAAATTCTATTGAAATTCGTGCGCTGGAAAATTGAAAAGAGATCCAATCTCGGCCCCCCGATCCCCGATTTTCTGCACCGAGGGAAATGTGCTATTCAGCGTACCTAGAGTTCATACATTCGCGAACATGTTCGGTACATTCCCATTCACGTACAGTTCCGTGCGAAAGTTGGAGATCACCCCCCAAAAACATACAAAACTGATTTGTCCATATTTCAAATTTTGCCAAAATTTTGTAAGCGTTCTTCAAAGATTATGAGATTACGGTTCTAATGTCATATCCTATACTGAGAAAATTAACAATATTTATAAGTTTTTTATGAAAAATGACACGATTGAAAGTAAAAATTCAGTAAACAAAATTCAAAAATTGTTTTTGTTATAAATACATACGAAGTAAGATTACTTTACTGATTTTCGCAAAACACTTTTGTATGTTTTCTAGGAAGCGACCCCAAACTTTTACCCTGGACTGTACATTGACGAAAGACACAATGACGACGATGATGATGATGGGACTAGGAATGATGATGTTGATAAGAAGAGTGTGCGGTTTTTGGATCAAGGCAATTTTCGATCTGAATCAGCATACTTTTGTGGGAAAAATCTCATACGAGTCTCTATTTTGGTTGAAATCAACCATTTGGTCGCGTCGTGGAACCAATTTCAATTTACGATTTTGCTTGTTGAGTGGGTTTCGATGAGCTTTTATGCGCTAGTCGAGAGTGGAATCGGAAATGGAACAATGATACCGGAATGTGATCAGAACCATAATAATGTCAGTGCAAAGCTGCGAGAAACTTGAGTCGCTCTACGAGGCTTGACATTATGAGTTGTGGTATAACGAGAGAGATAGTCAATACTGCAATACTATCAAATGCTCTAATATCTTAGTTGATCCATATATTATCTTGAAGTACTTTGTTAATAAATTCCCATTCATAAGATTATGATTAGTGGTTGTCATGACCAATTTTATAAAACTGAAAATAAATCAAACTAATCCATCACAATCTTCTGACGACCACTATAAGATTATCATTACCATTTCAAGAGCAACAATGAACCCACTAGAAGGCTGATTAATATTTATTAGAACTTGGGCAATAGAAATGATAATTATGCAATGGTAAAATCAAAATCACCATAAAATAAATGACGCAAATTTTGATAAGAAAATGTCTGTCGCCATTAAACATGTGCGCTATTTTGACCGCATTTTATTAATCAATAAACATCTAAACAGATAACATTGAATCAACAATTTTACGCCACAGGTACTTGGTTCGTGGCCGCATATATGCATCCTCGGTTCCACGCTCACCAAATATATGTACACGATATTATAAACGAACGCCATCTTTGCAGTGTTGCTGTCCGACATTCTTGCAACATGCCCTGCTCATCGTATTCTTCCAGCTTTGGTCACCTTCTAGATACTGGATTCGCCGTAGAGTTGGGCGAGCTAGTGGTTCATAAGTGGTCTTATAAGCGATTTGTACATGGTACATTAGGTGCGGGTGTGAATCTTATTTTACCGCAGCTTCTTGTGGAGTCCATAGTAGGCCCGACTTCCACTGATGTTGCACTTCTTCTTCTTCTTCTTCTTGGCATTAACATCCCCACTGGGACAGAGCCGGCTTCTCAGCTTAGTGTTCTTATAAGCACGTCCACAGTTATTAACTGAGAGCTTTCTTTGCCTAAATTACCATTTTCGCATTCCTATATCGTGTGGCAGATACGATGATACTCTATGCCCAGGGAAGTCAAGGAAATTTCCTTTACGAAAAGATCCTGGACTGACCGGGAATCGTACCTAGACACCTCCAGCATGGCTATGCTTTGTAGCCGCAGACTCGAACCACTCGGCTAAGGAAGGCGCTTCTGTATTTCACGGCTTAAGATATTATCAGCCATCAGCAAGGACCAACTTTTGCTGCCTCGCGTTTCAGGCGGGTGTACAGGTCTGCCAACTTTTCAAATGTTCGCCCGACAATGCCCATATCATCTGCGAAGCAAACAAATTGATTGGATCTCGTAAAAATCGTACCTCGGCTGTTAAGCCCGGCTCTCCGCATAACACCTTCTAGCGCAATATTTAACAACAGGCACGAAAGTCCATCACCTTGTCGTAGGCCTTGGCGGGATTCATACGAACTGGAATGTTGGCCTAAAACCTACACACAATTCTGCACGCCTTCCATCGTTGCTCTCGTGAGCTTCCTTGGAAAGCTGTTCTGGTCCACGATTTTCCATAGCTCTACGCGGTTGATACTATTGTGTGCCACCTTGAAAACGTACAGTAGGGGAACTGTGGGTAAAATAAACAGGGGGGTAAAATGAACAGGTTTGTGTTTTACGGTAATTATGCTATAGATATATGCAAAATATAGCACCATCCTTAATCCTCAGACTAAGGAACTATTTCGACAACTCTAGAGCGATCTAGAACTGTCAAAAGCTGGAAAAGTAAACAAAAACAAAGTACGTCTCTCCGTTTTCTCATATGATGTAATTTTTCACTAGTGGAATTTAAGGTTTTAATGACTAAAATCATCAAAAATAGATTAAACAGCGTAGCACACCATATCTTTAAAGTATTTATGATAAGTAGACGGAAATTGAAAGTATTTTTATCTTTGCCATCCAAATGGTCGCGGTTAAACGTTCCATCGATTCCCGAATGCCTGTTAGGTATGCATTGATCATGTACCAGATGCCGAGAATCATACCGCAACCCGTACAATTTGAATGGTGTTCATTTTACCCCCACTACATGTTCATTTTACCCCCCGTATATATTCATATTACCCCCATTGTATGTTCATTTTACCCCTAAGTATATGTTCATATTACCCCCGTTACATGTTCATTTTACCCACATGTTTGGAACATTGACTCTGTGTAAAGAAATTTTCAAAATTATAATAATGTTGATAAAAATCTATTTCCATCACAATATTTCATCTTGTTACATTGCATAAACATCCTTCTTCAATTCTGAGCAATTGAAAAATAATCTGACAGCTTCATAAGCAAGAAAACATGAAAATTGCTTAGGGTGTTCATTTTACCCCCAGTTCCCCTACAGATCTGGTCCGTTGTCGTTCGGATGTCAACGAAGCCGGCTTGATACCTTTTCATGAACTCATTTACTGTAGGTGAGTGACGACGGAGAATGATCTTGGATAATGCTTTGTAGGCCGTTAGAATGGTGATCGCTGGAAAGTTCTCACGATCTAACTTGTCGCCCTTCATGTAGACTTTTCTATGACCGCGGACATTTTGAAAATAGGTGCAAGAAATAAGCGGCCCAAAAAAGGTCATTAATTAAATGTTACGGCAATCAAATATCAAATCTGATATCTCTTAATAATGGCGATTATAAGTTAAACTGATCCTAGTATTACTGCTTTTTTTCTTTTTTAACTGTTTATTTACCTCTTAACAAGCATTCATAAAAAACATTACAAAGTATTGAATTATATATGTACAAAGATGTTTTAAAGCTATTCTTAATGCTAAATCTTAAACAAATTTCTGTTTTGATTTCAACAGATGTTAAGATATTTGTCGAAGTGTTTACTAAATAACTTTCTATTATTCCATCTAACGTCTCTTATTCCTTTTTGAAATTGAAACAAACTTGGATTTCTGTGATTATTAGTATTATACACAATAGCTTCACAAACTAACCATAAAGCTGCCTTGTATTTGCTATTCCGTTTTCCTATTCCTTTGTAAAGCAACATATGAGGCGATTCAATTTGTATTTTAAATCTGTTTTTCACTATTTTCGAAATCCATTGCCATATTTCTAACGTTTTTGGACAGTCTTTGATTCTGTGCATGTTACTATCTGGTTTACCACAAACATCTCATCCAAAATTATCTACATTTGCTAAATAATAATGCATTTAAATTTTGTTTGGAACTATATCATTAAATATCTCGTAAAGTGTAGATCTTGCAGACAAAGTTAGAAAGTTATGATTTATATTTTCCCAAATAGTGCTCCATATAATTTGTGGATACTTTTCTTCCACTTTTACCCTAATACTCAATTTGTCAATTAAGTAATTGTATATTTGTTTATTTGTTACTATGTAAGGAATTTCTTTTATCTCTTTAGCTTTTGATATATATATCTAACAGTAATGAGAGTTAACCCTTTTAGATTACTGGTTGAAATCAAATAGTGCTCAGCTGTTCCACTGCCTCCGAATAGAATGTTCCTAATGAACAGTGATTTACACTGTGAATCTGGATCAAGTAAATTTAAACCTCCTTTGAGGTTATGCAAATACAACTGTGTTCGTAAAGTTTTGAAAATTCTGTGGTAGCCCCACAGAAAATATCCCAAGGTTTTCCTAATTTGTTCAATGTGCACATTACTTGGAGGTAAAGTTTGTGAGGCATACCACAACTTGGAAAGAATGTATGTATTCAAAACTATTACTTTTTTTAATAAACTTAAACGTCTTGACGAATGTGCTTGAGTGGTTACATTTATGTTCTGTATAATTTTTCCGAAATTGTTTTCTACCATTACTTTGTAATTGGTGCTTATTAATAAACCAATAATTTTTAATTCCTTTTTTTCTGCAATAAGCTGAGGTCCTAGCTTGCAATTATTATACCTTAAGAATTCAGATTTTTTAAAAAGCTGAAACTTTTCCAAGGTCTCCCATAATCGTTTATGACAAACCGTGTCAAAAGCTTTTTCGAGATCAATACTTAGTAACGCGAATTTAAACTTTTTATACTGCTGCGCGGTTCGCAATGATTTTGCACAAAAGTTTATAATCGGAATTCAATAGACTGATTGGTCTATAATTATTCAGGTCATACTTATTTCCAGTTTTCGGAATTAGTGTTACTATTCCACTGGAAAAGTTTTCAATCGGACTGATGGCGCCAGAATAAATTCCATTGAATAGTTTGAGCAAATCTTCTTTTAATATAGAGTAGTGTACCAAGTAAAATTCATACGTTGTGCCGTCTGGTCCAGGAGATTTTTTCATTGCACTGTTTTTGATCGTGTCAAGTAGTTCATTTTCAGTTATGAGCGAAATTAAAGCTTGTTTAGAGTCATTACTTAGTACATTCCTAATAGAATTTAACATCGGAAGAGCACTCTGGTTGGTATTGATTTCGTCAAACAGATTCTTGTAATGATCGTAAATAACCATCACCATTTTTTAATTGCACATGATTGTGATTACTGTGCATTTTCACATACTTTGAAACTTGGTAGATACCCACTTTTTCTGCTTCTTGCATCGTATTAGGTTGAAATCCTGAACAAAGTAATTGAAGCCGCTGATTTTCTGCACTTACAATATGCGATTTAACTTCAAACATCTCGTCACTTACATTTTCGTTACTCAGTTGTCTTTTCTTTAGCTCTTTCAATTTTGTGTACCAAACCTCTTTTTTAGCAATCATATGGGTGAACGGGGTTTACGGCTTAAGCGAAGGTGAAGAAATCGGCCCTTAAAAACGTAAACAGAACAGCCACCGGAGGCATTCATCTACAAGACGGGCGACAAGTTAGAATGCGAGAACTTCCGATTTAAATGCGGTCCACAGAGTGTTATCTCAGATCATCTTTTGTCGTCTCTTATCTAAAGAAATCGAGTTCGTGGAAAGTAATCAAGCCATCTTTTTGGACGACTGATCAACAACGGATCATACCTTTACTGTACGGCACTTCAAAAATATGGTGAAAACCAGGTCCCTAAGCATCTACTTTTATCGTTGTCAAGGCAGTATACGATAATATCGACCACGTTGAGATATGGAAAATTATGACCCAGAACAGCTGAATGAGCCGTGGACATAAGAATATTGAAACGACAATCATCTGATTGCGCTCAATTCGAGCGTTGAGCAGTTTGGACTGCTCCAGCTAGGACCTTAGTTGACTCCGGACCAGATTTGCTGAACTGCAGAGACGAGCGAGTGACGATTTAGGGGATGACTTGGAGGATAATCTGTGGACAACAAAAGACAAGGTAGATCGAACGGACTTGGCTAGAATTGAAGGAACGCTAGTCACCCGATTGCGCATTAATCCAATTTCAGACTACTCTACCGGTCTTGGTAGTTACAGAATAAATGAATTAAGGGCATAGACGAACTCTTGAAAAACGGAAATCCGGTATCTGGAACGAATACATGATAAGTTACTGAAAAGCTAATCACCTGATAGCGTTTCAAAAACGCGTTGAGCATAGTTTGGCCAGCTCAAATGGTCTTTGAATAATTAGGAACTGTTATTGAAATAGGCAGAACTGGGACTTACGCAACCCAAATTGTCATCATCAAAGACGAACATCTTGCTGGCCTAGCAAGATTTTCGTCTTTGATGATGACAATTTGGCCCACCTGGACCGGGACTGGCGACTTAAAGGGTGGATCACAATAGCGTGCTGCGCGTCGCGTCGCGCTGACGTCGCGATATTGCGTTGTTTTAAAAACATTGCAAGCCATACCCAAGTAGCACTGGTAACGAATGTATAAAAAAATGTTTGTTATGCTCGTGTGTTTTACCACCATAAAATTAACATTTCCATATTATTTTATTGACGGTAAAAATATGTGAAAATTTAGCTATCTTAGTATTAATTCGTGTCACTGTGTTAATTAACATCTCTATTTTTGATGCTGTGCGATAGAACTAGCTATAATAAATAAAAACAATATAAATGAAGAACCATTTCGTGAGTAGACATACACAGAACATCGAGTTATATTTGTAATGTTCTCTTTACTACTTTTATGGGGAACGCCAAACTTTGAGCCGACGATACGGAATGACGAGAATTCAGAATCCTTGAACGTTAAAGTGTTTGGGTTCTCTAGAAAATTCGTAATCAAACGTTAACATTCCACCGCAAAATCGCTAATGTTTGGAGGTTATGTTTACTTCAAAATTTCGAAAACACTATCTCCAACTTAGTTCTAATACCCTCCGTTCACGAATTATCGTGACGCGTCGGTTGTCGCAAGTTTCTCGTTAAACAGGCAATCCCGTAAATGATTGTGTTTTGTTAGGCTTGATTACTTTTAGTCGACAGCAGTCAGTGGCTGTCTTCTTTGTTAAAATTTGTTCTGGGATTCCTACTCCCACAGGGTCCACTCATGCATTGTCATAGTTTGTATTACATAGGGTTTCGTTCTACTTCGTCGTAAGAGCTACTATTCGTCGTATCAAACTTAAAATGTTCCACTACGGCGGGTATTCCAACTTACCTGCAACATAGATTCATTTTCCGAATGTAATTTTGTGGAAGCTTTAATGATTCGTCCACCTGTACACCAAAAATACAATGAAACTACTGTATTTCGATAAATAACTTCAGTTCAATTATCCACTTTTCACTTTTTCACCGAAATCGCATGGACGAACACGATTTGAGAGAAATGCTTAGCGATCGACATCAGTGCCTGTAAACAAGAGTGACGTCATGTTCCAGTTTTGACAGGTCTCCTGCTCGATTGGAACTCGGATTTGTATGGAAATGACATTTCACCGCTGTTCCAATTTTGACATTGACGCCACTCTTATCTAAATCCATTCTGAGTCACACCACTTTCGAACACAAGTTTCTTCCCGCCCCCGTGGGTGACTTACTGCGCCGGGCACTTATTTTCACTATGGAAAACCTTCGTACTTCTTCACTGAAGGATTTCATTCCAATCACACGCCATATAGGCTGACCATAACCAAAACAGATAAAAACGGGACAAAAGAGGAACAAATACGGGACATTCTTAAAAAAAACGTAAATAATGCTCTCATAGGGACCATCCGTAGCTAAGTGGTGAAGTTCACGGCTGCAAAGTAAAGCCAAGCTGAGATTGTCTGGGTTCGATTCCAATTCGATCCAACATCTTATCGCAATAGAGCTTCCTTGACGGCCGAGGGCAGAGTATCTTCGATACGATTACGATAAACGAATGCAAAAATTGACAACAACAAAAAATGTCAAGCTCTCAGTTAATAACTGTAGAGGTTCTGTGCCATTGGGGACGTAATGCCCATAAGAAAAAAAAAACAATATTAGGACTGCATCTTCTCATGTTTCACTTAAAAATAGTTCGGAAACTCTAAATTCAGATGATGATTTGTAGGAAATAGCGTTCTTTAGAAATTTCATTAAAAATAAAATATTTATAACATTCAATGCGATTTTTTTATTCTAGGTTAGAGCAATTTTCTATTTAGGTAAGTAATATGCAAAAGTTTGCATTATAACGGCCACACCATTCGTATCTTGTTCTAATTCTTTGAAAAAAGCGGCTCTTTTCAACAGTCAGCCTAATAAATAACAATAGCGAAATCGTTCTTCAATATAATTCAAAATGATTGTTAGATAGTGTATCTATGACAAGATCCATAGGTTTTAGAAGATAGATTTAAAATATTATGAATTGAATCTATAGCAATAGTGATTTGTACATAACTTTTTTCTCATAAAGAGTTTTCTTGGGATTATTTGAAATACCTATGTATATAACTCACGATATCCATGGCCTCTAATTTTGTTCGTCCATATCAACGAACGTTTAAAAAAGTTTTTGTTCAGTTTCTTTCTAAGTTTTGCCAAAGAAAATTTGAAAGAAGATTGTATTAAGGTTCGATTGTTATCCTCATCTCCAAAATTAGTCTTCCTAATCCTGTCATTCCCACAGCTTTTACCGACATTTTAGCTGTCAAAAACGGCGTTGTATGAAAAAATGTTTGAACAAAAGTTGTTGCTTTGAAGTTTCAACACCACTTCTATCTTCACAACCCTTGGCTTTAGGGATCAAAAGATCTGAGCCATCAAATTGAGAGAGAGAGAGAGAGAAAAAAAAATTGTTGCTAATAATCTACATTATTCAAAATTTTGAAAAAATCATTGAAAATCAATAATTAGTTGATTTTTTATCAATAGTTTTTCTTCCGTTGGATTACTTTTTTAAGTCTAGAATGACAAATAAGTATATAAATTCATTCTAATCTCTGTCGATAAAATCGCACTATAATTAGATTCAGCTAGTGTTCTTCGAAGATCATGGAAAAGTTTAAGAAGTTAGCTTCAATTTTAGGCTCGAGTTCGGGAAACTGCATTTTCATATGAAAGTTGAATCAACAATTTTCGGAAAATATTTCTTTTGGTTTTATATGATATTTTTTTTCTATCCTTACTAATGAGATCCATTAGTAAAGGGCTAGTTTATCTTGGAATCAACGGTTTTTGTATTTAATCCCAGGTTCTTATCGTGAGAGGTAATTTTTCAATCACCATCTTCTAAAACGAGTTTAGTAAGGGCATAAATTTCGGAAAATCAGTCGAAAATTTTTATAATTTTGAGCATCAACCCAAAAAAAGTTAATCACAAGCATATGCTTTCTACGCATCAAGTTTAATTCTGAATAAGAAACTCATAACTACTAGAAAACATTAATAAGATTTCATTCATAATTAAAAACAAGTATTGATAAGATATAATATTTTCAAAATTATTTTAGAGCTATTTGCTAGCATGCTGATTTTTATTCAATTGTTGTATAATATGCTGTCCTTATTATCCATTTCCGAAAATACGGGACAATTTAAGCATTTTGAATAATACGACGGGACAGCTCGTTGAGGTAGTAAATACGGTACTGTCCCGTTAAATACGGTACGTATGGTCAGCCTAACGCCATAAAACTTCAATTAATCACCAAACTTTACGAAATTTCCTCAACCGCCGCGAATAATTGAGAATGTCAACAAAGTTCAATCCGTCGTACTGAGAAAAAAAAGCTTGTGCGCATCAATGTATGCGCGACGCTCGACGTAAAAATACGGTTCCTTTGATTGTGTTGTTTTCGCTGTACTGTGAGCAAATGCCATAATTGTACGGTCAAAAGGAATTGTGTTCATATGTTTGGGCTGAATTTTGATGACGAACAATTAATTTTAAAGGAAATTAGTATTTTCCATCATGCTGAAGGAATGGAGGGAGATGCCCGTAGATCTATATATTCTAGTAAAACATTTTATTATAGCGTTGATATGTTGTGTTTTGACCATTCAATACATACAGTGAGCCATAAGTTGTGGGACGAATCTGGATACTGATTGCGACGGAGTTGAAAACGATACGACGGACTGAGAATACGGTAAGATGCATTTTCTTTGCATTATTTCCAAAAAGAGATCAAGATTTATCAAAATGTTATTGTACAATGCTAAAGCCGTTTTGAGAAAGAATTGTTTGGCATCGGTTTGTATAAGCATCATTCACTGCAATACTGGGAAAATTGCAGTTCTCACTGATCAATGCTAAATACGATGGATACTAGCACATCACCCTACCATAAATATGTTAAATTTGTCCTTGTAAAGCTTATCGATGGACCTAAACTTTAATCAACTCGTGGGAGCAAAACCCCCGCCCCCTATTTCATAACACCAAAACAGCTGTTGAATTCAAATTCTACCAAACGTAATGCCACGCTGAAGTGACGCGCAAATTAGAACCTTATAAATGTATATTTCTCGCATCAGCATGTATGATAATATAACAATAACATCAAAACAAACGCCTGTTAGTATGCATTATATATGCAAGCATGATTGAGTGCGTACACTCAGAAATAAAAATAGTCACAGAATTACTAAAGTTTATGCATTAATGACTATTTTCTATCTGCCTCTCTTTCATTTTGCTGTGAATTTCTACACTAAATGTCATTTCGCCTGGGTTGAAGCTTAGCGATGCTAGCGAATTGATAATATTAGAAATAAAAATCCCTGCAGAATGGAAAAGAGGCAGACAGAAAGTAGTCATAAATTTCTAAAATTTAGTAATTCCGTGACAACCCGTGTTTCTGAATGTACGTTTACTGCACCTCTAACCTGCTTAAAAAGACAAAATTTGTGTTGTTTTGTCATAAGGGTTTCTCTTCATCATTGCTCTCTTTGCGTTATTGCAGAAAACTGATTTTCTTTTCGTAACATATTTGTATGCTGTAGGGTGAAAAATCACTATATCTTGCTTCATTAACAAGAATTATTATGGATTTATCTGATTTAGCGAAGTTATTAACGAAAGAGAGAATCGATGAAGAGAAATCGCTCATGTTGGTTAGGCCCTACTGAAATGACAGCACAGATATGCAGTTAAGGGGCTACCATTAACAACGCGGTTATTTTTTTTCGAATTTTAGACCCACTTCCTCACTAGTGGTCATTTTTACAATTTGTAACCGTGGTCATTGGGCAGAACCTCTTCCCTCCCCCAATAAATGACTACGTGGTTTATGGATGGCCCATAAAGCACGCATTTATGTTAATTGATGTATTAACCCTAGAAATACTCAAATGGATGGATGCTGTTTCTAACGTTCTTACGCTGTTTCTTACTACGTGGTTGAGAACATGTTTGTGTATCCGATCATAATAAAAAAGAGCATGTTTTTCACATCTAAATTGCTATTTTCCTTATCATGGGCATATTACCCTCAGTCCCTAATATAGGCACAAATTGATAAATTTCTAAATTCAAGCGTGTGCTAGAATAAGGGTGTAAGTCACATGATTGATTTCTCTTCATTGATCCTCTCTTCTATGAATCAAAAGCGACAAGAAACAAGTTTGCCATCGTTTTTTCACCTCAGGACGCATGTGTTGAACCATGTGCTTTCTTGGATGGAGTATTTGATGTTCATACCTTTGTAAGGTTCCAGTCAATTGGCTTAGGGATGTTTGCACATTATTTAGTGATTTATCGCTAATTCATCGTTTTTGCCATTAGAAGCAAGACGATATCCTTTAGGTATTCATTTTAATACCCCTTCCCCTATTGACAGCAGTGTAATTTATTGGCAGTTTCAGTATAGTTACACATTAGTTTCAAAATAACATAAGATTTCTGGGTAACTGATGTGTAACAAACGAGTAACTTGCTGACAGTGGTCAACACTGCATGCCAAAAGTTTTCATACGTATTGTGCATTTTGATATAAGAACTTTACTATTTTATGATCAGTTATTGTTTTCATAGATATTTTCAAGTGATTAATTAACATTTTTGGATTCACAATATGCAGCCTCTCTAACAACTTTTTAATAGTTGTCATAATTTTAGATTGGCTGTCTTCAAACAGTTATTCGGAAGTGTATCTGCAGCAAGATTAAATTAAATGGCGGTTTATGATAGGTAATCAAGAAAATCCAACAGCGGGACACGAAAAAACGTGATTTTGGAATCACAAACAATAGAATACAAATGAGAAACTTGCGGTTGAAGAATATTCATATACGGTTGCTTACTAGGGAAACGGTTATATTATTTAAAGAAAATAACAGATACAGGAACTTCAAAACAATGGTAATGAAACAGTTCTATCATAAACTCGTGGACATTACTGCGAACATACCCCATATGGGTAACAGTATTGTTTACGGTTGCGTTATGTTTATAACTCTTCGAATACGGTAAATATTTATGCGGGTAGTTGTCGTTTGGTGTTTCGGTCATCATATCGATGGAAGAGTCTTCTAGTCAAGATGGATTTGTCCGAGAATTATATTAAATGCTCTTTAACATTTGGATCAGCACTTGTTGAACAACAATGCTGACAATTTTATGAAGAGTTTGTCTTTTCAAAAGCAGTACAATGCAGTGAAGAACACATGTTTTTTTTTGTTTCAAATAAGGTTAATATCCGAATAGATGCTCTTTTCTTCTTTTTTCTAATACCACATTCCTACCGGGACAGTGTTTGATTTTATGTTAAGTGTTTATAAGAACTTATACATAGTTATTAACTGATAGCTTTCATTACCACTGTTTTGTCTAACGTTGTTATATCGTGTGGCAAGCACGAAGATACTCTTTAATGATTATATACTTGTAAATATACCCACAAAATTCAAGAATATTTATAACCTGGAAAAATCATCGATATGATCAGTGATGCATTTTAAACTGAACGCGAGCCAAAAATGAACTGAACGCGTTTTAATTTTGTACGTGAACGCAGTAAACATTGAACTCTCGTGCAAGTTTCTGACGCTGCTCACGAACGGCCCGTTCACTTTAAAATGCACACTGAAGCACAAAACTTAAAAAGTACTACTTTGAACTGCACTGAGTTCGTATCCCGTACAATGTATGGAAACTTTCATGTTCCTTGACATCTCTAGTAAATATTTTTGCTGTTAAATTCGTTTTAATCTGCCTTGAAAACAATTTTCCTCTCGCGTTCATTTTTCTGCTCTTTTGCGTTCAAATTTTTGAACTGCTCAATGTTCAAGCCTACTTGATCTTTCGTTCAAAAATGTGAACTGGAACGCGAACTGAACGCGTTCAAATAGTAGAAGCATTAACCTAAGAATGCTAATGTCGCTGCTGTTCGTGTTACCAACATCTAGTTTGCCACTAACTGACAGCGTGAGTACCGGGCCTCAAAGTGTCAGATTAATTTTCAAAACCAAAACAACAACATGGTATTGAACAAACAATGAAAACCCATAATTTGAGGTAATAATTATTAAAATCAATTTTGTGAGAACAACGCTTCTAGCGTTCTACTACTAATATTTCTATTGTTCAAATGCATCACTGGATATGATGAGGATCTCGGTAAACTAATTATTCGAGAATTCGTTTTCTTTTGTCCTATATTTACTTTCCATTCGTTACTCAATTTGTCATTTATTCTAATGAGATTGTGTGATTTTTGTGACAAACTAAGCAGTTCTTGTTGAACTTTGAAAACATAATACACAGACAAACAAACGTAGCACATACAGCAAATACAAACAGAATTCCATTGTAGTTTCTCTAGAAATTTCTCCAAGAATTCTTTCAAAAATGTTGCCAGGAATTCTTAATAGAACCAGGCATTTGTTCGGAGTTCCTCCAGAAAATCCTTGGAGATCTTCCAGAAATTCTTTTGGAGATCCTCGAGAAATTTCTCCAAAGTTCCTTCGGGATACCGTTTTGATTCATATTACAGTCATTAAAGGCCTCAGGGAAGTATAACACAGCGAATCTATGACAAAAGGTCGAAAGGACAAAAAGTTGAAGAACAAAAAAGAAAAGAAAAAGGGTCGAAAATCTTTTTTGAAAGAAGGGAAAATCACTGTCGACCTTTTGTCTTTCGACCTTTTGTCCATTCGACCTTTTGTCTTTCGACCTTTTGCCCATAAACCCAACACAGCATAGAGTACACAAAATAAATCGTTATGTATAATTCGTCAGCGTTATCGAGCGTCAGAAACCCTTATCTTTCAAAGAATACGCATCCGCAATTTTTTTTTCTATCTTTATTAACGAGATTTTTAGCCCTGGGCTAGTTCATCTAGGGACCAACGGCTTTACTTCCCTTCCGAAGGAAGTCGTCACTGAATTTTTTGTGACTATTTCGGGGATGGGATTCGATCCCAGGTCCTGGCGCAAATTGAATAATTTAAAATAAATCGAAATGTATGGCCTTTTCATGATTCTTATTCCGGACGTTACCTCACTTTTGCCTCATATACCAGATACTTTGATTCGAATTCCGGACAGCTCCTGAAAATCATTAGTAGAAAAGTCAAATCATCAATAGAAATCGTTAACACGCTTAAGAGACGTCTAAGGCAGTTGGGCATTATATTCAAAATTGCATAGATATTTATGAAAAAAAAAAAACATATTAAAACGAGCCTCGAAAGTGTGAACTTTTGAGCAACAAAAATTGAAACATTTCGTGTGAAATTTTTCCCATACAAAGTAGAGTGTCCGGAATTTGAAGCTGTCCGTAGTATGAATCGAAACGGTAGTTCCTCAGGTTTTTCTCTAGAAAATATTCCACAGTTCTTCTGGCAAATATTTCGGTGTTCCTCCATTTCTTTAGAGTCCTTCATGGAATTTTTGTCGGAGTTCCTCCAGCAATTCCTTCAGATTTCCCGCGGAAATTCCTTTGGAGTTTCACCGGGAATTCCTCCGGATTTCCGCCAAAGTTCAAAGTTTCTCCAGATTTCCTGCAGTCATTCATCGGAAATCTTCCGGAGTTCCACTAGGAATTCTTCTAGAGTTAGTCTGAGAATTCCCCTATATTTTCTTCATAGGTCATCCAGCAATTTCTCGGAAGTTCCTTCATAAATTTCTTCGCGGTTCTTCTACGAATTTCTTCGGAGTTTCTTTAGAAATTCTACCGGGGTTCCTCCAGGAATTCCACCGCAGTTTTTCTGAGAATCCCTTAAGACTTCCTCCAGGAAATACTCCAGAGTTACTCTAGGAATCCCTCCACGAATTTCACTATATTCTTCTAGAAAAGTCTCTAGAGCTCCACCGAGAATATCTTCAGAGCTCTACCGGAAATTCCTGTGGAGCTCCGCCGCGAATTCAGTTGAATTTTCTCCGGCATAATTGCTTTTAAGTTCATACAGGTACTTCTTTGGGATTCTGCTGGTTCAATTCACTATTTTTTTGTTTTTGTTGATCGCTTTCGAAATGCGTTAATAAAAAATACAACAACCGGTGCACGCGCGTGCGATTTGGTTTAACGAAAAATTCATCACTGGGCTACTGGGTGTTCCGTATTGTCCGCTGCCTAATGTTAGTGATCGTTCAGTCTGTGCAGCCTTTGGCTGAAGACGGTGTAAATTGTCTTTTTTACTGGTCTATTCGTTTTGACAGGTAATTTTTTGATAAAAATTTGGACCAAAAATAAAAAAGTTACCCTAAGTAGCAATATGTTTTTTTTTTGTCATGGTATTCAGAATTATTTATTTTTAATTCTATGTCAGTTTTTAAATCTGGCAGTGTTTAAAATCTGTGCTTGGGAGCGCTTCAGAATTCTACAAAAAAATGTCATTCGCTTTATGAATATTTCCCCCAGTAATTCTATTGGAAATTCGAATTTCTTTTTTCAGGAATTTGTCGAAGCATTGCTTACAAATATTTTTATAATAGAATTTAATACAAAGCACCTTCCAAAAACATAGTTTTCTCAAATTTATTCGGAAAATTCTGCAGAAATTTAACTACCTACAATCCTTTAGAAATAACATCATCTTCAGAAATTGTTTACAAATTTTACCATTATCAAAAATCCTTCAGAAATTTCACCAGAGAAACTTTTAAACGGCCTTGAGAATTATAAGAATTAAAAAAAAATAAAATAATAAGTAGTAATAATTCGCTCCTCTTGTAACCTTCCTCTATTGATGTAGTTCGTTAAGGAAAATTTTCTAGATGTTCGTGTATAAAGTTAAAATATTAATATCCTTAAAATATTATTCAGGGTGTTGGAGCAAATATTTCATGGATTACTCAAGAAAATATTTTATTTATCAAACGTTAATGATTTGTCTAAATCCAAGGTTCCCTAAGAAAAAAGTTTCCAGGAATTAGAGCTATCATTTAACGTTAATTCGACGTCGATCAGCATCTCCCCGATGATTTTGTATTTTCACCCCAATAAATAACATTCTGCTTGAAGTATTAGAAGAATTAAAAACAAACAACACCTATGAAATATACCTTAGACAAAGAAACAGATAAGACATTGCTTTAGCGATGAAATTCTTGCAAGCATTTGTAATTTTTTTTTAATCTCATTCGGAGTTGCACTACGTATTTCATTGAGAATCCTTTCAAAGACTTTTCCAAAATGTTTTCATGAGTTTTTCCTACGATTTTTTTTTCCAGTACCGTAAAATAGGGTGCAGTTGATCACTTTCGAGCGATTCTGTTCTGTATCTCCTAAAAGGATGTGTGCATTATCATCCAAATATTTTTTAAACATTTAAGAGGTATCTCATCATTTCTTGATCAAGCTAATGTATAGGATAATTAACAGGAATCCGTTGAACAAATTACTCAGGATAGTCTTAAATCAGAGCTGTCCTACGTGCGGGTTGATTCTGTGCTGCCTTGAGGACACGTATCGTATGATTATTTTACCAACTTAAAGTTCAGCATACTCAGTCCAATTATTTCTTTTTTCTATCCAGTAACATTGATAGTTGGAAAATATGCCATTCAACTGAAATATGTTTAAGAGTGATTCGTTTAACTCTTATTCAGAAAAAATGTTTGTTGGGTAATATCAAGCGAAGCTAATCACTTTTTCAGAATTGAAATCACCGCTAGAAATAATTTTCATAGTGAATTAAATTTAAGAAACCGTTTTGAAATTCGTTATTTGAAAGCTTGATGCAAACAAATCACTCCCATAAATCTTCAACCATAGATGTAGGTCATAAGATTTAAACGAAAACCAAAGGATAATTTCTCACAAAATCTTGAGCAGGATTGACACAGTTCAGTTAACATGAATTTTACGTAAAACTTGGACAGGATTCTTACATTATCTTGTGCAGTATCCGTAGGAAAATGTTAGCTTAATCTGCAACACAATTCCCAAAAATCTTGGGCAGTACATAGACAAAATTCTAGATAGGATTCTGATAGAATTCTAAGCATGACTCATGTAAAATCGTAGATAGCAATTGCTTAGATTCCTGAGCAGGATCACAAAATGTATCTTGGGCAAGATTATGAGGGTATCTTAAGCACAACTTTCACAGAATCTTGAGCATGAATTTCTTTAATCTACCATAATCTTGTGCAAATTTAACGCAAAATCTTATGCAACATTTTCACAAAATCCAGAGTATGATTCTCTTACAGGACACTTGAACACCTCCTGTTTGGTTATGTTCAATTAAGAGTGGAGGACAACAAAACTACTCTGGAATCCCTAAAATCTTGATAACGTATAGAAAAGGCAAAATTTGTCTTGAAATGTCTAAATCCACCATAAATGTTTGATACTTTCTTAATCGTGAAGTTTGTTGAGTTGTGTCGTATATATAAAATAAAAACAAACGCTGACGCGGCATTGTGAGCGCAAAAGTGTGACGCGTTAGTGCCAAACGCCCGCCCTCTTCTTATTTCTGGCATTACATCTCACCTGTTTCTCTTACCATTTCACGAGCAGTGTCACATTATTGACATTATTGACCGAATTCAAAATATTTAATACATGCATAAAAAATATAACTCATTTGTTTTTTTTTAAATTATATCTCCTTAAAATTTGGAGCTGATTGTATCAGTTGACCGCAGAACTTACCTTAACGTTTCCTTCGTGATCTCGACCCTCACTGCTTACGCTTTCAACATCATTCAGAAGTTCATCGAAATGCTGCTTCCACCTTTCGACCACTTCACGTTCTTTGGGTTAGGGCATGAAGTCATTCAGGAATACATTGAGCTTCTGATAGATGTTCTACGTTTCTTGAGATTGGTGATGGTACTCTATGTAGCTGTAGACCTTCATTCAACCATTTTATTCGTGATTATGTTTTATCAGTTGACACAGTGCTACCCTAAACTACTTTTTGAAGTTGCTTTATCACATGACCTCATATATTGTACCTCACAAGAAAAAAAATATATGGGATCATCCAAATCAGCACAAAATCGTCAGTTTCCACCCGTTCAGAAACTCAAAACCTAACTGCACTACTGCCGCGTGGTTGCCCTGATGGATATTTAATTAAATTAATTTAATCGGTTGTGTAATGTGCCGTGTTCTCTTCTAGCTACAGTGAAGTGAGCGAATGACCATCGGCTTTGCTGCTACAGCGGTCTATGCGTGCGGTCACATCATCGGTTCTGGGCTGTTTGCACTGCACTGGTGGTGACTGGCACAGTTGCTCTGGTTGTAACAGTTGCCACTTTCCCGCGTGTCGAGCATCCAGAGCAATTGTTTTATGAGGTGGAAATTTTTCGGTTTGAGACCCTTTACGGGTGGCAACGCCCACCCACGCAACCGAACCAACCACCGAACGGAAAATTTATTTCCAACGCGACCATAAACACTGAAAACCGGCTGGTGGGGGCTGACGATGACAAGTGGAGGCGAGGGTGGCGAACGATGCCGCCCAGTTTGCCCAGAACCGAACGAATTACCAATGTGGACAATAATTTAATTTAATTTTGAGACCAGCACGTTGCACCCCGGCTGTGTATAACTCTTCCGCCCGTCTGGTGACAGTCAATTTCTCTCGCGCGAGGACTCATCGATGTGGAACCATTTTGGGTTATTCGGTGAGAGGCGGGGTAGCTATAAATTAGGACCTACTTGCGCGAATGCTCGTCGCACTGATAACGGACGGTGTGTGGCTGCGTAATTGTTTAAGCGCTTATGGTTTCTTGCCGTCAGCGATATTGGATTTTTATTGAGTGGAACCGGTGAACTGAATTTTAACGTTGTAAAACATACTAATGATGATATATTTGTAACTGATAGAGGACCACTGGTTATATAGTAATGAGTGATATAAAAAGACGAGTGGTGGCCGATCAATGAACGAATGTGCAATTTAAGAATCAAAGGTCGATTCTTTAACTTCAGCATAATCAACGTGCATAGCCTACACTTCGGAAGCACCGATGATGACAAGGACGCATTTGAAACGCAACTCGAACGCGAGCACGTCCGGTGCCCAAGTCACGACGTCAAGATCATCATAGGAGATTTGAACGCTCAGGTTGGCCAGGAGGAGGAGTTCACACTGACGATTGGAAAGTTCAGCGCACACCGGCTGACGAATGAGAACGGCCTACTACTGATAGATTTTACCGCCTTCAATAATATGGCCATTCGTAGTACCTATTTCCAGCACAGCCTCCCGTATCGGCACACCTGGAGATCATCTCAGCAGACAGAATCGCAAATCGACCACGTTTTGATGGATGGACGGCACTTCTCCGACATAACCGACATCAGAACCTATCGTGGCGCTAACATTGACTCCGACCACTACCTGGTGATGGTAAAACTGCGCACAAAGCTATTCGTCATCAACGATGTACGGTACCGACGCCCGCCTCGGTACAATCTAGCGCGACTGAAAAAACCGGATGTCACCACGCGCAATATCTTGAGGTAGCATTGCCGGATGAGGGCGAGCTCGATATGGTCTCTCGTGAGGACTGCTGGAGGACAGTCAAAACAGCCATTAACGCCGCTGCCGACAGCATTGTCGGATATGTGGAACGGAGCACAAGAGTTGATTGGTTCGACGAGGAGTGCCAGGAGGTTTTGGATGAGAAGAGCATGGTCTGCAATGCTGCAGCATAGTACGCGGCAAAACGTGGAACTATACAGACTGAAGCGGAAAAAGCAAACCCGCTTATTTCGGGACAAAATGCCCCGTCTGGAAGAGGTGGAATGCCAAGCTCTCTAGAAACGCGGAAGTTCTATCAGAAGCTCAACACATCCCGCAAAGGCTTCGTGCCGCGAGCTGAAATGTGCCGGGATAAGGATGGCAGATGAACGCGAGATGATTGAAAGGTGGAAGCAGCACTACGATGGACAACTGAATGGCGCAGAGAACACAAGCACATAGGGCCAGAATAGCGAAGGCGATGGCCACGTCACCACAGTGGAGAGTGGACACCAACTCCCACGATGGAGGAAGTTAAGGATGCCATTCAACAGCTCAAAAACAACATGACCGCTGGTAGGGATGCTATTGGAGCTGAACTCATCAAGATGAACCCCGACAGGTTGGCCACTTGTCTGCATCGGCTGATAGTCAAAATCTGGGAAACGGAACAGCTCCGGAGGAGTAGCCATATCTACAAGAAGGGCGACAAACTGGAGTGTGAAAATTATCGTGCAATCACTATCCTAAACGCCGCACAAATTGATTCGCAAAATTCCTGTTTTTATCCGATTGCCATCAAATTTTCAGGGATTGATAAATAACTATTAAACTTAATTTTACCATTTTACTCGTATTTTATCTACAGTCCATACGCAAATGCCCGCACCTTGGCCTTAACTCGGGCCATAAGATTCTGCACAACCTATGAATCAACCGTTTTTACCATGTAAACCCATACTTTCTTCAGTTTCTCGACTGTCTTCACTACCTTAGGTCGTTTAAAAAGGTGCTGCTTCATAATCGCCCAGTACTTCTCGATAAGGCGGAGCTCCGGAGTGTTGGGAGGGTTGAACATTTTTGGCACGAAATAGACCTTATTGTCCGCATACCACTTCAGCATGTCCTTGGAGTAGTGGCATGAGGTAAAATCCGGGCAGAAGATTGTTGGGACGTTGTGGGCCTTCAGGAGAGGAAGCAGCCGCTTCTGGATGCACTCTTTCATGTACACCTGTCCGTTCATCGTGTCCTGGGTCACGAAAGGTGCACTCCGCTTCCCGCACGTGCAGATGGCTTGCCAAACCAGGAATTTCTTCGCAAATGTGGACATCTTCTGAGTGCGGACATGCTCCGGAACGCTGAACTTTTCCCTGGGCCGTGAAAAACAGGTTGCCGGGGATCTGTTTGAAGTCGGCCTTGACATATGTTTCGTCGTCCATGATGCAGCATTCAACTTTCGTCAGCATGTTGAGGTACAACTTCCTGGCACCAGTGGCGTAGCAAGTGTGTTTGGGGCCCAGTGCGGAGTTCCATTTGGGGGCCCTCAAAATAAAAGTGAACGCCGTCTAAACGTAAGGCGCTAATGCGAAATCGATTGTTGAAATAAACGATGACCAAATAGCTTTTGTAGAATTATGACTAAAGTTATGGAATTTATGTTGATAAGTTGATAATGTTGTTGCAGTCGTTTAATGGTAAAAATGTGAAGTAATGAGCCTACAGTTCTTCTTTTCTTGATTCTTGTTCAAAGATACATTACTTAGTTTACTGAAAATAATCGATAGGACTTCCACTGAATTGCCATGGAAGTGAAAATATTGGCTGGCAAAGTGGCTCTGGAAAGCAATATTTCTAGGGAAATTTGGCATTTTCCAAATTTTGTGTTTTTGAGTTGATTCTGAAATTATTGATGGAAAAACTCAATAAATTTGCCCAAAGTTTGCTTCAAATAAATTACAAAATGAAGTATTTAGGAGTTCATTCTGTGATTTTCACGAACTTCCTAAGGATTCCGTTCAAGATACCTTAAGAATTCAACGTAGAATTTTTCTAATGATAACCATAGAAGTTACCTCAGATATTTCAGCATGAATTCCTTAAAGATCCTTTCAGAAATTTGTCAAGAAAATTATATTTACTCCAGGAATATGTCCAACAATTTTACCATCGTGCTCTCAAAATTCCCATCAAGATTCTGTTTACAACATCTTTAAGATTTCAAAAAGTACTTTCTCAAAGATTTTTTAGAATTCCTGTTAAAATTCGTTCAGATTTTTACCAGTGAATTCCTTCAGGAATTACTCCAGAGTTTGTTCCTAAGATTCCTTCGGAAACAATTTTAGAAGTTCTTGTTGACATTTCCCGAACATGTCTTCAAAGAATTTCCCCACTCATTTTACCAGGGATATCTCCAGAAAATGATCAAGGATTTGTTTTTAGAAATTATTGGTAAAATTTGTCGAAAATCCGGGAGATGTTTTAGAAGTAAATCCTAAAGAAACATATGATGAAACTTGATTAAGTTAGGAAGTAATCCATAATGAGATTCTTGAGGAAGTCATAAAGGATTCCGTAGATTTTTGTGTTTTTTTTTTATTAGATGATTGAAATTACTGGATTATTTACTGTTAAATTAGCTGGTGTGGAACCTCAGATGACCTTAAGAAAAAGCCATGAAGATTTTACTTGAAAAATACACAAGTAAGTGTTTGAAAGAGCTACAGGATTTTTTTCACATAAAATGTTGGAGAAATCTTTAGAGTAATTTCTGAAGCAACTTTATGAGAAATTCCTATTTAATTTGAAGAGGAAGAGTATTATATATATTTCCTCGGATAATCCCTGATGTTTGGAATCTTTCCTAGGGTAAATGTGGATGAATCCTTAGGAATCCATATAGAAAAATCTGAATGGCAAACTGGACAAACTGGCGTAGGAATTCTCGTAGATCTTCTTGGAAAAATCGTCAAATGAATTTCATGAAAAACGGTAGACTGATTTTTTTTCTCAAAAGAACCTCTGAACTTTGGAAGATCTCCTATAGTTACAACTGGGAAAATCAAAATAGTTAAGAAAAGCTTTGTAGTGCTCATAAATTTCCTGGAGCAAATTACGAAAACAAATCCTCGAACCATCTCTGGAATATGTTTTGGGAGTATTGGTGTTGGAATCAAAGTTAAGACCTGAGGGGCCTGTTCGGGTTTTTAAAAAAGAACGCGGACTCGTTGACGGTCGAAACAGAAGTGAGGAATAATTTTATTTCAATTATAATGAGAACATAAAATGCAACCTAAGCAGCAAGTCGGCGTTGACAACGGCCTAGATTCCACACGGGTTGATTGCAGCGCGTGGTGCAGCGTCAGCGCATCGCAGGCGATCGGTATCCGGTGTGTTATTTTGATGACTCGAATGAATGGGTGTTAACTACTCCCCCTTTGAAGTGTTGAGCCTCCTGGATCAACGACTGGTAGAACTGTATGTGTCAGCAAGTGTCGGTGGTTGATAAATGTAATGTAGCGGAGTGGCTTGTGGTTTTTCTTGAGGTGTGATGATGTTAACTGAAGCTGTTTGTTGACGTGCCTTAACGAAGATGTAGAATCCTAGAAGAATGATCAATGTTGTGGTGAATGAAAATCCTCCCCACAATGACCACGATGTTACATCTGTCTTTGTGTGCAGATATTCCAATTTTTTGATGTTTTTCAGATGAAGTTGGTGTATTCTGTTAATTCCAACAGTTTGATAAGTTTGGGTCCTGGATATGTTTAGGTCGGTTGATGGTGCAAAGAACGGTTGTTCTACGATTCTGGTTACAGCGTTTGTAAATGTAAAGTTCTGAAAGGTGATAGAACAGTTTTCGTATACGATGAGATATGAGCCTCGTAACTGTCTGTTCGTCGCTCCACAGGTATTTTGTAGAGTGTCGTGTACATCATTTAGAAGTACTGTTGTGGTTCCCATTTCGATGACTGGAATATGATTGTAGATGACTTCGTATGAACAGTTGCTTGGAGAACCTGTTATGACGTTGCTAATGCAACCATCGGTGGACACGTCTTTAAGTTCAGATGTTTTGCAAATGGTCCAATTTGCCAATTCCGTACATGGTGTTATCAACAGATAAAGGTTTGACACGCTTTTAAAGAAGATTTTGCCGGGTATCATAATACGCTCTGCTTGATTGATCACAGCTTCGACTCGAAGTTGTTGAAATGTAGTGTTGCTGAAGTTGGGGATGCCTACAATGTACAAGATGACTTCTCCGTTGGTGACGACTGATGTGGTAGCGAACTGCAAGGCTTCATCAATCAGGTTCTGGTGAATTCCTTGTGTCTCTAATCTGGATGTAATCTCTTCGGTTTCTGTTGGACTTAACAATTTGTTATTTAAAATATTCAATTTTGAAAATATTATTGCATTTCTAATAGCTTCAATTTCGTCATTTATTAGATCTAGATGAAACATAATTTTCAGTGAATCTAACTCCTTTGATATTTCGTTAAAATTTTGAGAATCTAAGAGGCTTATGTCATTCAAATAGATAGTCAAATTTGTAAGTGTTTTCTCTAATTTTTCGTTGATTTCTACTTGATCGTTATTATTGTCAACAAGGTGATTTATCGAACTATTTATATTTTTGAGGTCGTCTGAATCAGGAGATCCAGCCATCCATTTCCATGCTTTACCTAAAGCGTCCCATCTTCTGACTCTTTTGCTATTTAAGGGTTTTACTTGTGCTAGGTTATTTTTTAATGTTTCGATTCTATGAGTAAGTATTGGATTAGAACAATTTTTTTCATTTACAATATCTTCAAGGTAGGTTACAGTAGTTTGAATAGACGTCACATTGACAGTGTGTATGAATTTTGTGTAGCCTTCTAATATTCTTCCGTTTCTTAATTTTACTATAGCAATGGGATTTTTATCCAGGTTGTGGATTTGCAGGGATGCAAGGATAGGGGGTATGCTGGAATGAAAAGAATGGTGCGGTGTTAGAGGAAGGATTATTGGTTCGCTGGAACCTTACAAGTTTTGATTTCGTATGTTGATATTCTTTATGTTTGACTTATGTACATTTTGTTTTTTCTCGTTTCTCACCGTTACTCTTTGATTGGTTTGGACAAAATGTTTTTTGAAGAGAGGTTTATGTTTGCTTTTGAAAATTTTGTCTTTTACAAGAATCTCTTGCCCTGTTTCTAAATCTGGGGGCTCTTGTCTTTTCCTGTTATGTGTTTCCAAAAGTTTTTCTTGTTTCGCTTTTAATTGTACAATAACTTCGTCGTAGCGTCTATTTCTTACATGGTCAATTTCTTCAATAGGGACAGGATTACTGGATTTACCGAAAAGAATTTCTTTTGGAGTTTTCCCGGTGGTTGAATGAATTGTGTCGTTATATTTGTTCACGGATATTGCCATCAATCTTCGACAAGGATAAGATGGGTTTAGGGATTTTTGAATTCTGTATAACTCAGTGATGGTTGAATGAAATCGTTCAACCTGTCCATTAACTTCAGATTTATTGCTGGGGGTAACGTATGCTTGAATATTCAGATCTAACATAATGCCTTTTATTTCCGGCGACAGAAATGCTTTCTCGTTATCCGTTGTCACGGCTGAAGGGATGATATTAGACGTTATGGTTTCTTCAAATGCTCGACGAATATGAACAACATGGCGTGATTTAATAGGTATCATTCTTCCAAATTTTGAAAACTTGTCTAGGCTGGACAAAAAGTAATTGTTGTCAATCTGGTAAATATCTATATGAATGATATCGTAAGGATGGTTAGGGATAGGAGTTTCTTGGATATGGATTTTTAAAGGGTGTCTGTCGTATTTCGTTGTATTGCAAGTGTCACAGGTTCGTATGAAATCTTTCACTTTTGCAGAGAGTTTTGGAAAGTAATGTGTGCGTAAAATTTGTTGCTTGTTCTCGTTGATGCCTCGATGTGCTCTTTCGTGAGTATTTTCAATTAATTTATCTTGTTCATTGGGGTCGGTTACATCAATAAGGAGATTTTGTGTGAATCGGATTTTTAATAAATTTGCTCTGCTAAAATATTTTCTGTATACTTCTTGAAGTTGTCCGAGGATGGTTTCAGATGTATGTAGGCCAATGAGTTTACTAGGTACAAAAAAGTTTTTTAAAATGGTAGTAAGTACTTGTTCCGTGAATTGAGTCCGTTTTATCAAAATTCTTTTATAACCTGGGAAGGGAGTAGTAACTACCGTTTCGGGATTAATTTTGGTATGCTCAATTATAATTTGAAGTCTAAATGCGTTAAGTGGGGCTTCAGTCGATATAATATAGTTACTGTCATCATCTTCGGCCGAATGTTGTGTTGGAGTGAGAGAATTAATTTGAATTCGACTCAATGCATCCGCTACAACATTTGTCCGTCCAGGTTTATATATGATTTGGTAATCGTGTTCCTCCAAATACGATTTCCAACGTTTTAATTTAGCATTAGTGTTCTTTGAAGATAAAGAGAAAGTTAGGGGTTGGTGATCTGTTATTACTACAAATTTTTGACCGTAAATGTAGTTCCTGAAAACTTTCAAAGCCCAGTAGATGGCAAGCATTTCTTTTTCTGTAGCTGAGAAGTTTTCCTCGGTTCTGTTCAGCGTCCGAGAAGCGAAGTGAATTGGTTTGTCTTTCCCTATTTCACCTTGGCTAAGAACTGCTCCTATAGCGTAATTAGAAGCATCTGTCGTAATAAGAAATTTTTTATCAAAGCTTGGGTACGTTAATATATCGCTGGAAGTAAGTATGGTTTTGAGTTGTTCAAAAGCTTCCTTCTCTGTATCTCCAAAGGTAATTTTTTTGTTAGATGAAGGGTCTCTCTCCCCTCTGAAGAGATTTGTAAGAGGTTTTGCTATTTTAGCGAAATCTTTTACAAATCTTCGGTAGTATCCGATTAATCCTAAAAAACTTCTTAATTCTTTAACTGTTTTAGGTTCAGGCCATTTTTCTATTGATTCTATTTTCTTTGGGTTCGGTTTTATTCCGTCTTTTGTAATTACGTATCCGAGAAATTCAACAGATTTTTTCAAAAATTCAGATTTATCAGGTTGCACTTTCAAATTTGCATCCTGTAATGTTTTTAAAATTATTTTCAAATTCTTTGTAGCTTCTTCCAATGTTTTTCCAAATACAACGACATCGTCCATGTACACATAACAAATTTTGCCAATGTGTTCACGTAAAACGTCATCCATTGCCCTTTGGAAAATCGCTGGAGCATTTTTTAAACCAAATGGCATACGAACAAATTCGTATTTGCCTTGGTTAACGGAAAATGCTGTTTTTTCAACATCTTTAGGATTCATCTTTATTTGATGAAACCCAGAGGCTAAATCTAAAGTAGTAAAGTATTGGTTACCTCCAAGCTGATCTAGTATATTAGAAATTTCCGGCATCGGGTATTTGTCAGATATTGTCTTCTGATTTAGTTTTCTATAGTCTATTACGAGTCTGAATTTGTTTTTGCCAGACGCATCCATCTTCTTTGGAACAATCCAAACTGGTGAGTTCCATGGAGATCTGGATGGTCGAATGACTCCGTCATGTAATAGTTTTGTAATTTGTGCATTAACTTCTTCTTTATAAGCGACGGGGTAAGGATAAGATTTTTGGTAGATGGGGATATCATCTTCCGTGCGTATATCGCATTCAACATTAGTTGTACACGATAATTTGTTGTCCGGATTGTGAAAAACTTGTTTGATAGAATTCAAAATTGGTAGTAAAGCATTTTTTTCTTCTTCGGTGAGATGTGAAGTTCTAATATCGGAAGTTTGGTTAACGTGGTTAATTTTGCGTGGGCTCGGTGAAGGGAAGTAAAAATGCAAAGGAATGTTAAGGGTTGTGTCGTTACCGAACACTTGGAAAGTCGATAAACTAGATATGAGATTGTAGTTTTCCCCAAATATAAATTCGGTTCCTATTAAACCGTCAAAGAAGGTATGGAAGTCAAAAACCAAAAATTCTGAAGGTTCTTTTCTTACTGGCTCAAATAATGAAAGATGTATCATTTCGGAAATAAAACCTTTACCGGTTACTCCTTTTACGGGTGCATCTGGAATTTTGAATACGGGTTTACCGGAGTGGTATGCCCATTTTTTTGAAATTAAATTTACGTTGGCTCCACAGTCAATCAGAAACTTCATTTCACCTCTAGTAGTAGGGATTTTAATGTATGGAAGGGGAGAGATTGTAGGTTTTAATCGAACCATTTGCTCACCCATTCCAGATCGTTCTCTAAAAAATTCACATTTGGTTCGTTTTCAGATTCACCTTCTTGAGGCTCAACTGGTTCTTGTGGTTCTAAAGTATCTGATAATTCTGCGGGAGGGTTGAAATTGTATTCTCTTATTTCGTCATATTCTTCTCTTGAACAATCTTCCAGTTGATGAGCAACTCGTTTTGTCGGGGGGTTATGAGCTTGCATTGATTCGGTTATTGGTCTAGACATTTTGAAATTTGGTCTATTTCCGTAATTTAACATACGAGAATGGATCGATCTATCAACGTCCATTGGTTCAGGCTTGGGTTGCTGTTGATAAAAGCTTCTATTAGGAGCAAAGACGTTAGGCGAGTTTTGAGCATACGCTCTAAATGGAGTTTGGTTTTGAATGTAGGGTTTGTTTTGAGTTTGTGTTTGGAAAGGGGGTGGTTGTCTGAAATTTATTGGTGGGGGCTGATAATTGTTTCTAGGTGGAGGCGGTGGTGCTTGTTGAGGATGCCTTTGAATAGGTTTTGGCGGTGGTACCGGAATGTTACCTCGAGGAGCTGGGATAGGTGGTAGAGGATGTGATTTGAAGGGTGCATTGCGAGCGTTCAAATTTAGGAACTCAACACAATAATGATAGGCTGAAGCAAGGGATTTTGGTTTGTAATTTTTGCAAAAAAGTGATAGCGGTTCACCTAGACCTCTAATGAATGTGTCTAGCGCCATCATATTGTACAGTTTTATCAAGGCGGCCTCATGTCCTTTCCAAGTTTCGTCTGTAGAGATGGCTGAGCTGATCAAGGTGATCATTCCTCGCACTCTACTGTAATAAGTTTCGATGGTTTCATTTTGCCTTCGAACCATGGTTTTCAATTGATTGTCGAGTGTCATGAGGTCCCGTTTATCGGCATAATATAACCGCAGAACCTCTTTGATTTCATCCCAATTGTTGGATGTATTGTTTGAAATTAAAATGTCATTTGCTTCGTTTTTTATTTTTCTCCTGACTGTTTTCATCACGAGATGATATTCGAAACTGTCCCGGAAATCATCAAACAATTCCAGGCAATCTTCAACATCGAGAATCCAAGTGGATAAATCTCGTGCATTACCATTGAACTCAGGTAAATCCTTCACAATACTCGGGATTTTCCCTCTATCTAAAAAGCTAACAGAAGCATCGATTGCATATCTTTGTGTTGCCTGGGTGGCATTTGGATTTGAAGAATTATTTCGCACCGTTAAACGTGCAGGTTGCAAAAGAGGGATTGGATTTGGTGGGTTTGCCATTTTTTTCTAACTAAGATTTCACTAGCACTTCACTTCACTGTCACTCGCGATTCGTTCTCGGTTATCTTTTAAAGTGGTTTTTAGGGTTAGTTTTTCGGATTAATCTGTGATATTCAGTGATTCGGTTACGGTTGGTCCGGCCTAGTCACTCTGAATTAGTAGGGATTATGGTTTAAGACACTAACGGCAAGCAGTGTCGTGTTAATCTTAATCTAATTTCTTTCTATGTTTAGTATTTACTTACAAATAGAGAAGCAGGGTGTTCATATCCCTGTCGGTGGCAGCGATTCGACTTCTTGTGGCCACTGATGCGGGGTAGCGGGTGTTCCTTTTCCCAGTGTGTCTTTTCGCCGTTCCTCGAAGACGCAAGTCGCCAATTTGATAGCGAGTGGAGCTGGGTCCGGTCGATGAGGATCCTATCCGGAGGCTGAAGACAGCTTCGTGATTAAACACTTATACGATTACTGGTTAAAAAGGGTCCCGTTTTCGGGCGCCAGTTAAGACCTGAGGGGCCTGTTCGGGTTTTTAAAAAAGAACGCGGACTCGTTGACGGTCGAAACAGAAGTGAGGAATAATTTTATTTCAATTATAATGAGAACATAAAATGCAACCTAAGCAGCAAGTCGGCGTTGACAACGGCCTAGATTCCGCACGGGTTGATTGCAGCGCGTGGTGCAGCGTCAGCGCATCGCAGGCGATCGGTATCCGGTGTGTTATTTTGATGACTCGAATGAATGGGTGTTAACTTCAATAAAAAAAATTCTGAAGAAGATCCAAAAAGAAATATGAATAGATCTTTGAAGAAATCACTAGAAAAATTTCTGACGTTTGCCCTCCAGGATTATGAAAATAAATTCCTAGAGAACCTGTGAAAAAATCGCTTAACAGCAAAGTAACCATACAGCACTTTAATTCGCCCTTCGCGCTAATATAGTGCTATTATACAAGTGACAAGCTCCATTTCAGCTATATAATAGCCCTATAAGACCAAAAAAGCAAATTAGCGGGCTATTGGCTACCTGGTTAGTAGGGTGCGGCTTATTTTTCAAAAGTTCTCAAAACCAAAAATTCGTATGCTCTACTGAATTTAAATCACATTAAAAGAGAAACCTCAAAATCTCAGCCAAAAATATTTACATTTAGAGGTGGCGCAAGCGTCTTGAAGGTGAATTTTAAAGTTATAAAAAATTACCTTCAGTGAAGTAAACAAAACTTTGTTACTTTCCAACCAATTTCAAATCTTTAAGCATCAATATCTTCAAAATTAAATTTATGAAAACTTTGTAGAACATCAAATTTGTCTAAAATCAAAACTAGTCATAGTTTAAAATACTTTTATACAAAATTTTACTCATTTCACTAAAAATTTCAAATTATTTGGACCATAACTTCTTGAATACTCAATCGATTCCGAATCTTTTTACATGTTTTTGAAGCGAACTTAGTTGTTTTCTAACTGTTCATAAAACACATTTTTCTAAAAAATGGTTTTGCCTAAGTTTTTCACCAAAAACTATCCAAAAACATGATTTTTTAATGAAAAAATCAAATTTCTTTTGATTATTTAAGTTTTTTTTGCCAGAAATTGCATTTTTTCTATAAAACTTAAATTTAGAAAGCATCTTTCCTTTATTACGAGTTGAATAGAGCATATATTTTTCAACATATGAAAACATAGTTTTGTTTCAAACTTATTTAAAAATAGTTGCAAAGTCCTTCTCAAAGGTTTAACAAATGAGAAAAACCAGTTTCAGCTTTAGAGATTATATTAAACTGGCAAAAATTTGGAAAAACTGGCATTTTTCGTTCAAAAATCATGTTTTTGTGCAGTTTTTGCTGAATAACTTGCTCAAGATATTTATTTAGTGAAATGTTTTGTATGAACAGTTTGAAAACAATTAAAATAGCTTCTAGAGCATGTAAAAATATTTGGAATCGGTTGAGTAATCATGAAGTTATGGTCAAACAGAGTTGGAATTTTTAGCAAAATGAGGAAAAATTTGGAATAAATTACTTTTAACTAAAACTTGTTTTGATTTTAGACAAATTTGATGTTCTACAAAGTTTTAGTAAATTTAATTTTGAAGGTATTGATGCTAAAAGTTTTAAAATCGCTTGAAAAATAACAAAGTTATGTTTACTTCATTGAAGGTTATTTTTTATAAATTGAAAATTCACCTTCAATGCGCTTGCGCCACCCCTAAATGTTAATATTTTTGGCTCAGATTTTGAGGATTCTCTTTCTTTGTGATTTGAATTCAGTAGAGCACACGAATTTTTGGTTTTGAGAACTTTTGAAAAATAAGCCGCACCCTACTGGTTAGCTTCTGAAGGTCTCTCTGGAACCTTAAAAGCAGGATTTTCTGCAAGCAGAACAAATGAAAACAGATTCGCTTTAAAATAGAGACTTCGCATTAAAATAGAGAAACGAAATCTGCTACTAGCCTTGATTGTATTTAAACCATGTCCTGAAGATGGTAACTGATTTATGTTTTCAATTATAGGTACCGTAAAACGGGGTAACTTTGATAGTTTTTTTCGAAGAAAACTTGAATATTTATGCATGCTGTTTCAAAGAATTTTAATGCATATTTTTAAAACAAGTACTGGTATCCTAACTATCGATTCCAGTTGATAGATTTCCAAAAGATTTATTCTTAATGGATTTAAAATTTTTCATATAACCGAAAGTCGGTTTTCTGTTTTGGGGTAACTTTGATAATGAAGCATCACTCGAACAAAATTGAATGAATTACAGAACATTTGTAGGGCGTTGCATACCTCTAGGCGTTTAACGCTATATGGAAATTTCTGACTTAGATTACAAAAATGGTCCCAGTTTGTAAAAATAGTATTCGCTATGAGTTTTGAGATCGAATTCGAGTTCTACTATAACTAGGCTCTCAAGTATAAGTGACGAATTCATTATGACTTCATCAAATAGTGGTCGTAGAACAGATTTTTTGAGAACATTTCAAAATTGCTAAAATCTTATAAATTTTCCATATTTGCATATAAATCCTCAAATGTACTTGATTCCAACGGAAATAGCTTTAACATGAAGTGTCATACTAATACTCTTTATTTTTGCATTCGTTTTGCTTAACAGATTAACAGGAACTTTGTTATTTCGTTTAGTGTGTTGAGAGTCTCGCATTATCAAAGTTACCCGCATTATCAAAGTTACCCCGTATTACGGTAATTGAAATGAAAAACGGCTTGTTTAAGGGTATAGTCTGTAACATACCTTCAATCCAGTTTCAGATACGATTATGGGCCCCGCGCATTTAGGTAGATCCGTATGAATTACAAAATTAAACCGAGTTATTGAGAATAAATTTGGAATCGCTATTTAGGCTTCTATAATCATCAATACCATTGATCATAGGGCCCCTACACATTGTCGATCAAGGTCACCTTCAAACTGCGTGTTTATCTGCTTGCTTACGTGTTAGTTTTCTAGAAATCAATTTTATAATATTAAATGAAACTCTTACCACGATTTGAGGGCCCCCATGAACTTGGGGCCCGGTGCGGACTTCTCCCACCGCACCTCCCTAGCTACGCTACTGCCTGGCACGGGTTTTGGCGGGCTTGCTCTGCTTCTCGTCGCGATTAGGGGCCTTTTGTACCTTGTACGTTCGAAGCCCAGCCTTAGTTTTGGCCTTCTGGACAAAGCTTCGGCTTAGGTGCAGGTTCTTAGCCACATCCCGAACGGACGCGTTCGGGTTTCGGTTGAAGGCGGTTGTGATTTTTGGTGTTGTACGGAATACTTTTTCCTTCACTTCTGGGCTTCCAATCGGTGGTCAATCGTTCCTCGAACCGCTTAATCACTCGCGACACCGTGGAATTCTCAACGTTTTAGATATCCACTGGATACGAGTAACTGAAACTGAAGAAGACTGCAAGTGGTAGTCGATATACGCGTATTTGTCAAAGATAAGCATTTAGGAGCGGAATTAAAAGGTATACGGTACTCCATCTACTTTTAAGTTTCTCTATTGAGATTCTGCTCAGAGGATTCAAACATTAATTAAAGAGAAACTCGCTCAGTTGATCGAGTATTTTCAAATCAAACCAATTCTGCCGTTTTCAAGCCACGAATTTGGAAATATTGTGCGAAAACCCTATATAGTTTCATTTATCTAACTGTCACAGTTTAAGCTTGAAATAAAAAAGCTTGCTCATTCAAATAAAATACAGTCGACTCTCCACATCTCGATGTTCTACATCTCGATGTTCTACATCTCGACATCTCTCCCTATGTCGATGATTTCTTAGGTCCCTTCATTTTGCATACAATTTCTCTCTCTATATCTCGATATCCTACTTATCCTTCATTTCTCGATGTGCTCTTGTTGATTCTTCGTTCCCAATTTTCTATGATGAATATCAAAGGTTACTAGACCAAATTTCAGGAATTCAAAACAAATTTGGAACGCGGAATGACACCTGATTGTTTATTATTTTCCTAGTAACGGAGTAATTATCAATCTTGTATCAATTAAAACGTTGTTCTTTGTCTCGATCTCTCCCTATCTCAATTTTCCCTTTAAAATCGAGATGTGGAAAGGTGACTGTAATTCGTTTTAGGTTAGAATTAAAAGTCCAAAATAACATAAAATTAATGTGAATATAAATCGAAGCCAAACCTGTATTTGATTAATAGAACTTGACTGACGCAATGTGTCAACAATCTTGTAGTAAAAAGATAAATAAATGATTTCAGATATCTCAAATATATCAAAATATACATCCGGCAAACTTTGACACTTGGTAGATGAAATATAGCGTATTGCGGAACATTGATAATTTTTATCAAACATTTGCAACTTTTTGAGTAAATCAAAAATTCAAATGTCTATATAAAAATGAGATTTTTTTAATACAGTACATGCATGTTATCGAAATTAAGCGATGCATGATTTTCAAGATGATACATTTTACGATTTTGACGTAAAAAGTAGAAAAAACGTAAAATTTAAGTGATTAACATATTTTTTACCATAACTTTGTTATTTGAAGTCCTAAAACTTTGGTGTCTTCGACAACTTGTCATATTTTTACACGTTTACACGAAGACGCAAAAGCTCTAGGACGCAAAACAAAAAAGTCTTCATCGCAGCGCCACCTATGCGGCGAAATTTACAACTAACTTTTATCATCAAATTGAAGAACAAACAAATTCATGATAAATCTCCTTTGACACCAACCCGAAAAAATGCACTCCTAAAGCGCTAGAGGTTTTGTCTGGCTAAATTCTGCTCCTGGCCCAGTGTGCTCTGTGCCTTACAGTCCATTACAAATCAAAAGCCTTTTCTCAAGGACTGATGTTTCAATGTATGTCAAGGGGGCGGTATCCTTCATTGATTAGTTTTTGTTTTGCCTACCTGGTGTTTGAATAACGGCATAAAATCTCCCATACAAAATGATATAAATTTTCCGCGTTTTGCCGGAGCCTTTCCTATTTTTTTTTTAACGAACACGTCGGAGTCTTGAACAAATAGAACAGTGAAAGAAAAACCGTAAAATGGGGTGTTACCTTGATACCTTGATGGCTACAGCGTAGCATCAAGCGTATTGTAGAGCTCCATCTTCGTCGGTCTTGGGCGAAACTTCTCCAGTTGCCCCGAACGTTTAGGGTCGCCAGGTCCTCTTCCACTGCGTACAGCCAGCGTATTCGTGGTCTTCCCCGAAGCCGCCGACCTCTACCTGGTTCCCTGCTGAATATTATTTTCGCAATTCTTTCTTCCGAAATTCGCACTAAGTGACCAGCCCACTGAAGTCTGCCGTATTTTACACGCTTATTATCAAGCGCATCGCATCTTTGTACACTTGATATAACTCGTGATTCATGCGTCTGCGCCACACACTATTTTCGAGTTTCCCACCGAGTATTGTCCGCAGCACTTTACGCTCGAAAACACCGAGAGCTTTCCGGTCTGACTCTTTCAACGTCCACGCTTCGTGCCCGTAGAGAGCCACCGGAAGAATCAATGTTTTATACAGGGCGAATTTTGTTTCCGTTTGCAAGCTGCGGGACCTAAGCTGGTTACGTAGTCCGTAACACGTCTTTTACTTCGCGGGAAACATCGTTGTCACATGTCACAAGTGTTCCAAGGTAAACAAATTCTTCAACAACTTCAAACACATCCCCATCAAACACTACCTCAGCGCCTACACCACCATGCCTGACTCTATCTCTACCTGCAACCATGTACTTCGTTTTGGTAGAAATAATAGTCAGGCCTATCCTCGTTGTCTCCCTCTTCAGAGGCACGAAGGCCTCTTCCACTGACCTGCGATCGATTTCAATTAGGTCTATATCGTCCGCAAAGCCAAGGAGCATGTGCGACCTTGTGATAATAGTGCCATTTCTCTGCACGCCAGATCTCCTAATAGCACCCTCGAGTGCAATGTTGAACAGTAAATTCGAAAGTGCGTCTCCCTGCTTCAATCCGTCTAACGTCACGAACGAGGTTGACACCTCGTCTGCGATCCGAACACTTGATTTCGAACCATCCAGCATACGCGTATCAGCCTAATTAGTTTCGCCGGAAAACCATTTTCAGACCTTATCTGCCAAAGCTCATTTCTTTTCACTGAATCGTACGCCGCCTTGAAATCAATAAACAGATGGTGAGTCTGCAAGTTATACTCCCGGAATTTGTCGAGAATCATTCGCAAGCTAAACATCTGGTCCATTGTCGAACGGCCCTCACGAAAACCAGCTTGGTATTCGCCAACGAAGGACTCCTCGGGCGGTCTCAGTCTGTTAAACAGGATACGCGACAGAATTTTGTACGCCGAATTCAGCAGGGTAGTTCCTCTGTAATTGGCACACTCCAGTCTGTGCCCTTTCTTGTAGATAGGGCGGATGAGGCCATTCAACTAGTCGGTGGGCAATTCTTCGTCCTCTCATACCTTCAGAAGTACTCGGTGGATCGACTGGTGAAGCTGCTCGCTTACGTGCTTGAGAAGCTCGACCGGGATCTCGTCCTTCCCAGCAGCCTTACAGTTCTTCAGCTCGCTGATAGCCTTTTTAACCTCTTCTATGGTCGGTGGGTCCACAGCTTGATCGTCATCATCTATGTTCATCCTGTTCCTCGATACATTTCCATTTTCACCGTTCAATTGCTGAAAGTGCACCTTCCACCTGGCAGCCACCGCCGTTTTATCGGTCAGCAAATTCCCTTCTTGGTATTTGCACATGGCGAGCACTGATACGGTTTTGTGCCGCGCACCATTGACCGTTGCATAAAATCTCCGCATATCATCCGGTTAATGCTTTCTTGAGCGTCAGCTACCACACTTTTTTCGTGCTGCCTTTACTTTCTGCGGTGGATTCGCTTTTCTTCGGCTTTCGCTGCCCTGTACCGCTCTGTTCTGTCGGGTACCGGCCACAAGCATACAGTTTCTGGCGACATTCTTCATGTCTGTCACCCTCTGGCACTCTTCATCGAACTAGTCGTTTTGTCTTCGTCGTTGACCAGTGCCGATCACTTCCCGCGTCGTTGTTGTCACAGCTTTGTGGATAGGGTCCCACAGGCTGTCGACGTCTCCAGCAACGTTGATTCTTCCCAACTGCTCGTCTAGTTGCTGACGGTACTGCGCAGCTACCCCATCAGTTGACAAGCGTTGTATATTGAAGCGCAGCGTTTTGTGTGTTGCGGAACTCGTGACGCTGGATAACCGCGCCCGAATTTTAGCTACAACGAGGTAATGATCCGAGTCTATATTAGGGCCTCGGAAGGTCCTGACATCAATGACATCTGAGAAATGTCGCTCATCAACCAGCACGTGGTCTATTTGGGAGCAGGCATCGCCACTCGGGTGTCGCCAGGTGTGTTTGCGGATATTCTTTCAGGCTGTAGTTGAATAATTCGCTTCATTTGCTTCCCAATCACTATGAAGCCAACTCCACGTTCTGCTCTGTCGCCACCGCTGTAGTAGATGTGGTACTTGAATGAAGTGTTGGTGATGGGGTCCACCGCTCGGAATTCACGTTCTCCGGTTCTCGTCAAGCGTATTTCCTGGATAGCTGCCACGTTCACGCCGACATTCCGCAGTTCCCAAGCCAGGAGCCCAACACGCGCGGGTTCATTCAAAGTTCTCACGTTCCAAGATCCAACTTTCCAATCGTTGTCATTTATTCGTTGCCGGGTCTGTTGCCGTGAAATTAATCCGTTTGCTCTACTTTTGCCTTTCTTGGTTGGTGAAGAATCTTCGATAGGCCACCTAACCAGGGTTGCGCTACCTACATCGTGCTAGAGGGGCTGCCTCCTCGGTGCTGACACGATACAGCATCGTCCGCTTGTTCTTGGGGTGTTAAGGGATGAAAAAAAAATCGACTTGAATTTCAAGCAACTTCTAATGAGTCAATAATTGAACAAAGGACAGTCCTACCATTTTCTTGTCGTGTATATCAAAAGCCAAATACAATTTTGAGGATCCTACGACAGATTTCTGAGTAATCATGAAAATGGGTGATTTTTGACGGAAATGCAAAATAGGGTGTTAAGGAATTTGAGTTCCGTAAATAAATAAATATTTTGCTAACAACAAAACATAATCTTTTTGGTCTATCATTTTCATATTTCATATGTTATATTCAACCTTAATCAGATAATACATCAATATTATTGAACTTGGAACTTCTGTAAACGCAAACTATTTTATTTTAACTGCTAAATCTTTCATAGATATTATTTCTTTTCGGAAACTATCAGTACATCGTAAAATTGTCTTGAAATACTTTTTAGACTTAAATGCAACAACCTATATTTGCAGTATACGAATCCTATAAGCTTTGCATAAACTTCATACAAAATCTATAATAAAAGCATAATTTCAACAAGCTTTTAGTTTTAATAGGGGAAATGGCCAACATGCCCTGTAAATAAAACACTACACTAAACAAAGTATTTGCATGCAACACCCATTGCCATGGTCGAAAAAATATTGAAGAAGAAAAGTGTTACAGTATGGAGTGGAAATCTATACGCTCACTCTATAACACAATGCGTTTAGTGCCCGACGAGGCTACGAAGTGTCTCAAAATGAGTTCAGAAATGATATAGTCTTTTTACAGAGAGTTACGTGAAAATAATTCTTGGAATGATTATTCTCCTTCGTCTTCGAAAATAGCCCCTATTTGTTTTGCTGATCTGTTCGATAGGTAGACGGTTTGACAGTTTGATAGGTAGATTTGGTTACCCTCTTCTCGTAACTCATCATTAATACATTCTGAGAAATGACAAAATATGATTATTGTTTACCACTTCATGAAATTACCATTAATAGGATCAATGACTTCAAACTTTCCAAACATTTTACGAGTGTGAGTGAACAAGTTTTGGAAATAGTAGAAAGAAAAATCCCATGTCTACTTTAATACGTTGTTATCAAGATTTTTGTACCAGTTTTATCGATTTTCGAGATATGACATATTGGTGATATTAAGTAACAAACAAAATAGACCCCTTAACTTTTACAATGTAGTTTTACTTCAGGAAACAAGCCAAAAGTATATTGGAATATATTACGGCATGAATTTAAAGAGCTTAGTAACTTGGAAAAAGTAGAAAAGATAACCCCCTAACACTCACTTATTTTCAAAAAAAAACTTCTTCCTTAAGAAATATAAAAAGTCGAAATCTAGATAAAACATTCACAAGTATTTGTGTGCGTTGTGATCTCAAATAAATATACTTATCTTCTAAGTAACTCACATATTTTTTAATATTGTTTCATAGTTTTGCCAATCCATGACAAATGAATACCATTCCATGTTTTTGTACAGATTATTGTTTTTTTTTCTTTTTGGAACAAATTGTTTGATCAATCATCCTTCTGCTGCTTCTCAGTTACATAATGACTGATGACCTATTATTATTTTTTTAATAATTTGATATTTTTATACCGTTTATTGCGCTAAAAGTTATTAATGTTAATATGTTGTACGACGACCTTCGTTCATAATTTGAAGTCACTAGACAAAACAGCTCTTGACTTTAATTCAAATAATTCGTTGAAAAAGATGCAACGTATTCAATGTTGAAACTTATAAAAAAATGCTTAAGATTTGTATGGGACTGCATCGCTAAAAAACCTATTCCGCAAAAAAATATTGATCGTATTTTAGACTGGTAATCATTGATACACCTTAAATCTTGCTAATTCAGCTAAAGAAAACTCTATCTAATTCACGCCCCTTACATATTTCACGCTCCAGCGAACGCAACCCTTCATTCTTCTTCCAGAATACTTCATCTAAGCTGTCATCGATCATGCAGACATCACAATGCAGCCCTAGCCCATTTGTCATTAAATCAAATAAAACACTTCTCACTGCGATTGTTCGACATCGTGTCGAATCGAACTCTCCTCTTCCTGTTTCGTGCCAGCATTTCCTCCTTTCACATATATTAAACCGTATCGTCCTCCTCCTGGCTGGAGCCAGGTTTTGATGATCATAATGCGGCCCCATTGATTGAGTCCGCCACATTCACACCCATTGTTCGCAGTCGTGTGCTTTCTCATTTGGAGTGCACGCCCGCTGCCACACGGTGGTGTCGCCTGTAGGTCAAAAATCGAAATAAAAGTTGCCTCTATTATTCAATTTTTTACTGAGATCTCAACAAACGTTCCAAAGATTTTATAAACATTAACCGAGATCTCTGTAAAAGTTTTACAGATATTTGACAAATAATTACCATGATCTAAGCCATTTTGGGCAATCCGTTCAATGAGATCGATTTCTTCTATTATTTTCGTTAACCAAAATCAAATGTTAAGTTCAGGTCAGATGTTAAACGATGTAGTCAAATAATTGGATGAAACTGTTAACAGAACATATTTATTTTATCAAAAGAATTTAAATTTCGGTGTGCTAGGTAAATCAAATTGAATAATTAAATTCTTTTTGAACTCAAGGAGAACATTTTTTGCAAAATCAGTTTCTTTTATCAGAACCATTAAGGCGTAAGAACACAATCTCGAATGTTTTTGATAGTCAAAACTAAATTGATTTAACAATTTCTAATGGGATTTCCTTCAGATATTGTATAAAATGATTTGTGACTGCCAGTGATGGAAAGTGAAGAACATAAGATATTGCTGATTTACTCACATCTGTCGTGTTCATGAGTAAACTTAGCTAAAGTGATTCGTGAACGTTTTCGGAGCTCTTGGGAGTCAATTGCGCCTTCGAAAAAAAAAAAAACTGTAACCCCTCCGAGATTTCTGGTTATCAAGAGTTTTTGGCTACAAACTGGTAGTTAACCGTCAATTTGATGGATATACAATCAATTTGTCTGTCAAAACCATAATAAATCACACTCAGTTCAGTTACTAGCGAGTAAATGTTCGCGAATTTTCTGCAATTTCTTTTGGTATATCCTCCTGAGCAGGCGGGTGCGAACTAACTCGCACCAAGTCTGTTCACGAGTCATGTTTGTTTTACGTTGGTTTACGCTCGTGCACCTCGTGATGCGAACATTTCCACCATTGATGACCGCTTCAAAAATTATTCGGAACCGCTGTGCGCCGCCATTACGCCATGCTTGAACCATTCCGGTGCGGTACCCTACAGAGAGCGAGAGATAGAGGAAAATGTTGAAAATGATACAACACCGGCACATATCAAATTTTATTCGCCAACAATGGCGAACGAGATACGGATGTGGTGCCCGGGTATCGAATCGGTTGTTCTGCTGGGCCCAGGAGTAAAGCCCACGATAACTCCCCCGCGCCATTCATTGTTGCCTATTGTTGCTGCGCGGAGAGAATCGAATTTCTATTATAGATTTGAATAAATTGTTCATTTTTTATTTCACACCCTCGCATCTTAGCGCCTCGATCGCGAAGATGATGGAGTATCTTGAAGGAGCTTGAGCGAGTTCGAACTTTTTCGTTGCTTTGTACTTACAGCTCACCTATAAGATTGATGTTTGAACTTTAGTAGGAAATAAAAAAATAAAGCCTATCAATCCGTTGATTCAACAAAACTGATTACATTTCTTTTGAAATCAGTGCAAGAATTAATCCAGTTACTCCTGAGAGATATTTTCCGGAATTCCAGGTAGATGTGCAAGGATTCCTTTAAAGATTACTCCAGAAATTTATTTGTTGGATCCTTGAGACATTCAGATTTTTCCAGGAATTTCAGAACCCATTTCGGTCCGCGTTAAGTATTTAATTTCAAAAAATCACCATGCACTAAATTTTAACAGATTTATCAGTGATAATAAATCTTCAAGCTGTTTGGTAGAATACCTATAAATAAATGATAACCGATTTCAATACTATACAATATAGTTCCGATAGAGAAAGTATGCTTTGACAGGTACGCGTATTTCATCCTCAACTGTAAGGCCATCTTCAGTGTCGTGTACTAGACTCGACTTAAGTTCGACTGTAGTCGAGTCTAGTACATGACATTGAAGACGGCCCTACATTTGAGGTTGGAATTCGCGTATCTGTTAAAAGATACAAACTCCAGTAGATCACCATGACATAGTACTGTATTCGGTTTTCATTATATTATATCAGTTTCAGATTTATTGGGAAATTTCAAGAATAATGCATACTTTTTTCAAGGAACATTGTAGAGGAAGTCATTTAGACTTCGAGGTATGAGTTTCTAAGGGATCATCTTGCATCAAATCGGGTTAAAAATCGATCAAGTTCCTTGTAATCGCTGACGTTTCCGAAAGTTCCATTGCAAATGTGTTCCATTATAATTCATGTTATTGAGCAGTATTTGTTGAATAGCTACGTCAGCATGATTTTTTAACTATATGTGTTATTCACACTTTTAAGAAACAATTGATTCTTTTGAAAAGCATGTAAACATTGGTTGAGTATTCATACAGTTATGGTTATACAAAGTTATTTTTAGTAAAATTATTAAGCATTCTGAGATAAATACATTAAACTAAGAACAAGTTTTCAATTGTTGGTGTTTTATTCGAGTCGAGTGAAGAATAAAAATATAATATAAATATAATTATAAAATCTGGCGGCCATCTTGGATTTTGACGCTATTTTGGGTTTAAGTAGTAGAATTAATTTTTCACCTTGATAGCACTCAACATGTCGAAAATTATCATCAAAAACAAGGTTACGTATACTCTTCTTCTTATTATTTTTAATTCTCCTGACGTTACATCCCTACCGGAACCGAGCCTGATACTCAACTGTATTAGTTATACAATGCAATTTTTGGTAACATAATAATTCCTCGACATATCTTTGAAGTCGAGAATAATGATAATCAAATTCAATACATTGAATTTGAACGGTTTTCACATTGATTGAAATAAACAAACTTTTTTACCATACGCATTGTTGTTCATTGAATGAAGTTTATATATTGCACGTTGTGGTCTTGTGGTAATATCTGTAGTTTTGACGTAAAACATTGCCAAAAGTGCACTTATTTAGAATGGAAATCTTAAGTTTTTGAGCAAAAAAAATCCTTGATTTTCTGAGCCGTAAACTATCGTTTTAACTACCGCCCAACATACGTGGGAAAAAAAGCGAAATTGAAAGATGAGAAGCAGGCTTTGTTCTAATGTGGACGTAATGCCGAAACGTAGGTGTATAATTTTGAGGTGGGAAAATCTGGCGGCCATCTTGGATTTCGATGCCATCTTGGTTTTTAGCAGTTGAATGATTTTTTAACATCTAAGCGCTCATCATGTTGAATTATGAGGCCAATCAGATTCTTTCTTTCTTATGTTATCTCAGCTTTTCAACGGATTCTTTATTGTATAAATGGTCTTAGACCAAATAAATTAAAGAAATAATGCTATTTTACAACTCGGAGATATGCAGAATAACCATTCAGGTAGCAAATAAGCGTTAATAAATCCAAATTGATAATTTGTTTTTAAAATCGGTTTAGCTGAGAGGCTGGCTCTGTTCCAATAGGGACGTAATGTCAGAAGAACAAGAAGATTGGATTTTCAATTGGATTTTCAAACTTAGCATAGCATAGTCAACAATCGAGATTGCTCTGGCCACGTCCTAGCAACAACTGGAATTTGTGATTAGTTGAATACGTACTTAAGAGAGTTGCAGAGACCTCTCCAGGCATCAAAGAGTTTTCTATTTAAATTTGTTAGACATAGAGGCTATCCATTAAATACGTAGGACAATTTTGGCGATTCGATGTAATACAATTTTAACGGTTCAACCCCTCTCCTTTATGGTATGATATTTTGTATGAAAATAAAAAAAAATGTTTTGGCACGTGAGATATCTCAACCCCATTAATTGGATCATATTCCTGGGATCTTGATCTTTGAGCAGACATGAACCCCCAAACCCACATGAAGACTAAAAGGTTAATTAGGAGTTATATACCAACAGCCATACGCTTACTTTACAAAAGAGTTTCTTATCAAAAAGTTTTTATTTTTTGATACTTTTTCTAGAGTTTGCACACTTTTGTATTATTGATAAACTTCTATACAAATAAAAATGGAATGGTGTTTGTATGTCACACAATGGTTTAACGGGCTTATAGATTTACATGATTATTTCACTGTTGAATTCGTTTCGACGTGCTTGAATGAAGGAAACGATTTGGAAAATTACCTGGAATAACTGGAAAAACAACAGAAGACTAATCTGTAATTTTGTATGGGAAATTGCATGCCATTCTTTTCATTATGGGACAATTCGACTTGGTGTTCTTTCCTAATTTTACTGAACAAAAAGTGCTTTCTTGTTAGTGCAGCTGAAAGATCATAAGAAGATATAATGAAAGCTGATATCAACTCAATTTTGACCAAAATGTAGTTACCACTGACTTGCGATTCACGGCAGTGAATTTTCAGTATTTAACTTTTAGCATGATCTTCAAGGTATTCAATGATCTTTGATCGTTTCTTTTGCTCTAAAGTTTTTATGGCTTTTCAAATGTTTGAAGCAAATTGCTTTAATATTATCACTAAAGTTTTTATCATACTTCCATTTATATGTGTTGAATTTGAAAAAAATCCATAGCAAACCCGTAATTAGTCAAGCAAAGTTTTGATGTTTTTTAGGTTTCTTCATCAGAATATCTGAAATGTGATTTGTTATAATTAACATATTATTTTGAAAAGTTACATTATCTGTTTATTTCATTAAAAAACATTGTATTGTCGAATTTGAACATCCATTTCAACCATAATTTAAATAAATCCCGGGATCCCGGGATTTCCCGGGTTAAGCATAGATTTTTTTCCCGAATCCCGGGATGAGCAAAATGGCCGGGAAATGGACACTCTAGTGCATCCCTGTCGAATTTGGTAGAGATAACTTTAGAAGAAAGATCACCACAATAATTTTACTGGAAAGATGTTGGCAATAAAAAGCATAGGAAACCATCCTGACAAAACTGCAATTTTCGTTTCAAATTTGTAAAATATTTTATCTAAGAAAATTATTCCGTTTTAGTCAACTTAAAATTGCCGATCATTTTGATAAAAAAGGAACATACCTGTATATGATTAAGAAAATCGTTCATTTCATAGGGTAAATACCATAGCTCACTTGGTTTTTGTAGCCTAACTTACGCAATTTTTTCTCAGCTTTCTGACGGTGATCTCAGAATTCAATACGAGTGGTGCGCTAATGATGAAAAATCGATTTTTCTAACGAAATTCATGATGGCGGCCAAATTCAAAATGGCCGCCAATATTTTTTTAACTTCAAATGAAAGCTATATCCTTTCTCTATACGATGCCTAAGTTTGCTATGTGTTCCAAGGGAAAAACGAAACATATCACGTGAAGAAATACCCAAGATTTATCAAAAAATGGGCTTTTTCGCAAACTGTTTAGCTAGCTGGTGTACGAAGGGTCCACCAATTTGAGAAACCCGAAAGGACCACCCTTAAGTTTTATCGAAAACTAGCGATCAGTGACATTAAATTGGAATTCTAACGATGAGTGCCGATGGCGGCCTGGTTTTAGCGAGAATTGCTCCTATGAACCAATATCAGAAAATCCACCAATAAGCATCTCTGTATAGTTTTCAAAAAAGTGTTGACATACAAAACAACCAGAAATCAACGGTAAGGTTACGAACACCTCTAACCATAAGTTAAAGCAAACACGATAGAAAGAACCACTCGTTCCTTCCTATCATACCAGCCCTTCCACGTCTTCGTGTGAACCGATGAAGAAGGATCAGTCGCGGAAAAATGATAATTTATGTGCCAATTGTTGAAGGTGTGGTGCGCCGTACGATAGTTTTATTGTTTCAACCGTCAACGACCATTTAGGTACACTGCGTCGTCGTCACGGTTTTCGTCGAGTGCGCTTTCCTCGGCATTTTGATTCCGAATAGGTGTTCAAGGGCGCGTTCGTTTGTTCCGTCGATGCACACCGCTCCGTGGTCTTAGAACAATAAAGCACATGTCAAAAGTCGAACGCGAACAACTCGCAAACCAAACGAAATGGAACGGAACTCGTTTTGCGGCGCTCGGCGAACGGTAGAAATGCAACGACCATTTCCTGGGTTCGGTTGATAGGGCGCAGATCTTCGCACACAATTTGGCAGCCAAGCCAGAGGAAGGAAACAATGAAGCAAAATTGAGCCGAACGTGATCGCGAGTAGGCGGCTTTCGTGAGATCGAGGGGGTGTATGGGACCTCACGACAAGCATTGCGCCACTTGGCCGTTGAAGTTCGGGTCGCGCGAAGGCGAGGATGATAATGATGATGATGATGATGATGATGATGATGCTCTCATAAAATGCCGATCGATGTCAATATTTCAATGTTTGCCCGAGCCCGAGCTTCATGCTCGGAGCAAGCGATCGTAAAACTTCATCACAGCATGCTGTGTGTGGTTCAAATTTCACGGGTTGTGGCCCAGGAAATCACGTTTTTTGGTTGTCGCTTTTCGTTTCGAGACGCAGCAAGCTGTGGAGTTCATATAACTAATTTCATTTTTACGGAAACGATCTTTGTGAGAGAAAATTTTAGGCAGTAAGTTAATTATTGCTGTGTGCGTTTGAAACGCAAATATCAAATGCGGGAACACCAAACGCGGTAAGATTTTTCACAAGAAATGCGATGTCAAAAATTGGTTTTTCTATCTAGGTCAGCGGTGATTTAGATAATCGTTGCTAGGAGTCCTTTGATTGGTTTGTGTTACCGCATTTGGAGGATATTTAGTTAAGATTTGCATCTCAAATGCAAACAGCAATATATGTCATCTTCCGTTCACTTAAAGGATTCATACAATCGGATAAGAATGGCATCAAATCTTAATCATTTGGTTTTTGTGCTTATTTTAAAGTATCTTTTAAAGCATTTAATCCATTTCTTTCATCTTGGTGTTCTGTACTTAACAGCACTTTCATTCTAATTTGGTAAACTAGACTTTTAATTAGATTGAGGGCCAAAACATTGTTTTTGAGACCATCAGACCAACCCCTCTCATCGTGACATCATGTCTCCTCGAAGGTTTTATAAAAAAAAAACTTTTGGTTTATGAGGAAATATTAGTTAAGTTTTGGAATCATTAGGAGTAATTTTCCAAATATCCAAACTTATTTGCACTCCACTACAGATGACATACAGGCGGAGAGGCCTCTGTCATTCGTATTCAAAGATTTTTGACTTCCCTGAGGTAAGGTAAGTCAAATGTGAAAATATTGTATAATATTGGTCCCAAAATGCTGCCTTGAGGAACGCCGGCTCTAACAGGAAGTCTTTCTTAGTTTGATCAATGCACACGAGAATGTTTCTGCTTCAATTTTCAGCCAATTCATTTATTACCCATATAGTTAATGACTCTTTCAACAATACCGGCTCCCTTTATGCTTAAGCGGTTTTGCCGAAGTCAAACGCTATAAATTTACCTCCCAATCTTCGAACAATCTAAATTCGTTTTTATAGTCACAGTCCTGCAATAAAACAGACATTTTTAAACCGATCATTGTAGAAACTCTTCCGCCACAACAATGTCGCAACTATATCGCCTAATTAATGTCGGATTATCCCACTTCACCATAGCCCGGGCCTTGCCCCACCACCAATTTTCTGTATCGGTATAAACACTTCAAACAATCCCTCCCGTATCCCCTGCAAAATGGAACCCTCAAATCCGGAAACGGTACCCGTGCAGGCGATGAAAAGTAATTGTAAACTATGTTTGATGTTATTAAGTTAACAACAATCAGAACAAAATATGAGATCAAAGTTATTGTATAAACTGAAACATAATAACTTCAAAATTTGTAATTTGTAATTTGTAAGCTATAGATAGCTGCGAATAAAATTTTATTTTGGATTTCATATCGAAACGATACCAAAATTTAGATCCGGAAAACCGTTTTCCGAAATTATATTCGATATGTTATGAAAACGAAATTTGATATAATTTTTGATAAAATTTTGAAATCAGATCCCACTCGGCCAAACAGGGGACAACAGCAACCAAGTGCCGGCAATCTCCCAAGCTTCTTAAACATTAAACGGCTTATTGATTAATGACCGGACCGTGAAGTGAGCTCGGCTCCGCCAGCCGATAGAACCAGAGGGCGGTCGCATCAATCTTGATTGCTAATGAGATCGGCCACCATCAAAACGACGGGCCCGGAGTGCCCACCCCGTTCTCCGCTTTTTTGTTTTGTTTTATTGCACTTTGGGCCATATACATAAAAACCCAAAAGCCCAAACAATGCGCATATTTGAATAGCTCAGCGAAAATAACAATTTATTGAAAAATGAGACATCAATCCAATCGAGAGTGAGACTGAACTGTTCTTGACCATATTTTGATGTCTTTCACGCACTTTTACTGTCCAACTTTTTGTAAGCTTTTTCTTTGAATTTTTCTTTGAAGCTAGGTTTTCTATTTCTGTTTCTTATCTTCAACTCTTTCAGTATATTAAATGTTTTTTTATGATTTCAGCATTATTTTAGCTTATTAATTACTTATGCTTAACTTAACGGAACATGTCATTAAAACTAATGAATTAAAACCAAGAAAAAATAGCCTTTAAGAGAAGGATAAATTTCTGGTTCCTGTTAAGGCTTGCAATTTTTAGCTTAATGACCTATTCGGTCTAACGTACTTCGGTTCAATGAACTTCGGCCTCATGACCGGCCAGCGATTTCGCAATATTTGATCTATTTAAATTGAGTTCATTTTTGAATTCGGCTGTTCAAGAATGTCAATTTTCGTAAAAATAAATGCTCGTTTTGTTCCTTTGTGAGCAATTAAGCTGAAATTTTCAACCACTAAACTACAAAATGTTTAATTTTCTTGTTTTGAAATAGTTCTTAATGATACAGCGGGAAAAAATACGAGTCCCAGAGGTCATATTATACGTCAAGATTTTTCTATTTTAAATTTTCCTATTCCATTCTTCTAGTTCTAGTATATTAAGCCGCCCATATACAACGTATGCATACAAACCCGGATTTGAAAATACTTTCCCCAACTCGTGGACAAGCATGAATATATATAAAATTCAGTACCAACTCTCTTGTCAAATCTAGGAAAATCACACGGGGATGCAGGATAATATACACTCCCGTGGATATGTTTGGGTTAACCGCCTAAAAAACATACAAAAGTGTTCAGTCCATATCTTTGGGATTACACGTCCAATTGGAACTCTCTAAGCCGCATTCGAAAGGCAAAGAGTTATTCTTACTTCCTATGTATTTTTCCATAAACATTTTTTTAATTTTGTATGCTAAATTTTTGCTTAAATTTGTGACATTTTTCAAAAAACATACTGTATTAACAAAGCTAATTTCCTCAGCATTCGATTGACCAAAGTTTTGAAACAAGGTGTCATTAGAATTGTAATCTTATATTCTTTGAAGAACACTCACGAATTTTTTGCGGAAAAATTTGAAAATTGTTCAAAATCAATGAAACAGTCATTCTAGTCATCGTGCAAATGTGCCGTTCTCGCTCAACGCACTCATCTCGCTCTCCATCGCTTCCATCCAACGATCTCAATCGGAGTATTCCAAGGCTTCCTGGACGGTTTGTGGATCATCATGGCTCTGTGGACAATTTGAATCCGAAGATTTGCTGTTTCTAAAGGAAGCTGTGATATACTTGCCTCCGACTCAGCGCATCCAGTCACTACTGTGCTCAGAAATCTGTTGAGCTTGAGCTTGATAGGCCGCCCGTGGTTGCTACTCCAGTATTGCCAGATCAGCCGCACTTACACACGGAACCAACCAGATGACTGCTTGGGACTAACAGACATCCTCAGTGTATAAGTGATAGGCAACAATGGCGCCTGTCACGTCAGAATGCAGACCAATGAGAGGAAGGGGGATGGGAATTGATGATGCATAAAACTGGCTCGTACAGTAGACCGGATATACCTCTGCATATACGCCAGTTTATGCGGGAAGGTATAGGAGTGGTAAATTTATGGCAGAGAGGCTTGCTGTTTGGTAAGCAGACTGCCTATGTATCAGGCGTATGAAAAAGCGTGCTATAATGATGAAAGAATGGAAGCGTAGGGAAATGGTTTTAGTTTTTGTCCGTCTCGGGTTCTAGCAAATGCTATGAACTATCAGATCAACTGTGATATATTAGGAGTGAAAGATAGAAGCAAGTGAAAGGCACAACTACAAAGTACGAGCAAAAGGACGGGCCTGGGAGCACCAACCCGGTCTACTACTGTGATCAGAAATTTGTTGTAGATAAACATCTTCTTTTTTGACGGGAGCGCGGTGCTGTTTCCAGCTGAGTTGCATCATCCCGCTTGGTTGTCAAGAAACAAGTTTCTGAGGAAGGACACTGTGTGTAACCCTAAAATCAAAATACTTGCCTGGTCAGCGGCGTTCCCTCTCGGTGCGCCTTGGATTAGGATGAACACTGTCGCAGTGTTTGGAATCGGAATAATAACCGGAAAGAGCGTGGACCGTTGAACTACCTCTGCCTCTAGATGGTCGGCCTCTTGTTCTTCCTTTGCTTCCGGTTCCAACTCCGCGTTCGGAATATTGTCTTCTTCCGTATCAACTGCAACATTCAGCTCTGGCTCGTCCTCCTCGTTACTGCTAACAACAACAATGGTTTCGTCTTGGTCCTGACTGGCCTCGTATTGTCGATGATATCCCGACTGACGAAAACTCCTCCTGTTGACGGATTGAAGACTCTGCGCCACTTGAAGCACTCTGGGTGGACAACCAAAACGCATGGAATGGACTTCGCGTCCCACTTCTTCCTCTTGTCCTTAGGTACATAGTATGTGCCAATAGGGTGCCAATGGAATGTATGGGAAAAATTTTGCCATCGAATTTCCAAAAATGGTAGTGCTCAAAAGTTTTGTCTCCTCGAAAAAAGTCCCCATGAAAAATTTGAGCTCAATCGGACTTCATTAAGTGGACCCCCAAAGCGGTCAAAGTTTGGCTTTTTTGACCCATGGAAAATCTCCAAAGGGGGGGAGGGCGTAGTACATGAAATTTCCGAAATCGAAATTTTTTTTTAGATGCCAGATGTCTTAGAAATGCATGAAACGTCGAGATCTGGTGTTACTTGGAAAATTTTTTTTTTTGAAAAAATCGACCTTTTGGGACTAAATTTTTGAGTTGGGGGAGTGAATTGAATTTGAAATGAACGATTTGAATTCAATTGCTGAGAAATTCAAGGTAATAGTATTGAAACATGTCCTATATCATTGTTGGCCACTGAAAGCATATTATATGTGATATTTCATTAGGGTGGTTCATTTACTTTCCATTAGGGTGGTCCTTTTTGTTAAAAAATAAAAAAAAAAACAAATAGAATTTTAATTGAATATTGAAGACAATAGTATTGGAACATCTTTCACATTATGGTAAGCCATTTTCTACATTTAAATTGTGGTATTTTATTAGAGTGGTTCACTTATTTTCCATTAGAGTGGGCCTTTCTGTCGAAAAATCATAATTTGAATGGGATATTAAAACAATAGTATTTTATCACCTCTTTCATCATCGTAGGCCATTTCCTTCATTAGATTCGTGATATTTCATTGGGAAGGCTCACTTATATTCCATTACGGCGGTCATTTAAAAAAAAATTGAGAATTTGAATGGAATAGAAAATACAAGAGTAATTAAACATCTCCTATGTCATCGTAGGCCACTGTTAACATATAATAAGTGATATTTCATTGGGGCTATTGTCCTCAGTTTTGCATAAGGGTGATCATTTAATTTGTAAATTAAAAAAAAATATTCTCAACAGATCTAACAAATCAACTTTGTTTGTATAGATTTGAATCATGATTCTTCATTGGCATGCAACTCTTCGTTAAGATATTTTCATTAAGGTTTTCTTTTGAACAGTTATAATAAAACGTTCCAATAACAATAATCAGTGAATTCATTGAAGCACAACTCTAACTGCCATAATCAAAATACAGATAAAAAAGGAATGAAATAATTTTTGACGTATTCAAAACAAAAGTACGTTGCCTTCTGCTTGCTATAGTACACGCGATTCGGTTGTGACAACGTAGGCAATTCCAGTTTTAACAATCAGTTCTCGTTTATTCTTCAAAGATGTAACAAAGTTCCTTACAGAAATTTCGTCGGAATTTCATATGGATTTTTTCGTTGGAGTTTTCAACGGAATTTTCTTTGGAGTTTCCTTTGGAATTTTAATCGGAATTTCCTTTAAAATTTTAATCGGAATTTCCTTTTAAAATTGTTTATTGGACTTTTCTACGAAATTTCCTTTGAAATTTTCTACGGAATTTTCATCAAAATTGGAAATTTATCCTGAATTTGCTTCGGAATATCCTGTGGAATTTTCTTCGGTATCTTTAGAAGTGCCCTTTTGAATTTTCTGTGGTATTTCCTTCGAAATTTCCTATGAAGTGTCCTTCGGAATTTCATTCTGAACTTTTCATTGGAATTTTCTTCGGAGTTTCTTTTTGAGTTTTCTTTGAAATTTGCTTTGGAGTTTCCTTCCGAATTTCTTCTAGAGTTTGTTTCGGAATTTCCTGTGTAATTATCTTTGGAGCTTCCTTCAGAATTGCATTCGAAATATTATTTGGAACTTCTTTCGAAGCATTGGAATTTACTTTGGAATTTCCTTCGAAATTTTCTTTGGAGCTTTCTTTGGAATTTCATTTGGGATTTCTTTTGGACCTTTGAAATTTAGTGCGGAATATTCTTAGAAATTTCCTTTACAATTTTCTTTGGAATTTCTACAGAGTTTTCTTGAGAATTTCCTTACAAATTTGCTTTGGATATTCCATAGAAAATTCCTTAGAAATTTTCTACGAAATTTCCTTTTACCTTCCTTTTTTATTGCAATTTGCTTCGGGATTTGCTTTGGAATTTTGTTTGGAATTTCCTTAGAAATTCCCTTTTAAATATGCTTTGGAAATTTTTCAGAATTGTCGTCGAAATGTCCTTTGGAATGTGCTTCAGAATTTCTTTTAGAATTTTAATCAGTTAGTTTTTATTTTATTTTTTCGGGATTTGCCTTATATTTTGAAAGTTTCTATCGAAGTTTCCTTTGGAATTTCTTTTGGAGCTGTGATTTTTTCTTCGAAATTTCCTTAGAAATTCCTTTTTGAATTTCATTTGGAATTTGCTTTAAATTTTTTTTATGGAATTTCCTATGGAGTTTTCGGAATTTCCTTTGGAATTTTCCACGGAATTTTCTTAGGAATTTCCTTTGGACTTTTTTCGGAATTTCCTTTTGGAATTTTCTACGCCTTTTTCGTCAGAATTGCGAAATTTCTGAAATTTGCTTCCGTTGGATTTTTTTTTAGTTTCCTTCGGAATTAACTTTGGAATTTCCGTATCCTTTAAAATTCCTTTGCAGTTTTTTTTTTTGAGGCTACTTATCAAATTATCTTCAGAATTTACTTTGGAATTCCTTTATTACTTCCTTCAAAATTCTCTTTGAAATTTCTTTCGGAATTTTTGTAGAGCTGGTTTCGGAATTATATTTGGAATTTTCTGCGCAATTTTCGTCCGAGTTTTCTTTGGAATTTGCTTCGGAACATCCTTCAAAAATCCATTCGGATTTATTTTTATGGAATTTCCTTTTGAATTTGCTTTGGAATTTCTTTCGAGATTTGATTTGGAATTTCGTTTGGAATTTCTTTTGGAGCTACTTTCGGGATTGGATTTGGAATTTTCTACGTTATTTTCGTCGAAATTTAATTTGCTATTTGCTTCGGAATTTCTTCTGCTGTTTCCTTCGGAATTCCAGCTTTGGAGCTTCATGCTAAATTTGATTCGGAATTTTCTCTGGAATTTCCTTCGGAATATCTTCTGGAATTTCCTTCTGAATTTCCTCTGGAATTTCCTTCGGAACTTCCTCTGAAATTCCATTCGGAATTTCCTTTGGAATTTCCTTCCGTATTTACCCTAGAATTTTCTTCGAATTTATCTCTGAAATTTCCTTTGGAATTTCCTCTGAAATTTCTTTCGGGATTTTCTCTGGAATTTCCTTCCGAATTTTCTCTGGAATTTTCTTCAGAATTTTCTCTAGAATTTCCTCTGGAATTTCCTGCGAAATTTTCTCTGGAATTTCCTGAGAAATTTCGTCTGGAATTTCCTTCGGAATTTTCTCTGGAATTTCTTACGGAATTTCCACTGGAATTTCCTTCGGATTCCCTCTGGAATTTCCTTTGGAATTTCCTTCGGTATTTCCTCTAGAATTTCCTTCAGAATTTCCTCTGCAATTTCCTTCGGAATTTGCAAAACTAAATTGGAAAGGTCACTGAGGCTCAATGCTTGATCTCTGAGATGAGTGCATCTGAAATCACGAAGTAGCAAGTGGATTTTGTATGAGACAAGGACTCCGAACTGGTTCAGCTTAGTGAAGTGTTGCATTCCGAATGAAAATCACGCAAAACTTTTCAAAAGGACCTTTCCAACAATGAGAGGGTTTCTAGAAAACTCTTTTGTTGTTAACTAAGTTACCTTCACATTTTTCTTCGAACATTACGCAAATATTATGTAGTAGTCCACACCATAATTAGAGTTTTCAAATTTCCCGGGATTTGATTTCCCGGGAAACGGGAAATAAAATTACCATTTCTCTGGAAATCCCGGGATCCCGGGAAATTCTGATAAATGTGAAAATAAAGCAAATAAGGTGGAATTTTATATTTCAAATTATTCGTATTTCGTGTAGAGTCGGTGTTCCCTTAGTAGACAGTCCCCTATTCTCTCACTAATAGCATTTTACGGCCGTTTTACTACAAATCGTTGCAAATCATTTTCAACATGAAGCTCAGGAACAATTTACCTAAGTACCATTGATACATAACTCGATTTTGTTAAAAAAAATGATCGTAATATAGTTTTGCTTATAATTCAAGCTCCCTTGCATTTATAGGAAACCTATTGTTCCTATAGTAGCACTACTAACAAAAACAATTTTTCATAAAACAAAATAATTAATTAAATTAGAACTTTTTTATAGCTTTTGATCCACTTTTTAAAGCAAATATGTAAAAATTTTGTAAAAACACGGTGTTGATTTGTATTTTGCTTTGTTTTATAGGCTATAGTAGCACAAGCGACAATAAATACAAAAAAAAAAATGTTTTCGTATTTTTTTTTCACACAACCGTGATAAAAAGCTTTCAGACGTAAAAACAATTCCACTGGCTTTATTTTTCGATTTTATTTGAATATTTGTTCTTAGTCATGCGGCTTCATCGACCCTATATGTATTTTATACCAGTGAATTTGTTGGTTATTTCTCTTCTTTGTAAGTAATTTATTCATGTTTCTCTAAAGAAATGTTAGCTTCATTTCAAACGCTAGGCTTCAGAACAACACATTTTATAGCATTAAGTACAAGTCCTCGTGGAGTTTATTCTTAATCCAACTAGAGTTGTAGCCGACACTGGCCGATTTGGATATAAATCATGCGGTTTTAGCGCCACTCCGTGAGGAGACCGCACGACAAGTCTAATATTGCCCGGTTGAGACTCGTTCAGGGCGAGTCCATTCGAAATCTTCAAAGAAAATTGAGATCGAGCCAGTTCGCCTACTAACTAGACCAAAACTAGGTACTTTACCCTACACAACCAACATAACTTCTCAATTACAAAACTACGTTTCCAAAGAGCGGTGAGAGATCACCCGTACCTAAAGGCGATGCAACATTAAGGTGTGGCGTTGCACGCTATGCTCTCATCATTGGCAGCTTCAACTACTTCCCGCCAGAGCACAGTGCTTCCAAGGGCCTATATTCGTGATCGAAAATGTTTTGCACCAGAAAAGTTGGTTTTAGAGGTATGGTGTCTTCAGAGAAGTTGTTCGGGATGTTGAAGCCCTTCTTAAGAAAGAATTATTTTTGTGATGAATCCACCTAGCAGTGAGATAGATTTTCACTTTTTTGCAAAAGTGGAGATACAGCAATGGTGTCTTCGGCAAAGTTGTAGATAATTTCACTACATGAAAACTTGCTGAAGACACTTTAGCTCTATCTATTGAATTTTAAGAGATATGGGTCATTTTTTGTGAACGACCCCTTAAAACTAGTTTTTTCGTTATATCTCTTTCTGGGTATTTTTGAGATTTTTCACATGTTCTACAAAGTTGTTTTAATTGATAAAATATGCATTTCTTCAGAAGACACAAAAAATTTATCTCTTATATTTTCGGAGTTATATGATGTTTCATGTTGAAAAATCGGCTATTTCACCTTCCTCTAACATTTACAGGGGCAAATTGGGGCAACATTTTTAGCTTGCATATAAAAGAGTAACTTAATAGCTATCAAATCCATGGTAACTGATACGTGGCACTGCGTTCCTTGCCTACAAAATATGTTCTGTAAAATATTGAAAAAATAAAATTATGCAACTTTTAATACCGTTTATTTTTTAAATACGCCATTTTTCAGGGCTGAGTGACAATTTTCAGGTCTTTTACGCAATAATATATTCGGTTTGGCTAATGATGATATTGCCTAAGATAGGATATCTTGAAATCAAACGTCATACTTCTCATTTACAGTGAAAACTAGATGTATGAAGTGGCGTGACAAACGAACAAAATGGCTTTCAAACGGACTATCATTTGTTACCATAAACAAGCTATAATTTCGCTGACATGTGTATTTTTAAGATTTTAGATACTACTTTTTGAGCATGTGAAGAAGAAAATTTAAAATAAGACCCTTTTTATAAATTTATGTGCGATAATACAGTCGACTATCCACATCACAATATTTTTGCCTATGTAGATTATTTCTTTGATCCTCTCTCTCAACAATTTCTTTCTCCATAAAAAGACTATTATTATTACAAAAGTATTCATATGATGATATGTAGTCTTAGGCGAATTGATTATTTACATTATCCACTGTGCTTATAGTGAAACATATCGGAATCTAGAGATGGTCATCCCAATGGCCGACTTATGCTTTCTACTAATGCACAAATCTAAAATAAAAATCACTGTTGTTCGATGCCTACTTCGCCAGATTTATGTCTTAAAAGTTATAGTGCAATATTTACTCAATATAACTAACTATTTCACGTTAACAACATCCAAAAATATCTAGTATTTGAGAAATCACGTTTTTACAGTCCTAACCTAATATATCATTTCCTAGAAAACCTGATAATTTTCCACTCAGCCATGGAAAATGGGAACGGTTCATCTGGCTTAAAACCATTTAGCATATGGTCATTTTGGCATAACCCTAATTGAAATAATGACCATTTATCATAAAGGTCATTTCGCATAATTAGAATAAAATTCTTTCTTTCAAAATATACCTGTTCTTTATAAATGTGTTTATGTTAAATGACCATTGTGCCAAATGACCGTTATGCCAAATGTCTTTTATAACAAACGGCTTGATGCCAGATGAACTTATGCCAAATGGCTTTATACCAAATGACCCAGACCCATGAAAGATGGCGTATTTAAAAAATACACGGTATTAAAAGCTGCATACTTTTAATTTTTCAACATTTTACGGAACATATTTTGTAGTCAAGGAACGCAGTGCCACGTGTCAGTTACCATGGATTTGATAGCTATTAAGTTACTCTTTTATATGCAAGCTAAAAATATTGCCCCAATTTGCCCCTGTAAATGTTAGAGGAAGGTGAAATAGTCAATTTTTCAACGTAAAATATCATATAACTCCGAAAATATAAGAGATACATTTTTTGTGTCTTCTGAAGAAATGCATATTTTATCAATTAAAACAACTTTGTAGAACATGTGAAAAATCTCAAAAATACCCAGAAAGAGATATAACGAAAAAACTAGTTTTAAGGGGTCGTTCACAAAAAATGACCCATATCTCTTAAAATTCAATAGATAGAGCTAAAGTGTCTTCAGCAAGTTTTCATGTAGTGAAATTATCTACAACTTTGCCGAAGACACTATTGCTGTATCTCCACTTTTGCAAAAAAGTGAAAATCTATCTCACTGCTAGGTGGATTCATCACAAAAATAATTCTTTCTTAAGAAGGGCTTCAACATCCCGAACAACTTCTCTGAAGACACCATACCTCTAAAACCAACTTTTCTGGCGCAAAACATTTTCGATCACGAATTTAGGCCCTTGGAAGCACTGTGCAGAGGCGCAACCAAAGTGGAAGAGACAAATTCAAACAACGTCAAATTCCAACACGTGGAAGACATTCAACGAAAAGGACACGCACCGAAACAACGTGGAACTAGAATCTTTCTCCAAACTATTAGTTGTGTAACAATTTTGTCTTGCGCTTCACATCTTTATTCAAAAACAACACATTCAACGTATAATGGAAAAAAAAACGAATCATTTAATTACGGATAATTATCACATGCATGTATGTATTTCGATTACCTATCGTTCTAGTCTTCTATGTGCGTTTTTTTTTTTCTACTCCTATCTAATCCTGTTCTCCTGTGCTCGTGCTAGTGTGTATTCCTCTCATTCATTCTCATCTCATGCAGGTTTCCCTCGACGATGCCGGCAGACGAACAAAATGCTTGGCACCCGGGTGACTAATAGAAATTTGGTTGGGTGGTCATTCAAAAATTACGTGCGCACGTTTATAGCATATCGCACCGATGTGGGGTATTTAGAGGTGCGGGCGAACATCAAATCAGTATTTGTGATAACATCAGTTTTGAAGTGGTAGTTGTGCAATGCCAACTTCGGCGAGCCGAAAGTTCACGAAGCAGCCGAAGATGACGTCACGTTGAGAAAACTGCGAACACATTTTTTCGCAGCCTTGTCGTCACCATCAGCTGATCGTTTGTTTACATCTTTTTCGTGACTAATACAAGCAAACACATACTAAGAGCCGGACCTGTTATATATGACATTGATATCGCACCCAACCTTAAAATTTCATGGACGCGCCTCGAGGCGACTTGGCAGTCCGATTCAAGTACACGACCTTTGGTCGGCAAAAAAAATCCTCCGCGGCGTCCTCACCGGACGCCGCCCTTCACAATGAAAAAAGCAACGGACTCACCGATAACTGCAGGCGCTGGTATTGGTTACCTACGGTCGCGGTGGATGATGGCGATCGTTTGCTGTTGGTGGTTCTGCGCTCTTGGTCCTAGCGCGCGCGGACCACGCCGGTGGAGAACGACCTTTGGACCCGCGGTCGACGATCCACGTGGATTTGGATGGAAGATGGGCTCGTAGTTAGCTTGAGTCCTTGCGGCACTTGGCAGCCGCGGTTGACTACGAAGCGATTTGGTGACGGATCGCCTCCTTCCTGACGGAATGACGGTGGTCAGGGACTTTCGTTCCGAAGATGGCAATGTCGCGGTCGCGGGCGTTGTTCACGTGGTTGACGGCTGTCACAAGAAAGAATTACACAATGCACGGAGTTGGGAGACGAGACGGACACACTGAGCACATACCTTTATTCTGATTAAGAAAACGCACAAACTTGCCTACAACGCACAACTTTGCTATTCTAACAATGAAACTAGGGACTAGAACAAAGAAAATATTCTGAATAAAAGACACTATTACCACGTTGCTTAAATTTTCTCTTACAAGTTTAAGGACACGATCACGATCACACGCGACACTTCCACTTTGGTTGACGGTTCGGACGAAATTGAATTGAAGCCGTGACCCTCAGATTAGGGAAGGTGACCTCGTTCGAGTCCAGCGGAAGCTCGAAATGTCCCACGAACTTCTTCGAAATAGTTCGGTAATTAAGAAGAATATGCTGGCCGATCGCTCAGGTTTCGCGTTCGGCCGCGACCTTTTCTCTCTCGACTTTCTCCGAAGATTCCGAATGAAACTTGACCTTCGGAGCTAATTTTCAGGGCCGAATATGTTTCTTAATAACGTCCGTAACCAAAATGTCGGCAAATTTGTGTTATTGATCGGTATACTTTACGGCGCAGTGTTGATCATAAGATTAGAACACTTTGAGTGATATTATATACTATATTTCAATCAACTTTTAGTTTACATGGAGCAAAGGCTACAGAGTCTTTATATTAAAAATTGTGACTGTTACATCCATGAAAACTTTATAAGTCTACTGAATTCATTGAAAAAATCCCTTTATTTTATGTAGCAAAATTTGTCAAAAACGATATCTATTTTATGAACAACTTTTTCATTACAAAAAACAAAAAATCAGCATCAAAATATAACTAGTGATGTAGTGAGTTCATTGGTTAGAATTATATGATAAGTAAATGGTGCGATGGTTTTTGTTTGAAAATATATAGTAATTTATTTTTTTTGTTAAGCTTCCCGGGAAATACGGGAATCCCGGGAAACAGAAAATCATTTCCCGGGAAACGGGAATCCCGGAAAATCTCAATTCCCGGGAAATGTTCCCGGGAATGAAAACTCTAACCATAATCTTTCGGTCTGTAGATATTAAGGCTGAAATTTTTACAATGACACAATAATTAAGGAAAGTGGGCGAGACTTTTGCGAGAAATTATGGTTTCAAACTATACGAAAAATGATGCACCCTAATGGAAAATGAGAGAAACTCCCTAATGAAATATGTTAACAGTGTCCAAATGGAACTAGAGGCGCATGAATTCAGAGGAATTTAAAGCCTCTCAAAACAAAAATGAAGACAATGGCCTACGATTATAAAAGAGGTGTTGAAATACTATTGTGCTAAAAAAAGGATCAAATTCAAAATTTCTTGATATTTTTTAATTTTCGGCAAACACCAATGGAAAATAAGTGAGCCACCCTAATAAAATATCACGAATGTAATGAAGGAAATGCCCTACGATGAGGAAAGAGGTGATAAAATACTATTGTTTTTAATATCCCATTCAAATTATGATTTTTCGACAGAAAGGGCCACCCTAATGGAAAATAAGTGAACCACCCTAATAAAATACTACAATTTAAATGTAGAAAATGGCTCACGATAATGTGAAAGATATTCCAATACTATTGTCTTCAATATTCAATTAAAATTCTATTTATTATTTTTTATATTTTTTAACAAAAAGGACCACCCTAATGGAAAGTAAATGAACCACCCCAATGAAATATCACATATAATATGCTTTCAGTGGCCAACAATGACATAGGACATGTTTCAATACTATTGCCTTGGATTTCACAACAATTGAATTCAAATCGTTCATTTCAAATTCAATTCACTCCCCCAACTCAAAAATTTACTAAGTCCCAAAAGGTCGATTTTTTCAAAAAAAATTTTTTTTTTCAAATAACACTAGATCTCGACGTTTCATGCATTTCTAAGACATCTGGCATCAAAAAAAAATTTTTGATTTCGGAAATTTCATGTACTTTGGAGATTTTTCATGGGTCAAAAAAGCCAAACTTTGACCGCTTTGGGGGTCCACTTAATGAAGTCCGATTGAGCTCAAATTTTGCATGGGGACTTTTTTCGAGAAGACAAAACTTTTGAGCACTACCATTTTTTGAAATTCGAAAAATCGATTTTCATTGGCACCCTAGTACATACGCCATCACTTTGCAACCAAACACTGGCTTCTTGTCGGAAAACATTTCCAGCGGTGTTGCTGGACTGGCCTTTGTCATAGATCAGTCTGCTAAGTACATTGCAGCTGTTGAAGCCTCGTGCATTCTCCTCAATCGTACGATTCATCCTCTCCGATGATCCGATTTGCTGCGGGTTGTACGGTATAGTCCTTTAGTGTCGTATACTGCTCTTTTTGAATGGTTTAAAACTGCTTACCTAGGCGTTCCTGTCCTCTCAAACATATGCTCTTGTTCCCCGTTTGGTTTTCCACGTAGGCCTTGCATTTTTCGAATGCATTGAACGCATCCGCCTTGGAGATCAGAAAGTACACAAATGTCATACTGGTAGCATCGTCGATGAATGTGATCCAATATTTGCTACCGCCATGTAACGCCTTCTCCATTGGTCCACGGACTTGCCTGCCTTTTGCGCATGTCGACGTTTAGATGTGCCAAACGTGGATGCCACAGATCCTGATGGGCACATGGTTTTGCGACAAACGATTGTTCCGTGCAGAGAGATCCAACTTGTACAGACCACGCTTCCAACAGCATTAGCCACGTAAATTGATTCGGATGTCTTCTTGGGAGCATCTGCACATATGCCGCTCCTCTTCAAAGTCAAGGATCCAGTCTGACAAAGCCGCCTGCTTATGAAGACCAGAATCTCCGACTGCCTTGATTTTTTGCTGACATTCCGATGCGCTTCTCGCACTTAAAACATGTAACGGACAGAGTACTAGTTAGCAACTGCAAAGCATTCATGCATGCCGAGATCACTGTCAGGGGGCATGCCATAGTATCAAAGGCTGAAACATCTGGGACGATCGGCTATACTCAACAGTCACGTTGATTATGCATGGAAGGCGAGTAGGCGACGAATGTAATCAATGCGCTTACAAGAATTCTGTCCAACTTTGGTGATCCTAGAAGCAGTAAGAGACGTCTTCTGCCTGGTGTATCAACATCAATAATAATATACGCTGTCTTAGCCTGAGGTGTGACGCACAGAACAAGTGAAATAGAGGGAAGTTAAACAGCTAGGTGTACAGGGAGCACGGAGAAGTTCACTTCCACCTAACACAGTTCCTGACTTCAAGCAGCATCTGCAGTCGGCCACATGTCCTCACCATTTTTTCCCGAGTGTAGGAAGATTGCAGAAACGTCTGAACAGGTTGTCTTCGACTGCCCGAGGTTCAACGTAGTACGACGATGAGCACTGCTTTCGGCAAGTACTTCAGTATAGAAGGAATCGTATACGGAATGATAAGCGATCCTGATCTTTAGAATATGGCGACCCGCGCATCGTACCTTCGTGCTGTGCGTACATGAATTCTTTCTGCTCTTGGAAGTTTTCTTAAAAACTACCTAAAGCAATAAAACAGTACTTTTCAGTGCTAAAATTAAAAACGGTACTTTGCAGTGCTACTAAAACAGTACTTTTCAGTACTATTTTTTCTACTATTGATCCCTTTACGATCCTTGTTTGGACCCGTGCCTTCGATTTTTCGTTGGACCCGTTGGCGAAAGCTAGCGGTGGTAATCCTTCTTGGACACCGTCTTGGGAAAAAACCTCTCGAAGGTCACGGCTTTCTCGTTTATTAACTAAACATGGTATCAACAACTAACAAAAGGAAGGGTGAATCTCTGAATTCACTACTTCCTTCCAAAAAAGTGGGTTTTAAAACTGTCACTAATCGTGGCAAGAATAGAAGAAAGGACGCTTCCCCGGAATGCGAACTTTCTTCCAAGGGTGAAATGAATAATTGTATCGAAATGAGCAATCAGTTCGATGCTCTAGACAAATTTTCCGAACACCAAATCGAAGCAGCCTCTAGCCCAGGCTCTTTGATTCAAGTGAGGAAGCAAAGAGTGCCGCCTATCGTGGTCAGTTATTTCGAATTTGGGGGATTTAGGCAGGAGATCTTGAACTCCATTAGGGGAATCAAGGTTTCCTTCCAAATCACAAAGAAAGGAGACTGTCGCGTTTTGCCGGAAACTCTTAAAGATCGTGAACTTCTTCTCAGACATCTTGAAGAGAAGAAGCACAAATTTTTTACTTATGACGACAAAACTGAACGTTTGTTCGAAGTTGTCTTGAAAGGTCTCTCAAGTGACTATAAGTCACCTGAAGAGATCAAAAATGGAATAAATGATTTATTTGGATTTTCCCCAGTCCAAGTAATTATTATGAAAAAGAGAACCCAATCTGGCATTGTTTGGAAAGGGCTTTCTCAAGAATATTATTTAGTTCACTTTAACAAAAAAGATCTAAATAATATAAAAGCTTTAGAAAAAGCAAAACTTATATTCGATGTCCGTGTGACATGGGAACATTTCCAGAAACCTGGAGGAAATTACCAGAACCCCACTCAGTGCCGTCGGTGCCAGAAGTGGGGTCATGGTACAAAAAATTGTCGCATGGATGCTAAATGCATGATTTGCGGAGGTTCTTCTCACGCTAAGGACGCATGTCCTGTGAAAGAAGATACCAGAAAGTTTGAATGCGCCAATTGCAAGGTCCCTCATAAAGCTACCCAGACAACCACAATGCACGTATAATGAAATCACCTTTTGCGTTGTCCAAGTTTTCCGTCTGTAAACCAGTTAAATAGTTAGTTAATGTCTTTAGTGTTGTAAAATTTGAATTGTAAAATGTGTCTGTTTGTTGAATAATTTTTAGGAAATTGATGAAGACCAAATATTTGACCCAAATCCATGAAACAAAACCACCAGACAAAGAACAAAATTTTCTGTAATAGTGTCTTTTCGTTAAAATTATGTATGTAACGTTGTCCAATTTGTTCCTTTAGAACCCTTGAAAAAGATTGAAAATACAATCGAAACGTTGGGCGTAGAAGAAATATTTTAGTTCTGATTGCCGTTGAGACTGAAAGCCGCTAAGAAAATCCCCGGTGTCTTTTGCGTTATGCGATGCTTATATGTGCAATGTTTCACGCATAAGATGTCGTGAAAAGGCCTTATACGTACAAAAGTGGAGGCGATATATGTGCATATTTCATATGATGAAAGATAGCATGTAATGCGAGTGTGTAAATTTTATTGCGAAATAATCTGTACTCTTATACGACTTAATTTATGATTTATTTATTTGACAGCTGCTACGGATTGATCCGATTTACTTTGTACGAGTATATGGGACGAAACAAAATGTACATATGAACTCATAAAATAGCGTTCTATGCGAGGAAACTCATCGATGAAACGATTTCATCCACCATTTAGTACGGATGTGATGCAATTTATATGAGTAGACGACTTTGTTCGTAACCTGTTATGCGACTTCTGGTTGTCTGGGTAACTTTTGGGAATGCCCTTCACGCAAGAGAGTCGTTGAGGCTCGTGCCAGGCAGATGAAGGATAATATCCGTTACGATAACGGTCATTTCCGGAATTTGCCTGGTAGAGTATCGAACAATGCTCATTTTTCAGCTAACGATCGCTTGATTAGGAATCATACCTACCAAGAAGATCATAATCATGCTCATTCACAAATAAATTTTAATCCGTCGGGTAACCGTTCGAATCTTTCAATTTCGAATGTATCTATCCACGGTAAATCCTTTGCTGATATCGTAGCAGGTAATTTTAACTCCTCCCCTGTTCGTACTATGAGTACCCATTCTACTTGTTTAAAATCAAATGGAAAAAAAACCCTACCGCCACAGGTAATTCCTACTCGGCTTCTTCGTCTAACGAAAATTCCAATGGGAAATCATCAGATGTACCCACTTCAAGTGATATGTCTGCCTCTGATTTTAATTTTCTAACTGAACAATTGAATCTAATGATTGATGCAATGTTCAAAGCCACCACTATGACTGAAGCAGTCCAAGTTGGTGTCAAATATACAAATCAAATTGATATTGGATTACGTTTTTCTAATGGATCCAAATAATAATTTAAATATTTTAAATTGGAATGCTCGTTCTCTGAATGGTAAAGAGGACGAGCTGTTTAATTTTCTTACGGTTAATAACGTGCATATAGCAGTTATCACCGAAACGTATTTAAAACCTGGATCTAAACTCAAAAGAGATCCTAACTATCTTAGGCGTGTAAAACATCATCTGTTTTCGTCATTTGATACTAAAGTTTTTGAAACTTTAGGTGTTTCTGATGAAACACAGCTTGGTAAATATACTTTCATAGCTGCCTATTTGCCTTTTCAATGCTCTGGACAGCAAGTTAATTTGCTCCAAACTGACTTGCGAAAATTGACTCGAAAATAAGTCAAAAATTTTTGTCATTGGTGACTTTAATGCCAAACATCGGTCATGGAATAATTCTCAAAGTAATTCCAACGGCAGAATTTTATTTGATGAGTGCTCTTCAGGATATTTCTCAATTCAATACCCTGATAGCCCTACACGTTTTTCCTCTTCTAGAAATCCATCTACGATTGATTTGGTCTTAACCGACTCTAGTCATCTTTGTAGCCAATTAGTTACTCATGCTGATTTTGATTCTGATCATGTGCCCGTTACATTTCAAATATCCAATGAAGCGATTCTCAAACCTATCAGTTCCACTTTTAATTATTTACGAGCCGACTGGAATACATATGAAACGTATGTTGACTCTAATTTTGATGTTAACATTTCTTTAGAAACTAAACTTGATATTGGCAATGCTCTTGAAACTTTAACAAATTCCATTGTTGAAGCCAGGAGCATTGCAATTCCAAAATGTGAAGTAAAATTTGAATCCGTGATTATAGACGATGATCTCAAACTCTTGATCCGTCTTAAAAACGTGAGGAGAGGCAATTTCAACGCACTCGCGATCCTGCTATGAAAATTATATGGCAGGATTTGCAGAAAGAAATCAAGAAACGTTTTGCTCAATTAAGAAACAAAAATTTTGAAAATAAAATTTCTCAATTGGACCCTGGCTCTAAGCCCTTTTGGAAATTATCTAAAATCTTGAAAAAACCTCAGAAGCCAATACCGGCATTGAAAGAGGAAAACAAATTATTACTAACTAATTGCGAAAAAGCTCAAAAACTTACTATGCAGTTTGAAAGTGCGCACAATTTTAATTTAGGACTTACTAGTCCAATTGAAAATCAAGTTACTCAGGACTTCGAAAATATTCTCAATCAAGAACGTTTTCGAAAATGCTTGGGAGACTGATTTGGAAGAAGTGAGAACTATTATTAAAAAAATCAATAATATGAAAGCTCCTGGCGATGATGGAATTTTCTACATCCTCATCAAAAAATTTCCAGAAAGTTGCTTATCATTTTTAGTTGATATATTCAACAAATGTTTTCAATTAGCATATTTTCCTGACAAATGGAAAAATGCTAAGGTTGTTCCAATTTTAAAACCAGACAAAAATCCTGCAGAAGCTTCTAGCTACCTTCCAATCAGTTTGCTTTCCTCCATCAGTAAACTTTTTGAAAAGGTTATTTTGAACAGAATGATGGCCCACATCAACGAAAATTCAATTTATTCCAATGAACAGTTCGGATTCCGCCATGGACATTCGACCACTCATCAACTTTTACGTGTAACAAATTTGATCCGTTCCAACAAATTTGATCCGTTCCAACAAATCTGAAGGCTACTCTACTGGTCTTGCTCTTCTAGACATAGAAAAAGCATTCGACAGTGTTTGGCATGAAGGTTTGATCGTAAAATTAAAAAACTTTAATTTTCCAACATACATTGTTAGAATAATTCAAATTTATCTGTCAAATCGTACACTTCAGGTTAATTATCAGAACTCCAGATCTGAAAGACTTCCTGTAAGAGCTGGTGTTCCTCAAGGCAGCATTTTGGGACAAAATATTATACAATATTTTCACATCTGACTTACCTGAGTTACCTCAGGGATGTCAAAAATCTTTGTTTGCGGATGACACAGGCCTCTCCGCCAAAGGACGAAGCCTGTAGTCGATTGCAAAACAGTTTGGATATTTTTTCTTCATACTTGCAAAAATGGAATATTTCTCCTAATGCTTCCAAAACTCAACTAATAATATTCCCACATAAACCAAAAGCTCTTCATTTGAAACCTTCAAGTAGACATGTTGTCACGATGAGAGGGGTTCCAATAAATTGGTCAGATGAAGTTAAGTATCTAGGGCTCATGCTAGATAAGAATTTAACTTTCAAAAATCACATTGAGGGCATTCAAGCCAAATGTAACAAATATGTAAAATGTCTCTATCCACTTATTAATAGAAAATCAAAACTTTGTCTTAAGAACAAGCTTTTGATATTCAAACAAATTTTCAGGCCAGCCATGTTGTATGCTGTACCAATATGGACTAGCTGTTGTAATACCAGGAAGAAAGCTCTGCAGAGAATTCAAAATAAAATTTTGAAAATGATTCTGAGGCTTCCTCCCTGGTATAGTACCAATGAGTTACATAGAATATCCAATGTTGAAACATTGGAACAAATGTCAAATAAAATAATTAATAATTTCAGGCAAAAATCGTTACAATCTTCTATTGCCACGATTAATGCGTTATATGTTTAGGTTAAGTTAGGTTAAGTATATTGAAAACGTCTTTGTTTTTTCTTATAAGCAGGTGAAATCAACTCACCTGTAAAAAATCTGAACTGCTATGGCAAATGAAATGTAATATGTTGTTAACAGAATGTTAATAAAATCTTAGATTTGTTGTACCAAATTAGGATGATAGTGTTGTCTAATAACACAGAACAGCTAGACATAAGAAATAATGAATGTAAAAAAAAAAAGAATATGGCGACCAATATGGTGGTACAAATAATACCTGGCTTACAGCGTAACTAGGGAGCAGAACAGCGAAAAAAGACGCAGAGAGCAGCACGGTGCTCCCCTGACCGTAATTATAAAAATAAAAAAAATCTGCTCACCAGTCGATTTCCATAGCGTAACTGCATGTCTGGGCAAAATTAAAAAAAAAAATCGTAGGGCCTGTTTTTAAATTACGCCCTTTTGAATGTGTAAGTACACTAATTCAAAGGAAATCTGAGATATTTAAACGAGTTTTCATTGGCCGTGATTATCAGAATAGATATAATATACAAATTTGAATCAAAGTTGGTTTATATAGTTATTTGTAACTACTGGGAGGAGTTTTGAATGAGAAGATAGACGAAATTTGGAGTTACGTCCTTTTGGAAGCGTAACCATTGAAAACACTAATCTCCAATAGATTAATTAGGCAATTAGGCCCAAGGGTATAATTTTGGGCATATTCAAATGTTTTCAATGGCACATTGCACTCATATGCCGCCAAAGTATTTCACAGTCAACTGATTTTCCATAGGCTCAAGTGTTTTAAGGCATTACTGAGCTTATTTCACCATGTATCTAAATTAGTTCTTGTAGCACAATATTCTGGCTAGTTTGGTGAACCCATGTACTCACGATTCAGATTATTCCACATGCAATTGATTGTTACCTGTTGTACATCGAAGCGAAGTATACGTCAAGGAATACTTTACGAGTTAAGTTTTCGGTTATGGGTAGCAGTGTATGGAATAAAATAAAATTAACAACGTAGAAAGCAGCGATACAAAATGGAAGAAAACAATGCAAAGTTTAGAACATCCGTTGTTATACTGGAAAACTTTGTGAAGCTACTAAAGTATGATTTTTTTTTCGTTTGTGATAAGTCATATCAGCTGGTGAGTCTTTACTTCACAAGCACAGTCTGCGATCGAAAACAAACAAAAGTTTACATGGAAATCTTCAGTTTGTGTAGGATTGAAACCATATTCTGATAGGTAGACCATTAGGTTATCAACAAGGCCACAGAACAATTTACGTTTTTCCGGTAATCAAAACTTACGTAAAATCCACGAACAACTCTGTTTTATCCCTATTTTATATATCTTTTTAAAATTATACCCCTTGACTTTGAATTCCATCACCCCGAATACCCGAAGACCATCTCCACAAGTTCCAGTTTCTTGAATGGCATTTCTTTGAATTCCATTATCACGGGACAATGTCTTGCAAGGTAATTATTTATTCGGGACAATAGCATTCAGTGTAATAGTGCGTTCAGGGTGATGAAGCTCCAACACCTAACTACCAGTACATCTAGAGGCTGAAATTGACGAAGTACATGAGCATTTCCCTCACCTGATGTAGTTGCTTGATGTAGTTCTGGGGGAGATAGAGGCATAGAGAATACATTCAGGTCTCCTATAAGATACATGGAAGTTTGTACAAAAGTCTTCGCAAAGATTTTACATAAGTCTTTGTTAAAGACCTTTTTTGCCTTTAAGCATAAGCATAGATGATCGTACAATTCGTAGTTGCTACTCCGTGATTGACCAGAACAATCGAAGTTGCAAAGGGAATTAATGAATGGAGCTTGGGATTAGCTTACAATTCTTCAATGTGCACAAATCGAGAGCTCAAATTTAAAAGTCAATAACGGCGCCGGCCACGTCCTTACGGTCATCGGGGAAGGGAAGGAATGTTAGTGTGACTACCGTTGTTACTAGAGACCGAGATCACCTCTGCATCTCCACGGTTGTCATGGAGAGGATATTGGGTTAGTGGGTAAGGTATAGATCTGGGAGTCACCAATGTTTGGTGATGCGATCCATGATATAATCACGCCTAACCGGATTCGCGAAATAATTCGATAATCGCATTAAACGCCGAACAAGTGTTCGTCACTCGTCCACGCAAGAGCAAGCGACGCGATCAATAGATCAAACACTACTAGCGATCCGAGGCGCTTTTTCATTTCTCTGAGCGAACGACGCGCGACAAGTTTGATCCTGCCCCCATCGCCCGCCCCCGCAGAAGCAAGCGTCAAGGTCGAAGGATCAAACACTACTAACGAACCGATCACTTTTTCACCGCTTCACTACCGACGCTCGACATGTTTGATCCTGCCCTCATCACCCGCCCCAGCAGGAGCAAGCGTCAAGGTCGAAGGATCAAACACTACTAACGAATCGATCACTTTTCCACCGCTTCACTACCGACGCGCGACATGTTTGATCCTGCCCTCATCACCCGCCCCAGCAGGAGCAAGTGTCAAGGTCGAAGGATCAAACACTACTAACGAATCGATCACTTTTCCACCGCTTCACTACCGACGCGCGACATGTTTGATCCTGCCCTCATCACCCGCCCCAGCAGGAGCAAGCGTCAAGGTCGAAGGATCAAACACTACTAACGAACCGATCACTTTTCCACCGCTTCACTACCGACGCGCGACATGTTTGATCCTGCCCTCATCACCCGCCCCAGCAGGAGCAAGCGTCAAGGTCGAAGGATCAAACACTACTAACGAATCGATCACTTTTCCACCGCTTCACTACCGACGCGCGACATGTTTGATCCTGCCCTCATCACCCGCCCCAGCAGGAGCAAGTGTCAAGGTCGAAGGATCAAACACTACTAACGAACCGATCACTTTTCCACCGCTTCACTACCGACGCGCGACATGTTTGATCCTGCCCTCATCACCCGCCCCAGCAGGAGCAAGCGTCAAGGTCGAAGGATCAAACACTACTAACGAATCGATCACTTTTCCACCGCTTCACTACCGACGCGCGACATGTTTGATCCTGCCCTCATCACCCGCCCCAGCAGGAGCAAGCGTCAAGGTCGAAGGATCAAACACTACTCTGTTAAAGACCTTTTTTGCCTTTTGGTACAAAGTAGAGTCATGCTGAAGGTGTCTTAATTCAATTCCCGATCAGTCCAGGATTTTTTTTTGTAATGGACATTTCTTTTATTTCTCTGGGCATAGATGTCAACATACTTATACACACAAATGCCAAATGGAAACTTTGGCAAAGTAAGCATTTAATTAATAACTGTGGATGTAACCATAGAACACTCTGAGAAACAGGCTTGGTCCCAGATATTTCTGTCTTCATAAGAAAAATCCGCTAAATGTTTCACACGGCCCTCCACGGAAATCTTCATGACTACATAGAGTTTTTTTTTACTTATCTCGTTTATTTGACAGGCTTGGGCGCCGTATGACATAACAGAGCCGAAATCTTTTCTTTCTTACATTAATTACATTTTAAAATTTAAATTAATTGAAAAAACTATGTTAGTTTGGGGAAGTTTCAAGGTTAGGGAAAGGAAAGGAAAAGATTTTTCGGGATTTCTTAAGCTACCCAGACCACTAAGCTAATGAACCTTGATGGGACAGGATGTCCAGATGTGTAATGAAACTAAACAGAAAGGGTTTGTGGGAGACACGACGAGAAGACGATAATTTGAAGTATATTGATACGCTTCAAAAACAATTACATTGATATATTCAAAATCAAGGCCAGTTTCACTCAGCTCAGATCTGATGCGACGATACTCACCGCATCCCTATACAACATGTTCGATATCCTGGAAAGCCACGCCACAAACACAGATATTGCTTTCTGAGAGCCCAATTTGGCGTATATGCGTGTTTAACGAATGGTGATTGGACATAAGCCGACACATGACATGAATGAAATCATGGCTCATGCCTTATCCCTTAAACCATGTTTTTTTCAACACCTGTGGAAATATGGAATGCAGCCATCTACCCATTTCTCCATCTCTCAATTTATGTTGCCAGCTGATCAAGGTCTCCCGACGGGCCAATGCAAAAAAAAAAATCATCGAAGGCGATTTGACGCTCGTAAACATCGCCTTCTTTAGCGCCTACCTTAGCCAGAGAGTCCGCTTTCTCATTGCCCGAAATGGAGCAATGGAAAGGGACCCAAGCTAGGGTGGGTGGGTGTAAGAACGATTTGATAAAGCACTCAATGCTTGGCGTATCCCATTCAGGAAGTACGCTGAGCGCTTCACCGGTTTCATTGACCGAACAGTCTCCAGCGAGCTTAGACTGTCGGAAAAAATGAAGAAGTGCTCGGGTGGGAGAGGACTGATGTACTCAAAGGTGTACTGTATAGCTGCTAGTTAAGCAGCATATACAGAACATGGCTTTTGAAGCATGAAGGAGGCGCTATCGGAAAGAAACGTTGTAAACATCAAAACCAGTGATATCATCCGTTTTTGACCCATCAGTGGAGAACTGTCGGTTCTCGCTAACATGATACTAACAGATACACAATGTGTTTCCCTCAGGTGCATTTGGCGTCGAACCAGACCCCGAGATATTTAGAAGACATGCTATGAGTGATTTTCTTACCCATGAGTGTAAGCGGAAACTTGGTAGGTGTTACGACCCCTCGGTCGGCGCATCTCACGACACTGAAACTTCGAGTATCATGTTGGTCAGCTGTGGTAAATATGACCCGTCAAACCGACAGGGCATGGGACAAAGCGGAACGTCAATCACCATGACTGGCAGTCGTAGAAAGCAACACCATTAGAAGAAAGATCGAGTGAATTGATGCCAATTTAAAGTCTCGGTGTATCCTTATTTTTATATCAGCTATTAGTATCAAAACTAGGAGCAGCTTACTTAATAAGGTTGTGTGAATTTGTTATAAACAGCCACGAATTTGAGTCCTAATCATATTTTTTTTAGGATAACCTGTAATACAGAAAAAATATTTCAATTAGGCCACAAGTCGCATCGAGAAAGCTATAAACTTCATTATATTGTATTATCTACAGTTTGCGGTAAGGCAAACTAACTAGTTATATTGTCAATTACGTAACAATAAGATACAATTTGTTATGCAGGGTACGTCGTTTGCTACCCGAGAACTCATTCTAGCCTTTGAACCTCGTAAAGAGCGGATCTCCCTTCATTAGTTTCGCCTAGAGTGTAGAAACAACAATTTTTGTTCAGAATTAAAGCACTAAACGTAAGTTGAATTCAAGATTTAATAATTCTACTTCTCTAATGAATTTCATAACTTATAGGAAGTTTTTAATATACCTTTGCCGTTATTAAAAAACTTGGAAATCGTCTTTATTCTGAGTTGGCTGCTCGCCAACAGTAGGTTTGTGTTTCTTTGAAAAGACAACCATCTTAGTTTTTTTCCGTAGAGAATTCGATACCCAACCTTAAGGCCCAAGTAGACAAATTGTCCAGAGTATCTTGTAAGAGTCCTTGAAGTTCGGCTGCTGTTGGTCCTGTGACAGAAACAACACAGTCGTCTGCAAGCTGTCTTAACGAGCAATTTTCCATAGACATTCATCGATGTCTCTCACGTAAAAGTTATAAAACAGGGGACTCAGATATGAGAGACAGACTACATAGAGTTCTCCGCAAAGTTTATCTTAGAAGTCTCCACAGAAGCTCGAACAGAAAATTATACAAAAGTGTTCACAGATTCGTTCACCGAATTTTTCACAAATATCTTCACAAAGGTTAATGCAAAAGTCAACAACGAATTAACCACAGATGATTCAATAGAAGTATGGTAAATTATTCAGGTGATTTTAAAACCTTTTCGAATCCCGTGATTCCAAAGAACAGTAAACTCAAAAAAGTTGAGAACTTTCATAGCGCCCGTAGTGGTGGAGATCCCACGCCCGTAAAAAAATCGGATCTTGCCCAAAATCGGTCCACCCGGCTATGGCTGGAAGCGTGCAGCAATAAACGGTCGTAAAATTCAAATTTCGGCTGCCAACCATTGCACTTGGAGGGGTATTTATCTTCCGACAGGAACTCAACGTTGACTCCGAACATCGTCTCAATAGTCAGTTTTCGGTGGGGAAAGCCATAAAAATTCGACTATGAAGTTGCCAGTTGCAGAGTTATGAAGTTCAACAATCCCAGAAGTGGTGGCCCGCAGTCGGCGGCGGCCGGCTCATTAAATTATGAAATCTCATTCTGATTGAGGGCTGATTTATGGTCGTTTTATGGTCTGGTGAAAAATTGGTGGTGCTGTGGGCTCCTTGCTGAGCTGCTAGGTTTATAAAAATAGCGGTTTTGGTGCAATAAAGCTCTCATTAAATAGATAAAAAAGCATATTTAATAACATTGTAGCTTTTATTGTGGTCTTGATAGCTGAAGTTTGATATATTGATTGACTGGAAATCATTGTTAAACTAGAGATATTCTAGACTTTCTATTTCCGAACATTTTAGCTTTGGTAAAGAGGCATGTGTAGTCGTACAGGTAAGTGAGATGAGAAACTATTCTCGCATAACTTATGATCTCGCCCTAAAAGCCATTGGTAACCATGTGTGTAGCTCATTGTTTCTGAGCATTTGAATGGATTTACACGTTAATCAACAACTCTATGGTGAAGCTCATTGTTTCTGAGCATTTGAATGGATTTACACGTTAATCAACAACTCTATGGTGAAGAAAGGATCATTATCTACCTACCAGTGATGTTGGTTTGGATGTTTATTCCTTCACTTGCTCAGAAACAACGAGCTACACACATGGTTACCAATGGCTTTTAGGGCGTTATCTCAGAGTATGCGAGTATTGTATAATATTGGTCCCAAAATGCTGCCTTGAGGAACACCAGCTCTTACAGAAAGTCTTTCAGACATGAAGTTCTGATAATTATCTTGAAGTGTACAACTAACTTCAGATCATACTCAAAATGTATATTGCAAAATTCAAGTATTTAATTTTATAATCAAGCCTTCATGCCAAGCGCTGTCGAATGCTTTTCCTATGTCTAGAAGAGCAAAACCAGTAGAATAGCCTTCAGATTTGTTGCAACGTATAAAATTTGTTACACGTAAACGGAAAAAGAAGTGACCTTTTAAGAAGCTCTTTCCCAAGTTTACCATACTATATCAGAAAGATTACCATCGCTAGCTTTCGCTAACGGATCCAACGAAAAATCGAAAAACAGAAATAATTTGTGTACGTAAAGCAAAAAGCAATGATTCGCTTTGTATTATCAAAATTTTGATTAAACCATTCTTCGGCTTACCACGCTGGTGTGGAATAGAGAATTTCGTTTGTACGATTAAAATTCAACCCCAATCCAAAACCAATCAATAAAGCGCTGATCAGCACAATCCTTCGATAATATAAATCAGTCAGCAGTCATTCGGACTAAACCAATGACCAACGCATTTTCAACTCATTTCGACCGGAATCAACCAAAACAAAAACACCCTTGTCCCCAACTCATTCCCTGTTCCAACTCCACTCGAGGATACCCCAATCAAACAGGGGAGAGTTTCAAATAATCACAACAACTCTGTATACAAATCCCAGTGGCACCAGTTTTCCCTTTCCTCACCGCACCATCAACTGAGCAATGATTGTGGACCGCAATAATTTTGAAATAAAATTTTGATTGCTTTTTGAAACAAATAAAAGGTGAAACTTTTGGCCTGATTCACCGGAGCAATCGAATCGATTGTGCCCGGAAGAAATTGGCCACCGGAAAAAGGGGACCAGGGGAATCCAGGGCTGGTAGCGATTAAATGTTCAGGAAATAAGAACTTTACAGACCTCGTGCCTGAAAGAAGAGATCAAAAAGGAATCAAACAGATATTTTTCAAAATGAGACCGAACAGGATTTTTTTCGTAATCGAAATTTTTCAATAAGGTCCTCAAGAATATATCCAAGAATGTCTGCAAGGAATTCTAAAATAAATTCTTCATAAATAATTGGATTGATTTCTTAAAAAAAAGAAATCCAGAAGGCAATTCAAAAAAGAATTCAATGAATCTCTGTTGCAGAAAATGGTCGAGAAATATTTAGACTAAGAAGAGGAAAAGTATTCCCTAGCTCAAATGTTGGAATCTCTGGTGGACGACAGTTCCTTAAAGAGTTCTTAACATTCTGTCTGTCCGAAAAAAAAGTGACGTTGTCTGTACCTAGGGGTCATTTTGACCGCAAATTGAAATCGTGAAATTTGAACGGATTTCTTCATTTTTCTGTAGTTTTGGAATGATTTTTTTTTTTAGTTTTACTAAGAGTATTGAGAAGATTGATGCTTCAGGAGCTTCAAGGGAGCTTGGGATTCTTACCCTTTCCAAGCGAAACTCGTGCATTTAGCAGTATGGAATACCACCTTTTAGCACTTCCTTCGGGACGTGTTCAAGCGTCTGATCAGTCTGACCAGGGCCTTAAACATGGTCTACCTAGGATGTGGCGGGGGTTCATCAGTGGGCTTTGGTGAATCTCTACAGAAAAAAGCATATCAGCAAGTAGGCCTGAACACACGACCTGGTACTGCTTTCAAATTACCTTAGCCGTCTGGAGTGCCAACCGGCACATCAGGATGGATGCCAGTAAAATCCTGATAATGATATACTGGTCACAGTGCAGAACAACGGACAGGACACAGAATAAGGATTATAAACTATATTGCGACACCGAGCTGACAGTCGTGTTATTTTATTCCCCGATTAAGGATGGGTGATACCAACTTGAAACGGCAAGTAGGCTAATGGTTCGACTGCCCCCGTCCCGACAAAACCTTGACAGGCCTCTGGATACGTTCAGAACCCGTCCATCTTAAGTGATGAGTACTAGGCTCGGACGACCAAACCCCGATCTACGCCGGTCCGGCTCTGAACACGATTCTCATAATGGATCGTGTCAACCTTTGCATGGCCTCCCTGCTTGCATAGATAACCATGGGATCATGCGAGGCGGCGACGTATGGCGGGAAATGATAGCGGCCCAGAGGGGGGGACCCGCCGAAGAGGCCAAGAGTATCACAAGGAGATGCAAGACCGGGTGGTTCGAAGAAACACAAGGATACTCGCGTCAACGAGTCAGGCCCAGCGAACGCAGCAACCAAGGAAGGCAACAATACTCCATGGGAAATCGTCAAGGCAAACAAACAAAACCTCTACAAGGGCCGGAAGAGAGGCGAGGCGCTTATAGTCAAGGCAAACGTTGACTCATACGAGAAGGTTCTCCGTGCAATGCGGACAAGCCCGGATCTCGAACAGCTAGGTGCAGACGTGCGGAAAGTCAGGCACACCCGCACTGGAGATATGATCCTGAAGCTTAAAAGGGACCCAATGGCCATCAGCTCTTCCCACAAAGAGCTCACCGAGAAAGCCATGGGTAATACGGCAGAAGTGAGAGCCGTGTGTCCGGAGGCGGTCCTTGAATGCAAGAACTTGGTCGCAATCTCTACGGACGAAGATGTAAAGCTTGCCATGAAAGAGCAGTGCGAGCTAGGGGAAGTGCAGATGCAGATCTGCATAAGGAAGGGGCCATCCGGAATGCTAATGGCATCAATTAGTTTGAACTGGCGAGTGAGTGAGGAGTATACGGACAGTGACCACCAAGCGCTTCCGTACAATATTGGTAGCGGACGGCAGTTGGAAGCGCGTGCGATTCCATTAAAGGAGCGGAGGTGCAAAACGTCGTAGTTTGACAAGGAGGTTGAAGGTTGGGGCGCAATGCTCAGCACTTTACTGCGAATGAGCCGACAGCGGCATTAGCAAGAGCGTGCGATGCAACCATGCAGAGGGAAGGTAAACCAGACGGTATCTCCAACGTAGCTCTGAAAGCAGCAATTTAAGAAATCCCGGATATGTTTAGGATGGTGCTGCAAAACTGTATCGATGATGATATCTGCTGCTGAAATCATGCAATCCTTTTGGGGATCGTTCAGCATATAGACCGATATGTCTGCTGTACACAGTTGGGAAAGTGCTGGAACGAGTAATCCTAAACAGGCATACGAAATACACGGAGGGAGAAAACGGCTTGTGCAACATGCAGTTCGGCTTTCGGAAAGGTAGATCCACCGTTGATGCTATCCAAAAGGTCGTGGATGCTATGGAGACGGCGCGGAAGCAAAAAAGGAGAGGCAATCGGTACTGCGGAGTGGTCACTCTAGACGTGAAAAATGCCTTCAACAGTGCCAGAGCTATTTTAAAAATCGTACATTGATCTACGAAAGAGACGCTGGGAAAGGTGCACAACAATCACGGCGGGCTTCCCACTGGGTTCTAATCTTGGACCGACCGTCTGGAACACTATGTATGACGGAGTGTTGAAGCTGAGCTTCCTCCAGGAAGTGAAGATCGTCGACTTCGCGGATGACGTGGTGCTCGTAGTCATCGGCGAATCACTAGAGGAAGTAGAGATACTTGCTACTGAGGCAGTAGCACCGAGGAAGTATGGATGCGAGGGAAGCAGTGTCTGTTAGTCCATCACAAAACCGAAGTAGTGATGATAAGCAACCGAAAGGCAGTGCAGCATGCGAGAATCTCGGTTGGACAGTGTACCATCGACTCAAAGCGGGAAGTCAGACACCTGCGAGTGATGATCGATGATCCGCTGAGCTTCAACAGCCATGTCGATTACGCATGTAAGAGGACCGTGAAAGTGATATCAGCTCTATCCCGGATCATGCCTAGCAATACAGCGATCAGTAGCAACAAGAAGAGACCACTGGCGAGCGTGTCGACGCTGATACTCAGATACGCTGGCCCCGTGTGGGTGACAGCACTGCAGACGAAGAGGAACCGCTCCCGGCTGAACAGTACATTCGGACTGATGGTCATGCGTGGGACGAGTGCGTATCGTAGGATATCATAGGAGGCAGATTATGTGATTGCAGTATTGATCTCTATAAGCCTTCAGCTCTGAAGAGGACAGTTAGTGCTACAGGGACCGTGGCACGCGGGGAATTCGCAAAAAAACCTGAGGTGAAACCATGAGGAAATGTAGAAAGGACCCACCGACTAATTTCGTGCATGTCGATGTGGGTAAACAGAAAACACGGAGTAGTGAATTTCCACTTGACGGCTGTCATGGGAGCATATAAAGGAGACCAGACCGACTAGAGTGGGTGTAGCCTAGTATCGATAATAAGTCGTTGAGGCACCTGCAAACTAGAGAGCACTTGACCAACCAACATCGCGTCCTCCGCCGAGGACTAGCTGAGAAGATCGTGAAACAGCACCGCCAAATGTTCTTCGGGGCGTTTGTAAACCGGAAGCTTCTTTCCACCGGAATCGCAGGACCGACCTCGGCATCTGCCCGGATGGCATCGGTTCCGGAAATCATCCGCCGTCGGGGAAATCTTCATCGTAGTAGGATAGACCCACCGTCGGGGACTATTCTGAGTAGTCCAAAGCGGGTCATCGGCTTAAGTTGTCGGTTCACCAGTGAACTGGAAGTCATCTTCCGACAGGAATCACTGGATCCACCTCAACACTTCCCCGGTCAGCAGCAGTGAAGCGGGACCAAACGCGTAACGTTAACGGTTTCGGGAGATATTCATACGTCGAGAACTTTCCGCTGGAGTAGACTAGCTCCACCGTTGGGAACTATGCCAAGTAGCACCGATTGGGTCGTCGGAGCGCCAGTAAACCGGAAGCTACCGGAATCGCTGGACCAAACCTCGGCTTCCTACTGGTCAAACCAGGAGAGCTCGAGAATCAGTGGATTATCAGTAGGCGCAGAAGTTGCGCAGGGCTCTGGCGAAATACCAGCCTCAAATGCGTCGCCGCAGAGCAACGAAGCGTAGCAGTCACAGAGCCTCAAATGCAGTATGAAACGACTAAGGGAAGTGCATGAGCACAAGATGCACATGAGTCAAACGCAGAAAGTGGAGCAAGAAGCATTGCTGACGAATTCCATGAAGAATGAGTCGAATAAAATAAAAATCGTACTCGATAATCTTCAATTTGGATTCAATTTTACACATGTGTATGGTATGGTAGAATAAGTGTTTTCCGTAGAAAAATTGATCATTTCGACTCAAGAATAGCTTTTGAAAATGGCCTATAAATTTTTGCATGTAATTTATTTGAAAAATTCTAACTCCAAAACTGATGATTTTAGAAAAAAAAAGTTCCATAAAGAAGTTGTAGTGAACCGTTTGGACTATAAAAAAATATATACTGAAAATATATTTTATTTATTTTCATCAACAATTCCAGAATAAAAGTAAAAATCACACGAAAACTTCTTATTATTTTTGTTTATTTTCACCGTAGAATCTTGATAGTAAACAGATGTTTGGAACAAAGTTTCATGATGGAGAATTTTTTTATAAAAAAGTTTTTCTAAGTACAACTTTTGGCCGATTTTCAAAGTTTTGAATTTTTGTCAAAATATTTATGTTCTGATAATGCATTAATAATATTTAAATTATATTTAACCATAATGATGATCCTGATCACTTCTTTTGAAGTAACCATTTCCAAATTATCTAAAGGTTTATGTAAAAATGTTATAAATTGAATAATAATATAGGCCATTTTCATTAGAAATTCGTGATTCTTCATCTAGAAAAATAAGTAAGTGAAAGGAAATATGGTCTTCACTCTAAAAAAAAAACGTAAAATTATTGATGAAGAATTTTGAGTAACTAATTAAAATGGCCTATTTTTATATTTAAACAATATTTTTTGCATTGAACTTGATATAATTAAAAAATGGCTACTTCTAGAGAAGCTAGTTACATAATCATTATGGTTTGAAAACTGTCTTTTTTATTAAAAATTTCTCCACCATGAAACATTGTCCCAAACATGTGTTCTATGGTAAAAATTACATAAAAAAGAAACATGATGTTTTTAATTAACTCTCAAACCCCCAACGTCTGACTTTTCATTTAAAATGAACTTTAAAAAATCATAACTTGGCCAATTATTAATCAATTTTGGATCTTTTGGTCTCAAACAAACCGCGTACTCCTCAAGATTTATTGTGTTCCGGAAGAAATGGGATTGGCCACTTGGTTCCGGAGTTATTCCGGATTCAAATGGGGTATATTCGTTCCGGAAGTGATAGTTCCCTTAGATTTTTCAAGATAAGCGGTGAAAAAATTATTCATTGTGTACTTTCTATAAGTAAAAAGCTGCCAGAAGGTCGAATGACATTGGTTCTCATTGAATCTGGCCATTTCGGATACCCGGTCACCTGGCACCGGTTCTTGAATGTACCCAGAGAGGACATTTTCTGAAACTCAAAGAATACTACCGTGCGACGGCTCAAAATTCCTGATTTTTTATCCGGAACATCATAGATATACTGCCAAAGACCAATATGAGGTTCTGGCCACATCCGAATACCCCGGAATCGGTTCCGGTGGGGCGTCAGTGGGACACTTTTGCAATCTTACTCACTCATATCGTACGACGGCTCAAAATTCATGATTTTTTATCCGGAACATCATAGATATAATGCCAAGACCAATATGAGGTTCTGGCCACATCCAGATACCCCGGAATCGGTTCCGGTAGGGCCTCAGTAGGACACTTTCGTAATGCTACTCACTCATATCGTGCAACGGCTTAAAATTCATGATTTTTTATCCAGAATATCATAGATATAATGCCAAAGACCAATATGAGGTTCTGGCCACATCCGGATACGCCGGAATCGGTTCCGGGAGGGCCTCAGTAGGACACTTTCGTAATCCTACTCACTCATATCGTGCGAAGGCTCAAAAATTATGAATTGTCATCATGAACATCATAGCTATATTGCCGTGGACCAATATGAGGTTCTGGTTACATCCGGATACCCCGAATTGTTTATTCAACAGCATCACTCCATAAATCAATATAAAGGTTCTGACTAGATACTTGAAATCTTAGCGAAATGCTAAGGCTGGTTCGAAGGAAACAGAACCTGGACTAAGACACAGAGCCTGAACGCGGAAGCAGTACCTCTTCGTGGAGATATAGCCAGGAGGCTGAGCTGTAGTCTGGAGGAAGAGTTAGCATGGACGAAAATCTAATATAGATTTGAAGGTCACTACGCGTTGAACAAATTCAGCGTGATGCGAATGCTGACTCATCTAAGGAACTGGTCAACAGTGTTGGAAGGAACTTGGTAGTCTGGAGAAATTGATGCTAGGTGAATTTGGTTGGGAGGAGCTCACGGAAGAGCTTGGCCACTAATTTCAATACTGTCGATAGCAACTATAATAAGGGATACAAGGTGTAAAAAATGGCTTCATATAAAGGACGAATACAAATTAATAAAATGATGTAATTTATGAACCAGCATCAAAGCTTAACAAATGATAAAGAATTTCATCATATGACTTTCAAAGACATTTTCAAATTTCTTTATTATTTAAATTTGGAGCACTTCTGCCACAAGATTAACTGATATTCTAAAAATAAAATTATATTTTTCTTTAGTCAATTGCATCAAGCTAAACAATAAATTGTATAAGAATGTATTTAGCATTGCGAACGAATTCCAAAAAACGACATGTTGTCATAAAGGATATATAGGATGAAATACAGTGAAACCTCCATGAGTCAATATTGAAGGGACCATCGACTAATGGAAATATCGAGTCATGGAACAGAAATCCTTTGGAAAGCAGTTTCGAGGGACCATCATAGTAACCATGAAATTTTGTTTCTAGTATGGTTCCATGAGTCGATATCGAGTCATGGAACATCGACTCATGGAGGTATCACTGTAGTCAAAAGAATTTGTAGCGAACATGTCTTAGAATTTTCTCTAAATATTTAATTTTTTCAACAACATTTATGAAAGGGCTCTATAAAATTTGATAAGGTTCCAGAACCTCCAGAAAAAAATCATGTTGCCAATATCGAACCGTGTCAAAATCAAACAGTTGTTTTTAATCATACTTTTGTATTCATAAACACGGATTAAATTTAACTATGTATTTTGAAAAAAAAGACACAAAGAAACATTAAGATAACCAAGATCGGAGACTAACCCATGATGTATTTTTTTTTTGTATAGAAATTTCAGTACAAGTCGGACTCGATTATCCGGGATTCAATTATCCGGAATTTTAGACTCGATTATCCTGAGTACGATATTTGATATTCTTGAATTTCAGCATTTGTGCATAAATTTGAGATAATTTAGTATTGCACTATACAATATGAATGGTTCAGCAGTTTTGAACGTATGTAAGAAAAGGGGGTTTGAAAAAGTTTTTTTTTTGTGTAAGTTGGTCAAAAAATGTTTTTTCTTCTCAAGACCCCCAAATGTTCCTAGAAATAATATCTTGCTACGCCACTGCATCATATAAATATAATAACGGATGAAAAATATTTGAGCTCTTTATTCGCAGATTTAAACTTTTTTTTAGTGATTCGATTATCCGGAGGATTCGATTATCCGGAGGATTCGATTATCCGGAGTGAAAAACAATCGATACTCGAGTCCGATCTGTAGTACCAATTGATAATTTAGTTGCATTGTGTAATGAAAAACAAACTAATCTTAATATGTCTGTAGATTCAAATACAGATCGAATCGCTAAAGCAACATTTAAATCCGCGATAAAAGAAATAAAATAAAAACACGGTTTTTTATCGTGTTTTTTTTATGTTGACAAAAACGGTTAGCCAGAAATGTCATATGGACTTATCGATATGGATCCAAAGCTATCTCAATGGATTCAACGAAGATTACACAGAGTGCATATGAGTCTTATCAGAACGATCTGGAGTAATCGCATGTTACCAGAATATTATATTGATCCATGGCATAATAGCTATGATGTTCCGGACAAAAAAAAACATGAATTTTAAGCCGTCGCACGATATGAGTGAGTAAGATTACAAAAGTCTCCCACTGAGGCCCTGCCGGAACCAATTCTGGGTATCCGGATGTGGCCAGAACCTCATATTGGTCTTTGGCATTATATCTATGATGTTTCCGATAAAAAAATCAGGAATTTTGAGCCGTCGCACGATATGAGTGAGTAAAATTACAAAAGTGTCCCACTGAGGCCCTACCGGAACCGATTCCGGGGTATCCGGATGTGGCCAGAACCTCATATTGGTCTTTGGCATTATATCTATGATGTTCCGGATAAAAAATCAGGAATTTTGAGCCGTCGCACGATATGAGTGAGTAAGATTGCAAAAGTGTCCCACTGAGGCCCCACCGGAACCGATTCCGAGGTATCCGGAGGTGGCCAGAACCTCATATTGGTCTTTGGCAGTATATCTATGATGTTCCGGATAAAAAATCAGGAATTTTGAGCCGTCGCACGGTAGTATTCTTTGAGTTTCAGAAAATGTCCTCTCTGGGTACATTCAAGAACCGGTGCCAGGTGACCGGGTATCCGAAATGGCCAGATTCAATGAGAACCAATGTCATTCGACCTTCTGGCAGCTTTTTACTTATAGAAAGTACAGAATGAATAATTTTCTTACCGCTAATCTTGAAAAATCTAAGGGAACTATCACTTCCGGAACGGATATACCCCATTTGAATCCCAAATAACTCCGTAACCAAGTGGCCAATCCCATTTCTTCCGGAACACAATAAATCTTGAGGAGTATGCGGTTTGTTTGAGACCAAAAGATCCGAAATTGATTAATAATTGGCCAAGTTATGATTTTTTAAAGTTCATTTTTAATGAAAAGTCAGACGTTGGGGGTTTGAGAGTTAAATAAAATTTTAAGTTTTATTTTTGAACTTTTCATGGAAAAACAAAAAAACATTTTTTCAGTGGATATTTTTCTTGTAGCTCAAAAAGTTTACTGCATATTTTTTCATTTTTCAGAACATTTTTCTCTAAAATAAAGATGTTCGGGGTTAGAATTTTTCGAATAAATTGCATGCAAAAATTAATAGGCCATTCTCAAAAGTTATTTTCGAGGCAAAATTATCGATTTTTCTATGGAAAATACTTTTGTACCATAGTAAAAACATGTGCAAAGTTTATTGCAAATCTAAGATGGTCGAGGGATTTGACAGGGAATTCGTCTGCTTATTATCACAATAGCTTCCCCCATGAAGTAATGCTAAGAGACAGTTCCGGGGGGAATGGCTCGCGTGCGAAAGTGGATTTTGTCGGTAGTGGAAGTTCCGAGTTCGACACTTTGGCGCACGATGGATTCGATGGGACCAGCCTACATATAGAATGTGATCGCTGGGTTAGTTCGTAAAAAGCAATTTACCACCATCTATAACAAAAAAAACCAACCCCTCCCCCAAATTATGGACAATTTTTTGGGAGAGTATTTGTGTAACGCAACAATATGTGCATTCTATTGTATCACATACCATTAAAGAGGAGCTAAATCAACGATCAGTAAGCAGTGCTGAGGATTGTAATAGTAGTAGGCTTGTGTTTCGAGAAAATCACGTGGCTCTCTCATTACAGTAGCTCAAAATATGTGAATCTCATTAAATAGCCTATTTTTGGTGCGTGAATTTTATAAATCTGTAGTCTCATCATAGGCTGTTAATGCGGGAAATGCAGCGGGAAATAGAACATTTTCCTACAGTAATTTTAGGTTGCCCTTAGCAACGGATGTTTTACAATTTTCAAGGCTTTTTGTCTACAGCAGCGATGAGTGTGAGTTTCACTGGCTTCGCTTACTGTGATTTGCTTTACTTGGCTACTGTAGAGTGAATTTCAAGATTTTTTCCAACCCTGTCAGTAAGCTCTATACCTCCGTCATGGCAGGACGGTCTAAAACAAGAGTTTCTTTTATCATTTTAATTAACTAAAAAATAAACACAACGTAGTTTATAGGTTAGGGAGTTTTCCCTATTGGCCTATGCAGTTTTATTAATAGAAACAAGTTTTTTTCCGGTAAACTTGTACGTTAGATCAACGGCAATACGCTGCATGTCTTGCATGTTAAAATGATTAAAAAATTATAGGTAACATCAGTTTGGGAACTCCTGGTGGAATTATTGTAATGTTTCCTAGAAAAACTGTTCACGCCCAAACGTTAACGACGACTGATAGCCGCCAGTCAGCGAGAGCGAATTCGTGACAAAACTTCAACATTCCACCGCAAAATCGCGGAGGCGATGTCGATTGTCGCGAGTTTCTCATTAAACAGTCAATACCATGTTGCACAATCATTCGGAGTTAGCTCCGCCCATCTGACATGCAACGGCACAACGAGACGACAACCGGACGGAAGAAGAGGAAGCAACAACGACCGGCAGAGTATAAAACCAGAGCAAGTAGCGTTGCGCGTGTCTAGAGGTGAATGACCACATGCTGGTTAAAACCTCTATAATACAATAGAAGAAGAAGAAGAAGAAGTTGCGCGTGTCAGTCTTTTTTCAAATTACAAAGTGTCAACATCGGAGAGAAATAAAATGTGTATTTAAAGTGAAACTCCTTTGAATCCACTAATAACTGTATAAAAGTAGTGGTACACAAAAAATATTCTCCTATTTGTTGGTAATAGTGAAATTATAATTGATAAGACGTTGTTGCCAGTAATCGCTACTTCAATTTGAGTCTTTTCCCGTTCGACTAAATAAGATTGCTTGATGTCGTACGTACCGTAAATTCGGGTGTAATTGATCAGTAGGGTGAAATTGATCATCGTGTCACGCGATTTTATTTCTTACTAATAGTGCATTAAGTTAATTGCAACCTATAGTAAATGAACTTTTTTTGTCTTATATAATGCCTAATTGTGTATCGTGAAGTTTTTTGTACAACAGAATGTTTATTTCTATGAAAATAATGTAAAATTCTAGAATCAAGTTTGGTGTGAAATGGATAATCATCTATAGACTTCTAGTTCTAAACAAGGATTTGGACATGGAGTAAAACTGAAAGTTTGTGAGGATGCTAAAAATATATCTCCAAAACAGATTTTACTATCGAAACTCTTACCAATTTGCTCGTTTTGTTGAAAAATTCAATTTTTTGCTACAGAGTAGGGAAATTCTTTGGTAATTGCCTACATTTCGGCGTTTTTCGCGGTATTCTTTAAATTTAATTATTGAATATTTTCATAAATATTGCCTCGTTAAGAATTTGACAAGCATATTTGGATTCAGGAGGCCCAAATTAAGTATGTAAAGTTGATTTCGAAACTAACAATAATAACATTGACAAGTGATCAATTTCACCCCGAAATGGAATTCCCCGATTTTTAATTTTAGAGCAGATTTTTGGCACTAACATCACATTTGTTAAAAAATGTCGGTGCATGAGCCAATGAGGTTCATCGTCGTACTTGTTTTCCTGCATTTAGTTCTATGGTATTGATAACATTTTAGAAAGCATACCAAGAAAACAGTAAAAAATGATCAATTTCAACGTATCTGACAACCCTGCAAGCGAGCAGCCGGCGTAAAATTAGAAAAATAAAAAAAGCGAAATGCTGTGATCAAGTGATTGTTTTTGGCACGGTTTGGTGAAATTTTAAGTTGTTTTCTTCAGAAATGAACCAGTAATTGTTCTTTAATTACCAAGTAGTGAAAGTAAACTGTGTTGAAGGTTCTACGTTTAGCGAAAGTGGTAAAATTCGGCAAAAAGTGTTCTTCGTTCGCAGGCGGATAAGTGTAAACAATTGTAGCAAAGTTAAACGTCCGTGTTGAAAATTAGCACGGTTCATGAAATTTCCACCAGCTATTAGTATTGGAACTACGGAAATCGTAAGGTAATAGAGTTCTGATGTCTCGTTAGCAATTTGGGAGTGAACTTAGTGTAGGTAAGTGAAATATTTTGAGAAATAATGTGGACTTTCAGAAATGTGTTTGTATATGTGAGGAAGCCATTTTCACTGCCATGACAGGGATTCCTTCCAATATGTCCTTAAGTAAAGAAAGCTTTCGGCGCCTTCCTTGAGAAGCAGACCACCTGACGATGAGAGTTTTTCTGCGGTGTTTACAGTCCACCGGCGATCGATGGACTTTTAGAACCCATATCGCCCTTTTCAAGGCAAAAAGAGTTATTTGTTCCCTCCATCCGCAAGCTCCCGATGAGAGCGCTCGCCCCTTCCCGGCTTCTTGCTTGAGCGGCACCCTCTCCTTTCCATGTCAGAACGTGTTTCGTCATGTAGCAAGAGAGCATGGCAGTCCATCGTGAGTTTCCCGGAGTGTAGTACGGCCCCGACAAAACCCCTAAACATTTTTTATTCAGAAAGTCTGGAGTATACCTTTGAGGATTTTGTTGGAAGAACTTACTTTGGATTGTTGGCAGTTCTTTCTAGATCAACAACTGCATTAGTAGAAAAATTTCAAGCGGATAGTTTTCAAAATAAAACCTGAGAATATAATTGGAAGTAGTAGCGTTGAAATGTTCAAAGGATTTGTTGGAGCAAATTTTGGAAAAATTCCTCTCAGCATCACATGAAACATCACCGGATGATTTTCTGAATGAATTCCTGGGATAATTAATGAAGGGATATCTAAATATTTCAAGGACACCGACACGTTAATGCTTCCAGTGGACGATTTGCCCTTTTAAGGAAGCACCACACTAGACAACGGACTTGCACGCAACGTCCAATGGCACAGTCGATATACATTCCTGACGAAAATGTTTTCGGGCTGAAGCGGGAATCGAACCCACACTCCTTGACTCGATGTGGCTAAATGCTTGGTAACACTAACCGCACGGCCACAAAGCCCATGTCTAGAGGTTATTCAGAGATTTCTAGAGTCGCCAAAAATGTTTTAGTTAGAAATTTCTGATGAAAAATAATTCCTTACTGAAGCTTTTCCTGATGAATCTGTTCAATAGCTGAGCAAAAATCTCTGAAGGTTTCTCTAAAACCTCTAAGCACCAGGATTGATTTGAAGAGACTTTTTACCTTCAAATAGTGACCAAGTCTCTAAAATGAGGCCTGCTACCAGCCCTGATTCGGATCACAGACACAGACACAAAAACAATCAAACCGGAAAACAGCAGAAAGCACAGCAAACAAACATCGAAAGCAGAAACTATATCGTCCGAAAAGTATAATTAGAACAATCGCCAATCGAGTCCGCCCCTCGGCATGCCTCTTCAAGTCTGAGGTCTTGCTCCAAAGCCCCGGGGCAGCCAAATTGAGAAGCATTTAAAGAAAGTGAACAGCGTATCAAAAAAAATAGTAGCCGATGAAGAGGACCCAGATAGCCGTAGCGGTAAACGCGCAGCTATACAGCTTGACCATGCTGAGGGTCGTGGGTTCGAATCCCGCTGGTCGATGATCTTTTCGTAAAGGAAATTTTTTCGATTCCCAGGGCATAGAGTATCTTCGTACCTGCCACACGATTTACACATGCAAAAATGATCAATCGGCAAAGAAAGCTCTCAGTTAATAACTGTGAAAGGCTTTTTCCCAGTTGGGAAGAAGAAGTAGCCGATGAAATAATGATAAAACCAGTTTTTTTTTTAATTTCTATAAGATACTGTGAATATGAAATTATCACGAAAATTAGAATAAATGCAATGAACAAAAGATTTAAATCAAGATAAATCGCAAAGAAATGTTAAAATCATAAAAGATATTCCATGCAAAATTATTACCACTAAATCAAAAATCATAAAAAAATGAATTAAGCCCCCAAAACATCTTTGAAAATTTGAATAAACCACAAAAAAATAAAAAAACTTGCAATTAGATTTCAAATAAAATTTGATAATCTTTTGATACTTCGTAGATGAAAAAAACGAATTTAGTACTATACCATTCAATTCCACTAGAGTTTATATCCTTTGACAGAAACGCGTATTTCGACCTCAAATGTAAGGCCGTCTTCAGTGTCGTGTACTAGACTCGAGTTTGGAGTTTGTCCAGTGGAACTTAATGGTATATTACTTAATTCGGTTTTTTTCATCTACTTATAGGTATTCCACTAAACAGCTCGAAGATTTATCATTATTTTGAAAATTGTTAATATTGCAGTGCTTGTTTTTTAATATAATTTTTTTGGAAATATTTTGTTTTGAAATGTATTGATTCATACATATGTACTATTTTTGCGATTTTTTTATGGTTGAAAAACATAAATCATAAATGTTGTTTTGAAATTTTCAATAAGCAATTGTTCCAATTTTAGTAGTAGCTTGTTTTGAATTATGTTATTGGCTGCTTTTCAATAAAGTACCGATAGTTATCCATTTCCTGAGGCATAATAATATTTTTCACAAGCTTGGCAGTTGACTGAGTTTTGGTGATGAGGCCATCGGCTATGATTGGTGATAGACGGAAGGAGATTGGCAACCAATGGAAATGGGAGGGAACCCCAATCGAGTAGCTATATTTTGCAGGTTCATTTAATTGGCCCATTGCCAGTTTCCGAAATTTTCCGGCTACGTAAATTCTCATCACATCAAGCTGGAGCTGGTGTGTGAGTGTGTGAGCTGTTGTTGTTGATTTGTCCTTTTGCTTTAATCTACTATTGTCTGTGTTTCATATTTGAGGAACAATGTATCCTTGTGGGGATTTTGTTGCAAAGTTTTTCCATTAATTTCCTCTATAGCTCTTCCCAAGGAGTCGTTTGTTGTTATAAGCACTTTGGAAGCTCAATATTTATTTTTTTAATTTTTAAATAAATAGAAGCCTTCATGTTGTAACGGAATGTGAAAAGTATGGCAAAAATGCTAATGAGGACGGCAGGAGTTTTTTTTGATGAGTGCTCTTTAGATTATTTATTACTCAGATTATTACAATTTAATTTTTGATTGATATATCTAACAAATGTTTGCAGTTGGCATATTTTTCTGACAAATGGAAACATGCCTAGGTTGTACCAATTTTAAAACTAAACGAAAATTCTGCAGAAGCTTCTAGCTATCGTCCAATTAGCTTGTTTTCGTCCATCAGTAAACATTTTGAAAAGGTCATTTTGTACAGAATGATGATCCACATCAATAAAAATTCATTTTTTGTCAATAAATAGTACGGATTGTGACATGGGAATTCAACCACTGATCAACTTTTACGTGTAACAAATTTGATTCGTTCCAACAAATCTGAAGGCTATTCTACTGGTTTTGCTCTTCTAGACATAGAAAAAGCATTCGACAGTGTTTGGCATGAAGGTTTGATCGTAAAATTTAAAAACTTCAATTTTCCAACAAACATTGTTGGAATAATTCAAAGTTATCTGTCAAATCGTTCACTTCAGGTTAATTATCAGAACTCCATGGATCAAATAAGCATGATAGTGTTCATATTTGAAATGAAACATATGAAGGCATAGCCTTATTTCTAACAAGATATTTTGTCTTAACATAAGAGCCAATAATCTGTAATTCTCACTCCTCTTCAGCTACCTAACTTATCGATACTATCAATTATTCATTCGAACACGACAACCTTTCAATGCACAGGTATAATGGCAGGCAATACCCATATCCACCATAATTGAGTGAAACAACAAGTACTCATATGTAGCTCCACTAGCCCACCAGCTCGAGGAAGCAGCTCACACAAATGACCATCATCTCGGAATGTACCTCCGTACGCTACGACGTACGGATGTCAATTGAAGGGACGTGACCAGAATCCGGCACACGTCCTGAGAATCGAGTAGCTAAAGGCAGCCACTTCGATGCTTCGATGTCACCATGAATCGTTTTGTTCTAACGTGCGATGAATTGAGCTGTTGAGATAGAGACGACACGCGTCGATGACCGACTTCCGCTGTTAATTGTGCCATTTCCCGAAGGTGTGCTCACCTAGTGTTGCCTTCGGACCATTGAATGAGATAGACGCGATTATAGAATTCGTAATTAATTGAATTCCTGCCGCTGTGTATGGAATGGCACTGCGCGCTGCTATGGTTATTTCATTCCGCAGTGCTAGAGATGAATTCAAATTCCTATATCATGAAGGTTCGTTGCCAAGGTAGATATGAGTAAAGTGAGTTTATAAGACAAGTCAGCCAGCATGTAGTCCGTAGGGATTGAGATTTAATATAAACGAAATATAAGGATGGTGGTGGTTTGCAGAAATCTTTGAAGATATCCATCTAGAGTCATGTTTCGAACCTTCTGACAGCTTTGATATAACAAAATTCTGAAAACAAGAAATGGTTTTTTCCATCACTATAATTTTAAACATAACATCACTTCCCTTATTCTTCTTCTTCTTCTTCTTGGCATTACGTCATTACTGGAGCAGAGCCTGCTTCTCAGCATAGTGTTCTTATGAGCACTTCCACAGTTATTAACTGAGAGCTTTCTTTGCCAATGCTGCCATTTTTGCATTCGTATATCGTGTGGCAGATACATTTTCTTGATTCCCAAAATAAAAAGATATTCGATTTTTTATGCAAGGGCTTTTCTGGGCCTATCACAAGGGTGCAAATCTTGCTGAGACTAGCCCCCTATTTACACTTGTTCTTGCAAAATATTCTATTCAAATTGATGCTCATTCTAAAGTTCCTGTCGAGTTAGCAAAGAAACTGCATTCGGTTGCTAAAATTGATGGACCTTTCGGTAGTTACACGTGGCGTATGATGAACATTTACATGGTATGTCATGTAAACTTCAATTATCTGTCATGTAATCCATCAAAATCCTGTGGGATAACAAAGAATAACGAAGATATAAATAACATTTTTACATTATTGAGACTTGAATTCACATAATTTCATGTTCACATCGCATAAATGAAGTTTATATGCTGTGCTACAGTTAACTCTCCCTTACTCGATATATCGTATCTCGATATCGAGTTAGAGAATCATAGTAAAAGTTGATTTTCATGGCTACCTCGATGGTCCCTTGAAACGCATTTGCACTGGTTTTGTGTTCTATAACTCGATACCTCCTTAACTCGATGGTCCCTTCAATATCGAGTTAAGGAGAGTTGGCTGTATCTTCATTACTTGTAATATGTCCCAACTAGTTTTTGATGACATCTTGAATTATTAATATTGCTTGTCTCGACTAAACTGTCATAACTCATACATTCCATCGACAATTCCTCTTTTCTCAAAGGACATGACAGTTGTTGTGAGATCAATAATATTCATATATTTTGAATTGATGCATTTTTTTCACTTTTGATGGTATCTTAATTCGCAAATAAAACCGCGAGTCTAACTCTCTAATACCCAAATTTTCATATTCGATCTAAATATCATTTTTCGTTATCTCAAATCGCTCTAAAAACGTTTTGATTTATTTTTATTCGTGAATTTGTCGATTTTGGTTTTTGATTTTTATTATTTTTATTTTTGAACATCCTAATTTACTTTCAATTTTTCGTGAAGCTTTTGCTGGTTACTGATTTTTGGCAATTATTGCTGTTTGCATTTGAGATGCAAATCTTGACTAAACGTCCTCCAAATGCGGTAAAACAAAACAATCAAAGGACACCTAGTAACGATAATAGAAATCACCGCCGCCCTAGCAAGAAAAATCTATCTTTGACATCGCATTTCTTGTGGAATATCTTACCGCATTTGGTGTTCCCGCATTTGATTTTTGCATTTCAAACGCACACGGCAATATAAAAATTCAAGTTCTAACAATACTACTAAAAATATTAAATTTTTAATTTTTTTCTGGAACATTTTTTATTTTCCGTGTAATTCACGTAAAAATAGGTTTGGGATTATATTTATACCGCCAGACTCTTTTTCTATGATAGGTTGATTGAAGAAAATTATCGAAGGAGCGATTTTTTGTATTACACGTTAAATTAACCCCAGGCATTTGTAGGTTACACAAAAAAAACATTTTATCAAACATTTAAAGAAAAATATCAAAAGTGCTTATAAATTTTCCTTACATGCGTAACTTGAGTTAAGGTTCAAGCCGAGATTAAAATCATTTTTATTTCCGAGCTAGAAAAAAATACACAAAATTTCAAAGTGTATCCAAAATTGTAGGATTGTGAATACGTTTATAGTGTCTTCTGCTTGAGATTTTCAGACGGTTCGTCGTATGTAATATGTGTGAATTCCACTTTTTTTGAAGCCTTTTTAATTTATTTTAATCAATTTTGACCATTCTAAGCTATTTCAAATAGTTTGAATTTTTTGCTATTTTAAACCATTTTGAACCAATTTTTAGCCATTTTAAGCGATCTTACACCAATTCAATCTATATTAATCCATTTTAGCCATTACAAGCAATCACAAGCCAATTTAAGCCATTCATAGTTATTTTTAGTCATTCATTTCCATTCTAGGATATTTCAAACCATTTTTAAACATGTCATGCCGATTCATGAAATTTTAGGCCATATTAAGCCATTGTAAACCATTTGAATTAATCAATTTGAAGTCATGAAAGCCATTTCGGTCGTTTTAACCAGTTTTAAGCCATTTAATGCCAATCGCTCATGGAACAGCTTCTAATTTTTTTTCGCCATTTTCTGTCATTTTAAGCAATTTCTAGCCAAGTTCAGCCATTATAGGTGATTTAAATCCATTTTTAGCCTTTCTTAGTCATTTTAGGCCATTTTAGCCATATCACTATAAGCTATTTAAGCCATTCTGAATAATTTTAACCCACTTTAACTCATTTTAACCGATTTAAGACCATTTTAAGACACGCTAAGTATTTTCATCTCTTTTCGCTTCTTTATTTATTTGAGCCACTTTTATTCATATTCTGACGCAAAATGAACATAAGTGACATTTTGGTCGGTTATGTTTTAAGAACACTTACAAACTGTTCTTTCGAACGGTATTTTAAGATGATTTTCCGGCCAACAAATATAATAGATTAGCTTGTTTTTGTTTTTTCATTTGTAACCTTTTCGAATTATTTAAAGCCAGATAAAGTTATTTCAATCTATTTTAATCATTTATGTATCCTTTTCTATCCATTTAAGGCAGTTTCAAACTATTTAAGCCATTTCCAGTAATTATTAGGATATTTCCAGCTATTTTTAGCCAATGTATGCCATATAAGTCATTTTAATTTTTTAAAGCCAATTTATGTAATTTTAAGCGATTTAATATATTTCAAGCGGAATCGGTTTTACCCATTACAAGCCATCTTATCCCTCTCTTTCCCATGACAGCTCCAGAGCTCCATTGATTATCGACGAACTTGAGCCAAACCGAATCAAATGAATATTATGAAGTAGTTACTAGAATATTATTCCACACTCATCAGATCAATCCAAGAGCCGACTAACTGTTTCAATAATAAAACTTTTGATTAAAATCAATTTGCTTTTGAAAGCCACACATTGTTTTGAAACTGATTTCCAGCATTGTTTTTTTCTAGCACTTTTTTATAAAAACGCTTTTTGCGTTAAGAAAAAGTCGATCAAAGTATTTTCGCCATTTTTTTTAGCTATTTACAGAAATTTTAATCCATTTTCAGTAATTCTTGGCTATTTAAAACCATTTCAGGCAATTTCATGCATATTTTTCTTTTTTCGCATTCCAAAGTCATTTTTTAAGCCATTTAATGCAATTGTAGGCGGTTTTTAATAATTTAAGTAATTTCGTAAAAAGCGTGGACAGGAGGGGTGCAAAATTGGTTTCAAACTGATATCTCAACATCCAAATGAGCTAGAAGATTGTTGTCTTCGGCAAAGTTATTCAGCAGATCGAGGACCATCTGGCAATGAAAAATATGATTGAGAATTCATCCGCAAGATGGCACAAGTTTCAATTTTTTATGCAATCATCTGTTTCTCAAGATCTTTATTAGCTAGAAGGTTGGTGTTTTCGGCTAAACTGATCAGCAGACTATCTGGCGGTAAAGAGTCTGATTGGAAATTCATCCGCTTGGTGGCGCTAGCAAAAACAAAACTTCAATTTTCTCTACCTCAAAAGCCATATCAGCAAGAAGGTTGGCAAAGTTAATCACCAGATTGAAGGCTATCTGGCAATAGAGGCCCTAAATGAGTACTTATCTACTTGCTGGCGTTAGTAGCAAATTTTCTTCAAATGTCTGTATCTTAAGAATCTTGAAAGCTAGAAGGTTGGTGTCTTCGGAAGAGATGTTCTGGCGGAGAAGAGTCTGATTGAGAATACATTCGCCAGGTGGTGCAAGTAAAAATAAATGTACAACCTTCTCTACTTCAAGGTTCTTATCAGCAGTAAAGATATTCAGCAGATTTTGGGCTATCTGACGGTGAAGAGTCTGAATAACAGTTTATCCACTAGGTTGCGCTAATGACAAATTTTCTACAATTGTCTGTATCTTAACATCCTTATCAGCTTAAAGGTTGGTGTCTTCGACAAGGTTGTTCAGCATATGAACGGCTATCTGGCGGTGATTTGAAATTCTTGAGCTACAGGCAATTGAAGAAAATGTGTTACTAGCTTCATTACGAGTAAATGGTTAAAGTACAAATAGTTCAAATTGAATATAAGTAAACCTATATTATAATATAGTAAATTTATATTGATTTCGTGGAATCGAACCATTGTAGATGTTTTAATAGAAATGTATGAAGAAACAATTGATCGCGTGCACGAGATTGAATATCTTGGCGTGATCATAAATCTTAGAGCTGATTGAAATATCTATAAATAAATGAAACCCAAATTTAGTACTATACCATTTTATTCCATTAGTTTGTATCCTTTGACAGATACGCGTATTTCGACCTCAACTGTAAGGCTGTCTTCAGTGTCGTGTACTAGACTCGACTAGTACACGACACTGAAGACGTAGTTATAAGTTATTCCTGTTTGTGTGTAGTCTACAAAGGTTTGAGTCCAGCGTGCGGTACAGAGATATAAACGACTATTTGATTACTGATATTTTGAATTAAGTATCTAGGCTGTTGGAGAATTGTATGCATCAATAGTAAGTTTTGTGGTCGAATTTCAGTAATTTTTCGAAAATGCGAATGTTACAGATCGTTTTGAAATCACCTCCAGGGATATACAATCTGTTTTCGAAGTTTTCGATTTTGTTCAACTGGTGAAAAAACTGGTAAAATTTATGAAAATTTATGGTTGAGACCAGAAATATTTTGCAATTTTCATATTTGCTGTGTTGAGGCCGCCAGCAAGCTGCCTGGAAGTTTCGACCGGCAGACGATCATGCCTCATGCCGGCAGCCCAACAAACACACCACAACAATCAACACAACATACTCACCATCCTTTTCACCTGGATCGTTCTAGAATGTACCTAAAAATAGAAGGAAAACAATTAGAGCTAATGAATTCATACTCACCTTTATGTCAATGATGCCACTAGAACCTACCAGAACTATTGTTTTTGTTTTGCTTGAATTGACAGTATGCCGGAATGTTCGAAGGTTCAGGCGCAGCTACACTTTGCATTCGAAAGCACGCTAATAATACGTAAGGCAACAATAGTGTATTTAGCAAATGGAAAGTTCTACACGCTTATTGTCTAATCGAGTATAAATATCACCCAGTTGGCAAAGGTCAAACCAGTTTCGAATAAACCGTTGAACAGTTGAAATCGGATCAGCAGGCGTTTTAATTTATCCTCCGGTGTGGAAGTCGCGTTAACATTAAAATTTGGCGCTGTAGACAGGATTATAAGTGAAAGTGAAGTAGTGATGAATAGCCTAGTGAGAAAACGTACCGCCTTGATAGGCCGTCTCGCCGGTATATGGTCCCGAGTGAGTGCTATGGATCCCGCTATAGCACAAAGTGATGACCTAGATGCTAAATTGAAGTGCCTGAAGGAATGATGGCTAGATTATAGGAAGCTCCAAGAAGGAATTTTGGACCTCTGTGAAGACGACGACTTGTTAGAGGACATTGTCAAGATTGGGAATAAGGCAGATCAAGAGCTCAATTCGGTGAAAGCCATGATCACACAATTTCAGCGTGTGGTTCAACACCGAGAACATCCGATCGTCGCAGCCTCGACCAGTACTGTGAGTCAAGCACCCGAACCAAACGCTACAACGGTCAGTCTACCCGAGTTGAACCTTCCGACAGGGATTCTCCCAACATTCTCGGGCGATTACGGAGAATGGACGTCGTTCTACGATCTATTCACCAGCTCGGCACATAACAATCCACGATTAACTGACGCACAACGACTACTGTACCTCAAAACGTATACCTCAGGTGCAGCAGCAGCGTTGCTTCGTCACGTCAAGGTTAAAGACCGAGCCTACCAAGGGGCGTTAGAGGCATTGAGGAAACGTTTCGACAGAAAGGATCAGATCGTGAGTCACCAGATTCAGCGTTATCTAGACATACCCACTACCAAAGTCGCAACGGCCGCCAATCTCCGACGAGCGTACAGTACCGCCGACGACGTAGTACGAGCTCTCAAGGCGTCTGAAAGAGAGGAGAGAGACTGTTGGCTAATCCATCTACTACTCGCCAAGCTGGACCCAGAAACACGTCAACTCTGAGCGAACAAGACTTCTATCACCGATGTATCAGCTGACCCGTCTACCTTCAACGACTTTTTGGAATTCCTCGATCAACGAGCGTATACCATGGATTCGGCTCCTCGACCATCGTCGCATGTGAGTGGCAAGGTTCCACCGAAGACAACGTCATTTCGTCAAAGCTTTAGTTTCATCGCAACCAACGAGCCATTGACAACGAATTGTGTTTTGTGCAAAGAGCGAGCACATCTATTGTACATGTGCAGAAGGTTCCAAAATCTTCAACCATCGGAGAGACTACAGTTAGCGTATCAACACGGCTTGTGCCTCAACTGCCTCCGAGAGGGACACGGAAGGAACTCATGCACGTCCATCAAATGTAAAGAATGCAGCCAACAGCAACACCCCCTTCTTCACGATGCCAGCCATCGTTTCCACGAACGGACGCACCAGACACCCGTCCGTACCATCAACAACCTATCGTACAATGCGTACACATCGGTTTTCCTTGCCACTGCAGTCGTACACATCATCGATGCGCAAGGGAAGCCACATGCAGCACGAGCTCTGCTCGATTCAGCTTCGCAAGCTTGTTTCATCACCACAGCTTTGAAATCACGCTTGGGCTTGCGAAGTGAACAAATCGACATGCCACTACAAGGCCTTTCTGGACTATCTACCAGAATCATCGAAGCAGTAACGATCGAGATGCGATCCCGCACAAGCAAGTATCGGCAGCAGTTACAATGTGCGGTGCTGTACAAGATATCGGATCAGATCCCGCAAAAAACAGTCGACATCTCGGAGTGGGACGTGCCCTCCAGTAAACAGTTAGCAGACACTGGATTCAACATTCCCAGCAACGTAGATCTACTCATTGGAGCAGGAGTTTTCTACAAACTTCTCGGCAACGAAAGAATATCGCTTGGAGAGACGCGGCCTATTCTGCAAAGCACACAGCTTGGATGGGTCGTGGCCGGCATCTACGACACTGAAACTTCAGCAAATACTTCATCAACTTCTTCAGCCGCACTTTGTTTCACAACTTCGCTACACCAGGAAGAGACAAATGAATTGAACAATTTGGAGGCACGATTCTGGGAGTTGGAAGATCTACAACCAACGAAACATCTCACCGAAAAAGAACGACTCTGTGAAGAACACTACACACAAACCACCGTTCGGGATTCATCTGGAAAATACATCGTCAAGCTTCCGTTTCGTAAGGAGTCATCGGAGAAACGGCTTACTCTGCTTTACACCAGTTCAACGCAGTATCACGTTAGCTGACGAGAAATCCAAGGCTAAGCGAGTTATATCACGACTACATCAACGAGTTCATCGAGGCTGGATACATATCCAAAGCAGAATCAGCAAGTCCACCGGATCGCATCATCTATCTACCCCACCACGGAGTATTGAAGGAACAGAGTACCACTACCAAGTTGCGGGTGGTGTTCAATGCATCAGCAAAATCCTCGAACGGCGTGTCCCTCAACGATCTCCTCATGGTGGGCCCTGTTGTTCAAACCAATCTCTACGCAATTTTGCTGAACTTCCGTACGCCAAGAATAGCCATCACTGGGGACATCTAGCGAATGTATCTTCAGATCAACGTCAGTGACGCAAACAGGCATCGCATCAGAATGTTGTGGCAAGAGAGGGATCAGCATCTCGCTGAATATACTCTGAACACTGTGACCTTCGGCGCACCGTTTCTGGCAACACGAACATTGAAGCAACTGGGCGATGACGATTGACACCTGTATCCTTTGGCGCAGGAAGCAATGGAGGACTTTTATGTCGACGACTGACTGGTGCATCATCTATTGAAGAAGTAATCGAAAAACGTCGACAGATCACTGAACTCCTGCAACGCGGCGGCTTTTCTATTTGAAAATGGGCAACTAATGAACCAACAGTACTGCATGACATTCCCCCACCCGACAGAGCAGTCAGCCTGAGTCAAGAGCTCGATCCAGATGCCTGTCTCAAGACACTAGGCATCCGTTGGCACTTTGGAGAAGATGTCTTCACGTTCACGTTCAGTTCAACCTGCGACAAGCAAAAAAACGGTCTCGTGCAAGTGAGATACACTGTCCACGAATGCCAAGATATTCGACCCTCTGGGGCTCATCGGACCGGCGATCATTCCTGCAAAGGCATTCATGCAGGAACTCTGACAACTTCAAATCGACTGGTCAGATCCTTTGCCAGAATCTATGAAGCAACGGTGACAAAACTACGTAGAAAATCTCCATGACGTCGAAAGCATCAAAATTCCACGCCGATGCATGAACATCGATCATCCAATGAGACTACTTCTGCATAGCTACTGCGACGCATCAAACATCGCATATGCAGCGGTGCTATATCTTCGAGCCATCGACAATGCAGGAAACGTCAGCTCTCGACTGGTATGCTCCAAATCTAAGGATGTACCAATAAACAGACCTACGATCCCACGACTAGAGCTTTGCGCAGCCGTGCTACTAGCCCGTCTCATCGATACCGTAAAGGCAGCCCTGCGAATCCCAATTCATCAAACGGTTGCCTGGAGTGATTCTACGACTACACTGGCCTGGATAGCTGGTAGCCCAACACGATGGAAGACCTTTGTCTCAAATCGCGTCGAAGAAATCAACGCTTCTCTTCCCGCCGTGAACTGGAGGCATATCCCAGGAAAGGACAATCCAGCGGAATTTTTAAGTCGTGGTTAATGCATCGTCAGTCATCCTTCATCAAGCCAGTTCGCATTGTAGCTTGGGTAAATCGATTCATCAAAAACTGCCAGCGTTCTGACGAAGCACCTAGCGTTGGACCGCTTTCTGTGGAAGAGCACGAAACAGCAAAGGCAATTCTCGTTCGATACTCTCAACAATTAGCATACCCAGCGGAGATACAAGCCCTAGCACAGCAGAAGGAGTTACCAAAACACAGCAAGCTGCTTTCGTTATCTCCATTTTTGGACGACGGTCGGCTCAGGGTGGGCAGGGTGAGCCGATCGAAGTTGGCTTACGACATCAAGCATCCCTTAATTCTTTCACCCACAAGTCGTCTAGCTCAACTAATTTTCCACCACGAGCATCTTCAAAACCATCATCTTGGCGCACAATCTCTCTTAGCTACAGTCCGACGCACCTACTGGATCCCACATGGTCGAAATCTTGCACGCAACACAGTGTGAAAATGCGTGCTTTGCTTCAAATTCAATCCAAAGCGTGGCCTACAACGACAAATAATGGGGCAGCTACCACCAGAGTGAACCCAACCTGTGCCACCCTTCTACATTTCCGGAGTCGATTACGGAGCACCGATCACGCTAGTACAACGACGAGGACCAGGATCACCAACCACAAAAGGGTATATTCACTCGAGCAATTGAAAAAAAAAAACTGTTACTAACGCCACCTAGTGGATAAATTCAGGCCCTCTACTACCACATAGCCTTCAATCTGATGAGTAACTTTGCCGAAGAATCCATCGTTCTAGCTAAAAAGGATCTTGAAATACTGATGATTGAATATAGTTTGCCACTAGTGGCATCTAGCGGATGAATCCTCTTTATAATTTTTCATCGCCAGATAATCCTTGATCTGCTGAATAATTTTGCCGAAGACACCAACCTTCAAGCTCATTTGGATGTTGAGATATCCGTTTGAAACCAATTTTGCACCCCTCCTGCCCACACTTTTTCCGTTACCAAGAGAAGGAGGAGGGGTCAGGGGGGATGTCTCACCAAAGGATTGTAAGACCAACTAACCGCAATTACTTCAAATACATTGATCTACTAGACTCCGAATTGTGGTCATTTAAAAATTCAAGGTTCGCCTCGGGCTTTTAAGGGTTTAGACCTTTTCAGCCATTTTTAGCTAGTTTAAGCCATTTTTAGTCATTCGTTCTTAGCTATTTTCAGCCGTTAAGCTGCAACACCCTGGATCCAAAGAAAGATCCCGAGCATTCTCTCCAAATGCTTCCATCAGATGAAGATCACCAGTCAATTACGAAGAACGATGACATTTCAAAAGAATAATAATTTCATAAAATCATCATGTGCATATCGTTGAGTAATGAAATAACTTGTTGAGCAGGTTTTTCAAAAAATGATGATATTTTGAAAGAATAATAAATTTACTGGAAATCAAATATTTCAGTCAATGTACAAAAAAAAACACTTCTGAAAAGATCATTTGAATAATCATCGAAATCCTAGACAATGGCATAACTTCAAATCACAGACAAGTTAATGTCATTCGACGAAATGTTCTAAAGCCATTCAACCAAATGACCCAAATGTACTTTCGACCAAATTTCATTTGATTAAACGTAATTCGACCAATTGTCATTTGACGAAAAGTTCCATCGATCTAAGCACGTTTTTGGCAACAAACTATTTTTATTCACGAATTTTTGAATGTTGGCTTTTTCTTACATTCGTCTTTGAACATTAATATCCATGTTTATTTTTCCCTGTATTCACTTCTGGTTATCGATTTTTGAGCTCACATAATGTGTTATACTTCGAATAATATTAAACAAAAAAATCTTACGCATACGTTTTACTTTCCGTGTAGATAACTGTTTCTCAAGTGTTGAAAATGATTTAATATAACCATCCTCTAAATTGTCTTCTACGATAGGTTGGTTGTTGAAGAATATTTAATAATCGAACTCATAACACATAACATATGATCTTCATCTTCTTCTTCTTCTTCTTGGCATTATATCTGTACTAGGACAAAGCCTTCCCAGCTTAGTTGCTTGTTCATTGAGCACTTCCACAGTCATTGACTGAGAGCTTTCTTTGCCAAAGTTGCCATTTTCGCATTCGTTTATCGTGTGGCAGGTACGATTATACTCTATGCCCAGGGAAGTCAAGCAAATTTCCATTACGAAAAGATCCTGGACCGACCGGGAATCGATCCCAGACACCTTCAGCATGTCTTTGCTTTGTAGCCGCGAACTCTAACCACTCGGCTAAGGAAGGCCCCAGAATTATTTATTTCGATATAACTGTGTGCTATAATTTTTATTTTATTATTTTAACTACTAATCAGGCAAAGTAATAACATATTTTGTTAGAAAAAATGTGTCAACTGAATATCAAAATCTGTTACAACTCTGTTGTACTCCACTCGTTAAAGTTCCTAGAGGATTGCAGATTTGTACGTTTTATGTGCATTCCGGTTAGTTCTCAAAGAATTGTATGTTTATCCGACAGGAACTGATCGGAAAGTTTGCTTATCAGGTAAGTGTTCCTATGAGGATTTTCACAGTTATTAACTGAGAGCTTTCTCTGTCGATTGTCCATTTTTGCAATCTTATTAATAAGTTGTGTTTGTTATTAGATTTTTTGAGAAATTTTAACTCAAAGCTGGATTTTTGAAAAGATTTCCTAACCCACTTGTATGTACATAAGAAAGATTATTCATAGAGATACGAACATGACACGCTTTTTAATTACACGCTACTTGAGCAACGAAGCCAGCAACGTGTTGACGGGCGACATGCGGCTACACGGGCACAATTGTTTTGGATTTTGGGATTTGTTCGCTGTCAGCAGCGTGGTTCCGTGAAAAGTTTACTTTCAAGTTGCTGTTTCCAACGGGTTTTCTTGTTGAGGTAAAACACAACTGTGGTGTTTTTAATTGTGACGCTCTGTTATCAGCTCGGTTGGGATCTTAATTTGCTCTGTTGCTCTGACAAGCTTGGAGGCAGTTTTAAACAGAAACTTGAACATACATTTTCTTAAGAGGGATAAAATTCTTTCCAAACCAACGATTGACATATCTACCTTTCTGAAAGGCTTCAATAATCGAAAATTACGGTGCTTCATATGAAATCGAGAGCTTTCTCGTGAGACTCATCATCATCATCATCTGCATGAGCTTCATCACCGTATGGCATGTTGTCTCCGTCCCCAAAAGCTCTAGTGTGGCATGCGTGCAAACACAAATTTATGCTAATGCCATGCGGAAATTTTGTTAGAGTTCTTCAGACTCACGATGGAAAGGATACAGGTTGAGCCTGTGGAAGAGGAAAAAAGCCGCTCAAGAGTTGCTATTGTTCTCTGTCTACACGTATTGGCAAATATCTAGCTACTTTTTCTGTCAAGAACTTTTGATTCATGTGTCGAATAGCAAAGGCGAAGCTAGGAAGGGCCAAACCAAAGTTCTGAAGAGAAGTTTCATAACTTCTATAGAAAAGCTTTCAGAGGTTATGGAGAGAACCCTTCAAGGCTTCTGGTGCCTCCTTGGTTTCTCTCAAGATACCTTGAAGCTTTTTTCCAGAAGCCTCACTCACCTTTCTCATGAAGATAATAAATCTTCAGCAACTTTGAAGATTTCACTCCCTTAAGGCATCTGCACACAAGATTTGGAGACTTAGAATACTTCAAGGATTCTCTCAAGAAGCCTTGTAAGTTCATATACAGAAGCCTTAGAGGTTACTCCTTTAAATCCCTGGAGGCTTCTCTAAATAAGTTCGGGAAGCTTTTCATCAGTAGTCTTGAAAACTACATTCCAGCAGCCTTAGATACTTGTCTTCAGATAAAGCCTTTCATTTTTTCTGGAAGCAAGCTTCCAATGCCACGAAGTCTTTTTAGGGTGGGTGAAAGACTCCAATAATTCTTCAGAGAAACCTTCATCTGGTTTTCAGAAGAGAAACTCCTTCAAGTTCTATGTAGTAAAGCCTTCAAGGATCCTGAAAAGAATACGTCAAAGCTTCTGAAAAGAAGTCTTCCAAGCTTCTGGAGATAAGCCTTCGAAGCTTCTACAGTGAAACACTCGAGGCTTCTATAGGAAGCCTCTAGGTTTTCCGGAGAGAAGTAGAGAAGTATAAAGAGCTTTTGATGATAAACTTCAAGGCCTCTAGGAGCTAACCAAGGATTTCTGAGAGAAGCTTCCTAGGCTTCTGAGGAGAAGTGTGAAGTTTCGATTATTGATAGAAAAGGAATTACCCTCCACGCGATGCACGCACAACTTACCCAGGCAAGTGCCAGTTCGCAAGTGCAGAATGAATGCAAGTCTGCAAGTGACAGTTGCTCTTCACACAGGAAACCGACTGCTGTGATCAATTCTATTGCCATACTTCAACGCAATGGATTCTATATCTCTGCTCCAAAGAAATTGCAGTTAAATTTCGAAAAATGAAATAGTGAATTTTCACACTTTTTGAAGAAAAATTCAGTTATTTTGTTCATCAAATCTTTAAACTTTGTTTAAATTCTAGTTCTTTTTTAACCCACCAATCATCTCATCAATCCATATACCAATCATACCATATCTCGGCTGGTCTTACATACCATTTAGAGGATTAGCGCAAGATCATTGTTATCAAATTTTCTTTTCTTATAGACAAATTAACGCTAGTACATGAATGATTTTTTTTTCAGGATCTCAATTCATACCTCGAATGCCAAATAAAACTCTCGATTAATACATATTGTCTGGACGTTGCTTCTTTGCAAACACCAAGCTTAACTTGTCAATTTGGCGTTTGAGCGGAGCAAAATAAAATAATATGAAAATAATCTTTCATCAGCAGATGTAACGCAGTTTTCCAGGAACGAAGCAAAACATTCTTGAATTTTTGCTGAATCGCCAGCAGACATTCTCGGGTCTTTATTCTCGCGACTGCAATATGCTCCAAACTTCTAATTTCAAATTTGTCCAAAGAAACGTTACGAAGTTATCAAAACCAGCTTTGACAGCGGACAGCAGAAAACAAATCTCATAAGGAGAACCGGAAATTACATTCTGTTCTTCTATTTTTTTTGTTTTTTTTTTCTATTTTCACTATCTTCACTCTTGCAACGCTGAAGGGTGATTCCTCCCATTAGACAAGTATAGAAATACCAGGTATCTTTCTGTAAATTAGCAGAAAACTGGTAGGATCGCCAATGTGGAGTTTCGATTATTGATGCACGCACAACTTACCCAGGCAAGTGCCAGTTCACAAGTGCAGAATGCATGCAAGTGTGCAAGTGACAGTTGCTCTTCACACAGGAAACCGACTGCTGTGATGAATTCTATTGCCATACTTCAACGCAATGGATTCTATATCTCACAAGAAGCTTGAAAGGCTTCTGAATATGATCCTATGTAGTTTCTGAAGAATAACCTCCAAGGCTGCTGGAGCAACACGTTCAACTCTGTTAAAGGGAAACCTTCAGGGTTTCTGGAGCCTTGGAGGATTCTTGGGGAATGCCTGACTTTTTACGAGATGTTTACAAGGCTTCTTGTGAAAAGTCCTCAAGTCCTCAAGAAGCCTTCATGTTTCATGAAGATAAACCTACGGCTTCAGAAGAGCTATAAAAGCTTCTGGAAAGAAGTCTCCCAAACTTCTAAAAAAGATCTTTCGAGGACTCTAGAAAAAGCCTTCCATGTTTCTGGAAAGGAGCCTCCCAATCTTAACTTGTAATATAATAAATCCTTTATTTTGTAAGCACTAAAGCATATCAAAAGGGGCATTGCTTTGGCTCTCCTCCTAGCAACACCTAAGTCATTCTTCGCATTTGGATGAAAGGTTATTTTTCCGGTAAAGTACTTGGAACACTTTGTATGCCCGATCAACAGAGCACACCGGCTGCCTGCAGGCTGTTTCTATTCTTATTTTCGAGCAACAACCATCATCACCACCTCCATTACCAATATAGACGAAGGATGCTTGTTATCATTTTTGTCACTTCTGGCTAAAGCACACTGTCGCTATTCCCCCTTCCCCCAATGTTACTTGTATCGGTGCGTATTGTACAAAGTAAGTTCAACAATACCGGCTTGTACCATCGCAATATGATGTTCCTCATTCCAACACCTACGTCAAAACTCAGCAGGGGACTGAGGGGCTGATTCCAAAGAAAAAGAAAAAAAACCCTGTTGGGAAATTGTATGCAAACATATGCTAATAAATATTCCGAAAGAAAATCCTACTTAACAGCAGCTTATCTCACGTCTGTTGATGGTGGTTTGGGTATGTTGCTGCTTTTGGGTCGGCTGTCATCACATGACACATTGCTTGAAGAAAATTGAAGAAATCTTAGATCCATATCCCACGGGGAAGTTTTGCCGTGCGCGTTCGGGAAAACTTCTGCCAACCTTGATTCGGTTTCTTCGAAGGAATAACCTCAATATTTCCGATCATAATTGGATACGGAGGAAATGGTTTAGCAAGAAAAAAAAATACTGGTCGTAACATAACTCTAATTTTTATATGACAAACAGAGCCACCCACAAGATTCTGTCACGGTGCTTCCCAGACCGGTATTTTCAGAAGAAATCTCCATGAAATCTGTGCTTAACTTTCATGCTATGTGGATGTATGGGCAAAATTTAAACACATCGCAAGTATGAGATTTTTTAATTGTTTTCATTTACCGTAATAATCAGCAAAAATATACTATGGTTTCAATCTACTTCGTCGCAAGCGCTTCTATTCGTCTTTACTTAAAATGTTTCACTACGGCAGATATTCGAACTTACCTTCATTGTAGATTTATTTTCGAAGTGTAATTTTCTGAACGCTTCCAAGATTCGTCCACTAGTACAACAAAAATGCAATAAAACTACCTTATTTCGATAAATAGCTTTAGCTCAATTATCCACTTTGCACTTTTTGATCAAAATCACATGGACGAAGACGTACCGAGGAAAATCTGATTCGCGATCGACTTTTTTCAAGCTGACATATATAATCATGCTGTAAGAATGGAGAGAGATGCCCGAAGATCAAAATGATCTAGTTAACTATTTTCTAATAACGTTAAAGTGGTGTATAAAAACTGATAATGACCGCTATGAAAATGGATACGACGAATGTAGACAATAGTGAGTAATAATTTCATTGCATTATTTCCAAAAAGTGATCATGATTTATTAAAATCTCATTGCACTAATTCTAATTCTAACGGTCGGGGGAGTACCGTGCCTGTGGAATTCATTTTCTGGTTACCGTTTTGATTCATATTACGGACAGCTTCAAATTCCGGACACTCTACTTTGTATGGGAAACATTTCACGCGAAATGTTTCAATTTTTGCTGTTCAAAAGTTCTCAATTTCAAGGCTCGTTTTAGTAAACTTTTTCCAGAAATATCTTTGAAAATTTATATTGCCCAACTACCTTATATGTCTCTTTGGTGGTTTAACGATTTCGATTGATGATTTGACTGTTCAATTAATGATTATCATGAGCTGTCCGGAATTCGATTCAAAGTGTCCGGAATATGAGGCAACAGTGAGGAAGCGTCCGGAATAAGAATCATGAAAAGGCCACACATTTTGATTTATTTAAAATTATTGAAGTTGCGGAAGCGTATTCTTCACCCACCGTTCGAAAGTAAAGGGCTTCCGACGCTTGATTGCTTTAAGGAATCATACAGAATGATTTATTTTGTATGCTCTATGCTGGGTTATATTTCCCTGAGTCCTTAAGTGTCCGTAATATGAATCAAAACGGTACTTGCCATAGCAGATAAATTCCATAAATCGAGCGCTCATCCCCGGATTTAGGGGACCGTTCAATGAAGCACAACAATCGGTTCGGTGCGTAGCGTGCGGTGTCTCTAGTTTCCCAAAACCAGTTCCGTCAGGCGGCCTTCCGAGGAAATCCTTTTGACCCCTTTTTCCTATGACGACTTCCTGGCACTGAGGCAACGGCATGGCGGCTGAGGAAAACAGATATGTGTCTGTGCCTCATAATCGTAAACATAGCGCTTGGATGCGATTTTCTTCGTCCGTCGCAGTTGTCGTCCTCTTCGTCGTGTGCGCTTAGTTTTGCAGCCAAAAGGCAAACGACTTCGGTAGCACGAGTAAATGGGACCGTTAACTGAAGATAGGGATGGGTGGGCAAGAGATTGAACTTAATCCTTATGTTTATTGGTTTTTCCTTTTGGGTGGAGGACTCGGAAATGGATGTGTGGCTGTTTACTTAGAAGCTTCAGTGGTGCACTAGTTAGGAGGTTATGACTTTTTTTTGTTTGGGAGCTGGAAAAGAAGGAGCTTCTGGTTAGAAAGCTGTTCTCTAGCAAAATCATGAATAATAATAAATCGTGAGACATCTAGAATTTATCTACAGTTTTGACTTATATCAGCCTTATATATAAGGCTGACAGCGACTTCAAATACATCTGCTAGGTATAAGTTAGCTAATATTTGTGAAAATTTTAGTTTCTTTCGCAAAATCCAAGTGCTGTTGGGTGTGCCGATAAAAATGTTTATTAAAACTTGTTTAGTATTGTTTTAACGTAAAAGTATGGATTTTGTTTCAAATGCTGAACACTGTGCTCTTCCTGTCTTATACTCCAAACACCCTGATTCAAATTCTGAACAGCACGAATAAACCGTTCAAATGATAAATTTCATAAATAAAGATAAATACTGTTGAGAAAAAATAACGCTGCTAGTATTAGTAGAGTGGTTAATTAAGGCTCAACTACCTAGCTGTATCAATTTAATACATATTGAGGCGATCAGTAACTCCCCCTGATACCGTCACCTACTTATTCTCAGCATTGGTTCATTACTCTTAGGTAAAACTTCTTACGCTTACCATCAATCATTAAAACACCCATTTAACCATTACACACTCAATCAGGAGATCTCGTTCGATCTCAACATGCCTAACGGTTGGTACTCATCTGCACCGGGACCGACGATAATCCACCGCATAAAATCGCATATCTCACACCTCACGTCAGGCTACCGGTGTTGACTGAAAGTGTCCGAAATTGCTCATTTTCCAGTTCCCGGCCGGCACCGAAGCCAACTGTCGGCCACTTAATGGACACCACCGGCAGTCGTCGGCGCGCGATTTGCGATAAGGATCGGGTGTGTGTGAGAGCCTGGCGAGCCGTTTCCATCTCATCAGCTCCTCTCAATCAGCTCATCGACAAATCATCCTCTTCTCGGAAATGCCTACGCAGTAGGGTGTCCCAGAAAGTATCAATGTTCGAAAAGTTATGGTGGTCAATCCTAGAGTGAAAGATTTGCATATTTTTAGCGTTTTCATACAACAAATAAAGTTTCAAAAATAAAATAGTTAGAAGGCTCCATCGGATCGATTTTTCAAAATGGTAATTTTTTGAAAAATAAAAGTTATATTTCGATGATTTGTGGAGATGTTTTCAAAGCTATCGTCCTAAAGAATTTATATTTTTGTATGAGTTTTTAAAACATTCATGCTGTATAAGTAGCAGAAAATATTGAATGCAATCAAAAATCATCGTTTGAGATCCTTTTTTGGTAAATATTTAAAACCTGCATCTTATATCTGATTACGTTATTTAAACATCTTCATGAAAAAAGATGAAAATTTATTCTCAAGGGCTTGGATATAGCCATTTATGTAAATGGAAGAAGAATGTCATATTCAATTTATCTATTTAAAAAATAACTTCATTAATACAGACGCATTTAACCCTCTCTAAAAGCAGCACCATTTTACAACGACAACCTTATTAAATCGCGATAACTTTTTTGTTATTCACTGTGTTTGCATCATATTTTCACTATTTCTCAAAGAACTTTTCTACTTTAAGAATCTGTGTCAATTTTGATAATTGGTCATCTGAACGTTTATTCCAAATTCCTTGGGACCGATGTTTAGCCATCACACAATGGTCGAAATTAAAATGAAGTTTGGACAAAACTACTTTTATCGCCTTAATTGATGAAATATGTGATCTGAATGTGTTATTTGGCGTGTTATTTTTAATGTTTCAGAAGGGGTTATTCACATATGACGTAACTTTTTTTAAATAATTTTTTTTTCTTGGAACTGCCATAAATTTGGCTTAAAGCACAAATTTTGTTTGTATTTAGCCGAGTTTGATCAAAATGTGTATGAATAGTGCTTAAATATATTTTGAATGAACTTTGCATGGAAAATATGTCAAAATATATGTAAAATATTGAATTACCGTTTTGATTCATATTACGGACAGCTTCAAATTCCGGACACTCTCCTTTGTATAAGAAATATTTCACTCGAAATGTTTCAATTTTCGCCGTCCAAAAATTCTCACTTTCGAGGCTCGTTTAATTAAGCTTTTTCCATAAATATCTTCTTCAACCAAATTTTTTTTTCGTCCTCATGCTCGATAAAAGTGTTGAACCATAAGCTTTCAGATAGTGCAAAACTTTAGAGAAGTATTGCATTCCTTTAATATGAATTTTTAACTTAATTTTATTGTTACGTGTTTAAATTTGTTGACTTTTAGTTCAATTCCAATTAAGGATAATAATAATATAATACATGAGGTATATTCTAAAAGGATAAAAATAAAAATTTCAAAAAAGTTTTTGGTGGTTTTGGTCGCTCGTTTATGTGGAGCCCGACCATTGTGCATCACTCACCTAAATATCTCCGGCTACTCGCTTACTGAAACAATATTTTGATGACAGTCTATTATGAAAAAATAAAGAAAAATAGATGCAATAATAATCTAATTACCGTGGTGAATCAAAATCCAGACGGTACCAATATCCGGACACTCTGATAAAATATATTAATAAAAGATTAAATTAAATATATATCTGATAAATTTCATACATTATTTTCACTTTCAATGTTACTGATCATTCTACAATCATTTGCAATCTAGTTACCATTGATAATAAATCTTCGAGCTGTTTAGTAGAATACCTATAACTAGATGAAAAAACCAAATTTAGTACTATACCATTTAATTCCACTAGAGTTTGTATCCTTTGACAGATACGCGTGTTTCGACCTCAACTGTAAGGCCGTCTTCAGTGTCGTGTACTAGACTCGACTTCTCGAGTCGAGTCTAGTACACGACACTGAAGACGGCCTTACAGTTGAGGTCGAAATACGCGTATCTGTCAAAGGATACAAACTCTAGTGGAATTAAATGGTATAGTACTAAATTCGGTTTTTTCATCTAGTTACCATTGCATAAACATAAATAATAACCAAAACAAAAAGTCACTCATGTTGCAAGGGGTGTTTCTGCAGTGTGAATCATTTTCGGTAAAAGTGGCGTTGAACGTGCCTTAACATTCAGTTGTGTTTATGTGTTTAAATTGCATTACTCGTAAAGTATTTTGGATTTAAAAGCGAAATAAATGATAGAATATATATTTGGAAACTTTACAATTGTGAAATTCGTATAAATATGCATATGACAGTGTAAAATATACCGTCCGGAATTTCCGACAGGTGGTTTTAAATCCGGACATAAGTGAAGAGCACAGTGTTTTACTGCTAAAAGTGAATATTTGGAGGGTAAATCCAAAAGAAAACTCGCAAACATTATCAGTTAAATGTTATCAGTGATTAGAATGCTGTTTTATATACAGAAAACCAGTCCGATTCAAATATTTCTGTGGCCCTAGCCTCAAGCACCTAGCCGTATAGGTGATTGAACCACAAATTAACAATCATTTCAATGTCATGAACATCATAGATCAAAGGCCTTTATAAATGGACATACGATTAAAAGCAGATATTTTTTTTGGGGATATTGTTGCAATATTCTATATTGCAAAAGTGCTGTCTGGATTTTGATTCACGAGTGTCCGGATTTATAGACAGGTAATGCTTGGGGTGTCCGGATTTAAGAACAAGACAAGTCTGATAGTTTTGGTGATTTTCATGTATTATCATAACTTTTGTAGCAAAGTGAAAACACATCTTCCGTCTTCAGAGTGATGAATTACAATGTTTTATTCTGAACCTTCCTGTCACAATGCTCAAGCATAGTCTACTCTAATCTAATCCAATAGCACAATACTACATCTCTCCTTTTTTTCATCAAAGTGAATAAATAGTTTATTCTAGCTTAAAAACTACTGAACAGTCAAGACTGATTTTCTTTCAATAATGTATGAATGATCTTTAGGAATTTTTCTTTGCTTGAAATATTGTTTATCTCTGCCGGAAAGCATACAGCACGACATCCTCGAGATGAGTTTAAAACTGTGCGTATCTCGTCACACCACCAATGGTCCCTAAACGCAAATGGAATTAATTATTAAACATATAGATCAATAAGTCAAAACTGAAAGTATACTTAGCTGCATTTAGTTACTTCTTTCTTTTCTTTTATTGCTAAATTATTTATTTTACATTACCGTTTCAATTTCTGCAATTATGCAAAGCATGATCTTGTCCATTATCCGTTCTTGATTGTTGTAAAAGAGGTTCGCTTAAAATGCTTTAAACAATCCGTGCCGCACTACGCTTTTGAAACTACGAAAAATGTTAACAAAAATAGGTAAATGAACACATTTTATATGAATTAGTAATGCTAGATATACAATATAAATAAACTTCATTTGTCTAGTACTAAACTGTACTTCTAGTAGTACTCTTATTATCTTACTGAAAAAATATTTCTTACATCACATAATAGACCGTACTGCCAAAAGGACTGAGATGGATCTCCTACATCTGGTCTACTCAATTGCAGGCTAAAATCTTTCGTTTATTTGGTGTTTAACATACTTTTATATTATTTTAATCGTTTCCTTTATAAAGAAACGGGCCGGATGATACGTTTCATTTTTACTGTTCTCTTTCGAACAGGGCCATATTTTCACGACCTCCCTGCGTTCTTTTACCGGAAATGGACCAGGATTATTTCATCCTCTTCATTTCTTATGGAGAAGTAGACCAGAATCATTCAAAACCTTTACTCTCTTTTTTTTCTCTAAGAGTGGACCGGACGATTTGTTTTATTCCTGCATTTCTTGTCAGAAATGGGCCGAATTTCAACAAACTCCCTACGATCTTCTTACAGAAATGGACCAGGATTTTTTTCATCCTCTTCATTTCTTATGGAGTAGTAGACCAGAATCATTCAAAATGTTCTCTTTACTCTCTTCTTTTTCTCTCAGAGCGGACCGGACGATTTGTTTTATTCCTTCATTTCTTGTCAGAAATTGGCTGAATTTCAACAAACTCCCTACGTTCTTGTTACAGAAATGGACCAGGATTTTTTTCATCCTTTTCATTCCTTACGGAGAAGTAGACAAGAATCATTGAAAATGTTCTCTTTACTCTCTTCTTTTTCTCCAAGAGCGGGCCGGATGATTTGTTTTATTCCTTCATTACTTTTCAGAAATGGGCCGAATTCCAACAAACTCCCTACGTTCTTGTTACAGAAATGGACCAGGTTTATCCTCTTCGTTTCATAAGGAGATGTAGACCGGAATTACTTAATGTATTCCCTTTACTCTCTGCTTATCAACATAAATAACTTGCTCGTGTATTATACCCCCTTCATCTTATTCTTGAAATGGAACGAATATTTTCTTCAAATCTTTCATTTCGTTTGCAAAATGGACTTATTTCCTAATATATATGTAGTCTTGAACTATATTACAAATCATACATGTTGCAGTAATCTTTTAATTCTCAGCAATTTGTTATTGTTCTCTAAATTTGTTTGACCATAGACATCATAATTATTCAGTTGTCAAGCTATTTTACATTTGTCTTGTCATGCTCTGTATTCGCAGGCTAATTCACATTATTTATTACGCCAATCGGCGAGTCAAATTTATTTTAAATTTTAAGAATTCAACTTTCTTTAAATTATTAATTTCTTTAAATTTGTACTTGGTAGCCTTATGCACCTTCTTAACGTATTTACAAGTTTACGAACTATTTATAATCACATGATTGAGTCATGTGAAATTTCTGATAATATCTTTTAAGTTTATTTCACTTATGGTCCAAATCGATACCTTCAGAAGATTTGATAAAAATGGTAAGCCTTTTTTTAATTAAACTTTCCTTCCTTGAATAACGCAAGAGTAATATTATGAAAGCTATTGAGGGTTTTGCCCTCCAATAGACTCGCATCTAAGTAATTTTGTTACATCAAAATATTATCATACCATGTTAGCCATATATTGGATGGCACCGTAGCTACCAAAATAAACATGTAACGCATTTGTAACGCACACTGTTGGATTGTGCATTGAAAGCAAGGTGCGTGCTTCTGCTAAACTTCCATATAAACAGACGTGTGAATATTTATTTCTCCACGTTGCAAATTTTCTCGTTTCTCTCCTATTCGTCAACAAAACGTACAATACAATAATTTATAACACCACTACTACTATACATTGAATGTTTTCTAACTTAAGAATTAAACAATTACAAACAGATTGTAAACATTAGAAAGTCGCTATTTAGTTTTAGAACGTTAAATAAATATATTGTCCATTATATAGAAATACCGTTGAATTAATCGTTTTGGTGTCTTTCTTATTTTGATATTTTTCTTAGTCGACAGATTTTTTTTTTACAGAAATGCTGTTACTGGTAACCAGACTATTTGTTTTTTCTACTGCTCCATTTGCTTTTAAATGCAAATGTTCAAATGTTTCAATAAGCTTAGTCCTGTTGTTTTCTTTTATTCTGATGTAATTCCAGATGCATATTTTTATAACAACTAAAATTCTCTTCGGAACACATGATTGAATGCAAATTACATTGCTTTAGATTAATAAAATATATAAATACTCCTTTTCTGCCTTGCAAAAACCAAATAAGTGACGTCAAAACACGCAATACTGGTTACTATGTAAAAACTCTATTTCATGAACAACTTCCATGAGGCATGTTTCAAATTGTCAGGACATCTATCCTATGATGCAAAATCATTAATCGCACATTGAAAATGTTCTTTCGTTATTTCATGAGTATATCGTCGCAGAAGAAGTAACTTTAAATGAAACTGGTGCCTTTTCATTACTTTTATGTTCATAACAAAACCATTCAAGTGTTTCCAACGTATCATACTACAGAAACCTCCTTCTTTGTTTATTTATCGAATTGATTCATTTTACATTTTTAACTTATTAATGAACACATCGAGTATTTCATTACATCACTTTGATTAATGGCTATTAAACGCCATTCTCCATGGCTTTAGTTTATCTATTTCAAAGCCACACAAATGTTGCTTGTACGAATTTTTCAATTATTAACTTAATTTGTCAGATTTCAAGATAAAAAAAAATACATAAACACAATTGTTTGTCTTTATAAATATAAGAAACCCAACAACGAAGAATAATCAAGTAACTTTTCATAAAAATTAGAACTAGAAATTGATTGACAAATTGTATATTTTGTTAATATTCTTTTCTCTCTCCCTTCACTTTTTAAAATTGTAAATTTTGAATAACATCGTGATACATTGAATAAAACTTCCTTGAACAAACCTGGACTATTTTTTTTAGTTCAATTGACGAAATTAACTGTAATTGGGATTGCGAATCACGACAGGAAAATCATTCAAAATAAACTTTCTGAATGTTTTTAAACCTGACATACCGCCGGCTGTCGAAACCACTCAAAAGTTAACACGGAACAAATAAAACTGTGTCTACCTACATGTGTTTCTGATTCCAGATACGTTCCGATCATACGCAGCACAAAATCTGTATCGCAATAATTTTTCTGTTACCCTTTTCCGCCATTTCGTCAGGCGTTCCTCCAAACAGCATTCAGCCAATTTTAAAGATTCTTGTGCACAAATCTATGAACCGCACACTCAAGTCAAAATGGGATCCGTTCGAACAATCGTCTCCAATGTAGCAAAGTGAAAACACATCTTCCGTCTTCAGAGTGATGAATTACAATGTTTTATTCTGAACCTTCCTGTCACAATGCTCAAGCATAGTCTACTCTAATCTAATCCAATAGCACAATACTACAACTTTCAACATAAAATTTACTTTTCTTACCAAGTTCTAGTACAAAAATATGCGCAGCAAAAATGAGTTCACATCTTATTCGATGAAAAATGGTTTAAAACTGAGTTTGAATATGTGTTCCAGCTTAAGCGTCCGGGTATTGATGCAGCACGGTATCATCATTTATGTTTCTCGTCCCACTCTGACCGAATAGAGATTTTAAATCCTTTTGAAAACACCATTCTGTAATTTAAAGATTTATGGAAGATAAGCTCCTTATTACCTGACATTGCCTAGCTCATATTTTTTTAACTGACTACAAACAAAATACCGTTAAAGGAGCCTTCCTTAGTCGAGTGGTCGAGTTAGTCGAGTCCGTGGCTACACAGCAAAGCCATGCCGAAGATGTCTGGGTTCGATTCCCGGTCGGTCGAGGATCTTTTCGTAATAAAAATGTCCCTGACTTCCCTGGGCATTAAGTATCATCGTACCTGCCACACCATATAAAATTGCGAAAATGGCAAATTTGTCAAAGAATGCTCTCAGTTAATAACTGTGAAAGTACTCATTGACCAATTAGCAGAGAATTAGGCTCTGTCCCTGTGAGAACGTGATGTCAAGAAGAAGAACAACCAAAATAGCAGTCATATAGATTTTATTCGGGGAGTGTTGGTCCGCAAGGAGCATCGGAATATCTTCAAAAGCAAATGACTAAAGTTCAATATCGACACAGATTGTGAATAAAATGTACAAAAACATGGAGAAACAACAAAGAGGTTTGTAAATTTGTGTCGTCTCATGCGTCCAGGTATTGATTCATTATGGTAACTATTTTTAATACCGTGATGAATCTAATTTTCGGATGCTTCGAATCTCGGACACTGGTCTTAAATCAATCAAAATGCATTCTTTCGACAACTTCCATGCATGTGGAATGTAGAAGATATCAAAATTATGGATTCTTGGCGAAAAGAATCGAAATTTAGAATCGGAAATACGAAAATCCTAAAAAACAAGCCAATCTTTCATTCTAGGGTTGAGCATGACCATGACTTTTCGAGCATTGATTTGTTCTGGGACACCCTATTACAAAGCTCACCAAAGCAATCCCACAGTGTGGCAGTTCTCCTAATATGGCGGCCAATGGACGAGACTTGGAGCGACACGCAATTGGAGCTGCCGCTGGTGCTGCTGTGGCGATAAGCATCAATCCAAAGTGTCAGGCCGGTAACGTTCAGCAAGAATCATCAGCCTGTGGCCACAGCAGCAGCAGCAGCAGCAGCAGCAGCATCGGGGGACGCTAAAAAGCACTTTATACCCAGACCACAATCCGTTCGGGTAATAAACGCTTATTGTAAAGTTCGGTGTGTGTGCCATCAATTGCGCAGCTGGGTGTCCCCTGCCTCCGAACCACGTGCACTGAGGCGATCCTCCCGGTCGGTATTGGTAGCGGTAGGGGAAGATGGTTCAGAGCGCACTTGTGGGTTAAAATTGCTTAGTTTACATATAAATGAAACTAATGGTATTTCCTACTATTACGACAGTTTGAAGGGAAAAATGTTTGATTTCGGCAATACATTCAACTACTGTGTTACATTGCAAGTTTATGGCGTAACTTTGCTGTTTCTCGATAAAATGGGTAAAATTCTATTGAGCTTAAGTTGGCATTATGAACCATGTTTCCCTACCGTGCACCCGAGCGACAGCAATTTTGATTCGACGACCAGCTAAGCTATTGGGCATTATTGGCAGCAGTAAGCGGTGGCGGCGGCGCAGGTGGAGATCAATTTTATGTGACAAATTTCCCATAATCGTTAATTTTTGTGCTCTTGTGCAGTTGACGATCCCAAAACAGGTCGGAAGCCGGAGGAAGTGGCTTGGAAGTGGAGGTTGATAATCGACTGTCCGAGGTGAGTAAATCTCGACGGGAGACGGTCATCGGGATGTCGTCCGGAATGCAGTGAGCGCTGCGCTATTTGCAGCGAGAACGTCGTCGCGGTTATTGACATGGCCGGTTTGGGAATCGATGCACCCGGCTACAATTCAGTCTAGTTTATTCGAGTGGCTAAACGGTTCTCGAGTATGGTGCATCCGTGCTGAGAGAAGCTCATGGATTATGGTTTTTAACTTCTACATAACCAATGTTTTAATGTTTACGGTTCTACAATAATGGGAATGGCCGGAAGATCTATCGACCAGAACCAATTCAGCTGTCTTGGAAGATGCTCGTTAAACGAACTTTAATGATTATGGAAATCGCTAGATGCAATCTCGAGAATGTAAAAATATTGAAAACATATCATTTTGTAACTTCTATATTTCTTTGAGCCAATGGATTCGCATGATATTTTTTTAAGAGAAGCTACTATATAAATGTGTATCCCATGTTTTATATGTTTAATACCTTTCTATCTCTGCGCTGTAGATTTAGAGTTTCATCTTCATTTGTATTTTGCAATACTTTTCCAACTGGCCCGAACGTTTAGGGGGGTTCTCAGGTTCGCAGTACGGTAACTACCCTAAGTACACAAAACTTCTTCTCTACCTGGTTCCCTGATATATTATTTCCGCAATTCTATTGCACCAAATGACCAGCCCTTTGAAGTGTGCCATATTGTACTTATTGATAAGCACTTCTTTATACACTTGATGTGACTCGTTATTATAGCTATATAGTGGATGTTATTCATAATTTCACTCATAAATTATCCATATTTACCACGCGTAATGATGTACTTTTAATTTTTGGGTACAAAACTTCTCACTGTTATAGTCAGGTCTCTTACAAAATACTGTCATCATCATATTCAGCATATTTAAGATTAGATTTATCTGTCATGATGCGTCAACACTCAATTTTTTTTTTTGCAGAATTACCATCAAGTTTTGTCAGTAATGAGTGACAGTGGTTTTCAAGAGCAGAAAATCTTTTTTTTTCTGTTCAACATAAACCATTTAGGCGAGATGGATATGTCAGTTCAGCTGGAAACGAAACCATTTCGCTGACTGTGCTATAAAACAACACTTTTCACTTAACTTTGTCGCCGAAACTTCATCCCAGATGTTGGTTTGGTAGAATGAAAATTATTTTCCACCAATCGAGAAACATGTCCCATTACGTGAAAATGCTTTCGTCAGTCGAATTTCATGACATTTACAAGCATACTTTTCTTTTATGTGGCATACTGATGAATCGGCAATTTGGCATCGAAATTTTAGAGAAATGCTATTCTACTCAATGGAAGTGCATCAACGAAAAGAATATTGTTTTTTGACGTGGGTTAGAAGATTTTTTGATAGTATATGTACCGGATGCAGTCAAAAAGAAGCATAACATCGAATACCTCCAAATCATATTCCCCAGGTGATTTTTCCCACTTAATCAGCAAAGAATTTCTTTTGATATTATAAAAGCTGTCACAATCCCTACTCTCTAAATCCCATGCTGACAGATTAATTTTCTCCCGCCCATCACAAGGCGCAAGATTCATAGAGCAGACACTGAATTTGGGTAATATTCTCGCTGATTGGGAAGGTGGGTGGATGCCTATCAAAAGCTGTGGCGAGACGAAGCATCTAATGAAGACACGTTCAACGCATTAACTTATGCTTTCCACCATCACCGTTTAGTGTTTCACCATCCTCATCATCATATTCACTGCCATACTGAGCGTAAACAGGAGCAGTCCTCCTCCTTGCTCCCCCGACCAACGAAAAACATCAACTTGTTTGCTTCAAATGTTAATAGTTCATTCGAATGTACTAAAGATATAAACAATTGCATCATGGCAAACTTCTTGAATAATTATTGAGGTCCAACAAAAAAAAAAACATACTTCTGCCAAAGATTTTATCAGAAATCAAACGGAGATTTATTTAATATTCCGCAATAATTCTTGTGAGGAATTTGCTAAAAATTCATTGTTGAAATGGATGTTTTGCTGTTGAAAATGTTTTTCAGTGTTGTGAAAAACTCTATTTCTCACAACCAACGCTTGAAATTTTTCATGCGTGACTTGTCAATCATGCAACTCAGCAGTCAAAAAATCATGGATGAGTTGGCTCACCTTTTTAACTCATTGTCTCGTATTTCCACAGTATTCTCACACACGGCAATAATTTCTTGTTAGTCTGGTAAAATTATGTTAATCCTTTCTAACGTAAACAACAACATTCGGGTTTCACGAGTTTTTGCCGGGTTTTGCGACTGAATCATTTTTTACGATTTGAGTTGATTGAGTTGATGTTGCGTCAAAATCTCAAGCGTGAGATTTGCGAAGCAGATCTCTTATGAGTTTGCTCTCACGGGAGAGCGTATTGATTGAGATTTTGAGTGTGAGTCTATCCAACACTGAAGTTTTTGGTAAGCATCTGTTATGAAATCAAAGCATAAATTCATCCAGGTATTCGTCGTGAAATCCGATAAGAAACTGCTCCACATATTCGCCAGGAATTCCCTATTGAAATCCTATTTATTATATGTTTTCAGATCCTTTAGAATCTTCAACGAATTTCATCGATTATAATTCCAGGGTTTATTATTAAAGTGGTTCTTGGGAGCACGACGCATTCTCCAACGAGTCCTCAAGATATTTCTCAGCCTCTTAGATTATTTCCAGACGTTTATCTATGAATACCTAAAACTCCTCAGAAAATTCACATAGAGCCTTTCCAAGACACATCCAAGCATCCATCTAAGAAATACTGACAGAACTTTCTTCAAACTACAAGGAATTGCTTCATGAACTGTTTTTGGTGATTTTTGCAACGAACATATTGAGTTCACAGCGATTACTCCAAGAATCTGTCAAGGATGGCACTTCGGGGAGTTCTTCTACATGAATTTTTAGATATTTCTGCATCCTCTCGAACTCGGTTGGGCAATACTTCAGACATCAGATCCTATCAACTCTTTCGGGATTCTGTCATGAAAAACTAAATAAAACCCTTTAAAATAATTTTCATAAATTTTTGTCTGGCATTCCTTGATGAAATGCAACCTGCGACTTATATCAAACTTTGTTCGTGGATTCAGATTTTTATACGCTTTTAGAAATTCTTCCAGAATTTCCACTACTTTTTTCTGGAATATTTACAATTTTCACTTCAAATCGTTACACCTGGTAGGCATTTTCCAAGAGATTACTCCAGAGATTTTTTCAGTAATTTTCTTTAAATAGTTTTAGATATTATCCTAAGAATTTCATCAGAAATTTTTATTGGGCTTCTTCAAGAAAGTTTACAGAAAAATTCAAGTTACTAGAATATATTTCGAAATTCTTCCAGTATATTTTCCAGGCATGCTTACTACATACTACGTGAAACAGAATCAATACTTTTCCAGGCAATTCTCTGGAATCCCGAAGATATTTTTTTTTTTCATGAATTCAACCTGCAAATTATTCCAGGAGTTTTTTTTTTCAAAGATTTGGTTAAAAAAATTTACCGGAGTTTCACAGATTTAAACGGAATTAATAATAATTAGCAAATATGTCCATCTGTCAACCAATCAGGGCCCTTCCAACTATACATCAGTTGAATCCGCTAGAAATTTACATGAATCTGCCACAAAACAAACCTAGCCACACTCAACAATCACGCGACCGAGAGAATGCTCTGCATTGTTGACTGCTCTTTCAACCACTTCCAGATGAAACCGCCAACCGTCGAAGCGATTCCGTGGTACACTCATTTTACGCAGAGCTTGTTCAACTTTCGTTAGCCATTTAATAAGATGGTGAGACAGCCGACAGAGTTCGGGCGTGTAGCTCTCGCTCCAGAAGTCGCGAGTTCAAATACTGTTTAGAACTTTTTTTTATATATATTTTCTAGTTCTATATATATGTTCTTCTATATTCATATCTCATTTTCAAACCAGCAGCAATGAAATTTTAAGATCGCACATAATTATCTATCATATATGATGGAGTCCTTTTGTTACATTCAACTTGCTATAATTTTACAGATTTCGTTCGTACTGTGCAGATTTATTCCTGGGATAAGTTCTTTTATTTCCCTATCAGTCTTATTTTTTCATGATTCCTGCGAATATTCAAACAGAAATTCTTCCAAAAACACGTTAGGAACTAGAACAGAGATTTTAACAGGATTTCATCAAATGCTTTTTCCGGATTTTACTATAATTTATCTAAGAATACCACCAAAAAATTTTTCAGAATCCGAAAGGTAACTTTTCATTATATTACTTCTTGTTTTCTAAAAAGTTCTGCAAGAGATATTTTTAGACTGAAATTCTGAACAAATCATTAAAGGAGTAATTAGTATTCTGGAGACTTTTAAAATTTATGGATTTTTTAGGAATATATATATTGAAAGCTTGTGCAGTAACATCTTAATGATACTCTGAAGGAATCGAGCATGATTAAGAAATCATGCTCAAACGAATTCCAAGAAGACCTCTTGAAGCTTTTTTATTTTTAGGAGCTTCTTAAGAATTCCGAGTAGAAACTCATTTACAAATCTCTTATGTAATTTTGGTGATACATTAGTAATTATATGATTGTCGGATTAGTTATTTCCTGAAGAGAAAAAAATTGAATATTTCTTTAATTCAATTGAGAAACTGGATGTGGAAGTGGAACTTAGTTGAATTTGGAGAAGAAAAAAACGCCAAAGAAATCTGTAGAGTATTTACCAGAGAAATCTATGCATTTACGAATGCATGGCTTTTATTTCGAAGTTATCCATTTGAGGAAACACATTGAGAAATTTCTGGATAAACTGCTTAAAAATGTAAAGTAATTGAGAAAAATCCAAAAATCATAACGGAGAAATCACTCCACGCATCTCGAATCATTTTACTTCGAAAAAATGTTTGGAGATGCTTGGAGAAAGTTTTGGAATTATTCCTGAGGCAAGTATGCTGTAGTTTTTTTAGGAATCCTTGAAGGATCTGAAGGAAAAAGTTCGAAAATTCGATTGATAGCGATCCTTATGACCAGCAATTTTTCCCTGATCAATAATTGGCATGAGATTAAACAAGTTCACACAATTCCTACAAGAACTTCTAAGACAGATTCCACCAACATTTGTTCTAAAAACTACCAACGAGCTTCTGCAGGCATCCCTACAATAGACTTTCGAAGTATTATTTAATAAATCCTTAGTAAGTTCCACAATAAAGTATCTTGGGATTTCTTTTGACATAAGATTTTCTTCCGGTTATGCATTCTATCAAACGTAACTTTAACCATACATGGCGCAAGTATTTTTTCCTGAATTCCTGAAAATATTTTTCCATGAGAACTACCAATGACACATTCAATTTCTCAACAGAATATTTTGAATACTTCCTCCTGAATTCCTGTTCAAGTTTATTTCAGGAATCAATTCAAATTTATCAACAATTTTTCTTCTGAATCTGATCTTTGTTTGTTTCTTGAGATATCGTCGAGATATTCTTTTGAATGTTTTATATAAAATACATGCTTTCAAAAGTATTTCAACAATCACTTCTGAATATCGACATATATTGTTTTATTAGGATATTATCAAGATATATTGATGATGATTCTAAATTAAATGCATCGAAGGATTTTATTGAAAATTTCTTTCAGGGATATCTTAAAAATATTTTTAATATATTATCCACAAATGTTGTTATCTAGACATTGAACACCATCTACTAGTCCATGAATCCAGAATTACTTGTAGATCATGGAAGTTCCTTCAGAGGTTCTAATGGAAGGTTTCTTTAACTGTTTAAATGTATAGGAAAGTTCTTAAGCAATTTACATGAGTTTGAGCTTGATCTTGATTGGCCACCCGTGGTTGCTACTCCAGTATCGCCAGATCAGCTGCATTTACCCAACGAACCAACCAGATGACTGCTTGGGATTAACAGACACCGTCAGTGTATGAGTGCTGGTGGCCTTCTAATTTGTTTTATGCGATAATGGCGTCTGCCACGTCGGAATGCAGACCAATGATGGGAAGGGGGAGAATTTGATGATGCATTACACTGTTCGACAAAAAAGTCGATCTGAATGCACAGAGACCAGACACCCCGGGCTTGAAAGTATAAAAATAAACAAAAATAATGGCGTTTTCAGAATGTTCGTGTCTGCCCCAGGTCATTTTTAAAATATACTTGAACTTTATGCATTTTTTATTTAAAAATCTAATCTAATCAATAAGTGTTTTATATTCAGGAAAGCGGAATTCATGTGCCATATAATGTTTTTAACTTTAAATACAATATGAAGAGTTGTAATAAGATTTGCAGGGAGCCCTCCCACCTTTTTTTGTACCCTCCCCATTTTTAAAGTATTGCAAATGATGAAATATTTGAATATTTGGGGTTGTCAAAATAACTGGGACAGGCAAAAATTGGGCCAACTTTGGAATGCTGTAACTTTGACAAAAAATGACCGATTTCAATTCTTTAAGAAGTAATGGACGGGTCAACTGATCTAGTTTTGAGGTGCATCCACGGAGATGAACTATGACTACCGGATACCGGTGATAATCCGGATTTCCGGAAGCATGTCTTATGCAGTAAAATTATGTCGTGTTTTTAGCAAAGGTCTCGGCTAAAAAATCAAAATTTTACTACACATGAAGACAAAAGATCAAATTCTGAAGCGATTGGGGCGCCAAGTATAAGGATCGGTCCAGAAACAACCAAGATATGGCCATTTCCCTGGAATCGGTGCCGGTAGTGGATCCGAATTGGGATCAAACAATTTATTCACTCAAAATATATCGCGCAATATTGTTTCCTCCCTAGCTCATCATAAAATATCCTATTATAAGTTGAAAATGAGTCTTGTACAGATTTGGCCACTCATGGCGCCGTCAAAAGCCCCGGGGGAACCTTGCACAGGGGACATTTCGATTTTGACACCAAAACATATCATGCGACGGTTCATTCTCCATGTCTTGTCGTAAATAGGGCAACTGTAGACTCAAAATGGATAGTTGACTACAGTGGCCACTTTTGGGACCACCGGATATCCCTGAGGGTGGCTGTGATGTCCCCAATGACAGATTCCTCCGGGAAATTCCGGTGGTCTTAAAAGTGATAGGTTACTTAGGGAACTATAGGAGGTCCCCAAAGTGGCCATTCTAGTTAAATATCAATTTTCGGTCTAAAGTAGACCTATTCATGACTAGACATGAAGAATGGGCCGTTGCACGATGAGTATTGGAGCTCAATTCCAATTGTCCCCAATCATAGGTTCCCTAGGGGACACCCGGTGGTCCCAGAAGTGGCCAATTCAATTAAATTCCCATTTTGAGTCTACAGTTACTTTATTTACGACAAGGCATGAAGAAAGAGCCGTCGCATGATATGTTTCGGTGTAAGAACAGAAATGTTCCCAATGACAGGTTCCTCCGGGAAATTCCGGTGGTCACAAAAGTGGCCACTGTAGTCAATTATCCATTTTAGGTCTACAATAGCCCTATTTAGCACGAGAAATGAAAAATGAACCGTCGCACGATATGTATTGGAGTTCAATTTCAATTGTCCCTAATTACAGGTTCCCTCGGGGACATCCGGTGGTCCCAAAAGTAGTCACTGTAGTCAAATATCCATTTTGAGTCTACAGTTGCTCTATTTACGACAAGACATGAAGAATGAGCCGTCGCATGATCTGCTTTGGTGTCAAAATCGAAATGTCCCCTATGCAAGGTTCCCCCGGGGCACTTGGCGGCGCCAAGAGTGGCCAAATCTGTACAAGACTCATTTTCAATTTATAATAGGATATTTTATGATGAGCTAGGGAGAAAACAATATTGCGCGATATATTTTGAGTGAATTAATTGTTTGATCCCAATTCGGATCCACTACCGGCACCGATTCCAGGGAAATGGCCATATCTTGGTTTTTTCTGGACCGATCTTAATACTTGGCGCCCCAATCGCTTCAGAATTTGATCTTTTGTCTTCATGTGTAGTAAAATTTTGATTTTTTAGCCGAGACCTTTGCTAAAATCACGTCATAATTTTACTGCATAAGACATGCTTCCGGAAATCCGGATTATCACCGGTATCCGGTGGTCATAGTTCATCTCCGTGGATGCACCTCAAAACTAGATTAGTTGACCCGTCCATTACTTCTTAAAGAATTGAAATCGGTCATTTTTTGTCAAAGTTACAGCATTCCAAAGTTGGCCCAATTTTTGCCTGTTCCAGTTATTTTGACAACCCCCTGTATATCAAATATTTCATCATTTGCGATACTTTAAAAATGGGGAGGGTACAAAAAAGGGGGGAGGGCTCCCTGCAAATCTTATTACAACTCTTCATATTGTATTTAAAGTTGAAAACATTATATGGCACATGAATTCCGCTGTCCTGAATATAAAACACTTATTGATTAGATTAGATTTTTAAATAAAAAATGCAAAAAGATCAAGTACATTTTAAAAATGACCTGGGGCAGACACGAACATTCTGAAAACGCCATTATTTTTGTTTATTTTTATACTTTCAAGCCCGGAGTGTCCGGTCTCTGTGCATTCAGATCGACTTTTTTTGTCGAACTGTGTTATACTGGCTCCCACAGTAGACAGTATATACCATTGCGTCTACGTCAGTTCATGCGGGAAGGTGTAGGGCTAGTATAATGTTTATGGCAGAGAGGCTTGCTGTTTGGTTAGCAGACTGCCTATGAATCAAACGTAAGGAAAGGTGTGCTATAATGATGGAAGAATGGAAGCGTAGGGCGTACTACAAAGTATGAGGGAAGAGACGGGCCTGGGATTGAACCCATAGCCTTCTGCTTATGAAGCAGAAGCGGTAGCCATTGGACCCGTCTATAGGAAAAATTCTAAACAAATTACAATTGACAAATACGGTGTCAAATAAATAACATTTTTGCTTATCTCAAAAGTCAAATTATGTGTCTCTAGTCGATTCGGAGGGGCTGAATCTGATGCAATTCACAGAAATGTTCCAGCACGTCACAATTGTTATAGTTCACCAAATTTATATAAATTGCTGATTTCATTGATGTTAACATAAAATTCAAATTATGCTTTATCAGACTTTTTAGAGATCTAATCCACTATACAATATACAATATGACTTCAACTTTCGTTTAAATTAGGATCAATTCGATTTTTCAAACCAGCTTGCAGTGTCCATATATTTTTTATTGTTCCTATACGGCCAAATACAATACTTTTTACAAACCATTTAAACAAATTTTGAAGCATCGAAATTATTATGTATGTTGATGTTAAATATTGTTTGACACATTAAGTTTGAACTCTGTGTTCATTTTAGAAAACAAATTGCCATACAAGTTAACAAACTTATATGCAAGTTTAAATAATTTCCCCTTTTCTTAATTTTCAACAGCTATACTAGACGTGCTATGATATATTGAAAATAACAATAGAAGGTATTTTGGTGCTTGAGACAAAAAAGTATTCCGCAACGTTATCTGAAGAATAAGGCATTTTTTTAAGAAGGCGTATCAGCATATCTAAAGTAATTGTTAGGATAATAGCTCAAAATTATTCATAACAAATTACTCGAAAAATCCTCGGAGCAATATCTAGAGAGCAATCCCTGCATAGCATTATGCATGAAGATGTTCTCAGTAGAATCTTTTAGTTTGGTGTAAACTCTGTATTAGCTCCAGAAGGGGAATGGAATTTCTGCAAGAATTTCTAAAGCAGTCCTCGGAGAAGCTGTCTCAGAACAAACTGATTTGATTTGTCACAGGTTGCATTTCATTTAAGAATTTCCAGAGAACATTTGAAGAAACAGACTATTTAAAGAATTTTTGCAGAGTCATCAAAGACAAAATCCCGAGTTAGTTGAAAGGAAAAATTTCTTAAGGAATATCTAAAAAAATTAGGATTTTGAATATATTTTTTTGAACAAAAAAAATCTAAGTAGAAGTCTTTCTTTAAAATATATGATTTTAAGACGCAATTACGGAAAAGACACCCAGTTTAAGATAAATTTTAAGCAAAACTGTCAAAAAAAGTTTTTTTGAAGTAAAGAGCTTTACCGATTTAGAGCTTCTTTCCTGTGGTGACATAGGGTGGTCAAACGAAAAATTGTTTTCTGGCTCCAGCGTTTTCTTATTTAATATCTCATCTTAGTAATCTATAAAACACTTTTAGAACATTGAAAAATTCCTAATTCGGTAAGCGAAGGAACTTGTTATCTCTTCCCGTTTGGGAGTTATTGTGGGTTTTCTTGTAAAAGCACGTCTACTTTGCTTAGTGATATCTCTGATTTGGGCAAACATAAAAAATATCTTTTGATAGCATTTATTAGAAAAAAAATTAGAGTTACAAAAAAACCATCTGTTTTTTTAATGGGGTCATGCACAAATTACGTCACGCTCCAAGGGGGGGGAGGGGGTCGAGCCAAGCGTGACAAGCCTTACAAAAATTTCAGAGGACTCATACAAAAAGTTTGACAAAGGGATGGGGAGGGGGTCGAAAAAGTTGAAATTTAGCGTGACATAATTTTTGTACCATCCCAATGTACAGTACAATTTTATTTTGTCTTTTGAATGCCGTCAAACGATATTTTTTATGTTCGCCCGAATCCGATATATCCAAAAATCAAAGCAGGCATCATTTTAGAAGAAAAACAATAATACCTCCAAAAAGAAAAGAGATAGCGAGTTCCTTCGCTCACCAAATTACGCATTATTCAATGCACTAAAAGTTTTTTATAAACTACTTTGATGAGATATTTGAATTGAAAACGCTGGAGCCAGACAACCATTTTTCGTAGGACCACCCTATGTCACCATAGAAAAAAGCTTAAATTTATGAACTGCAAAAACCCTTTTTAGCAAATTTGCCTAAAACATACACGCTAAGCCTGCTCAACGCAGCGCATGTGTTAAAACTACACAGAATGAGGCAACCAATGCAGGACTCTCTGGCTGAGTGAAAATTCTGTGTAAGTCGCACTCATGCTGTGTGTAGCCGATGTGTTGGCCTTCGGCTGTGCGGGGATCGATGGAAATGGAACTGTCAATCTCTCCCGCGCGGCAGCAAACAGTTGGCCGTTGGTAAGATGGGGAGTTTTCTGTGATTTTTTCAGGTGAAAAGCCGGAAGATGGTCGCAAATGTGGAAGTTTTTTCCCCATTTGCTTCCGCTTCGGCTATTCGAATGAAAAAATCTCTGAAAACTTGAAAATATGAATGTTTTTTTTTTAATGTTTTCAGAAGCAAAACAAAAATGGAAGCGAATTCCGCATTCCAAGCGTTCCTCCTCTGTGCGCATTTCACTCATTTGGTTTGTTTACCACCGTTTGCTCAAAACTGTGTACAGCCCCCTTTGCACAGAATCTGTGCTGCATGAAGAGAGGCTGATTTTGTGTACTACTCGGCACTCATTTTTGAGCGGATGAATTTTAGCGCGTAGCGTGCAGTGGTTTGCTCTTGCATGTTTAGCAGACTGCCTGTTCATCTTCCTCCTCTTCTCTGTCTTCTTCCGTCGTTCATCCTCTCTTCCCTTCTCGCTTACTTCTCCTCATGACTTTCCGCGGCGACGGAGGTTGTCACCAGTACCGGTTGGGGAGACGTGGCCCTCGACTACCGGTGGCTATCACACAGGGGAGATCTTCGTCTTCTTTCTTCGTCAGGCCGACTCGAGTGCTGAGGACGATCAAACGATTCCGGTTAAAGTTTGACTTCTGGTTCACTAAGCCCTGACGACTCACTGCTCGTCCCGCCAGTTTCTTTGCAAGATAGATGTTATCTCCACCACCATATTGTTCGCCAGATTCCGAAGTTTATGATCGCTTACCATTTTGCTTACCATTCTGTCTGCACTGAAGTCCTATCCAAAAGCAGCCGCCGCCGCGCTTCGTTCCATGTTGGCAATCGAAAGCAGCATGTTCCGGATTTTCCTTATTCTCACTACACACGGGAAAGAACGGTGACAGCGCGTAGCCGAACCGACGCAAATGCTGTTAGAAACAACCGTGACCTGACAGGAACTTTGTCAGGTTCCTCAACTGCCTATTGCCCCTCCGCTGGTAGCACTCGATGTCTTCTCCCAGGATGATGCAAATCGGAATCAACCGGGTGATCACACATACTGCTTCCGACGATACTGTTCTGTATGCGCTTGCTACTCTCATGGCCATGAGCCGGAACGTGCTGTTAAGCTTTGCCCGATTGCGCTTGGTTTGCAGTGCTGCACCTAACGGCGAAACTCCGTATCTCAGTATCGATAGTGATACGGTAGCCCGAGATCGCCTCTTTCTGCTTCTCTGACCATGAGAGTTGGGCATGATCCTTGTTGGTGCATTGGTCGCCTTTGCTGCCTCCTCACATGTGCTGTGCATAGTCGACGTGGCTGTTGAAAATTAGCCGATCATCATACCCAGCTATGTGATGCTATGATATGTCCTCCGATAGCGTGTGGGATATCTTCAGCATGACTCCATTCATCCTGTTCTCGAACGTGTTGATTGAATCCGTTGCTAGCACTTCCACTTCCTCCAGCGTTTCGCCTATTATTGTTAGGACGACATCATCAGCAAAGCCGACGATCTCGATGCCCATGGGTAACTCAAGTAATAGGACCCCGTCGTACATTCCATTCCACTGCGTCGGACCCAGTATGGACCCTCCCATTGTTACTCTTAACTCCTTTCGGCCGGCGTCGGTTGCATACACCAAAACCTGATTCTCGAAGTAGCTCTGCATAATCTGGCACAGATAGTCAGGAACCCACATTCAATGCAGCGCTGTGTCGATAGTTTCCCGACTGGCGTTATTGAACGCGTTCTTAACGTCTATCGTAACTACGGCGCAGTAACGATTTCTTCTTCGTTTTTGCTTTGATGCCCTTTCGGCCCTCTCCAGGACCGTCCAAATTGCGTCTACCGTCGACTTTCACCTTCCGAAATCCGGACTGCTTTTCTAATAGTCCGTTCTTGCTCTCCGTACATTTAGCCTCCCTGTTTAGGATGACTCGTTACAAGAGTTTGCCTTGCTCGTTACTCTGCTTTTCTGGGATTTCTTCTTCTCCTGGTGACTCTCTGTCTCGCTTCTTTACAGGTTAGTTACCTCGTACCTTTGGGGCCCTTGTCAGCCACTTTTTGCTCCGTAACTTTTTTCAGTGCCTTTTCAGCAAGCTCTGCTCTCATCCTTTTGCTCGTTCATGGCAAAGTTGACAGAGGATTTGATGCTCGTCAGCTTGCTATTGATCACGGTATGCACATTGTGCCGGTCCTTGACGAATTGGATTGATTAATTATTCTTCATCTTCATCAACCTTGAGTTTTCAGATTGTTGCCCTCCTTGAGCAGCGTTGTTGCTCGATTTCGATGTTTACACTGGACTCTGAATCCCTCATCCTTGTAGTCCTAGTGTCTCAAATTGCTTCGACCTACTGCCATACGTCGGTAGATTCTCCGTGGTATGCACCGGCGATCGTGGCGCCTTACCGTTTTTCTGGAACGCGCCCACGTCCTCAACTCCTGCTGTTTTGAACTCCATTGTATCGGAATCGTTTTGAAAATTTTAGTGGGTCCCCCTTCCAAGCCACTATCGTCACCCTTCGTAAGTAGTCGCCTTCATGATCCCATGGTGATGTATGCAAGCAGTGACGCCATGCTTAGGGTTTACCCTGTCTCTTATTGGTTGCCAAGTTCACATCCAGATTGGCGCAAGTCAGGAAAGGTTTAACTGAGCCTACTTCCACCAGCTAAGGTGGCAGGGTTAGAACGTACCTAGGTGACTGTCAAAGTTTTAACGGGACAGGGACATCCGTACCATTAACCTACTAGAGAGATCTAAACACAGACAAACAGACGTAACACTTAGAACCAGTGTTGTGAAAAACTAAATTTCTCATTACTCATGCTTGAGATTTTTCATGCGTGAGTTGTCAATCAAACAACTCAGCAGTCAAAAAATCATGGATGAGTTGGCTCATCTGTTTGACTCATTGTCTCGTATTTCCACAGTTTACTCCAACACTGCAATAATTTCTTGTTAGTCTGGAAAAAAAATATAGTAATCCTTTCTAACGTAAACAACAACATTCGGGTTTCACGAGTTTTTAACGGGTTTTGAAACTGAACCATTTTTTTTACAGTTTGAGTTGATTGAGTGATTTTGCATCAAAATCTCAAGCGTGAGATTTGCGTAGCAGATCTCTAATGAGTTAGCTCTCACGGGAGAGCGTATTGATTGAAATTTGAGTGTGAGTCTATCAACACTGCTTAGAACAAATGGTGATTAAAAGCATAGTCAGGAGAACATGTACGCCCAATGCTTAAATCGGCGTGTTTGGTCGATGGATCAACAGGTGGCGGTAGTGAGCAAACGTCAAACGCAAACATAAACTATGCAAGCGCTGCGAGTTGTGGACGGACTACCTACCATTTATTTGAATCGATGACTAGCGATGGGAGTGCGACGTCTGTTTTGCTGTGATCTAAATAATAATGTCTAAACTTAATTCCTAGAACTTCTGAAAAAAACAAGCGAATGTTATTCCAAAAGTAAATTGTAGACATCCTTTTCAGTTCGTTCATCTATCCAATTAATGTCACGTTTAGCTATCCATATTGAAATTTGTTATTATTAAGCTTTTCTTGCGTGCTTGAGATTTCACAGAAATCTCGGATGATATCAAGGATAAATATTTGGAAAAGTTTGACATATCGCTGACGACTCAATGGAGAAGTTCAAACTGCTCCCAAGATTTCAGTTATAAATTATTTGGAATGGTTATTAGAAAAGTTCTTCGAACAACAAAACAAGAACTAAACAGGATCCCGAGAAGATATTCCTGGCAAATCAGTTTCTTGACATTTTTTAAAAGAATTACTGAATTAATTCATTTTAAATAACTTAGTGAATGCTTGACTAAAATCTTTTGTATATCTTTTCAGATTTGTGTCAAATTCCTGGTAATCCATTAAGGACAGTTTGTGAAAAATTTCAAATGATGTCTGATAAGATCTTTGGCAGAGGAAAAAGTTTACCATGGCGCAAATTTGCATAGAAAAGATTGCTGAAGATCATATTTCTAATTCAAACAAAATATAAACATTTTTAGTAAACCAGTGGATTTTGAACATTTATTCCGTCGATCAGAGAACAATGGTTCCATTCCTTGGAAAAAGGATGTAGAAAAATTCGCTCCGTTTGAGGAAAATCCTGGCTACGGCCATGATCGCCATCATCATCACTAGAGAAGCCCATCCTGGTGAGTAATAATAAATCAAAAGGCGACGACAGCTTTCGGGTGTCGTGCTCTTTCTCATCAGAGAATGCGCGACGACGACCATGAGGGGTGGCTCAAACAAGCCCCAAACGAGACGGGAGGCTTAGAAGATGGTTGACTTGGGAGATATCACACTCTAATTTGGCCAAACAAGCAGGTCATCAGGTCGAGCTCAGAGCTCGGTGAAGTGAGCTTAAAGGTCTTATCATTAAGCTAGACGGCGGTGGTTTGAGAAGCTTGTTTTAATGATAAATTGAAAGGAGTAATTATCAATGTTGACAGAGCAAGACAGCCGTCAAGATTACGAGTACCTACTCGGAAATCACGAAAAAGCACAGCAGATGGCTTCGACTTCCATTTGCGCCGAAATCTGTCGATTCGAATCTTTTCCAAACGAATGGTCCTATCCCATCCGGAATGATAAAATGCACAAGTTATGGTCACGTATTTCTCCGTATCGCAATCGTAACGGAGAAGGATAGTGGATCCTATTTTGCGGATGCTAAAAGAAATGATAACTCGACCCAGCAAAAAATACATCGCCAAACCCTCAATTCCACAGAAAGAACCCCTAGAAACGTAAAAAAATGAAACACGAGGAACGGCGCTCCGCAATCTTATTCCGAAGCCACCGAAGACTTTCATACGTAGCAATCTCAAGTCAACTAAAGCGGAAGGTTTTATGAAAATGAAAACCTCGAAATCAGTGCCCTTTTTGCCAGGACCCTAAAAAATATCGTGCCCGGCCGTGTCTCATCCTTATAAAAATCCAATTTATTTAAGTAACCTTAACTCTTTTCCCTTATCATCACGAGACGGCCGGCAATGGGTTCGGAGGCGACTTGGTCCCGAAATCCCGATATACAACATTGTTTCAACGGGGTTCTCTAGGTGTATGAGCAAAAGTAACCTGTCGGGCAGCTGCCATTCGCTTGAGGAAGAACAAGGAGAAGGGAGCCATCAGAACGAAAACGACGACGACGACAAAACTTGCACACGGCATTAATAAAACGCTGATTAAAAATATATACGGTTTGGGCTTGGATGTCCAATTTTCGCAAGACAGTCGGAGAATCCCATGGGAGGCAGGTTGTCTTCCAGTTTTGAAATATCCAGCGGATGGTCGTAAAACATATTTTAAGTGATAAGAAGGGGTTTGCGTGAGCGGTTGGGTAAAAGCTTATCGTTGGAATGAATTTGAGGCAGCGTTACACATAGACATTTGAATCCATTGCTCAAAATGAGACGCCATGTTAAATTTCATCGTTTCTTTCGGTATCCTTTGCAGCAATATCAAATTTCCAGCTCAGTGCCCATTTGATTCTAATAAGTAATATATGTTATATATAATATGGCTTTCTAACTAAGTTCTTCTTGGCATTACGTCCTCACTAGGACAAAGCCTGCTGCTCAGCTTAGCGTTCAATGAGCACTTCCACAGTTATTAACTGAGAGCTTTCAATGCCAAAGCTGCCATATTTTTGCATTCGTATCTTGTATGGCATGTACGATGATACTCTATCCCAGGGAAGCCAAGGAAATTTCCATTACGAAACATCCTGGACCGACCGGGAATCGAACCCAGACACCTTCAGCATGGCTTTGATTTGTAGCCGTGAACTCTAACCACTCCACTATGGGCCAGAAAACAAAATTTCGCGACAAAATTCCAAACACCTTCAAAATGAACAAAAATGAACTTAAAAGTAATACAAACATAAGGAAGCATGAAAATGTCGTGTTTGTGATGACTTAGATGTATTTTGAATTGAATTGAGAATATTTGTAAGGACTATGATATATTTGGGAATATATGTTAATTAAGGCATTATTTATTCAAATTCTCTCATATTTCATTTTACAAAATATATAGTACATTTTCAAAGATATGTTTCAAACATTTCAAAGTATTTTGAAGATACACCTGATTCTGTTTTTGCACGAATTTTTTTACACGACCGTGCAAAAAAAGTTTCCATACATTTTTTCCGCCAAAACCTTATTTTTGCATGAAACGTCGAGAAATTGTGTTACTTTTTTACACGGTTTTTAAAATTTTGAACTGAAAACTTTTTTTGCACGGTACGCATCCTCCGTGCAAAAACAGAATCGGGTGTACACTGTTAAGTTTCTCAAAATAGTTAACAATGCTTGAAAAATTTGATCATAGTTGTCATAGTCGTTTGGAATGCATTGGCAACTGTTTATTCGATGTATTTATTGGTTTTTCACCGTACATTTGCATTTAATTTACTATCAAAATTTTATTTTGATTGATATTAAATTGAAATAAATCAAGTAGAATTAAAAATCTTCATCTCCTTTCGCCGGAATAAGATGATTGTTTTATGTACAAAAGAATAGTTCATCTGACTAATGAACTAATAACATTCTCCCGACAACATTACGCTTAAATAGCCGAATTTTTTGGCAGGAATTTAAAAAAAATCAAACGATTTTTTAACGTTCTTCGTTGATGGCCATTGACCTTGTCATTTGGTGCTGTCTTTTTTATTTTTATTTTCTTTCAATCTTTTATACTGTATTTTTCTGATATTCCAACGTGGTTTAGGAAGATAGTACACTAAGGGTATGCGATATGGATTTTTTCCATGTCGATACGAAACGAAACGATACGCGGAATATCTTGCGCTGATAATGACGAAACGAAAAGAAATTTTAAAATGTTTCGTGTAACTCGATACGAAATCAAATATCTCACGGAATTTTTCGAAACGATACGAAATTTTTGAATTTGTTTCGCGGAATACACGTTTAAGTTTTTTTTTTCTTGTCAAAAGCTGTAAATTTGACAATAGGCATAAAAAACGTCTTTTTAAATCCTCTACCATATGGAAACCTTAGAGTTGCTCAGCGGAGTCCTTACATGTTTTGGTAAGACTCTTTTCTATTTATTTGAAATCTTCTTAATAAAACTTTATAAGGTTTCATTTCAACATATCTGACATTCACACAAGGCAATGAGTGGGTTTAATTTAAATGTTACAACTAAGAAGTGGGTCGAAAAGCAGTTACAAACATTTAAAACAATCTCAAAAATATTGAGAGGAGCCCAAAATTAATTTGATTTTTAGAAATGCCTTACATTTTTTTTAATCATGTGGATATGATGTTATGCTAATGTATACCATAAAACATGGAATAATGAAATTCATTTGTTTTTGCTGTACTTTATGCTTTGTGGCTTGAATGAATGTGATTGGGGACACAAGTCGATAAGTGATCAGGAAAACACTAAACTGAGAAGCAGACTCTGTCCCAGTTGGAACATAACGCCAGAAATAAGAAGAAAAATAAGTAGAACAGAGGAATCACTGGAACATTTGCTTTAGTATATACTGGAGTATTGAATTAAATTACATTTTAAGGAATCCTTCAACACATACCTAAGAAATCAATCAAGATAAATTTAAAATAACTGCAAAAGTAAAAAACTCCAAGTGATATTGTGGCAGCAACTTAACCAGGATTGTCTGTTGGGGTTAATTTAGAAGTTCCCAATAAATTTTCTGGAAAAACCCTGCAAAAACTGCATATTTTTAAAAATATTTGAAAATTTTGTAAAAAAAAAGTTTTGAACCTGGACTACATAGCATAGAGGAACCGCAAATAAGACTGACAAGTTCACCCATGTTCGTTCAGACAATCCGTCTTTCAATGAGCTAAATTTAATGTTTAAATTATTTTTTGTTTTCGAGATTTAGATGTGCGAAAATCAAAAAAAAAAAAAATTGCGTTTTTCCATTGTGAAATACTTTACGTACCCCACCAAACTTGAATCTACACTACCCTCCATAAGTATGAAATCGTTGCAATACAGAGTATTCCAGCACGTTTAAGTTTAGCATCTCCCAAAATCCAGTGATAATAGTATCTTCAACTGAAATTGAAAAATCGCAGGGGCTAAAATTATTATTATTGTTAAAGAAGACCTCAAAAATATGTTGATCTAGCACCTCAGAATCACGAGATAACATTCATTTTAGGTGATGGTGCATGCAATGCATGAATCAAATTTATAACTGATTTGTGATTTTTTCTAAAATAAATCATCAAAATCGATCGAAAGATGGCGAAATTAAAGAATTTTTAAACTTGATGTCGGTATTGAAAAGGTTAAGACCTTTGCCTTGCATTTTTTTAAATTGGGGGTCGTGAGGAAATTATGTCACGTTATAATAGGAGAGAGGAGTTGGTGGTGTGGTACAGCGTGAATAAACCTAGATTCATTTTTCGATATAAAATAATGTATACATCTTCCTTGTTTAAGGTGAATATAAATCGAAGGCATACCTCAGAATTTCAAGAGCACAAATCTAACGAACCCGACAGCGGTTCAAGCTGAACACTTGATCGATTGGCCATCGAGTAACCAATCGAAAGAGGTTTCAGCTTGAATGGACGTCTGGTTCTTCAGATTTGTGTTCTTGAAGATTTGAAGTGTGGCTTTAGATCACTCAAATCAACGCGATTTTTCGTCGCCATCGCGTAAAAAATCAAGTTGATTTGGGAGAGCCTTTACTCATTGATACGTGCTATAAGTTTTCTCTTCTATTCCCCCGCTGTTCTTATGCAGAGTTAAAAGTGACGTCATAGCGGGAAAGCAACAGAGAGAACTAATGCGCGCATCAATAACCTGCACCACCTGAGCAAATCCAGAACATCAGGGACTCACGCTCCGCAGCTTTTTTTGACATTTACAAACAATTTTTGCGATGTATTAAGGCCGCACGGGACGTCTTCATAATCACCCTGTCCATTTGAAGAACCAAATCTTAAGAACCACTCCATATATCAATGCGAAAAATGTATCACTTTGATTCTATACATGTAGTGCTCAACCTAATAAATTTTCAGCTTCATCGGTTCACTAAAACTCGAAATTTGCTTCCACAAAGTTTTGATGATAATTGTTAGAGTGAGACAAAAGATAGGAAAATAACACGGTCTCCCGTGTCACCTTAAGGGGGCAGGATCCGTCATTAATTTCGGAATTTTTCAAAGCAGTTTTTTCATTCAAAATCAAGAAAATTTACAGAAAAATGTGTTCACTGTATCATGTTTTCCAACTGAAACATAGTGAACACATTTTCATCGACAAATTTTTAGTTTTGAGCAGAAAAACTGCTTTTGACGTTTCGATGATGACGATGATTATGATGACGGAGCGTTGATCGTTAACGGATTTGATCAAAAGGACACGCGATGTTCCCCGGAGGAAACCGTGGTTTTGCTCTCTTCATTCTTATGGAAGATAACATTGCGGTAGTTCATCAAACGCAGTTGTTCCTTTCCTGGGCTATTCGCCGCGAGGAATTTAGGGCAAATGGGCGTTTTTGGAAACATTACAATGGCAGTGCAGTCATCATATCCTGCGGACCAGTCAATACTACAGTCATCCCACAGTTATGGATAGCACACAGATATGGATCAAAGTTGGATTAAACGGAGAATATCTCTTCAAATAGAGTAGCAATTACGCAGAACCCATTTTACCTACGCGAACCATAAATCTATACAGCATCGCAATCAACAATAACACGCTTAAACACATTTGTTCCATTCGTAGGAAATAAAATGTCATACATATGCCTAGAAGCGTTGATTCATATCTGTGGGGCATTGAAACCCATACCACAGTTAAGAAGGTGAAACATATCGGAATCCAAAGATGGCCGGCAAAATGGCCGACTTGTGCCCCTACTCACGTTTTCAAAGGCACTAAACTGGAGAAATAGCTGGCAAACGTTTCCGATCTTCTTATTTTAAGCTTTCTGCTAGTGCACAAAGCCAAAACAAAAAGTTCACTGTTGTTGGATGCTTTCTTCGCGAGATTTGTGCCCTTGAAGTTTTAGTACAACATAGAAGTTGATTCCAAACTGTTTCACCTGAATCTAATGTCGTTTTCGTTTTTAGGAACTGGGTCGGTGATCAACACGTAAACAAACCAACGTCAAGCAAATTGTGGTTCGGTCGAACCTGAACCGGGTTGGGGTTGAAACTGTGATTCAGAACGGGTTGCGCCAGTTCCAACCTAGGTTCAAAAACGAATTCGACATAAGATAAGACGATTCCTAAAGAAACGCCTAAACGTATGCTTTCACTAGCACACCATTCGTTTGCCTCGCAGATAATTTGCTGTTATAGTGTTCTGATCCATGATATGAGTAGATTTGATTCATAATACGGACCCATTTTTGACTGTAGCTAGGAGTAGAAGCGAACGCTTTGCCTTTTTTTGTTCGAAATTAAACTCGAATTTCGCGAAATTCCGTTTTATTCCGTTTGTTTTCAATTTTCCGTGGAAATATTTTAACAATTTGGCGAAACGAAACGAAAAAGCAAAATACAAATTTCGCCTGTGCAAGTTCCACGGAATTCCGCGGAATTTCGTTTCGAAGCGTATTTGACGGTATCATTCGGTATTTCGCATACCCTTATAGTACACAGCCAATTCAGATTACCGACCCCAGTAAAATTTTACTGGGTTTTGGAACTACGGATTTTTCGGTAATTTTTACGATTACCGAAAAAACCCAGTAAACCAAAACATGTTTTGATTGATGGAAATCACTGACTTACTCAGTAAAATTGTAGAGCGTTTTTACTGGCTTCCCAGTTTCCCATTCATCACGCTTTGCTCCTCCGGATTCTGTTTTCCCCAAAAACAATACAATCAAAAACCTAAACGACATGGACATGTCCCTTATTGAGCATTTTTCGTGTGAACAATCATCTATGGGACGCTCCTATTTCAGTGGAAGTAATCGAAAAATGAGTGACAAAATCATTATTATTTGGCTGGTTTGCATACAAGAGGCAAACCAACCGAATTTACCAACGTAAGAGCAGTTAAAATCGTGCTGAGTCTTTTTGGTTGCTTAAAATAGTTGAGTTTGCCACTAAATGTCGACTACTTACCACGAGAAAGCGCAAAATAGGTGCAGGAAAAGTTTGGTTGCCGTGGACGTGTCTCCTGGCGCCGGCCGGATGATTCTACAGCAGGAGATTCTCATTTGACACATTCCCGCATGCGCATCAGTTTGTTTTGATTTTATTTTGACGACAAGTCAGTAAAAAAAATCAACTACTGAATAGTCGGTAATTGTTTTTACTGACTTTTCGGCCTGTTCGGTTATGTTGCAAAATTGGGTCTGACAGCTACCGTAGTTCAGTAAAAAGCAAAAATTATTACTGAACCTCAGATGTTTTCAATCAAAAAGCTGAAAGTTCGGTATTTTTTATGGTTTACAATTCGTACCCAGTATAAAAAATTACCGAACAAGCAAATCGTGATTGAGTGTGTACATGAGGTTGCCTAATTCTTTTATAATCTATAGGGGAAAATCAATTCACTCAATGTGAACCATCGAACTTAAAAACGGGCAAATTTTCGATGTTTCTACTTATTTTTTATAAATTTTGTAAAATATTATACCAATGATTTAATCCTTATTGAAAAATATCCAACAGAGTGTGTATGATATTTTTTAGAAAATTTCTACTAAATATCAATATTAAATTTAAGCCACTGCGATTTGAACAAAAAACGTAGACACATAACAATCTCAGCCGTTTCATATTTCTTCAAAAGTTTGCTATTTTTACCTTGATGTTGTCCAGAAATCAAGCATTAGTCCCTATATCGCGAACCTCAAACAGATTCCTCTGTTATTGTCTTATCATACCATACAAAGCATGGTCTCATAGAAAATTAGCAAAATTATTAATTTTTGTAATTTTTTAACCGACTCAACTCAGATTTCTGGATGTCACCTAGCTCATGAACGGAAACTTGCTCAAAAGTAGTGGATTATGACTGCTTTAGTTATTTTATACCACTCATAGGGTCGGTGTTCCCTTAGTGGACAGTCCCCTATAGTCGCACTAGTGGCTTTTTACGGCCGTTTTGCTATAAATATTTTCAAAACATTTTTTGACATGAAGGTCAGGAGCTATTTATCTAAGTACCATTGATGCACGGCTTGATTTTGTTCAAATAATGATCGAAATAATTAGTTTTGCTTAAAATTTGAGCTCCCTTGCGCCTATAGTAAACCTATTGTTCCTATAGTAGCACTACTGAGATAAACTATTTTTTAATATACGAAATAATTGATGAATTAATGACTTTTTTACATCAAACGAAAGCTTTTGATCCACACTTTGTAGGAAAAATATAAAAGTTTTGTAAAAATACTGTTTTGATACATATTTTGCCAAAGCCGTGATGCTAGTGCTACTATAGGAACAGAAATTATAAATAGTGCTACTGTAGGCACATGTAATCCTATAGTGGCACACGCGATAATAAATAAAAACATATGAGTTTTCGTAGTTTTCATATTTTTCCCACACAACCAAGATAAAAAGCTTTCAGATGATGTAAAAATAATGATGCAAGCGTTATTTTTCGATTTTATACGAATATTTGTTCTTAGCTATGCGGCTATTGGTACATCGACCCTACTTATTTTATTTTTGATTGTATGTACAATTGACTGTAACAAATAGTGATTGTATTAAAATATCGACTATATTATCGCATGTACTTAAACCGATGTATCTCGGCCATCCGCAAATATATGCAAAAACTTTTGGTAGCACATGAAAGAGTGGAGTCTAGTCTTGTTACGTCAGTTTCATCACCGCTTTTGAGATTTTGTAGATGTTTTCATCGGCTTTTTTCGGCGAAATTAAAGTTAAAATTTAGCATTTACCGAACGTTTCGACCTACTTATGGATTCGGTCATCCTCAGCGGTTCCTTAAATATTTATTTCTTTAGCAAATTATAAAATAATCGTTTTTAAAAACTTACATCCTATACCACCATCTACCTGTTTGCTTCTGTTTTTATCAATCATTCGTTTTGTGTTGTGAGTATGCTGGTGTTTTGTACATTTTGTTTTCCTACTTTCAACTTATCTATCAGACCATTGTATGCGGACCTGAACTTGATGGAGTCTCTTTGTAAATTAACAGTATTCCCTTCTCCTTTAATTTTAATGTAGAATGTTTCCGCTATTAATCGTGTGTCTGTTCTCGGTATTTCGTTTAGCATTTTGGTCCTATCAAAATTGAAGCAATGTCCTTCGTTAATTGTATGTTGAACTAATCCAGTGCTTCCTATTTTTTTAGTTTTTACATCATTTTTGTGTTGTTCTAATCGTTTAATGGTCAAACAAGTCAATTTTTAAGTAAACGATTAGAACAACACAAAAATGATGTAAAAACTAAAAAAATAGGAAGCACTGGATTAGTTCAACACACAATTAACGAAGGACATTGCTTCAATTTTGATAGGACCAAAATGCTAAACGAAATACCGAGAACAGACACACGATTAATAGCGGAAACATTCTACATTAAAATTAAAGGAGAAGGGAATACTGTTAATTTACAAAGAGACTCCATCAAGTTCAGGTCCGCATACAATGGTCTGATAGATAAGTTGAAAGTAGGAAAACAAAATGTACAAAACACCAGCATACTCACAACACAAAACGAATGATTGATAAAAACAGAAGCAAACAGGTAGATGGTGGTATAGGATGTAAGTTTTTAAAAACGATTATTTTATAATTTGCTAAAGAAATAAATATTTAAGGAACCGCTGAGGATGACCGAATCCATAAGTAGGTCGAAACGTTCGGTAAATGCTAAATTTTAACTTTAATTTCACCGAAAAAAGCCGATGAAAACATCTACAGAGTCTAGTCTTCCACCTCGTACCGGTTGCAAGCCGAATACGGTGGAATACCTTTACTTTTAAGGTGAAATAGTAAAAATATAGTGATTATTACTGGTACATTGTAAAATCAATGCTAAAATTTAAAATTAACGTTATTTTTAAACCAGGCATGTAAAATGCACTTAATTTGCTTTCCAAAAATGTACTCACAATATTTTTTCTTGCCATTTTTCCCCTCAAACCAAGTATTCTTAAGATAGGGTGAAATTTAAGTTTTACAGTTTAGACAATATTGAGCACCATAAAGTGGAATGAAATAATGTAATAAATAAAATAAAATAGTTGGTTTACAATCACACATGTTCTCAATAATGGGAAATTCATCTCAATAATTAATTTTATTGAAAAAAGGTTTTTGGACTTTTGTCGCGAAATTTTGATTTCTGGCCCATAGTGCACTCGGCTAAGGAAAGAAAACTAAAACTATCACTTAAAAAAATTCAAAAATGACGATGATTGTAATTTTTTACAATCCTCATCAAAAATACTTCCAGAAAATTCTAGGATATTTCTGCAAGGAAAATTTCCTTAGGTATAAAGTCTTGTCGAGACTGGTACACGATTAACGATGTTCCCAGTATGCACATTTCAGGTTAATATGAATAATGCATTGAAACATTAATTGGCACTAATATAAGAATTAAGCTGATTGATGTTTTTGGATTCATGCCTTAGGTACTCAGAAATGATTTGCTAAACGCAAACAACTCCTCTAGTAAATGTTTCCACATCCCAAATCTACCTTTTATTATAAAACGAGAAAAAGTTTTCTCATGTTTCACTCAGTTTTTTGTTTGTGCTCAAACACAGAAAAAAAGATCGCTTACCTTCCCTGCGGAACTTGCCACACACATCCGCATTCCATTATCCTTTCACTTTTAGGATCTAATTCAAAATTAATTCCCGTGCTTAATGAATAGTTAAATAGCTCTCAACAAAAAGGGTAATTTGTCGGTAAAGGTTCTCCGAAAGTTCTCACAGCGGGCTTTCAGCAAAGGAGAAACCGCATCGCCGAGCTCATGTTTCATCCTCTTTCCGTCGCCACTCCTGGCTGCTTCTTGCTGATCCCATGGAACTAGGAAATCAAAAAACCACGCCGCCACCGCACTGCAACAAATTTGCGTATCGCAATTTTTCCCACATCAAATCCTCTTGAAAGCGCACATTCGCAAAGGTAGAGAGTAATGATGATGACGGTGGACAGTAAGGGTATGCGATATTTCTGACGGTTCTCTCAATGATGCTTCGAAATGAAATTTCGTTTCGTTGCGAAAACTTGAAATATTTCACTCAATCCGGCCAAAATATGTGCATGTTAAGGTCTTCCTAGAATTCCTTGGAGTTTGGGCATATGATTCTACATGCGTAAATGGCATACGTTGAGTGACTACTGAGCGGACACGGGTGTGTTTGCTTTCTATTACAGTGGTTCGAGTGAAAAGAGCGTTTTTGCGATTGCCGTAGGAGGAGTTGTGCTGGGGATTTTGGGTATCCGAAAGTGCCTGTGTGGAGCAGTTGGGTACAGTAACGCTGGGTTTCCTGAAGAGAAGATTAAAGTCCTGTAACTGGGTTGTTCCGGGGAAGCAAAAAGGAGTGTAAAGCGTTCGGCTAGAAGAAAAAGGTAGAAGTGGAAGAAGTTTCAAAACGTGAGTGGCGGGAGGGTGTTGCGGTCGAGAGCTTCAACGAAAGAAAAGACGAGTGGTGTGAGTGAGAAGACCCTGATCCTTTGGTGGTTTTGGTGGTAAAGCGGAAAATAGAGCGCGTTGCAGGAGGTTCGGAAAAAATGGAAGCGAGAGTGAGTGCCACGTAGCAGCGATAGTAGGAGAGAAGAGTGGCTTCGCATACTGTGAGAGGGGGAATTGAGCATCGAAATAGACAAGCGGCTGAGTAGCGAGAGAGATAGTATAAGTTGAGAAAGTGCATCTGTAGCGGGGAGGAGTGGAGGCAAAAATAAGAAGCAGAGCTCTGGTCGATCTGGAGTGACTGCGGTGGAGAGCACGGAGGAAGATCCCAACGCAGCGAGACTGAGTGCGCCGGTTTCGTTGGTGGCAGTATTGGTGAGTCGTTCACAATCTAGTTCCAATTTTTTTTTCATGCATCTCGAAGTTTTGTCCTCATGATGACGATGACATCTTACGGAATTAGGAGATTAGGGCGATTCTTGCGTGTATTTTCTTTAATAAAGCGGAGATTATTGAACGGTAGCCATGAACCAAATGGGCTAAGTAAATCGATTTTAAAGCAGAGTTGAGCGAAATTAAACGGAGTTAATTGTATACAAGAAGATGTAGATGAATTGAACTCAAGTATATTATCTTAAATTGAAGGAGAGGAGTTAGATTCAAATAAGTTCATTGAGTTTTTTGATAATACTCAAGTTGAGGTTTCCGTTATCGCAGAAATGACGAACCATTGTTTGGGAGAGATGATTGCAAATTATACAGTGAATTGATGACGAATGTTACTCAGAAAATGAAAGGAGTAGAAATTGAGGAGCAAGAGATGGTTCAGGTGTTAGAACAAATTGACCAGTTTTTTTAAAGTTTGGCCAGGTTTTGAATAGACTTGACGAAGAAGCAATCATTAATATACGAAATATGTCAGAAAGTTAGCTGTAGCATTGAACAGAGAAATTATAGTTTTCATAAAAAGAGGTGAAGAGATAGTACTAGGGTTAACTGAAAGGAAATGGAAATTCGCTTTCTTTCTGTTAGTATCAGAGTTTCAGGAAGTGGGAGTCCATTATAACTCAATGAAGAGCAGTACGCTAATTCAGGAATGGAAAGAAAACACGAGTATTATGCCAGCGATAGACGAATTTCAGAAATGAGCTGAAGAAGTATCATACAATTCAAGAGCAGTCAAGAGGAAATAATAAAAAGAATTAATGGAGACAGCAGTTGTCTGATCAGAGCTATGCTGGATCAAACGGGAAGAATAGATCAAAATTACTATATGTCAGATAACAATGCACAATGGTCCAGATAGCAAGTTTAGGCGGACATGAACTTTTCGACGTCATTTTGTGGTTTTAGAGTATAGGTTGCTTCCCAGAAGTGTCTCGAAATTAGTTGTACTACAATTCGTACGAAAGGGATTTTTTTCCTGCACTAATCGCAATAGTGTCCTATACGCAAACTTTTTTATGTTGATAGATAGCAAGTTGGTATGTTCAGCAAAGTTGTAGCATATTTTAATACAAAAAACTTTGTAGAACAAACTTTTTCTCTTTCTCTTATACTTTCTGAGATAATTGACTTTTTATATGAAAAAAATGAATAAAATCATTTTTTCACTCATAAGTCATTTATTTACAAATTTTAACAGCCTACTATGTTCTACTAAGTTTTTAGTACTGCTATATTCTACAATTTTGGTGAATATACCATAGTTGTATTTCTTCTTGTTTTCTAATTGTCTTCTTCTTCTTCTTCTTCCTGGCGTAACGTCCCAAAGAAGATTTTAATTTAAAATCATGCCGTATTAAAAGTCATAAATGGTAATATGTTGCAAGAGTTAAGAGGCATTCAATTTATTTATCTTGAGTCTTTGATTTATGTATATTAGTAATTATTACAGTAGTTAAAGCCGTATTGAAAAAAGTCATAGTAACCATGTCAAAAAAATACAATTGCGATTGCTACTCACATCAGATCCAGTGATCTCACTGACAAATCGTCGAATCGCACAGAAGCATTCGGAATTGCACAAACAAGAGCTAGAATTGTTGAAAAAGTTTTGAAAATTATGCTTTTTAACAAATATAGTACACTCTACAAAATCTAAACAGGTGTTGATTATTTAATGCTGAATCGCGGCGGCCATGACTTTTGTGTGTTATATAGAAAAGATGACTAATTAATGTGTTTTATTTGCAAATCAACCGTCATTGAAAATAGTCTTAAAAATATATATAAACATAATGTATTTACCAAATTTCACTCAAATACTCTTTAAGGGATGTAGAGCCACGGTGTGACAGGTAGGTTCATTTTCAAGTGAATCTTTGCGAGTTATTTGGCCCGTAATACGGCATGATTTCAAATTAATATCTCCTACAATAAGAAAACCAGAAGAAACACAACTGTGGTATATTCACAAAAGTTGTAGAATATAACAGTACCGAAAACTTTGTAGAACATAGTAGGCTGCCAAAATTTGTAAATAAATGACTTATGAGTGAAAAAATGATTTCTTCATTTTTTTATATAAAAAGTCAATTATCTCAGAAAGTATAAGAGATAGAGAAAAAATTTGTTCTACAAAGTTTTTTTTATTGAAATATGCTACAACTTTGCTGAACATACCAACTTGCTATCTATTAACATAAAAAAGTTGGCGTATAGGACACTATTGCGATTAGTGCAGAAAAAAAATCCTTTCGTACGAATTGTAGTACAACTAATTTCGAGACACTTCTGGGAAGCAACCTGTACTCTAAAACCACAAAATGACGTCGAAAAGCTCATGTCCGCGTAAACTTGCTATCTGGACCACTGTGCAATGTGATGAAGTTAAGAAACAATATTGCAAGTAATATCAAAAACAGTAGAGAAATATTCAACGTTTACCTGTATAAGCATATTGAAGAGGTAGGAACATTTGCACATGTGATAGAAAAGATGAGTGACAAATCATATTGGTTAGCAGAGGAAGAAATGATAACAGTTGCTGAATTATTTGAGAAGCAAGTGGAAGTGTACACTACCCAAGTAACCAGTAAGTACGATAATGCGACACGGTAACAGCATTATATGCGTATATAGGGTAATCATTTGATGCATGTCAGTTTTATATACGCATATAATGCTATTATAATGCCAGCAAAGGCGAAATAGCGTGCCATTATAGTGCCAAGATATAACCGTGCTTCTCTGCACCACTAATGCTGATATAAGACCACGTGAGAAACGTCAGTTGTTTTCGCCAGGTTTTTAGGGCGAATATTTTATGCTTTCGCGTACGCAGCCAGAGAGCTTTCACGTTTGCGGCCAAGCAACTGGTACACGAGGTTAATAAATGAATGAATGAAAACGGAAACCTCTAATAGTATGCAAAAAATGTAATAAGATGATACAGTTAGTACTTCTCCGTATCAGACATATTCGTTTTGGTAGTTTTCATCCTTTTGAGGACTTGTAATTGCCACATTTTGATCCTCGTTTTATGATGATGATATTCCTCATTTTGCGTCTCGAACCTGCGACACCCGTATTGTTGAGTTGTTGTCCTGCTCCTTTGCTCCTACGGCCACATAAGATGAATAGTATTGGAAAGAAAAGTGACCAATTTAAACCATCACTTTTCCCCGTCATAAAACCTGCAATTGTAGTAGTGAGAAGATTTATGTTTGACTCCCTCTTACCACTATATGCAAACACAAAGCACGTGGTATATCTGTCAAAACACTGGATGGCATTTAAACATGCCCTGTATTCGAATATAAAGACAATATAGTGCTTATTTAATGCCTGTATGCATCAGGCTTAGAAGCATTAATGATGCTGTAATAGGGTTTCTATGGAAGTGCTATTATAAGGTGTGTAAGCTTTTGTGGTGCTATTATAATGCATGTACGCATCTATGATGCTGATTAAGAGCTTAATATTAGTGCTTATGGTTACTTGGGTAGGGTGATCCAAAATTAAAAAAATGTTTAACAATCCAATCTCCTACATGGCTTTACCATTCTTACCATGAAAACAGTGTTCTGTGAAATTTTCAGCTTTCTAGGTGGCGTTTTAAAGGTAACCCAAAGACAAAGCAGGTTTATATGGAAATTACTATGGAGAAATTTGGGCAAATGTTCCAAACACGGAAGTACAAACTTATCATCCACTAGTGAAAACTTATTCTCAAAATCTTATTGAAGGATGTTGCTGAAGAAACGAATTCATTTTGAGCTATTTTTGTTTGAGAATTTTGTAGCTGTTTGCAGGGCTATGGGATAATATATGAAGCTTGATAGTAGCAAACAAACTCATGAATATCTCCTCTTCTATCCGTCGGATTGAGCTTCTCTCTTCAGCAAATCTTTATTATGGTTTGAAGAATGAGTGTTTACTTTTGGATGATAAGTTTGTACTCACATTCCAGTACTTACGTGTTTGAAACTTTTTTTCAAAATTTTTCCATAGTAATTTCCGCATAAACCTACTTTGTCTTTGTGCTACCTTTAAATCACCATCTAGAAAGCTGCAAATTTGATAGAGTACTATTTGTATGGTATGGATGAATAGGAAGGTATGGGAGACTGGATTTTCAAACTTTTTTTTTTTTTTGAACCACCCAAGTGTACACGAATCAGGGCTTAAGTGTAAGGATTGGTGTTAGAAAAGACAATGAATCAACATTTTCTATACTGGAACTCATTATGACAGTGTGTTTATATTATTGCAGAAGAAGCAGGAGAGAAAAAAGCAGAAATGTTAAATGTAAATGAAGCAGAAGGAAACAAAATGCAAGCAGGAAGAGAATCAAGGGCAGTTAAAACTAATAAGGTTAGAGAGGTCAACGAATCAAGTTCTCATTCATAGAAAATCACACAGCATGAAAAACAATCAACAAATACAACAGGTGATTCAAACAACCACGAGCAAAGCAAGAAACAAGTTGAGAAACAATTGAGTCAAGATTTGGAAATTAAAGATATAGAATACAAGGCTCTGAAGATAGTTAGCTGGAATGTTAGAAGATGCAGATGAAAGGTAACAAGCGACGAGCTTGATGACGTTTTAGTTGCAAATGACGTAATGATTGCAACACTGCAAGAAGTTAACGCGATTGGAGATGATTTGAGTACTAATAATTATAGTTGGCCGGTAAAGGATAATCATATGCACACGGCTAGAGGATTAGCAAACGTTGTCAGGAAATATCAAAGTATCCGAATTCTTCAGTCAAAGGAATGCAGAAAAGTTATTACATGGATTAAGCTAATAATAAATGGAGTTAAACTAATAATGATCAACGTACGCCAAATAGTAACCAGAAAATTTTTCTTAGCTATCTCAATGAAATAGTGACTAGAAAAAGAAACGATAAATCACTTATTATTCTAGGAGATTTTAACGCTCAAATAGTTTCTGAAAAATTACAACCAGAGGATATGGTATGGATATGATCAAAACTAGGTCATAGGAACTGTACCGATAACGGAGAACTATTCAATTACTGATTTTTTCAAGAACCTCAACGATTATGATGCAGGAGTAGGTGTAAGGAAGACGTATAATTAGTTGAAAGACTTCGTAAAGAGGAAAAAGCAAAAAAAAAGCCATGATTAGCTCGTGAGTTTGGGAAGATAAGTAGAATGTTGTGCTGAACATGAATAAACCCCATTATTTAAACCTCCAAAAAATGATGAGATTAAAAGTATTTTTCTCAGCATGTAATGGAAGATCTCCAGGATCACATTGAGTGGTAGCCGAATACAATAAAGCTACATATGAGGAAACCTTAGAGAGATTATTATAAATTATCAAAGCAGTTCACATTAGGAATGATATGATAATTAACTTGAATACCAATACCTAAGAAGTTAGGAGCTTCCGAAGGAGATCACTTTAGGAGAATTTCGCTGTGTAATGTAGTATATAAGATATATGACAAATGGATAGCATGGCAAACATGTGAACAGACGACCCTATATTTGTGGCTTTGAGAATGATGGAGGAATATTGGAATATCCCTCTTTATTCTAGCGTTGATTTTAGTAAAGTATTTGATAATGTGAAGCTACAGTAGATGGAAAAGTGTTGCTTGATTTAGGAGTTCCTTCGACATTAGTAGATAGCGTTCAGAGGTATAACAATTTTTAGCGCAACGAAATCATGACCGTATATTTCTAGGCATACTCAGATCATTTTTAAGAAAATTTTGAACATTGTCAGAACAAAGATATTGGATGTACAAAGTCGAACAATAATAATATTATTCTACATGCGTAAATGGAGATTAAAGCGGTTTGAAGATATGTGATATTGGATTTTCGAACATTTTTATATTTTGAACCGTCCTAATGGAGACCTATTCATCATTTCTAAGTAGAAGATTGAGGCCTTCCTTAGCCGTGTGGTTAAAGTCAGCGGCTACAAAACAAATCCATGCTGAATGTATTGGTTCGATTCTCGGTCGGTCCAGGATCTTTTTGTAGTGGAAATTTCCTTGATATCCCTGGGCATAGAGTGTCATCGTACCTGCCACACGATATACAAATGCGAAAATTGCAACTTTGGCAAAGAAAGTTCTCAGTTGACCTATGCGTACCCAACGTCTGTTTCTGAGGATTTTGAAATCTTCAATCAGCTGTTAAAAAGTCATTTTCCAATTGATTGTCTTGAAACCAATGGCAAGCGATCCAGATTTGTCTAAATTTGCAAGGGCCGCAAAACGGAACCGGTTCACCTAATGGTTCCGGAGTTATTCCGGATTCCGTTGGGGTCAGAACCTATCGAAATACGAATTTTCAAACAATTTAACTTCTTTACACGTGCTATTCGATATTTATATACATAAAACACTATCAATATATACAACCATATACAATTAAGTGTTAATGACCTCTTTGGACACGACAATCCGTTTACTTGTGCCAGATATGTTCCGGAAGTCCTGGGGGAGGTGGTCATTCCCACAATGTTATCAGAACCATTCGTGCGACACCTCAATCTTCATGATTTGTCAAATAATGAGTGGAAATGGTCATTAGAAAATTCAACGACCATTCGGGATTGACCTGATCACACCGGACATGTTCCGAACACCCTGGCGAAAGTGGCCAATTCCAAAATGCTGTATAAACCGTTCGTGCGACATATCAAACTTCATGATTTATGGAAACAAGAACGAAAATAAATGTTCTGGACATCCATGACCATTTTGGACCGGGTCACACCGGACATATTCCGGATATCTCGAGGGAAATGGCCATTTTCTAAGTTTTCTCAAAACAATTCGTACAACACCTCAAAAACCACGATTCGTCAAATAATGAGTGGAAATGGCTGTCAAAAATTTCAACGACTATTGGGATCATGCACAAATTATGTCACGCTCCAAGGAGGGGGGGGAGGTGTCATGCCCAGCTTATGATGTTTTATGAGAACTGATTACACGATTCCCGCAACAACTATGTGTGTGTAACACCAATCTTTGATTTGAGAATGGAAGACATCAGAAAACTACAGTCAATGAAGAGATCAACATAGGGATGTTCCCATATTTCGAAATGTCGAAATTTGATTCGATACGAATATTAAATCAAAGTATCAACACCACCGAAATATTGATTTGAATTATTGATAAATCCGAAATATCATATGATATAAGTATTTGAAAAGAGCAAAGTTCCTGTACCACTTAGTTAGCTAACTTTAAGTTTCCTACGATTCGCAAAATAATCGTCTGCGATACTTCGGACGAAAATATCAATATCACCCGTATATTAATTAGAAAATATCGATATAAAATATTGAAAGCAAAATATCGATATTCGGATGTATTATACAAATCGAAACGTCTCTAGTCCAACACCAGTATTAGTCATCAACAAACGGAATGAAGAAGATTTTTCATTCAATTGCCCATTGCACGGTGATGTCACCAGAAAATAGCTCTCTTTCTCTCCTTTGAAAAATCAACTTATTGACAGGTTCTGGCACCGTTGTTTTCTAGTTTTGTTAAAGAGCAAAAGAGAGCGATTTTAACATTAAATTAGCTATAGGTCACTTCACAGCGATATTCTTTCTCTTCCGATCTTCTAGAACATTCATTCGACAGGAGCTGTTACTTGTTTTTAGTTTCCCATAGAAAGAGAACAAAGTTTGAATACTACAAGCGATCATTTTATCCATGATTCAAGGAAACATTTTGCGCTACTCGGGATATCCAGATTTTGTTCGGTATGGTCACAAACCATCTGAAATGTTTCCAATTTCATCTAAACGAAATGAGGTACACACGAATGGTTTTGGAAAAACTGAGCTAATGACCACTTTTCTTGAGCAATCAGATTATATACAAAGGAACCCGTCCTGATTGGTCTTGAAACCGGTGTAAAATGCCGCAAAAAAAAAGGAAATTTGATATGTCGCATGAACAGTATTGTGGAATTGGCCTCTTCCGCTAGGCCGTACGGAACATATCTGGTGTGGCCAGATCAATCCTGAATGGTCGTTAAACTTTCAAAGGACCATTTCCACTCATTATTTGACATATCTGGAAGTTTGAGGTGTTGCACGAATTGTTTTGGAAAAACTTAGAAAATGGCCATTTCCCTCGAGGTATCCGGAATATGTCCGGTGTAACCCGGTTCAAAATGGTCATGGATGTCCAGAACATTTATTTTCGTTCTTGTTTCCATAAATCATGAAGTTTGATATGTCGCACGAACGGTTTATACAGCATTTTGGAATTGGCCACTTCCGCCAGGGTGTTCGGAACATGTCCGGTGTGACCAGGTCAATCCCGAATGGTCGTTGAACTTTCTAATGACCATTTCCACTCATTATTTGACAAATCATGAAGATTGAGGTGTCGCACGAATGGTTCTGATAACATTGTGCGAATGACCACCTCCCCCAGGACTTCCGGAACATATCTGGCACAAGTAAACGGATTGTCGTGTCCAAAGAGGTCATTAAAACTTAATTGTATATGGTTGTATATATTGATAGTGTTTTATGTATATAAATATCGAATAGCACGTGTAAAGAAGTTAAATTGTTTGAAAATTCGTATTTCGATAGGTTCTGACCCCAACGGAATCCGGAATAACTCCGGAACCATTAGGTGAACCGGTTCCGTTTTGCGGCCCTTGCAAATTTAGACAAATCTGGATCGCTTGCCATTGGTTTCAAGAAAATCGGTTGGAAAATGACATTTTAACAGCTGATTGAAGATTTCAAAATCCTCAGAAACAGACGTTGGGTACGCATAGGTTAATAACTGTGGAACGGCTCATAAGAACACTAAACTGAAAAGCATGCTTTGTTCCAGTGAGGACGTAATACCAAGAAGAAAAAGTAGAAGAAGAAGAAGAAGAAGAAGAAGAAGAAGAAGAATAAGAAGTAGAAGCATATCTCGCAGAATAGTTTTATTTTTTGGAGCACAAGACACAGACTACCAACTATTCAAATAAGCATTGTATGGATAAGCACTAGGGTGCGGCTGATTTTTCAAAAGTTCTCAAAACCAAAAATTCGTGTGCTCTACTGAATTCAAATCACATTAAAAGAGAAACTTCAAAATCTGAGCCAAAAATATAAACATTTAGAGCTTGCGCCACGCGTCTTGAAGGTGAAATTTCAAGTGATAAAAAATGGCCTACAGTGAAATAAACTTAACTTTGTTTTTTTTTTTCAACCAATTTTGAAACTTTTAGCATCATCTTCTTCAAAATTAAATTTTTGAAAACTTTGTATAAAATCAAACTTGTCTAAAATTTAAACTAGTCTTAGTTAAAAATACTTTTATTCAATTTTTAGCTCATTTTACTAAAAAAATCATTTTTGTTTGACCATAACTTCATACAAACTCAATAGATTCCGAATCTTTTAACATTTTTTTGAAGTAAATTTAATTGTTTTCAAACTGTTCATACAACACATTTTTCTAAAAAATGGTTTTGACTACCCACAAACATGATTGTTAATGAAAAAATCAAATTTCTTTAGATTTTTTTAGTTTTTTTCGCCAAAAATTGCATTTTTCTATGGAATTTAAACTTTTAAAGCAACTTGCGTTATTTACCAGTTGAATAGTGCACATATATTTTAACCCTCTAATACCCAACCCCGCCTTTAGACGGGGTACACTTTGGAATTTTGTGTATTTTTTCGTAGCTCGGAAATCAAAATGATTTTATTTTTGGCTAAAACCTTGACTCATAACACGCATATAAGAATAGTTTTTTATGACTTTTGAAACTTGTTTGTATTTTTGAAAATTGTTTGAAAAATTGTATTTTTATATAACCTACAAATACCCGGGATTTATTTAACGTGTGATATAAAAAATCATACCTTTTATATTTTTCTACGATCAACCTATCAAAAAAGAAGAGCTTGGTAGTATTCAAATAATTTTAAACCTGTGTTTCCATTAAATACACGGAAAATAAAAATATTTCCAGAAAAATATTAAAAATTTAATATTTTTAAAATAAGCGTAAAAAATTGAATTTTTATTATTGTCAAAAATCAGTAACTAGAAGAGGCTTCAAGAAAAAATGAAAAAGGGTAGGGATGTTCAAAAATAAAAATTATAAAAATCAAAAACCGAAATCCATAGATTTGCGAATAAAAATAAATCATTGCCCAAAACGTGTTTAGAACGATTTTAGATAACTAAAATTGATATTTAGATCGAAAATAAAAATTTGGGTATTAGAGGGTTAACAATTGCAAACATATTTTTGTTTCAATATTATTTAAAAATTGTTGCAAAGTCCTTCTCAAATGTTTAACAAATGAGAAAAACCAGTTTCAGCTTTAGAGATGATATTTCACAGGAAAAATTAAAGAAAACTGGCATTTTACGTTAAAAATCATATATTTGTGCAGTTTTTGCTGAATAACTTGGTCAAGATATTTTTTTAAGTGAAAGCTAATTCATGAAAGGTTTGAAAACAATTAAATTAGCTTCAAAATTATGTAAAAAGATTTGGAATTGGTTGAGTAATCATAAAGTTATGCTCAAACAAAGCTGAATTGTTTAGTAAAATGAGGAAAAATTTGGAATAAATTACTTTTAACTTAAACTTGTTATGATTTTCGACAAATTTGATGATCTGCAAAGTTTTCATAAATACAATTTTGAAGGTATTGATGCTGACGTTGTTTTAAAATCGGTTGAAAAATAACAGAGTGATGTTTACTTTACTGAAGGTCATATTTTATAACCTGGAAATTCATCTTCAAGAGGCTTGCGCCACCTCTAAATGTTAATTTTTTTGGCTCAGATTTTGAGGTTTCTCTTTTAATGTGATTTGAATTCAGTATAGCACACGAATTTTTGGTTTTGAGAACTTTTGAAAAATAAGCCGCACCCTAATAAGCACCGATGTTCTCGTTTTTTTATCAATGGAATATAGTCCTCAGGATCTACAAGCCTAAGCAGTAATCCTTAGGACTATATACCATTGATGGTTTTTGATAATGGCACAGACTTCTAACCTTTTATATAACTAAACAAAACTATGCATTGATTTGTACGCATGTTCTTGGTCCTTCAAAGGCTCCATCGAAAATAAGCCTCAGGATCTATAAGCGTAACCAGTGGTCAATTGGTAGTATCATGCTCCTGATAAACTAAAAGATTGTTGTTTTTCTGCAGATCAATGACTATCTGACGGTAACAAATTTAATTCAAATGTATTCGCTGGTTGGTGCTAGTATCAAATTCTCTTCAATATCCTGTATTTCAAAAGTAGGTGTTTTTGGCAAAAGAGTTCAGATGACCAATATCTGCCTGATAGTTAAATAAATTGATTGATTATTAAAATGCATATCGCATACCTTTAGTGAACGGAGATGGCCATTCCAAACCGCAATTGAACGCATCCGGCATCGATAGTTGATGGCGGCGGCACGCAGCTCGTAATTTCGTCAGTTGTCATTCCTCGGTTGCTGCAAGACTTCTTGTTTGGATGGCTAGCGGGAACATCTCGCCGATCTCAGCTTAATCTTCATTCATCTTCGTTAGGGAGCGAGCGAATGGCGGCGACATCGGCTTCCTCGTCACTGGAAAAGCTGCCGCTGTTCTTCTAGAATAATTGCCATCAGAAGCCGACGACATCCGCGTTGTTCGTTGTCGTCATCTTCGGAATGGATGGGAGGCGCTTTTGTACCTTTGCCGAAGTAGATGGTTGGTGCGGGTCTGGGGATGGTCTTAGAAATGCGAAAGAAAACGAAGGAGTGGAAAGGACAAGAAAGGAAACAAGAGCATCTCGGGCATCATTAATAAGCCTAATAAAGTAGGCGCATGAATAGGACCAGGTAATGCGATATTGTACCGCGAGGTTGGACACTGCCTGTTGAATTGGAGAAAAGGGTTGAACTCTGGAGGAGTATTCTTCATCTACTGCAAAATATTTCTTTCAATTAGCTGTGCTTCGGTTATATTACATTCATACATAATTTAAACTGTTTTCTTTGTACAATTTGAAAAACGTTTATCCCCTCAGAGAAGACCACAAATACGCTGGCTGTACGCATTGTAATACAATTGCACGTAACACTCTTTGACTCACTCAACATGATCAATTTTATTTCTTAAGGTACATAAAGCACATCGCACAGTGGACAAAAAATATTTATTTAAATTTTATCTTGCATCCTCCGAATATTTTCTATGGAACCAATTTGTATTTCAATTTTCTCTTCTATATTCAGACATCTTTCTAAACATTTAGTCATACCTTAGCGGTCACCCCTGGCCACATAGCCGAGAGACAACCGACAAACCCCCATGTGCAGTTTCAATCTGATTTCTCTGTTCCTATTCATTCATCGTACCTCTACGTCTTCTTTGAAGGCAGCCAGCCAGCGCGATTCCAACAAACGCACGCATTTCAAAGGAAAGGAACTTCGCAGCCACTCAAAACAAGGCCGGGACAAAAAAGCGAACTTCGCCGCGAAGGCTTCGGCATGGAGCAGACAACAGAATCCGACGACGGCGAAGGAACGGAAAACCGAACATTCAATTGATATGAGATTTATTTATTTGTTTGCGCTGAACTGACCATTCATGCGTCAATCACGCGCCATATGCATAAATAATTATAATTCAGTGTGTGCAGAGAAGAGTGGCTGTGGCTTTCCGGCTGCTGCTGCTGCATCGGTAAACATGAAAACCCGTCATCCCGTTGTTAGGCTTGGAATAGGTCGGTTGCCGCCACGCTGCTGCTTGAACAAAATGAGCGCGCGTAAGGAAGTGTTTGCATCCCGAAGGAATGGGGTCCCGAAACCTTCTGAGGAGTAGAAGAGTTCCGATTCCGTCGCCGTAGATGTCAGCAGTGCAGTGATGCCAGATTGTCGAAGCTTCGATTTCTTAGATTGACTCACAAGAAGTAGAGGAAGATCCCCCAGTACATGATCACACCCAATACCGGACATTGTCGAAAAATACAGAAATCTTTGTACAATCAAACAATTGGAATGCTTTTCGAATAGTAAAGAGGATGAGCTGTTTATTCTTCTAGCATCTATTAACATACATATAGTAGTTATTACTGAAACTTATTTGAAATCTGGATCCATAGTCAAAAGAGTTCAATACTATTTTGTTTATCATATTGGCGATGATGGAATATTAGCACCCTCATCAAGAAACTACCAGATAGTTTAGCATGAAAATATTTGATATATTTAACAAATGTTTTCAGTTGGATTATTTTCATAACAAGTAGAAAATGACAAGGTTGTAGCCATTTTAAAAGCTATCAAAAATCCTGTCGAAGCTTCTAGGTATCGTCCAATCAGCTTGCCATTTCCCATCAGTAAACTTTTGAAAAAGGTAAATTACATTCATCTAATGCTCTTGTGCTCTTTCGAATTCAGATCACATGAGAGAAGAAACCTGAAAGCGAAAAATACTAAGATTTAAAGGTGGCTTAAGCGACTTGAAGGTGAATTTTCAAGTAAATTGTCAAGACCTCCTCCTCATTCTAACATAAACAATCATCTTTGTTTAACCTGTGACCAGTCGCTTTGCGATGTCCACTCTTTCTCATAGACTTTCAGCCCTTATGGGAAAATAAATAATTATAATAGGAAAAGCGATTAATAAAACTTAGCTAGCTAGTAGGGAAGAATATACACAATAACAATAAGAACAGAATTCATGATAAAAAATCAAATGATATTGAAAGGAGGACAGCACAACGGTCGAACTAAAGTGAATGCGAAACATAGAACACAATTTGTTAAAACAGACATACAACATTTCACTTCCACAAAACACCAAACGCTGACTGTGCTTGGTCAGTGGCGTAGCTAAAGTTTTCGGGGCCCGGTGCGGAATCATATTCCCCTTCAAAATAGGGGTGTGTGTTAATTGACCAGTCAATTAATCAAGATACTAACTTTCCATCAACATGAAAATTTGTAATTGAAAATAATGAATTTTGTTATTATTTACTATTGACCAAAAGAGATTGAACGTTTTAATAAGGATTATTCAAGTACTTCGACCAGACATCTTTAAAAGCATGCTTCTAAAAGTTTCTGTTGGATTTGATGATGTTCTTCAGAGATTTAATTAAAATCTATTTCTGATATTTGCTCAAACTTCCTTTCAGCTATTAATTAGAAGAATTCTTCAGGATTACTTTGAGCGTTTTCTCAGACTTTAAAAAAAAAAATAATGATTTTCATGAGGTACTTTGGAGGATTCAATCGTAATATTTTTCCAACGATATTCTCAGATTCTTTTTTGAAAAATATCGTTAAAAAATTCCACAAGAATTCCTCAAAGATTTTTTACAGGATTTCTTTAGAATTTGTCTAAGAAGATGACAAGGATATTTTTTAGAAATTATTAGAGGAACTCCGGAAATATAAATTCGGTAGTTATTTTTAAACGAAAACCTGATACCTTTAGGTGATGAAATACATAATAAATTCCTACAAGAGAGAAGTCTTTTAAAAATCTCCAAAGTCTTTTATAGAAATCCTCTTCTAGACTTTTAAGAATGTCTTGGATGAGTTTCCAGAAAACTAATAATTTTGAAAAATTTTCCAAACAAAATTTTTTTACAGGAAATTTCTGGAAAATATCGAGTGGAGCACTTGAAGGAATAATTGATGTAGCATTTTTTGGTTTTATTTAAGCACTAAATGTAGGATGTTCTAAAATAATTCGAGAAAATTCTTTGAAAAAACTTCAACTTTCTGGAGAAATTTATGAGGAATTCCTGGTTGAATTTATTGTGAAATTTTTGAAGCAATTTCTTATATTTTATGTGGAATAATCCCTGAAAAAATTTATGGGGCAATTACTGGGATAATTCGTGAGAAAATTTTTGAAAGATTGGTTTTGAAAACAACTGGAATTATTTCTGAAAAATAAGTGTTCCCGAAGGGAAACCAAATTTTTCGACAGCGGCTGACTTGTTTTCAGCAACGCTTAAAACTGAAATTTATTTCATTTTATTATAATTATTCATCTGATAAGACTAACATGTTACTCACAAGAAGTGGTTCCCTTGTACTTCCTTTTCCACTGTGTGATGATGTTGAGTACCGCTACCCTAACTGAACTACTTCTCTGCGGATGCCTTTCTAATGCATACAAATTCTTATTAACACAATATTCTTCTCTAAACTTTTCTACTTACAGTTTATCAGCGAATCTTCTAAACTTGATGGGGATGATCCTTCTCTTTTTCAGGTAATTTACCGGATATTGATTGCAATCACCACGGCTGCAGAGTAGGGCTAGTAAGTATTTACATTTTAATATACTAACTTCGTTATTTCATTTCAGGTCCTTACCAATAGAATCGTGTCACAGATGTTGCAGAATCTAGTCTTCCTTGCTTAATAATCACTTAATATAAGGCCCTATGGAATAAACTAAATGCTCACTGTAATCACGATTTATTGCGATGGCGAAACTACTTTTTTCCAATATCCGACTGGTCAACTTCTACTACATAAACATATGTTTTTTGTTTTGCTTTTTCCCTCTCTGGTAGGGTAGGGTAGAACCACTTTACGGGAGCTGTCATGTTGTGTTTATGCTGCGCCGTTAGGACTGTTCAGGCAGTAGACCTGTTCAAGCGGCGTCGCAACAATTAGCATAAGAGCTTATCGAGGAATTCCTATATGATTTCTCAAAATCATTTTTACACGAATTACTTCAATGTTAGTCAACACCTTTGTAATTTTCCTGGATGAATTTTTGTGGGCATATTTTCTAGACAACTCAGCGTTTTAAATGAATCTCTGGAAAAAAAAATCCTGAAAATGAAAGTCGATGAACTAATGGAGTAATCGCGTAGTAATCTCTGGAATCTCAAGAATTTACATCAAGATTCTTTGCAATGTACAAAAGGAAATATAGACTTTATATGCACTTTTGTGTTAAAAAGTGAGACCTTTGTTCGCATTATCGAAATATGCTTTGATACTTTTCAAGAATTTACCCAATATTTCAAAAATATTGTGCACAAATATTCATTTTGGCTTTTCGGCTTGGTTCAGGATATGGCTCATATCAAAATGTTCCCAAAGCAGTTTATGGCCTCCTCTTGCTCAAGTTATAGAGTGCCCCCAGATATTGAATGACTAACAGAACAATGTTTTTGGGAACGCAAAACCACGAAGTTCTGTTAGAAAGTAATGTTACCTATATCAATATACCTACTAGCAGTAATGCTACCGTTATCAATATACTGGATTATATTGGGGCCCCTTCCTTTTACCAAGTCAGGTACCCTCAACACCTGATTAGCCTTGCCTCCATACATTTTAGTTTGTTAAAAACTTCATTTTTAATGCTATGAGTAATTTTCACCATGATTTCGGGACCCCTGCGAATCCGGGGCCCGGTGCGGACCGCACCCACCGCACCCCCTAGCTACGCTACTGCTTGGTAGCCAATGCAATTTGGCAAAATCAGTTGCCTTCACGAAAAAAAGGCTATTCGCTGGTTCCGAGTGAGTTTGGTGGGTTTGACTCGGCCACTTACTGGTAGACCACAATTGAAGCAAGTTATAGTTCCAAGTTCGATTCCAAGTTATAATATCCAAGTGAAGTGAGGAGAGTATTTCTCCCCTCAAGTGGCGGATCCTAGGATTTCTTTTTCCACTGATGGGTCAAAAATGGATGATATCACTGGTTTCGGTGTTTACAACGTTTTTCATAGCGCCTCCTTCATGCTTCAAAAGCCATGTTCTGTATATGTTGCTGAGCTAGCAGCTATACATTACACCTTAGAGTACATCAGTTCTCTCCCACCCGAGCACTTCTTAATTTTTTCCGACAGTCTAAGCTCTCTGGAGGCTGTTCGATCAATGAAGCCGGTGAAGCACTCAGCGTACTTCCTAAATAGAATACGCCAAGCATTTTGTGCTTTGTCAAATCGCTCTTACACTATTACCCTAGCTTGGGTCCCTTCTCATTGCTCCATTCCGGGCAATGAGAAAGCGGACTCTCTGGCTAAGGTAGGCGCTAAAGAAGGCGATGTTTACGAGCGTCAAATCGCCTTCGATGAATTTTTTGCATTGGCCCGTCGGGAGACCTTGATCAGCTGACAACAGAAATGGAGAGACGGAGAAATGGGTAGATGGCTGCATTCCATATTTCCAGAGGTGTAGAAAAAACCATGATTTAAGGGGTTGGGCATGAGCCGTGATTTCATTCGTGTCATGTGTCGGCTTATGTCCAATCACTGTTGGTTAAGCGCGCATACCCACCGTATTGGGCAAATCTATGCAATCTATGTGTTTGCGGCATGGCTTACCAGGATATCGAACATGTCGTATGGGGATGCGGTGAGTATCGTAGCATCAGATCTGATCTGACTGAAACTCTCCGGATCCGAGGAAGACAGCAGAAACCTGTTAGGGAAGTGTTGGCGGGCCTTGATTTGGAACATATGAATTTTATTTACCTGTTTTTGAATCGTATCAATATGCGAGTTTGATTGTCGTTCGTTCCCTGTCTTTCATTTTCCCCTTCAATTTGTCCTCTTCTCGTCGTGTCTCCCACAAACCGTTTCTGTTTAGTTTCGTTACAGATCTGGATATCCTGTCCCATCAACATAGAAATCTAAATAGCTTAAGAAATCCCGAAAAATCCTTTCCTTTCCTGTTGTATAAATTGTATTCACTGACCTTAAAACTTTCCCAAACTAACATAGTTATTAAAATAAATAAAATGTAAACAATGTAAAAGAAAGAAAAGATTGCGGCTCTGTTATGCCCTACGGCACCTGAGCCTTCCAAATAAACGAATTAAGTAAAAAAAAGTGGCGGATCCTAGCGACGATCATACCCACAAACCAACTCCAGTGGCGGTCGACATTGAGCGATTTTTGACCGCATGGTGGTGCTGAACCACTTCGAACTTCAACCCACTTATTAGGCAAGGTCATAGTGAGGAGGAACAGACCAAGATATCGTCCGGCTCGTATGGAGCCTATTCCGGGTGTGACTTCGAACGGAAGCTCAATAAAAGCTCCAGGATTTGGACGGGAAGCCGGTCACGGAAACCACTACAAAGTATTTCGATCGGCCGAAAACGTAAACTTAATTCTGTAGCACCTTTAAACGTGATTTCTTCGGAATGGTGTCTTGGACGAAAATTTTCTAAAAATATAGCGCATATGATTTCACTCATAATTTTTGGTTTGTGCAACGTAAGAACTATCGTACATTTACAATACACGACGCGAGACTGGACACAACACTTATTGTTCTTACAAACATAAAAAGGAATTAAAATTTACCTTTTCCGTCGACCGGTTTCGGGCATGCAGTTTATAAGAGCGGTCACACGTTGAAGGAATATTTATGTGCCCTCAAGGATAAAATTCCAGCAGACGAATTGTCTGGAATCTACGAGATTCCCTGCAAAACTTGTCCATCGGTATACATTGGACAAACCCGTCGGAAATTTAAAGTTCGTTTGAGGGAACATAAAAACGCCGTAAACAACGAAAAAGTCCACGAATCAAGTGTGGCAGCACACTCCACAAAGCTTAACCACACCATAGACTGGGAACACGCGAAGCTTAAAAAGAGCATCAGAAAAGTATCCCACCTGAATGCTTGGGAATCAATGTTCATGTTGTAAATATTGTAATATTTGGTCAAACTTTCGATGCATGGAACCAATTGAATATAGAATATGTTTCAATATTTTATGTAAGTGCGTTTCTAGGCCTATCATAAGGATGCTTTGACGTGTATTAGTTTTTGCATAAATAGTAGGAACAGTAGGCCCATAGCGGGCAAAAGTTCGAATCTGCGGGGCAAAAGTTCGACCCATGTATAAACTCACGGAAAAATGTGCAAATTTCCTGAAATCTACATATTATCTTCAAATTTAGCAAAATTTGCCTGATCGTGCGAAAAATGTCACAAAAATTTTACATTTCCACTTAGTTTTGCGAAAAACTGCTATTTTTTGGGTGTATTACAATTAACCCTGTTTAACATTTTTTGATGAAAATTTAGTGTGTATTTTTCGGCAAACATAAGTTTACGGCTGGTATAAAGTATGCCTGGCATAAAAGTATTGATATTTTGTGTTTAAGCAAACGAACTTATGCCCCAAACTAGATTGGAACTTTTGCCCCAACGGTGGGGCAAAAGTTCGTTTAAGACAATCAATTTTGAAACTGTTATAACTAAAAATGGGTAAATATTTTGTCACAAGTTTGTTCAGCAAAATTATAACCAACATGTTGAAGGTTCGCTGTATAGTATTTGTTTTGTTTCATCTGCTATAACTTTCCTGGAAACTTTGACTATACCACTAAGGTCGAACTTTTGCCCCACCTTACTCTATGTTGATAAATTAAGTCTAAAAGTAATAAAAATTAAATCGGCTCCGTAATGCCTCATAGCATTTGAGCCTACAATAATACATCCATTCATTACGTAACGCTAAAATTTGAATTTATTTACCCCTCCCCAATCCCTCCGTAACGCTTTTTGTATGGCAATTTTCTAAATTATGTATGAGTCGTAACGCTCAAACCAACATTCTTCCACTCCCCACTCCTTCGAGCGTTACGTAGTTTGTGGACGCCGCTTTTGAAAGCATTTAAAAAAAAATGAATCGGTTGAACATACATGGTCTCACAAAGTTGATTGTTTGAATAAATGGGGAAAAAAATCAAGAAAACTACTTATGGCTTAAATCAGAATAATATAGACAAATTTAATGTACAACAAACTTTTCACATATTAAATTTCAAAAGAAATGATGCTTAACAATTCGAAATTGATTGGAGATTAACAAAGTTATGTAGACTTCACTGAAGGTCATATTTTGTAACTTCAAAATTTATCTTTAAGTCGTGTGCACCATCTCTAAATCTTACTAGTTTTGGCTCAAACTTCAATTTACACAGCCAATCAGCATGAAACCTTTTTTGTTCAGTAGATCACATTCACATGATGGAGATGCATTCATTTGTTAGTCCGATTTGATTCTGATCACAAAAAAAAAAATTTTGATAATTTTTACTCCTATACACCTTATCCGGCAAGGGTTCTCTTAATTTGGCTTGAAATCAATGGAATCGAAGATAAATGTTTGGCCAAAACTGGTTATGGTGGTCTATGTTGACCAATGATAATTTCAAGACGAAAAAGTGGTTTCAGCTCAGTTACGATATTTTTCATACATTATATGAATTTGAAGCTTGCGTATGAAATATTTGTTGTATAAATTGGGCTTCCCATAGAATTTTCAAAGACGTTTTCTTCTAGGCTGGCCAAAACCGGTTTTTTTGTCCTTGGCATATTACCAAATCAAAAACTTTGTAGTATTGCGATCCGGAAATTAAATCAGGAATTCTTTCAACATTTTCTCTCGAGACTTACTCAGAAATTCTTCCAGAGATTTTACTTCTGGAAGAATTTTTGACCACAACCAGATGTTTAGGGCTGGTTCTAATACGGCTCCAGGAACATCTCCTGCAACTTTAGCAGGAGTTCATCCAGGGACTCATTCAGGAGTTCCTATATAAAAATTACTATCTCTAGAGGTTTTGTTCAGAATTTCTTGGGGAATGGAGGAGCTTCTGAAAAAAAAAAAAATCCTGGAAAAATCATTGAAGGAGAAATCCTTGGATAAATATTCCTTTAGAAAACCTTGACGAAAAAATCCCTGGAAAAATCAATGTAAGAAGTTCTATAGGTAACGTGTTTGCCATTTTAGGCTAACAGAAAAAAAAAATTGGCCCAACCATGGATTTTTGAAAGTGTTTTAAAGTCACTGACAATTTTGAACATTGAATGTACAGTGCATGACTCTTTTGTACTGAAATAGGAAATATGAAAATCTATGACTCTTCAATATCATATCAATTCATATTATGAACGCAATCATCTAAGGAAGTGAATAGGTTTTTAAACATGAGTTTTCTAAACGTTTCCTATATCTTTCCTATTTATTAATATCTTTATTTCGTATTTGATTTATTTTGATAGAACTGTGACTCATTTCACAAATGTTACTGTTCATCATTCAACACACGCTTATGAATCTCTATTAGCAACATTATAACTATTTCCTTTTTTGTATTAAATTGATAAGGAATTTAGTTCCATTAGATTGCCTTATAAAGTATAATGATCGATGCGTGTGATTACCTGGAAGAGTTAATTATGGAATTTAATCAGTATGAATTATGAGTAGTACATCATTAATGGACTTTTATAAGATTCTTAAATAACAGAAACATAATACTTCTTATGTCGTTATATCAATAGAAAATTGTGTTCCACGCATACGTCAAATATCTTCAGTAGTGAAGTATATTGAAATATTGAAGTGAATTTCCTACAAAAACTTTCTGGACGACTAGATTTTGTAGCAAAGAAACGTGATATTACGGATCTTTGCAGTCTTAAATTGCAGCAAGAACATTTTTGCTTTCATTCAAGACGATTTCGGAAATTTATTTCACATTATCAAGGATTCTTAAAAGTTTTGCAAATATTAAAATTATTGCAGATTTCCAGAATCATCGAAAATGGTTAAACAAATTATTGGAATCTTTGGAGCAAAACAGGTTTCATTGCTTTTAAAGACTACAACGGCTGAATATATTTATCACGTTTTCTTTCTTTGGAAATATTCATAAAAAAATCTATTCATGGTATTTGAAAATTCTTCGAAATTCTATTAAAAACCAAATCATTTCCGATTACGAAATCCATAGACATAAGTCGAATGTGGATCCCTGTGAAAAGTCTCCTGTTTCCGAGAATTACCGTAGATCTGGCATCGCTGGTCGGCTGACCGCAAATATGGTAAACCAGCGGTTTTCCACACGCTAATGAGCAGATCTCGTACAACACAATAGTAGGGCAGCACGCGTGCTCCTTTCTTTGGAAGCTGCCGCCAGTTCCTTTGCTTTCAATGCGTGGGCGCAGAATTCAACTTTTGCAAGTTCAATAAAATCAATTCCCAATTCGCAAAATTTCTCAAATGCAGCTTGCGAGCTGCCTAGGCCAATTTTCGCAAATCTCGCCGACTGTCCTTGACAGGTACACCGCTTCGGTAACTTACACGTGTTTTGTGCCAATTATTCACGTTTCACTTTGTGTCGGTGCGTGGATTCCCTTAATTGGATGATAACATCATCCTGCCACTGCTGGATGCTACCAATTGCTACCGACAAATGCCTGATACTCTTCCAGTGACATCTCACGTCTAGTTTAAATACATGGAAATTGAATTGCCATCGACAGATCTCTCCTTATGGATGTATAACAAATCTATTGGATGGCGATTCCTCACCCGGGTGGCTGCAATCGGCAGCAATTGAGTCGCGGTAATTTGCATCCGTTAATTGAATTTTCATGGGATGTATTTTGTGTTCGGCAGTCTCAAACACTGATGGACGTGGTTATAGCATTTGTTGAAGTTCTAGTGTTCTAGATGCATTTAAATTTCTAACATGATAAATTGACAACATGACTAGACATTTCATACTTGTATACTAGACCTGTTCATATTTGAAAAAATGACTGGAAATCTACCAGTCAAGCAGTATTCTGAATTATCATGCTAAGAGCAATGTGTGGTCAAATTTTCAGCTCATTTGATAAAGATTTCAATATGCTTCAAGTTGAAAATGTGTTTTTGAGCTTATATCAAGGTTTGAAAAATCATAACTAGCATTTGGAAAATCAAAACCACTTGCTATTACCACTACTTGAAAGCTAACTCTATTCTGTTAAAGTTTGTCGAACACGCTAATAAGATCAAATTGAGTTATACGGATATTAAAACATTTGTAATCAGATTGGTGCACTCAAAAATCAAATTTTCAAGATCAGACACTCTCTTGGATAAGGATATTTCAGTGAATCTACTACTACCCTAACATCTACTCCGTGAACTTGACTTGAATGACAGGATTTGCGAATAGAACGTGTAAGAGCATGTTGCCATTTCGTAAAATGGATTATTTTACCAACAATGTCCATATTATGACCGTTCATATACCAGGTGGACCACAAAGATGATAATAGATAGGGACTACAGAAAAGTTCACGCTAGTTCACGAAAAGAAGATGAAAGCAAGTAAATCATCCACGTGGATATTGTTGTAGCTTAACTTAGGTTAAACTTAGGTTCAGTTTAATAATTAGGGTACATTTGTTAATGAAAGATAATCTGGAAATGTGTGTGATAGTATAATTTAGTGTGATTTCAATTTTAGGAATTTTTTTTCTAATCTACGACTCAGAGTATGATTGCAGTTCATTCTAATGCTCAACATGAACATTTCATGGGGAAGTATTTCAAATTTAAACTCAATAATCCAATGATTTTATCAACTCAAACTAAACTTGCATGCCTTTCATAGGTCACACTATACACATTTCTATAAACAATACCATCTCAACGTTTGTGGTATTGTTTGGTGCACAAACCAGTTGAATAAAGAAATGACAAGGCCGTCAGATTTTTAGCATCTTGTGGATACGCAGACAACCAGAATGTACGTATAATGAAATCACTTTTTGCGTTATGCGATGGTTATATGTGAAATGTTTCACGTAAAAGATGCGTACAAACGTGGAGGCGATATACGTGCATATCTCATATGATACAACATAACATGCAATGTGAGTGTGAAGATTTTATTGCGAACTAATATGTACTCTTATGCATGTACATTTTGCTTCGTCCCGTACACTTGTACAAAGTAAGTCGAATCAATCCGTAGCAGCTGTCAAGTCAACATTTATTATCATATTTTAAGTCGCATAAGATCACAGGTTAGTTCGATAGAATATGTATACACTCGCAATGTATGTTGTTATTCATTACATAATGTAAGCACGCATATCGCCTCCACTTTTGTACGTAGAAGGCCTTTCCGCGACATCCTATAATAGTGGTAAGCTCCATCGAAGTTTATACGCGATTGGCGTATTAACTTCGATGGAGCTTACCACCATAAGTGATTTTTTGCACATACAAAGCCTCCAGGTGATTTCGTTATACGTACATTTTGGTCGTCTGAGTAGGCAGTCTAATAACAGTAGGCTTGTTTAGGTACAATATCAATTCCTCCCCCACGGTGCTCCCCTGACCGTAATTATCAGAAAAAAATCTCCATCAAATTTGTATTCATCAGTCGTTTTCTATAGCTAAGCTGCATGTCTGGGCAAAATAAAAAAAAAAGGAAGGGTCCGTTTTGAAGTTATGCTTTTTGATTATATAACATTATGTTTTTGAAGGAAATCTGAGATATTTATATGAGTTTTCGTTGACAGTGATTATCAGGAGAAATGTACCATTCAAATTTGATTCATGGTTGGTTTATTTTAATATTTGTAACTTTTAAGCTGAGTTTTTCATGAGAAGATCAAGAAAATATGAAGTTACGCCCTTGTTGAGGTGTAACCATAAAAAATACTAATTTTAAGCATATTCAAATATTTCCAACGACACGTTGCACTTAAATTGAGTGATTTTTCATAAGCTCAAGTGCTATAAGGCATAACGGAATCAATTTCATGATATAACCCAATTAGTTTTTGTAGCACAATATCCACGATTCAGATTATTTTTTATGGTAGATAGATGAGCAGGTAACCAATACGGCCACAGAATAATTTACGATTCTTCGTATTTTACAAATTATGATGCGGTGATATTGTTTCAAAAAAGTGGCACTTTGTATGATAATTTTTCAAAATACTAACAGATGAAGATGCAAATCTTGCACACCTCTTAAAACATTGATATGTTAATAAATATGATAAAAAACAATAGTTTTTTTTTTAATGCTAATATAATCTGTGCCACACCTCTCATGGCATAGTGGGAAGTTCTCTATGCCCGGACACTTTTTGTTTTTTCGTAATATTTCAAAATCTACATTATTTTTACCGTTTATTTTTGTACAGTATAACAAATTCACATAGTTGTAAATAAAAACTCACATGAGAACAAAAATAAACCTATACAACTCATTTCCATGGTGGATTAAATTATGTACCAAAACTGGTGTACACTGAAAAGTGTCCTCTATGCTCGGACACTATCATTTTTACCATTAAAGTATACACCAAACCCACAGCAAGGCCAAGGGGTGCTTCGTATGTCAGAACATGCCTTGTGAGTGCAATCTTTGCTTGATGTATAGCGTGTGAAGCAGATTTGCGAGATCATAGGACAGTTCCATAAACCTCTTCTTGATCAGCGCCATAGATTGATTCACCATATGTCGCCGTCTATGTTGCATAAGCGGTTGCTCGTATACAGATGAAAATGTCTTCGGGAATTTATTTATTTATTTATTTATTTATTCACCGTCTTCGACATTATGTCGTACAGACTGAATAACTTAACCTATACAACATTATCTAATAACAAACAACAAAATCAATTAACACCGTATTCAGAAAACATACAAATCTTGAAAATCATTATACATATTCATACTCATCACATAACAAGCCAATTACATTCATATAACAATAAGCAGACATTTTATACAGGTTTCCAAGTTTCGTTCAATCGACATACAAACTCCCTAAACTTGATTCCTTTTGGCCAGGTAGATGAATTCATTGCCGTTGCTTTCAAACTCTTATTCAATCGAATCTTGAATGACACGTAGTCAAGCGTGTTAACATTTTTCCATTTTGGCAATAATTTTACAACGTCCAAGCAGCTAGACAACGGAATGCCAAGTTGTCGCGATAACATTAAGCTGATGTCGTCTTCGGTAGTGCATCTGTCTATATTAGTCAAATACAGAGCAAACACATCTTCGTCGAGCACCTCGGTAGTCGACTCTAGAGGGGACCCAAAATTGAGTGGAACCGTGGTGCGTTGACGGGCTATCAGACTTCTGGGCGAGCTTTGAAAGTGTGCAGACAATATCTGCTACAGTGTTCTTCAGCTCGGTGACGTCATCCACAATAGTCCTCGGCGGCAAGTCGGCATCTGAGGCATCGGTATTAGTTGCCACATCTGTTGAACTTCTCTCCCTTATTCGACAATACACTTTCATGCAAGGGTTGCAGAGCCAAATGACGTTGCTCGATAAAGCACACACATCCGATTCGGTCAGTCCAACACATTCTGCGTGAAATGATTTCGCGCACATTCCTTCGCACACCGTAAACAAGTCTGTTTTTGCATCGATAGCAAGAGAACACTTTTCGCAGCAAGAATCCATTTTGCGCTATTGGAGGTGATCGGTCTCAACCGAAGTATTAAATCACAAAATAATTGACGGTAGATGCAATTTATCGATTGAACTCGTTCAATTCCGGTCACGGTCAATGGCTGTCACAAACATCAACAACAATTCTTCAATTTTCGAGACTTGAAATCAACGGAATTTTGCGTCTGAAAAACACTCAAACAGCGGGTGGACAAACAACACGCACGCACACATTACACATATGTTTGTATGTATTCAACGCGTTTATAATTCTTCACAAGGGGCCTTCCTTAGCCGAGTGGTTAGAGTCCGCGGCTACAAAGCAAAGCCATGCTGAAGGTGTCTGGGTTCGATTCTCGGTCGGTCCAGGATCTTTTCGTAATGGAAATCTCCTTGACTTCCCTGGGCATAGAGTATAATCGTACTTGCCACACGATATACGAATGCAAAAATGGCAACTTTGGCAAAGGAAGCTCTCAGTTAATAACTGTGGAAGTGCTCATAAGAACGCTGAGAAGCAGGCTCTGTCCCAGTGAGGACGTAATGCCAAGAAGAAGAAGAAGATAATTCTTCACAATTTCTTTGTCAACTCGAAGCACACTTTAATGCTTTTAGGTACAGTCAACTCTCCCTTACTCGACCTTCGTATCTCAATATCTTGTAAGAGAACCATAGTAAAATTTGGTGTTCATGGCTACCTCCATGGTCCCTTGAATCGCATATTTGCACTGGTTAAGTATTTATTCTGTAACACGATATCTCCCAAATCGATGGTCCCTTCATTATCGAGTTATGAAAAGATGCTGTACATCATATCTTGTGGCTGCTTCTTGTGCGCTCATTTGCATTAAAAGCATCATATTGACAGCACTTTATAAGGCCTCCAAAGACCGAAATTTTTGTCGTTTATGCTTTATTTTTGTTGCTGTTTGTTTTTTTTTTGTACCCTACACTTATGAAAAAGGCGAATTATGAATTGGATCCCAGTTTTTAGGTTAACATTTTCACTGTCCGGCCATAGAGGACTTGCAATGGTTTACCAAAAAGTTGGTTTTCTTTGAAATTCGACATTTTCTAATGAATTTTGCATTGTGATTAATGCAAAACTTACTGAAGTCAACGTACAGAGACAATTCAGCTTACATTATTAGAAACATTTGTGTCTACACTTGTATGAACTTTTATCGTTTCACATTTTTTTGGTTATCGAAGTGAAACTTTCAACAGGTACTGTTTGTTTACGTTTGGACATAAAAACGTCGTAATTTGTATACACAGCAAAAATGTGTTTTGACATAATCCTGGAATACTAAAATCTTTATATCATTATTCGTTTTTAGAAAATTCAAACTGTCCGGGCATAGAGGACTTCCCACTATATTGAAAAATACATTATCAAGTATTTGGGAGCAAATACAAAAATCAAAATAAGTCAATATTTAAGGACCTCGTTTTTTTATTATTTTCTTTCTACACGTTAATGGTAATATCGAACGGTTGAAACGAATATTTATGAAATAACATAAGACGAATTCCATCCAGAATGAGTCGAAAAAATAAATAAAAATCGTGCTCGATAGTCTTCGAATTGGATTAAATTCTGCACATGTTCTTGGTATGGTAGAATAAATGTTTTCCATAGAAAAATCGATCATTTTGACTCAAGTGTAACTTTTGAAAATGGCCTATGCATTTTTGCATGCAACTTATTTGAAAAATTCTAACTCCAAAATTGTTGATTTTAGAGAAAAATGTTTTATAAAGAAGTTGTAGTGAACCGTTTGGAATATAAAAAAACATATACACTGAAAAAATATTTTATTTATTTTCGTAGAAAAATCAAAAATAAAACTTGAATTTTGAATTACACAAAAACCCCATTTTTAATATTTTTAAATTTTCACCAGAGAATTTTGATAGTTAACATATGTATGGGTCAAAGTTTCAAGATGGAGAAATTTTAAATAAAAAAGTTTTTCTCAGAACAACTTTTGGTCGATTTTCAAAATTTTAATTTTTTGACAAAATAAATACGTTTTGATGATATAGTAAGCATCTTGAATTGATTCTAAGCCATGATGATTATATTAATCATTTCTCAGTAGCCATTTTCGAATTATACCGAGTTTAGCTTAGCTTAGACTGACTACACATATCAATGGTTGCTATTCCGTGATTGACCGAAGTCAGTGAAAATGCACAAAGAATCAACTAGAAGTTCAGCTGGGATTGGCCATAATCTTCTTCAGTATGCATAATTCAGTGCCTCTATTTATACAAGGTCAATAACGGCGCCGGCCACGTCCTTGCAGTCAGGTGGGATTGAGGGAAGGAATGTTAGTGTGTAACCTTTGCTATTTGGAGACCGTGTTTGCCTCTGCATCTCCACAAAGGTTACTGGGAGGGATGTTTGTTAATGGGGAGGATCGTTGGGTCACAGGATTCACTTTGATAAGCGATTAGACCATGATAAACAATGATTTGTGAGATAAATACATGCTTATACGTAAATATAATTGTTCATATAATTTCTATGTAGAGGAAAATTATGCCGACACTTGAGGTGACGAACCATTTAAAGTTTGTTGAACAAATACCTAAATGTAACATTCCTACAGCTGTCAGTACGAAAGCATGTGTTATTATATTTTACTCATTTGAAAAGAAACAAAAGACTCAATTGGTTGGGACATAATAGAACACTCTTATTCTTATGCCGACACTTACAGTGGCGAACCATCCAAAGTTTGTTGAATAAAGTGAACCTTTCGCAAGTCTACACTTGTAGTGTCGAACCATTCAAAGTTTTTTTAATTACAAAAATAAAGGTATATAAGGGGTGTTCTGAAAAAAAAAATGTTAAACATAAATAAATCATGAATCAGAGTTTGTGTCGACACTCACAGTGACGAACCATCCATAGTTTGTTGAAACATCATATTTACATTCCACCATTGTAACGATTAAATGTGCAGTCATACATATTTTATAGATTAGAAATAGTAGCATGAAACGAGCTCACCAATTGATCCGTTATCCTTGACTGAGCAGCCACAATCCACTTTCAGCTTCACTCGTTTGCTCGGCTAGCACTCAGAAAAAAAAAATAGGCGCGCGACCCGAAAAAAAAAACACGGACGACAGCTCGGGCTTTCTTCACGCACTGCCCAGGAGCAAGCGTCAAGGTCGTCGAAAGATCAAAAAGAACGAACCGATCGCGGCACTTTTTAACTTACTCCAACCGAACTCCCCGATCACGCCACTTTTTCACTTACGAGATCGACGCGCGTTTGATCCTGCCCTCGTCGCTCGCTCTGGCAAAAGCAAGCGTCAAGGTCGAAAGATCAAACAGAACTCCATTTTCGAATTATACCGAGTTTAATGCAAAAAATATTATTTCAATATTAAAATAGGTCATTTTCATTAGTTATTCGTGATTCCCCATCAAGTTAAATAAGTAAGTGGAAAGAAATATGGTTTTTACTCTCGAAAACGTATTATTATTAATGGAGAAACGCGCATAACTAATGAAAAATGGCCTATTTTTATATTTATACAATATTTTTTGCATTAAACTCGATATAATTCTAAAATAGCTACTTCTAGAGAATTTTTTGATATAATCATTACGGCTTAGAATCATTTAAAAATGCTTACTGCATCATCAGAACGTATTTAATTTGACAAAAAAAAAAAATCAAAAATATGAAGTATGACCAAAAGTTGTTCATAGAAAAACTTTTTTATTAAAAACTTCTCCATCATGAAACTTTGTCCCAAACATCTTTTTACTATCAAGATTCTATGGTGAAAATTTAAAAAAATATTAAAAATTGGGTTTTTGTATAATTTAAAATTTTAGTTTTATTTTTGATTTTTCTATGAAAATTAATCAATTATTTTTTCAATGTATATTTTTTCTCATAGTCTAAACGGTTCACAACAATTTCTTCACAGAACATTTTTCTCTAAAATCAACAGTTTCGGAGTTAGAATTTTTCAAATAAGTTGCATGCAAAAATTCATAGCCCATTTTCAAAAGTTAGACTTGAGTCAAAATGATCAATTTTTCTATGGAAAACACTTATTCTACCATACCAAGAACAAGTGCAGAATTTAATCCAAATCGAAGATGGTCGAGTTTTGTGACTGACCAATTTGACATGGAATCCGTCGTAAGCAAAAAATGGTACCCTATATAATAACCGCTGTATATGACAGAGTTTCAAAAGTTGATTATACAAAAGTGACTTTCTAAAACCGACCTTATTCCAATAATTGAGCGTTCTTAGAGCAATAATTTGTTTTTTGAAAATCCTTTTACGTGCTGTTGGAAGTGAACATATTTTTTCGATATAATGAGCTTTTCATCCTATTGTTGGATACAATTTTTTTTCAATCCAAATCATCGAATCTTCAGAAAACACTTCAAAAATGTAATTTTGTAAAAGGTTTTATTTTCTATGCTTTATAAACCTTGTTGTATTGATATTACGACTGCATATTATTCAATATTTTTTTAATTGCTTCAATACTTGGTGACATGATGAGGATTTGCGTGAAAAAAGCATTTTAAAAGATAAACTATGCTCTGATATATACTGTTTTGAATGTATGCGACTTCTTTTCGATACACTCCATATCCTTCTAAAATTATACCTCATAACTCTGAATTACATTACTCCGAACACCGTAAACCTGAAGATCATCACTTCAAGTTCCAGTTCCTAGATTGGTATTACTTAGAATTCCATTATAGCGGGAAAAGTCATTCAGCGTAATGATGCGTTCATGGAATTCGGGAAATTGATATTCGGGGAAACGAAATTTGGGGTTATGGGGTAGAATCTTCTCAAGAGAGTTTTGATTTGAGTATTGACTTCTTAGGAAGATAGCTTAAATTTAGCTCTGCAAGTGTTACGATTATCAATAAAACCAAATAACAACGTTTTTTTTTTATTTTTCTTATACGTTTTTCAAGTAGTAAGGCTTAATCTTCACAAGTTAGCGTGAGAATGGGTTGATTGATTTATACAATTATTTCACTATTGTATTTAACCAGGACTTCAACGTGTTTATGCGATCAAAAAGACCGGGAAACTCATAGGTGAAATTGTAGTTATTTGGTTTGGCCAATGGTGCATTACTCAGTAATTGAAGTTTAAGTTAAAATTGGCTCCGTAATGCCAAATATTACTTGAGTCTTCAAAAAATCGGTTCATTGTGGAATACTTTGACGGCATTAAGGGGTAATGTGTGAGCATTCTTATCGGTATTAAAATGCTTAATCTAGTTAAAATTAGTGATTTTAATGGTTTCACTTGAAAAAGGGCTTAACTCAAAATTTCGACGATCTTCTCATTCAAAACTCCTCCCAGAGGTTACAAATAACAAAATAAACCAACTTTTAACCAAATGTTTATGCTATATTTCTCCTGATAATCATAGCCAATACAATTCCGTTTAAATATCTCAGATTTCTTTATAATTAGTGGACTTATACAATCAATAGGGCGTAACTTCAAAACGGGCCCTACGATTATTTTTTTGAAATTTTGCTCAGGCATGCAGTTTAAATATAGAAAACGACTGGTGAGCACAGATTCGATGGAGTTTTTTCTGATAATAATGGTCAGGGGATCATTGCGTCCCCCTTACCCTCATTGGTCTGCAGTCTGACTCGACAGGCGCTATTGTTGCCTAAAACAGAAGTTCATCAATACTAATACACTATACCCTCGGTTACCCTGAAGCAGTCATCTGATTGGTTCTTTGTGTAAATGCAGCTGATCTGGCAGTACTGGAGTAGCACTTAAGCATGCCTTTAACATTTCTACATTTTTTGCCAAACAATCATATACAAAACGAAAAAACGCCGCCTGGAGGAGACGGATGGCGAGTACATGGAACAGCTGTGCCGGTCTCAAGAAATACGGAAGTTCTATCAGAAGTTCACCGCATCCCGAAACGACATTATCGTGTCGTGCGCCGAGATGTGCAGGGATAAGGATGAGACGGATGAGCGTGAGGTGATCGAAAGGTGGAAGCAGCACTTCGATGAACACCTGAATGGCGCTGAGAGCATCGGAGCTGAACTCATAAAGAAAAGCCCGAAGAGGCTGGCCATTTGTGTGCATCGGCTGATAGGCACAATTTGGGAAACAGAACAACTACCAGCCCCATCTATAACAAAGGCGACAAGTTAGATTGGGAGAACTTTTTGGCGATCACCATTCTAAATGCGGCCTACAAAGTATTATCCCAGATCATCTTCCGTCGTCTGTCACCTGTAGTAAACGAGCTCGTGGGAAGTTATCAAGCCGGCTTCGTTGACGGCCGATCAACAACGGACCACATCTTTACTGTACGGCAAATCCTCCAAAAATGTCGTGAATACCAGGTCCCAACGTATCACCTTGTCATCGATTTCAAGGCGGCATACGACATTATCGACCGCGTAGAGCTATGGAAAATCATGGACGAGAACAGCTTTCCTGGGAAGCTCACGAGACTGCTAAGAGCGACAATGGAAGGTGTGCAGAATTGTGTGAAGGTTTCAGGCGAACATTCCAGTTCGTTTAGATCCCGCCGGGGACTACGACAAGGTGATGGACTCTCGTGCCTGTTATTCAATATTGCGCTAGAAGGTGTTATGTGGAGAGCCGGGCTTAACAGCCGGGGTACGATTTTTACGAGATCCAATCAATTTGTTTGCTTCGTGAATGATATGGACATATCTATCATGAGGCAATTACTATTAAAATATGGGTGCTGGTGAATAACTTTTTGTATGAGCCGTAACGCTTGAGCCTACTCCCCCCTCCCTATTGAGCGTTACGTAAATTTTGGATGCCGCCTTTCCGGTAAGGACTGTCATTATCCTTACTGGCAAGGCGGCATCCGAAAATTACGTTACGCTCAATGGGGAGGGGGAGTAGGCTCAAGCGTTACGGGTCATACTAAAATTTGAAATTTTTCATGCAAAAAGCGTTACGGAGAGGGGAGGGGGGTCAAAATTTTCCAATTTTAGCGTTACGTAATAATTGGACACTGCCCAACGACATGGGAGGGGTCAGGCTCCTCTACAATATCAAATATAATACTTCCAAATATGCCCTGCCCTCGAGTTCGCTGTAGCTGCGCTGCCACCAGTATCATTTTATGAAGATATCGATCTATCTGAACGCGATTTTCGTCGAGGTGATTTTAATGTATTGGATCAAATGCTTTTGCAGGCGGATTGGTCCGGAGTGTATCAAAGTAATGATGTGGATGGAGCTGTTGCTTCGCTCAATGCTATCCTTCATAATTGCATCATGCAAACTGTTCCGCTGAAGAGACCACCAAGGAAGCCGGTTTGGTCAAATACATACCTAAGCTTTCTGAAACGCCGTCGCATTAAACTGCTACAACAGTACTGTCGCCGTAGATGTATGAACACAAAGCGTCTATTTCTCGAAGCTAGTCGCATTTACCGTGGGTATAACCGTTTCCTGTATAAACTTTATGTTAAAAGACAGCAAGAAGATCTACGACAGAAACCGAAAAACTTTTGGAATTTTGTCAACACGAAACGAAAAGAAAACGGACTACCTGTAACTATGCATTTAGGTGATATCGAAGCCAGCACTGCTGAAGAAAAGTGTACGCTGTTTGCCCAACAATTTTCCAGTGTTTTTGCCAATCGAGTTGCAACGACAGCGGAAATCAATGAAGTAGTTCGAGCCGTACCACGAGATATGGTTGATCTTGACGTGTTTCATATCAATGAAGGTATGGTTGATGTTGCATTTAAGAAACTCAAGATGTCTTATCGTCCTGGACCAGATGGTATCCCATCATGTATATTCAAAAAATGTAGTACATCGTTAATCGCACCGCTGGTTGCCATCTTTAACAAATCGATGCATCTTCAGCAGTTCCCAACCGCTTGGAAAACGTCGCACATGTTGCCAGTGTTTAAAAAGGGTGATAAAACGGATATAGTTAACTACCGCGGGATAACTTCCCTTTCAGCTGGTTCTAAATGCTTAGAAATCATCGTGAACAATGTCATGTTTAGTTCATGTTGTTCCTACCTCAGTGAAAAACAGCACGGCTTCTACCCAAAGCGTTCAGTTGAAAGTAATCTATGCGATTTCACGTCGACATGCATTTGTGCTATGGACAACGGTGTGCAAGTTGACGCTGTATACACAGACATCAAGGCTGCTTTTGACACCGTTAACCACGATATCCTTCTGGCAAAACTACTTCGGCTTGGTGTATCAGCAAGAATGTGTCAATGGCTCAAATCGTATCTCAGCTATAGAAATCTGCGTGAAAATTGGACCAGTTGTATCAAATCCCTTTCATCCAGCATGCGGTGTACCACAGGGGAGTAATTTAGGACCCCTATTATTTTCGTTATTTTTCAACGATGTGACTATTTTGCTCGCTAATGGTGGATTGTTGATTTACGCAGACGACCTGAAGCTATTTTTAGTAGTGAGAACTGAAGCTGACTGCAGAGAACTTCAAGACCTTTTGGATACCTTCGCACGTTGGTGTTGCCTAAAATTCCTCATAATAAGCGTTCCTAAATGTTGCGTCATCTCGTTTCGTCGAAGTAAATCTCCAATTCTGTACCATTACAGTATAAATGGACAGAAACTGGAACGCGTTGATAAAGTCAAGGATCTTGGGGTGTTGTTAGACTGCCAATTGACGTTTAAATTGCATTATTGCGCCATCGTGGATAAAGCAAACCGACAGTTGGGTTTTGTCTTCAAAATGGCCAAAGATTTTGACGATCCTCTTTGCTTGCGCGCTTTATATTGCTCTCTTGTTAGATCTATCTTGGAATTTGCATCTACTGTGTGGTCGCCATATGAAGCCGTGTGGATTGCAAGAATAGAAGCTGTTCAAAGAAAATTCGTGAGGCGTGCTTTGTTAAATCTACCATGGCGACATCCTGAAATGCTACCACCTTATGAGGATCGTTGTGCCTTGCTGGGAATTGAACCGTTACGTGTACGTCGCAGAATCGATAGAGCTGTATATGGAGCGAAAATAATTCGTAGCGAAGTAGATTGTGCAGCTTTGTTGGAGCGTATTCGACTCTATGCCCCTGAGCGTGTTTTACGGTCCAGACAAGTTATTCAGGTTGAATCCAGGAATACTAATTACGGAGCAAATGATCCGGTGAATTCTATTAGTAGATGTTTTGTAGAAGGTTACGAGCTGTTCGATTTTAACTCTTCTGTAGAGTCATTCAGACAGCGATTGTACAGATCTCGTTTATTTAACTAATTATTTTAAGATTTCTTCATTAAGACCCCGATGTCAGATGGAAATAACAACAATAAAGAAACAATGTAAGAGAATATTGAGAGATGAAATCAACGGATCACCGCGAACTTATGATGAAATGAAAGTAGATTTCGACAACCCATTTCGATCGAAGTATTTTCCTCTCCGGCACAGTCCCCCGCTCCAGTTCGAACAAGCAGCTTCCGGCCCAGCCAATGAACCGTTGAAGTTGCACACCGTGAGCCGTTTATCGCACCTCGCGAATCTAATCAGGGCCTTCGACATCAGAGCGTTTAATCTCTAAACACTCGCCGGGCAGTTTCCAAAAATTGATTTCAGGTTTCAGGCTCCGACTGCTGCTGCTGATGACTAGCCGGCGCACCAGATTTATATGTAGATGACGGGAGATTGTGAAGCTTGCGCTTCCACAACGAACTATGGGGAGAAAGGTCCCCCTGTTGGACAGACCGGACGGTAGCGCAGCAGTGGACCATCCGTCCGTCAGCGGCGAGTGATTTCATGCAAAATCATTAATTACAGAGCTCTAATTTTGATGGATTCAGATTCGTTCGGCTGTCCCGCCGAAAGCATCACCAATGCCGGGCCGCGTGTGTAAAGCTAACGCGCGCTTTGGTGGCTTCACTACCTTCAAAGGAACGCGCTCCACTCTGACTGACTGCTGGGTGCTCGATATGGACGGATGACGTAAATCCAGCTGCGCGACAGAGAGAGAAAGGAAGAGGCAGGCAGAATAAATAGATCTAAATTAATTACAAGCTTATTTTCAAATTATTTCAACTATCAAATCAATCACAGAGCGGTGAAAATCAATTATGTTTGCTTTCTCCGGGTTCCAGCGGAGTAGCCCTCGAGAGCAGCGGGGGAGTATGGCATGTGGGAAGTGAGCTTTGCAATCCCGCATTGGAGAAATATAAATGAAATACCAGTTGAACTTTATTGGTTAGGTTACACGTTTGAGTAAACGAACACCATGGCGACTAGTGGATGTGTTATTTTATACTATTAATTATTTCAAGACCGATAAGGCAGCGTCCATTTATTACGTAACGCAAAAATTAGAAAATTGACCACCTTCCTCCCGTCCGTAACGCTTTTTGTATGAAAAATTTCAAGTTTTTATATGAACCGTAACACGTGAGCCAATTCCCCCCTCCCCCTAAAGCGTAACGTAATTTATGGATGCCGCCTAATCCAGAAGACTCAACAACTTTCATTCTACTTTTATTCCATTTTCATTGCACTTCATTCCCATATTCATTTCATTAGATTTTCACTCTTATTCCACTTATAATCCAATTTCAGTTGCCATGCCATTGCCATTCGATTGCCATTCGATTGCCATTTGATTGCCATTCGATTGCCATTCGATTGCCATTTGATTGCCATTCGATTGCCATTCGATTGCCATTCGATTGCCATTTGATTGCCATTTGATTGCCATTCGATTGCCATTTGATTGCCATTCGATTGCCATTCGATTGCCATTTGATTGCCATTCGATTGCCATTCGATTGCCATTCGATTGACATTTGATTGCCATTTGATTGCCATTCGATTGCCATTCGATTACCATTCGATTGACATTTGATTGCCATTTGATTGCCATTCGATTGCCATTCGATTACCATTCGATTGCCATTCGATTGCCATTCGATTGCCATTCGATTGCCATTTGATTGCCATTCGATTGCCATTCGATTGCCATTCGATTGCCATTCGATTGCCATTTGATTGCCATTTGATTGCCATTTGATTGCCATTCGATTGCCATTTGATTGCCATTCGATTGCCATTCGATTGCCATTTGATTGCCATTCGATTGCCATTCGATTGCCATTCGATTGACATTTGATTGCCATTCGATTGCCATTCGATTGCCATTCGATTGCCATTCGATTGCCATTCGATTGCCATTCGATTGCCATTCGATTGCCATTCGATTGCCATTCGATTGCCATTTGATTGCCATTCGATTGCCATTTGATTGCCATTCGATTGCCATTTGATTGCCATTCGATTGCCATTCGATTGCCATTCGATTGCCATTCGATTGGCATTCGATTGCCATTCGATTGCCATTCGATTGCCATTCGATCGACATTCGATTGCCATTCGATTGCCATTCGATTGCCATTCGCTTCCTATCCGATTGCCATTTGATTGCCATTCGATTGCCATTTGATTGCCATTCGATTGCCATTTGATTGCCATTCGATTGCCATTCGATTGCCATTCGATTGCCATTCGATTGCCATTCGATTGCTATTTGGTTGCCATTCGATTGAGATTTGATTGCCATTCGATTGACATTTGATTGCCATTCGATTGACATTTGATTGCCATTCGATTGCCATTCGATTGCCATTCGATTGCCATTCGATTGCCATTCGATTGCCATTCGATTGCCATTCGATTGCCATTCGATTGCCATTCGATTGCCATTCGATTGCCATTCGATCGACATTCGATTGCCATTCGATTGCCATTCGATTGCCTTTCGATTGCCATTTGATTGCCATTCGATTGCCATTTGATTGCCATTTGATTGCCATTTGATTGCCATTCGATTGACATTTGATTGCCATTCGATTGACATTTGATTGCCATTCGATTGCCATTCGATTGCCATTCGATTGCCATTCGATTGCCATTCGATTGCTATTTGGTTGCCATTCGATTGAGATTTGATTGCCATTCGATTGACATTTGATTGCCATTCGATTGACATTTGATTGCCATTCGATTGCCATTCGATTGCCATTCGATTGCCATTCGATTGCCATTCGATTGCCATTCGATTGCCATTCGATTGCCATTCGATTGCCATTCGATCGACATTCGATTGCCATTCGATTGCCATTCGATTGCCTTTCGATTGCCATTTGATTGCCATTCGATTGCCATTCGATTGCCATTCGATTGCCATTCGATTGCCATTCGATTGCCATTCGATTGCCATTCGATTGCCATTCGATTGCCATTCGATTGCCATTCGATCGACATTCGATTGCCATTCGATTGCCATTCGATTGCCTTTCGATTGCCATTCGATTGCCATTCGATTGCCATTCGATTGACATTTGATTGCCATTCGATTGACATTTGATTGCCATTCGATTGCCATTCGATTGCCATTCGATTGCCATTCGATTGCCATTCGATTGCCATTCGATTGCCATTTGATTGCCATTCGATTGACATTTGATTGCCATTCGATTGACATTTGATTGCCATTCGATTGACATTGATTGCCATTCGATTGCCATTCGATTGCCATTCGATTGCCATTCGATTGCCATTCGATTGCCATTCGATTGCCATTCGATTGCCATTCGATTGCCATTCGATTGCCATTCGATTGCCATTTGATTGCCATTCGATTGACATTTGATTGCCATTCGATTGACATTTGATTGCCATTCGATTGACATTTGATTGCCATTCGATTGCCATTCGATTGCCATTCGATTGCCATTCGATTGCCATTCGATTGCCATTCGATTGCCATTCGATTGCCATTCGACTGCCATTCGATTGCCATTCGATTGCCATTCGATCGACATTCGATTGCCATTCGATTGCCATTTGATTGCCATTCGATTGCCATTTGATTGCCATTCGATTGCCATTCGATTGACATTTGATAGCCATTCGATTGCCATTCGATTGACATTTGATTGCCATTCGATTGCCATTTGATTGCCATTCGATTGCCATTCGATTGCCATTCGATTGCCATTTGATTGCCATTCGATTGACATTTGATTGCCATTCGATTGACATTTGATTGCCATTCGATTGACATTTGATTGCCATTCGATTGCCATTCGATTGCCATTCGATTGCCATTCGATTGCCATTTGATTGCCATTTGATTGCCATTTGATTGCCATTCGATTGCCATTTGATTGCCATTCGATTGCCATTCGATTGCCATTTGATTGCCATTCGATTGCCATTCGATTGCCATTCGATTGCCATTTGATTGCCATTTGATTGCCATTCGATTGCCATTTGATTGCCATTCGATTGCCATTCGATTGCCATTTGATTGCCATTCGATTGCCATTCGATTGCCATTCGATTGACATTTGATTGCCATTTGATTGCCATTCGATCGACATTCGATTGCCATTCGATTGCCATTCGATTGCCTTTCGATTGCCATTTGATTGCCATTCGATTGACATTTGATTGCCATTTGATTGCCATTTGATTGCCATTCAATTGCCATTTGATTGCCATTCGATTGCCATTTGATTGCCATTCGATTGCCATTCGATTGCCATTCGATTGCCATTCAATTGCCATTAGATTGCCATTCGATTGCCATTCGATTGCCATTCGATTGCCATTCGATTGCCATTCGATCGACATTCGATTGCCATTCGATTGCCATTCGATTGCCTTTCGATTGCCATTTGATTGCCATTCGATTGACATTTGATTGCCATTTGATTGCCATTCGATCGACATTCGATTGCCATTCGATTGCCATTCGATTGCCTTTCGATTGCCATTTGATTGCCATTCGATTGCCATTCGATTGCCATTCGATTGCCATTCGATTGCCATTCGATTGCCATTTGATTGCCATTCGATTGCCATTCGATTGCCATTCGATTGCCATTCGATTGCCATTCGATTGCCATTCGATTGCCATTCGATTGCCATTTGATTGCCATTCGATTGACATTTGATTGCCATTCGATTGACATTTGATTGCCATTCGATTGACATTTGATTGCCATTCGATTGCCATCGATTGCCATTCGATTGCCATTCGATTGCCATTCGATTGCCATTCGATTGCCATTCGATTGCCATTCGATTGCCATTCGATTGCCATTTGATTGCCATTCGATTGCCATTCGATTGCCATTCGATTGCCATTCGATTGCCATTCGATTGCCATTCGATTGCCATTCGATCGACATTCGATTGCCATTCGATTGCCATTCGATTGCCATTCGATCGACATTCGATTGCCATTTGATTGCCATTCGATTGCCTTTCGATTGCCATTTGATTGCCATTCGATTGACATTTGATTGCCATTTGATTGCCATTTGATTGCCATTCAATTGCCATTTGATTGCCATTCGATTGCCATTTGATTGCCATTCGATTGCCATTCGATTGCCATTCGATTGCCTTTCGATTGCCATTTGATTGCCATTCGATTGCCATTCGATTGCCATTCGATTGCCATTCGATTGCCATTCGATTGCCATTCGATTGCCATTCGATTGCCATTTGATTGCCATTCGATTGACATTCGATCGACATTCGATTGCCATTCGATTGCCATTTGATTGCCATTCGATTGACATTTGATTGCCATTCGATTGACATTTGATTGCCATTCGATTGCCATTCGATTGCCATTCGATTGCCATTCGATTGCCATTCGATTGCCATTCGATTGCCATTCGATTGCCATTTGATTGCCATTCGATTGACATTTGATTGCCATTCGATTGACATTTGATTGCCATTCGATTGCCATTCGATTGCCATTCGATTGCCATTCGATTGCCATTCGATTGCCATTCGATTGCCATTCGATTGCCATTTGATTGCCATTCGATTGACATTCGATCGACATTCGATTGCCATTCGATTGCCATTCGATTGCCTTTCGATTGCCATTTGATTGCCATTCGATTGACATTTGATTGCCATTTGATTGCCATTTGATTGCCATTCAATTGCCATTTGATTGCCATTCGATTGCCATTTGATTGCCATTCGATTGCCATTCGATTGCCATTCGATTGCCATTTGATTGCCATTCGATTGACATTTGATTGCCATTCGATTGACATTTGATTGCCATTCGATTGACATTTGATTGCCATTCGATTGCCATTCGATTGCCATTCGATTGCCATTCGATTGCCATTCGATTGCCATTCGATTGCCATTCGATTGCCATTCGATTGCCATTCGATTGCCATTCGATTGCCATTCGATCGACATTCGATTGCCATTCGATTGCCATTCGATTGCCTTTCGATTGCCATTTGATTGCCATTCGATTGACATTTGATTGCCATTTGATTGCCATTTGATTGCCATTCAATTGCCATTTGATTGCCATTCGATTGCCATTTGATTGCCATTCGATTGCCATTCGATTGCCATTCGATTGCCATTCGATTGCCATTCGATCGACATTCGATTGACATTTGATTGCCATTCGATTGCCATTTGATTGCCATTCGATTGACATTCGATTGCCATTCGATTGCCATTCGATTGCCATTTGATTGCCATTCGATTGACATTTGATTGCCATTCGATTGCCATTCGATTGCCATTCGATTGCCATTCGATTGCCATTTGATTGCCATTCGATTGACATTTGATTGCCATTCGATTGACATTTGATTGCCATTCGATTGCCATTCGATTGCCATTCGATTGCCATTCGATTGCCATTCGATTGCCATTCGATTGCCATTCGATTGCCATTCGATTGCCATTTGATTGCCATTCGATTGACATTCGATCGACATTCGATTGCCATTCGATTGCCATTCGATTGCCTTTCGATTGCCATTTGATTGCCATTCGATTGACATTTGATTGCCATTTGATTGCCATTTGATTGCCATTCAATTGCCATTTGATTGCCATTCGATTGCCATTTGATTGCCATTCGATTGCCATTCGATTGCCATTCGATTGCCATTTGATTGCCATTCGATTGACATTTGATTGCCATTCGATTGACATTTGATTGCCATTCGATTGACATTTGATTGCCATTCGATTGCCATCGATTGCCATTCGATTGCCATTCGATTGCCATTCGATTGCCATTCGATTGCCATTCGATTGCCATTCGATTGCCATTCGATTGCCATTCGATTGCCATTCGATTGCCATTCGATCGACATTCGATTGCCATTCGATTGCCATTCGATTGCCTTTCGATTGCCATTTGATTGCCATTCGATTGACATTTGATTGCCATTTGATTGCCATTTGATTGCCATTCAATTGCCATTTGATTGCCATTCGATTGCCATTTGATTGCCATTCGATTGCCATTCGATTGCCATTCGATTGCCATTTGATTGCCATTCGATCGACATTCGATTGACATTTGATTGCCATTCGATTGCCATTCGATTGAGATTTGATTGCCATTCGATTGACATTTGATTGCCATTCGATTGACATTTGATTGCCATTCGATTGCCATTCGATTGCCATTCGATTGCCATTCGATTGCCATTCGATTGCCATTTGATTGCCATTCGATTGACATTTGATTGCCATTCGATTGACATTTGATTGCCATTCGATTGACATTTGATTGCCATTCGATTGCCATTCGATTGAGATTTGATTGCCATTCGATTGACATTTGATTGCCATTCGATTGCCATTCGATTGCCATTCGATTGCCATTCGATTGCCATTCGATTGCCTTTCGATTGCCATTTGATTGCCATTCGATTGACATTTGATTGCCATTTGATTGCCATTTGATTGCCATTCAATTGCCATTTGATTGCCATTCGATTGCCATTTGATTGCCATTCGATTGCCATTCGATTGCCATTCGATTGCCATTCGATTGCCATTCGATTGCCATTTGATTGCCATTCGATTGACATTTGATTGCCATTCGATTGACATTTGATTGCCATTCGATTGACATTTGATTGCCATTCGATTGCCATTCGATTGCCATTCGATTGCCATTCGATTGCCATTCGATTGCCATTCGATTGCCATTCGATTGCCATTCGATTGCCTTTCGATTGCCATTCGATTGCCTTTCGATTGGTTGCCATTCGATTGAGATTTGATTGCCATTCGATTGACATTTGATTGCCATTCGATTGACATTTGATTGCCATTCGATTGCCATTCGATTGCCATTCGATTGCCATTCGATTGCCATTCGATTGTCATTCGATTGCCATTCGATTGCCATTCGATTGCCATTCGATTGCCATTCGATTGCCATTCGATCGACATTCGATTGCCATTCGATTGCCATTCGATTGCCTTTCGATTGCCATTTGATTGCCATTCGATTGCCATTTGATTGCCATTTGATTGCCATTTGATTGCCATTCGATTGACATTTGATTGCCATTCGATTGACATTTGATTGCCATTCGATTGCCATTCGATTGCCATTCGATTGCCATTCGATTGCCATTCGATTGCTATTTGGTTGCCATTCGATTGAGATTTGATTGCCATTCGATTGACATTTGATTGCCATTCGATTGACATTTGATTGCCATTCGATTGCCATTCGATTGCCATTCGATTGCCATTCGATTGCCATTCGATTGCCATTCGATTGCCATTCGATTGCCATTCGATCGACATTCGATTGCCATTCGATTGCCATTCGATTGCCATTCGATTGACATTCGATTGCCATTTGATTGCCATTCGATTGCCATTCGATTGCCATTCGATTGCCATTCGATTGCCATTCGATTGCCATTCGATTGCCATTCGATTGCCATTCGATTGCCATTCGATTGCCATTCGATCGACATTCGATTGCCATTCGATTGCCATTCGATTGCCTTTCGATTGCCATTCGATTGCCATTCGATTGCCATTCGATTGACATTTGATTGCCATTCGATTGACATTTGATTGCCATTCGATTGCCATTCGATTGCCATTCGATTGCCATTCGATTGCCATTCGATTGCCATTCGATTGCCATTTGATTGCCATTCGATTGACATTTGATTGCCATTCGATTGACATTTGATTGCCATTCGATTGACATTTGATTGCCATTCGATTGCCATTCGATTGCCATTCGATTGCCATTCGATTGCCATTCGATTGCCATTCGATTGCCATTCGATTGCCATTCGATTGCCATTCGATTGCCATTTGATTGCCATTCGATTGACATTTGATTGCCATTCGATTGACATTTGATTGCCATTCGATTGACATTTGATTGCCATTCGATTGCCATTCGATTGCCATTCGATTGCCATTCGATTGCCATTCGATTGCCATTCGATTGCCATTCGACTGCCATTCGATTGCCATTCGATTGCCATTCGATCGACATTCGATTGCCATTCGATTGCCATTCGACTGCCATTCGATTGCCATTCGATTGCCATTCGATCGACATTCGATTGCCATTCGATTGCCATTTGATTGCCATTCGATTGCCATTTGATTGCCATTCGATTGCCATTCGATTGACATTTGATTGCCATTCGATTGCCATTCGATTGCCATTCGATTGCCATTCGATTGCCATTCGATTGCCATTCGATTGCCATTCGATTGCCATTCGATTGCCATTCGATTGCCATTCGATTGCCATTCGATTGCCATTCGATTGCCATTCGATCGACATTCGATTGCCATTCGATTGCCATTCGATTGCCTTTCGATTGCCATTTGATTGCCATTCGATTGACATTTGATTGCCATTTGATTGCCATTCGATTGCCATTCGATTGCCATTCGATTGCCATTCGATTGCCATTCGATTGCCATTCGATTGCCATTCGATTTGCCATTCGATTGCCATTCGATCGACATTCGATTGCCATTCGATTGCCATTCGATTGCCTTTCGATTGCCATTCGATTGCCATTCGATTGCCATTCGATTGCCATTCGATGGACATTCGATTGCCATTCGATTGCCATTCGATTGCCTTTCGATTGCCATTTGATTGCCATTCGATTGACATTTGATTGCCATTTGATTGCCATTTGATTGTCATTCAATTGCCATTTGATTGCCATTCGATTGCCATTTGATTGCCATTCGATTGCCATTCGATTGCCATTCGATTGCCATTCGATTGCCATTCGATTGCCATTCGATTGCCATTCGATTGCCATTCGATTGCCATTCGATTGCCATTCGATCGACATTCGATTGCCATTCGATTGCCATTCGATTGCCTTTCGATTGCCATTTGATTGCCATTCGATTGACATTTGATTGCCATTTGATTGCCATTCGATCGACATTCGATTGCCATTCGATTGCCATTCGATTGCCTTTCGATTGCCATTTGATTGCCATTCGATTGACATTTGATTGCCATTTGATTGCCATTTGATTGCCATTCAATTGCCATTTGATTGCCATTCGATTGCCATTTGATTGCCATTCGATTGCCATTCGATTGCCATTCGATTGCCATTCGATTGCCATTCGATTGCCATTTGATTGCCATTCGATTGACATTTGATTGCCATTCGATTGACATTTGATTGCCATTCGATTGACATTTGATTGCCATTCGATTGCCATTCGATTGCCATTCGATTGCCATTCGATTGCCATTCGATTGCCATTCGATTGCCATTCGATTGCCATTCGATTGCCATTCGATTGCCATTCGATTGCCATTTGATTGCCATTCGATTGCCATTCGATTGCCATTCGATTGCCATTCGATTGCCATTCGATTGCCATTCGATCGACATTCGATTGCCATTCGATTGCCATTCGATTGCCATTCGATCGACATTCGATTGCCATTCGATTGCCATTCGATTGCCTTTCGATTGCCATTTGATTGCCATTCGATTGACATTTGATTGCCATTTGATTGCCATTTGATTGCCATTCAATTGCCATTTGATTGCCATTCAATTGCCATTTGATTGCCATTCGATTGCCATTCGATTGCCATTCGATTGCCTTTCGATTGCCATTTGATTGCCATTCGATTGACATTTGATTGCCATTTGATTGCCATTTGATTGCCATTCAATTGCCATTTGATTGCCATTCGATTGCCATTTGATTGCCATTCGATTGCCATTCGATTGCCATTCGATTGCCATTCGATTGCCATTCGATTGCCATTTGATTGCCATTCGATTGACATTTGATTGCCATTCGATTGACATTTGATTGCCATTCGATTGACATTTGATTGCCATTCGATTGCCATTCGATTGCCATTCGATTGCCATTCGATTGCCATTCGATTGCCATTCGATTGCCATTCGATTGCCATTTGATTGCCATTCGATTGACATTCGATCGACATTCGATTGCCATTCGATTGCCATTCGATTGCCTTTCGATTGCCATTTGATTGCCATTCGATTGACATTTGATTGCCATTTGATTGCCATTTGATTGCCATTCAATTGCCATTTGATTGCCATTCGATTGCCATTTGATTGCCATTCGATTGCCATTCGATTGCCATTCGATTGCCATTTGATTGCCATTCGATTGACATTTGATTGCCATTCGATTGACATTTGATTGCCATTCGATTGACATTTGATTGCCATTCGATTGCCATTCGATTGCCATTCGATTGCCATTCGATTGCCATTCGATTGCCATTCGATTGCCATTCGATTGCCATTCGATTGCCATTCGATTGCCATTCGATTGCCATTCGATCGACATTCGATTGCCATTCGATTGCCATTCGATTGCCTTTCGATTGCCATTTGATTGCCATTCGATTGACATTTGATTGCCATTTGATTGCCATTTGATTGCCATTCAATTGCCATTTGATTGCCATTCGATTGCCATTTGATTGCCATTCGATTGCCATTCGATTGCCATTCGATTGCCATTCGATTGCCATTCGATCGACATTCGATTGACATTTGATTGCCATTCGATTGCCATTTGATTGCCATTCGATTGACATTTGATTGCCATTCGATTGACATTTGATTGCCATTCGATTGACATTTGATTGAGATTTGATTGCCATTCGATTGACATTTGATTGCCATTCGATTGACATTTGATTGCCATTCGATTGCCATTCGATTGCCATTCGATTGCCATTCGATTGCCATTCGATTGCCATTTGATTGCCATTCGATTGACATTTGATTGCCATTCGATTGACATTTGATTGCCATTCGATTGACATTTGATTGCCATTCGATTGCCATTCGATTGAGATTGATTGCCATTCGATTGACATTTGATTGCCATTCGATTGCCATTCGATTGCCATTCGATTGCCATTCGATTGCCATTCGATTGCCATTCGATTGCCTTTCGATTGCCATTTGATTGCCATTCGATTGACATTTGATTGCCATTTGATTGCCATTTGATTGCCATTCAATTGCCATTTGATTGCCATTCGATTGCCATTTGATTGCCATTCGATTGCCATTCGATTGCCATTCGATTGCCATTCGATTGCCATTCGATTGCCATTTGATTGCCATTCGATTGACATTTGATTGCCATTCGATTGACATTTGATTGCCATTCGATTGACATTTGATTGCCATTCGATTGCCATTCGATTGCCATTCGATTCGATTGCCATTCGATTGCCATTCGATTGCCATTCGATTGCCATTCGATTGCCTTCGATTGCCATTTGATTGCCATTCGATTGACATTCGATTGCCATTCGATTGCCATTTGATTGCCATTCGATTGACATTTGATTGCCATTCGATTGACATTTGATTGCCATTCGATTGACATTTGATTGCCATTCGATTGCCATTCGATTGCCATTCGATTGCCATTCGATTGCCATTCGATTGCCATTCGATTGCCATTCGATTGCCATTCGATTGCCATTCGATTGCCATTTGATTGCCATTCGATTGACATTTGATTGCCATTCGATTGACATTTGATTGCCATTCGATTGACATTTGATTGCCATTCGATTGCCATTCGATTGAGATTTGATTGCCATTCGATTGACATTTGATTGCCATTCGATTGACATTTGATTGCCATTCGATTGCCATTCGATTGCCATTCGATTGCCATTTGATTGCCATTCGATTGACATTTGATTGCCATTCGATTGACATTTGATTGCCATTCGATTGACATTTGATTGCCATTCGATTGCCATTCGATTGAGATTTGATTGCCATTCGATTGACATTTGATTGCCATTCGATTGACATTCGATCGACATTCGATTGCCATTCGATTGCCATTCGATTGCCATTCGATTGCCATTCGATTGCCATTCGATTGCCATTCGATTGCCATTCGATTGCCATTCGATCGACATTCGATTGCCATTCGATTGCCATTCGATTGCCTTTCGATTGCCATTTGATTGCCATTCGATTGACATTTGATTGCCATTTGATTGCCATTTGATTGCCATTCAATTGCCATTTGATTGCCATTCGATTGCCATTTGATTGCCATTCGATTGCCATTCGATTGCCATTCGATTGCCATTCGATTGCCATTCGATTGCCATTTGATTGCCATTCGATTGACATTTGATTGCCATTCGATTGACATTTGATTGCCATTCGATTGACATTTGATTGCCATTCGATTGCCATTCGATTGCCATTCGATTGCCATTCGATTGCCATTCGATTGCCATTCGATTGCCATTCGATTGCCATTCGATTGCCATTCGATTGCCATTTGATTGCCATTCGATTGACATTTGATTGCCATTCGATTGACATTTGATTGCCATTCGATTGACATTTTGATTGCCATTCGATTGCCATTCGATTGCCATTCGATTGCCATTCGATTGCCATTCGATTGCCATTCGATTGCCATTCGATTGCCATTCGATTGCCATTCGATTGCCATTCGATTGCCATTCGATTGCCATTCGATCGACATTCGATTGCCATTCGATTGCCATTTGATTGCCATTCGATTGCCATTTGATTGCCATTCGATTGCCATTCGATTGACATTTGATTGCCATTCGATTGCCATTCGATTGCCATTCGATTGCCATTTGATTGCCATTCGATTGCCATTCGATTGCCATTCGTTTGCAATACGATTGCCATCCGATCGACATTCGATTGCCATTCGATTGCCATTCGATTGCCATTCGATTGCCATTTGATTGCCATTCGAATGCCATTTGATTGCCATTTGATTGCCATTTGATTGCCATTCGATTGCATTCGATTGACATTTGATTGCCATTCGATTGACATTTGATTGCCATTCGATTGCCATTCGATTGCCATTCGATCGACATTCGATTGCCATTCGATTGCCATTCGATTGCCATTCGATTGCCATTTGATTGCCATTCGATTGCCATTTGATTGCCATTTGATTGCCATTTGATTGCCATTCGATTGCATTCGATTGACATTTGATTGCCATTCGATTGACATTTGATTGCCATTCGATTGCCATTCGATTGCCATTCGATTGCCATTCGATTGCCATTCGATCGACATTCGATTGCCATTCGATTGCCATTCGATTGCCATTCGATTGCCATTCGATTGCCATTTGATTGCCATTCGATTGCCATTTGATTGCCATTCGATTGCCATTTGATTGCCACTCGATTGCCATTCGATTGCCATTCGATTGCCATTCGATTGCCATTCGATTGCCATTCGATTGCCATTTGATTGCCATTTGATTGCCATTCGATTGCCATTCGATTGCCATTTGATTGCCATTCGATTGCCATTCGATTGCCATTTGATTGCCATTCGATTGCCATTCGATTGCCATTCGATTGCCATTCGATTGCCATTTGATTGCCATTTGATTGCCATTCGATTGCCATTTGATTGCCATTTGATTGCCATTCGATTGCCATTTGATTGCCATTCGATTGCCATTTGATTGCCATTTGATTGCCATTCGATTGCCATTTGATTGCCATTCGATTGCCATTCGATTGCCATTCGATTGCCATTCGATCGCCATTCGATTGCCATTCGATTGCCATTCGATTGCCATTTGATTGCCATTCGATTGCCATTCGATTGCCATTTGATTGCCATTCGATTGCCATTCGATTGCCATTCGATTGACATTTTTTTTTTTTTTTTTTTTTTAAATCTTTATTTGAGTGTATTTTAACGCACGAGGGCTAGTTCTACACTATTCGATTGACATTTGATTGCCATTCGATTGCCATTCGATTGCCATTCGATTGCCATTTGATTGTCATTTGATTGCCATTCGATTGCCATTTGATTGCCATTCGATTGCCATTCGATTGCCATTCGATTGCCATTCGATTGCCATTCGATTGCCATTCGATTGCCATTCGATTGCCATTCGATTGCCATTTGATTGCCATTCGATTGCCATTCGATTGCCATTCGATTGCCATTTGATTGCCATTCGATTGCCATTCGATTGCCATTTGATTGCCATTCGATTGCCATTCAATTGCCATTCGATTGACATTTGATTGCCATTCGATTGCCATTCGATTGCCATTCGATTGCCATTCGATTGCCATCTGATTGCCATTCGATTGCCATTCGATTGCCATTCGATTGCCATTCGATCGACATTCGATTGCCATTCGATTGCCATTCGATTGCCATTCGATTGCCATTTGATTGCCATTCGATTGCCATTTGATTGCCATTTGATTGCCATTCGATTGCCATTTGATTGCCATTCGATTGCCATTTGATTGCCATTCAATTGCCATTCGATTGCCATTCGATTGCCATTCGATTGCCATTTGATTGCCATTTGATTGCCATTCGATTGCCATTCGATTGCCATTTGATTGCCATTCGATCGACATTCGATTGCCATTCGATTGCCATTCGATTGCCATTCGATTGCCATTTGATTGCCATTCGATTGCCATTCGATTGCCATTTGATTGCCATTCGATCGCCATTCGATTGCCATTCGATTGCCATTCGATTGCCATTCGATTGCCATTCGATTGCCATTCGATTGCCATTCGATTGCCATTTGATTGCCATTTGATTGCCATTCGATTGCCATTCGATGCCATTTGATTGCCATTTGATTGCCATTCGATTGCCATTTGATTGCCATTCGATTGCCATTCGATTGCCATTCGATTGCCATTCGATTGCCATTCGATTGCCATTCGATGCTTGATTGCCATTTGATTGCCATTCGATTGCCATTTGATTGCCATTCGATTGCCATTTGATTGCCATTCGATTGCCATTCGATTGCCATTTGATTGCCATTCGATTGCCATTCGATTGCCATTTGATTGCCATTCGATTGCCATTCGATTGCCATTCGATTGACATTTGATTGCCATTCGATTGCCATTCGATTGCCATTCGATTGCCATTCGATTGCCATTCGATTGCCATTTGATTGCCATTCGATTGACATTTGATTGCCATTCGATTGCCATTTGATTGCCATTCGATTGCCATTCGATTGCCATTCGATTGCCATTCGATTGCCATTCGATTGCCATTTGATTGCCATTTGATTGCCATTCGATTGCCATTTGATTGCCATTCGATTGCCATTCGATCGACATTCGATTGCCATTCGATTGCCATTCGATTGCCATTCGATTGCCATTCGATTGCCATTCGATTGCCATTCGATTTGCCATTTGATTGCCATTTGATTGCCATTCGATTGCCATTTGATTGCCATTCGATTGCCATTTGATTGCCATTCGATTGCCATTCGATTGCCATTCGATTGCCATTCGATTGCCATTTGATTGCCATTCGATTGCCATTCGATTGCCATTTGATTGCCATTCGATCGACATTCGATTGCCATTCGATTGCCATTCGATTGCCATTCGATTGCCATTCGATTGCCATTTGATTGCCATTTGATTGCCATTCGATTGCCATTTGATTGCCATTCGATTGCCATTTGATTGCCATTCGATTGCCATTCGATTGCCATTCGATTGTCATTCGATTGCCATTCGATTGCCATTCGATTGCCATTCGATTGCCATTTGATTGCCATTTGATTGCCATTCGATTGCCATTTGATTGCCATTCGATTGACATTTGATTGCCATTCGATTGCCATTTGATTGCCATTCGATTGCCATTCGATTGCCATTCGATTGCCATTCGATTGCCATTCGATTTCCATTTGATTGCCATTTGATTGCCATTCGATTGCCATTTGATTGCCATTCGATTGCCATTCGATCGACATTCGATTGCCATTCGATTGCCATTCGATTGCCATTCGATTGCCATTCGATTGCCATTCGATTGCCATTTGATTGCCATTTGATTGCCATTCGATTGCCATTTGATTGCCATTCGATTGCCATTCGATTGCCATTTGATTGCCATTCGATTGCCATTCGATTGCCATTCGATTGACATTTGATTGCCATTCGATTGCCATTCGATTGCCATTCGATTGCCATTCGATTGCCATTTGATTGCCATTCGATTGACATTTGATTGCCATTCGATTGCCATTTGATTGCCATTCGATTGCCATTCGATTGCCATTCGATCGACATTCGATTGCCATTCGATTGCCATTCGATTGCCATTCGATTGCCATTCGATTGCCATTCGATTGCCATTCGATTGCCATTTGATTGCCATTTGATTGCCATTCGATTGCCATTTGATTGCCATTCGATTGCCATTCGATCGACATTCGATTGCCATTCGATTGCCATTCGATTGCCATTCGATTGCCATTCGATTGCCATTCGATTGCCATTCGATTGCCATTCGATTGCCATTTGATTGCCATTTGATTGCCATTCGATTGCCATTTGATTGCCATTCGATTGCCATTCGATTGCCATTTGATTGCCATTCGATTGCCATTTGATTGCCATTTGATTGCCATTCGATTGCCATTCGATTGCCATTTGATTGCCATTCGATTGCCATTTGATTGCCATTCGATTGCCATTTGATTGCCATTCGATTGCCATTCGATTGCCATTCGATTGCCATTCGATTGCCATTTGATTGCCATTCGATTGCCATTCGATTGCCATTTGATTGCCATTCGATCGACATTCGAATGCCATTCGATTGCCATTCGATTGCCATTCGATTGCCATTCGATTGCCATTTGATTGCCATTGATTGCCATTCGATTGCCATTTGATTGCCATTCGATTGCCATTTGATTGCCATTCGATTGCCATTCGATTGCCATTCGATTGTCATTCGATTGCCATTCGATTGCCATTCGATTGCCATTCGATTGCCATTTTGATTGCCATTTGATTGCCATTCGATTGCCATTTGATTGCCATTCGATTGACATTTGATTGCCATTCGATTGCCATTTGATTGCCATTCGATTGCCATTCGATTGCCATTCGATTGCCATTCGATTGCCATTCGATTGCCATTTGATTGCCATTTGATTGCCATTCGATTGCCATTTGATTGCCATTCGATTGCCATTCGATCGACATTCGATTGCCATTCGATTGCCATTCGATTGCCATTCGATTGCCATTCGATTGCCATTCGATTGCCATTTGATTGCCATTTGATTGTCATTCGATTGCCATTTGATTGCCATTCGATTGCCATTCGATTGCCATTTGATTGCCATTCGATTGCCATTCGATTGCCATTCGATTGACATTTGATTGCCATTCGATTGCCATTCGATTGCCATTCGATTGCCATTCGATTGCCATTTGATTGCCATTCGATTGACATTTGATTGCCATTCGATTGCCATTTGATTGCCATTCGATTGCCATTCGATTGCCATTCGATTGCCATTCGATTGCCATTCGATTGCCATTCGATTGCCATTTGATTGCCATTTGATTGCCATTCGATTGCCATTTGATTGCCATTCGATTGCCATTCGATCGACATTCGATTGCCTTTCGATTGCCATTTGATTGCCATTCGATTGACATTTGATTGCCATTCGATTGCCATTTGATTGCCATTCGATTGCCATTCGATTGCCATTCGATTGCCATTCGATTGCCATTCGATTGCCATTTGATTGCCATTTGATTGCCATTTGATTGCCATTTGATTGCCATTCGATTGCCATTTGATTGCCATTCGATTGCCATTCGATTGCCATTCGATTGCCATTCGATTGCCATTTGATTGCCATTCGATTGCCATTCGATTGCCATTTGATTGCCATTCGATCGACATTCGATTGCCATTCGATTGCCATTCGATTGCCATTCGATTGCCATTCGATTGCCATTTGATTGCCATTCGATTGCCATTCGATTGCCATTCGATTGTCATTCGATTGCCATTCGATTGCCATTCGATTGCCATTTGATTGCCATTCGATTGACATTTGATTGCCATTCGATTGCCATTTGATTGCCATTCGATTGCCATTCGATTGCCATTCGATTGCCATTCGATTGCCATTTGATTGCCATTCGATTGCCATTCGATTGCCATTCGATTGTCATTCGATTGCCATTCGATTGCCATTCGATTGCCATTTGATTGCCATTCGATTGCCATTTGATTGCCATTTGATTGCCATTCGATTGCCATTTGATTGCCATTCGATTGCCATTTGATTGCCATTCGATTGCCATTCGATTGCCATTCGATTGTCATTCGATTGCCATTCGATTGCCATTCGATTGCCATTTGATTGCCATTCGATTGACATTTGATTGCCATTCGATTGCCATTTGATTGCCATTCGATTGCCATTCGATTGCCATTCGATTGCCATTCGATTGCCATTCGATTGCCATTTGATTGCCATTTGATTGCCATTCGATTGCCATTTGATTGCCATTCGATTGCCATTCGATCGACATTCGATTGCCATTCGATTGCCATTCGATTGCCATTCGATTGCCATTCGATTGCCATTTGATTGCCATTTGATTGCCATTCGATTGCCATTTGATTGCCATTCGATTGCCATTTGATTGCCATTCGATTGCCATTTGATTGCCATTCGATTGCCATTCGATTGCCATTCGATTGCCATTCGATTGCCATTCGATTGCCATTTGATTGCCATTTGATTGCCATTCGATTGCCATTTGATTGCCATTCGATTGCCATTCGATTGCCATTCGATTGCCGATCGAAATCGAATCTAAATCGAATCGAAATCGAAATCGAATCTTGTTGCCATTCCTGTTCCCTTTTCTGTTTCCATTACTGTTTCAATTACTTTTTCCTATTCTTGTTTCCTGTCCTATTTCCTTCTCTGTTTCCATTCTTGTTTCTATTCCTGTTACTCTTCCTGTTTTCATTCCCGTTTCCATTTATGTTCCCATTCCTGTTAACATTTTTTTTTGTTTCCCATTCCACCTACATTTTCATTATACTTTTATTTTATTTGTAACTTTTCCAATTGGAAAAAAACATCCAATCACTGACAAAGTAATCTCAACTTCACCTGAGTGACTTACTGAAGTGGTTGTTCAAAACCTCAACCAGTTCCAAATCATATCGATGAAACTCTCATCCCGATTCGCCAACTTTCTTGCTCCCATCCGTCCACCACACAGAGTTCAGCTATTCGGATTCAATCGTTTGTCGACATTCGATATTTATGTGTAATCTATATCTATCGATCTCAATAAAAGCCATAAAAAGCTCAAAGTGATTGACTCCGGTGGGAATCCTTCTTTTCCTCCCCACCACTTTCTCGCTGATTTTTTTTCCTTCTCCATAACTTGCCGTTGTTGTCAGTGATCTTCTCATCGCGTTCTCGTTCTTTGAAATCGCGTTCCTCGCCTGGGTTAACTCTTGCGCTAGCAGTCCAGATGGACCGCAGATAGACTGAAAGAGCAGAAAGACCTCGACTAAAAGGAAATAAATTAAAATTTCAGCAGCGGATTCTCGAGTTCTCCGTATCCCGTGCTGCTGTTTGGGATTCATCCCATGATGAGGGATTTCTGAATGAGATTCGTTTGCTCTGATAAGAAATGTTTTGCTGGGATTCAAAGTTGAGGGGGGGTTACCTGAACCTTTATCTAAGCTTCAGTTACAGCAAACGGAACTCTTTAAGGGAAATTTATTTTATTTCAACTATTTGCGAAGGGAAGTTCTCATTTGGAATGGACTCCTTCGGATCATCATTTATTTTTGCAACAAATGGCGATAGGCAGGAAGGCAGTTGGTAAGCAATTTTCATTCAGTCGCAAAATAAGCGCCTAAAATCGACAGCGAATGGGGAAGATGTGTATTCCAGAAAATTTTGTTGCTGATTTATGAACCTCTGCCTTTCGCGTTACGGAAAAGCGCCAAATGTACGCATCGTGTGCTGTAGAGTTTCCAAGGAAGTATTATCGGAAATTGCTTTCGTAACGGATTAGGGTTTATATGGGAAGGAGACACGCGCAGCTTCTAAGGATCTGCATGGGTTGACAGAAACGACGGAAACAATTTTCAGCCCATGCGAACAGGGTTGGATGAGCCTTTGGGTTGAAAAGGTTGACACATAAGTGTAAGCTGTTGAAAAGCTTCCCTTCCGAAGCTTGCGAAGCTTCTCTTTAACAGCTTGGGAAGCTTCTTCTCAGTAGCCTAGGAAGCTTCTCTTAAGAAGCTTGAAAATCTTCCATTCAGAAGCTTTAGGAAATTTTGTTTCCATAAGCTTGAAAAGCTTCTCTTCAGAACCTGGAAACTTTTCTTCAGCAGCTTGAGAAGCTTCTCTTCAGAAGCCTAGGAAGCTACTGCTCAGAAGCTTGAGAAACATCTTTTCAAAAGCTTGAAAAGCTTCTTGGCCGGGTGATAACACCACCTTATTCTCCGCCTCTACAGCAAATGCTTTTATCTCCAACGAGTCTGGTTGTTGAACCGGCGAAAACTGTTTCGATTCAGCTGCACGTTCTGACTCCGACTGATCGCAATCCAATCCTTTTACGCATCCAGAAAACGGTAAGCTTTCTTTCCTTCTGCGTATCCGACAAAAAATCATCTTCTTCGCTTTGTTGTCCAGCTTCAAACGTTTTTCTTTTGGCACATGAACGTATGCCTCGGTTCCAAAGGTCCTCAAATGAGAGTACAACGGCTTCTTCCCATGCCACAGCTCGTACGGCGTCTTCTCGATAGCAGAAGTTGGTTGCCGATTCTGCAAGTAGTTTGCAGTGCAAATCGCTTCCCCCCAGTACTTCTTGTCAAGACCAGACTCCGCCAGCACGCACCTCACCATCTCCACTTCATACCGATTTTTACGCTTCTGCTCATTGATGCTATTCTCCGCCAGGTACGCCTTCAACGATGCACTGGAATATTCACCGCCTCCGTCGGTACGAATCACCCTCGGAGCACGCCCAAACTGGTTCTTCACCATGGCACAATATTCCCGAATCTTTAGTTCAGTGTCTGACTTTGCTTTCAACAAGTAAATCACTGTATAGCCACTGTAATCGCCCACCATCGTCATGTAGTAGTTGAAACTACTGGGAGTCGCTTTTTCCATTGGACCCCCCCAGATCGGAATGCACCCCACTGCTTTGGATTTACTACCAAATTCCTTCAGAAACGGTATGCGACTCATCTTCCCTTCACAGCAAATATCGCAAACGCACTGAATGTCACATTTCTTCATTTTCAGTCCGAAACCAAGTTCTTCACGTACGATTCTCGAGATTGCTTCACTGTTCCGATGTCCGGACCTTTCGGTGCCGCAAGTGCTCACACAACTCCGGATGCTCAGCTTTGGTCACAAAAGATTGCTGAGAGTAGTTCTTCACAAGCCTCCGCTCCGTTTAGCAACCAGCACTGTTTTTTGATCTTTAATAACTTCACATCCAGAACGATCAAATAGAACTTTGGACCCAGGTCACAAATTTTACTTACTGAGAGCAAATTTCCTGATAACGAAGGAACATGACATCCATCCGCACACCATCGTTAGTGATTGAACACCAGCTTTCCGCTTCCGGCGCTGCTCGACTGGATTCGTTTCCCATCGGCGAGGCAGGCTTCCGGCTGCTTTGCTGAGTTCACGTCCTTTAGGAGATTCTTGTCGCTGGTCATGTGAGACGTAGCACCGGAGTCCAACTACCACCGGTTTGCGCCAGAGGTCGTCACAGCCATAAGATACATCTCCATTCCATCCGGTACCTCAGCGGCCATATTCGCCGTACCATCTGCCGATTTCTTCTTCTCCTGTCGCGTTTTATGCACCCCACAGACGCTCAGACGGTTTGACCAACATTGACTCCGCCCCCCAGGTTGATGCTCATGTTGGTGCTATGTTTGACTGTGTGTGATGCTGTTTGACGAACCAATTTGACAGTTTGTGAAACCAATTTGACGGTTGACGAATCGGTCGGCCAAAATCAAACGAGTTTGATTTTGCTCAAACCACCGGTGGGTGGAGCCAAATGTTCGACGAACCGATCGTACCGTCTGTAGGGATGTTGCACGAACACCGACGTAATCATGTCAAATTGAAGCTTCGACGTCCCATGAACTGCCGATGCAGATGGGTGGAATGTCAAAATGCGTGAATTTACGCAGCGTCGGTGCCATAAAGATCTATCAAATTCACGCCCTTGAGTTGTTTCTGTATATTTCACTATCGTTTCCAACTATCTCCAACCGTTTTCTTTAGCAAATTCACCAAGGATTCTTCAATTATTCCTCAACCAATTTCTCCATAAATATCTTCAGTGAATCCATCAGCAGTTTCACATGTGATTCGAAAAATCCATCTATGGATTGTACCTGGATCTGTACTACAGAAATTCCGTCAGGAATTTCTCCAGGTAATGCTCTTGTAATATCTTTAGGAATTCTTTCAAAACTGCTTCTGATTCCACCAGGTGTTCTTCCAGAAATTTAATCAACATTTTGTCCAGTGATTTAACGAGAAATTACTGTAAGAATTCCTTTAAAAAAATCCTTCCGAAAGTTCACCTGGAATTCCTTATGAGATTCTATCAGGAGTTCAGTAATTCCTCTGAGAGTCATGAGTTCTTCTTCTTCTTGGCGTTACGTCCTCACTGGGACAGAGCCTGCTTCTCAGCTAAGTGTTCAATGAGCTTTTCCACAGTTTTTAACTGAGAGCTTTCTTTGCCAAAGTTGCCATTTTCGCATTCATATATCGTGTGGCAGGTACGATGAAACTCTATACCCAGGGAAGTCAAGGAAATTTCCATTACGAAAAGATCCTGGATCGAACGGAAATTTAAACCAGAAACCTTCAGCAAGGTTTTGCTTTGTAGACGCGGACTGTGATCACTTGGCTCAGGAAGGCCTCTAGAATCAGGAGTTATTCTAGGGAATTAAACACGATTTCATCCAGGCATTCCATCAGGAGAACTTCTAAAGAATCAATCTAAAATTTCACGAAGGTTTCATTCAGCAGTTCCTGCAGGGTTTTTATCAGGACTAGCTCTAGGGATTCCATCGAAAGTTCCTCTCCGGATTCCATCGGAAGCTCCTCTATGAATACCATCAAGTATTCTTCTGGGGGTTTCATCAGATGTTCGTCTAGGGATTCCATCAGGAATTCTTCAGGGATTCCATCTGGAATTCCTCCAGAGATTCGATCAGGTGTTCTTTCAGGGATTGCACCTGGAACTCAACTAGGGATTTCATCAGAAGTTTCTCCTAGGATTCTATCAGGAGATATTTCAGAGATTCCACCTGGAATTCTTTCATGGACTCTATCCGTCGTTGCTCTAGGGATTCCATCAGGAGTTCTTCTCAGGATTTTAAAAGAAATTCCTCCAATGATTCCATCCAGAGTTCCTTCAAGAATATCTGTACAAATTCTTCCAAGGATTCTTTCAGGAGTTCGCCCAGGGATTTCATCAGGAGCTCGTCTAGTGATACTATCGGGAGTACCTTTAGGGCTTCTGGAGATTTCATCAGGAGTGGAAAGTCAAAATGCGTTTTGATCCTCCAGGGATTCCATCAAGAGTTTCTTCTGAAATTTCACCCGGAATCCTTCAAGAGATAAAATCAGATGTTCCTCGAGGAATCCCATCAATGTTTCTTCTAGAAATATCAGGAGTTCCCCTAGGGATTCCATCAGGAGTTCTATCCGGAAACTTATCAGGAATTCTTCCAGGGATTTTATCAGGAGTCCCTTCAATGATTGGGAGTTTCTTCAAGAATATCTATAGATAGGAGTTTTTCCAAGGATTCCATCAGGAGTTCCTATAGGGATACTATCTGGAATACCTTAGGGCTTCCATTAGAGTTTTTCAGGGGATCGCATCAGGAGTTACTCCAGCGCTCTTTCAGAGATTCCACCTGAATTGCATCCAAACATTCAATCAGGATTTCCTCTAGAGATCATATCAGGAATTTCATCAGGACTCCTTCTAGGGATATCATAAGGAATTCTTCTAGGGACAGGAGTTTCATCAGAAATTCCTCCAAGGATTCCATCAGGAGTCCCTCCAGAGATTCTATCAGGAATTCCAATAGGGATTCTATTAGAAGTTCCTTTAGGGCTACCATTAGAGTTTTTCTGAGGTTTTCATCAGGAGTTTCTCCAGAAATTCCACGAAGAGTACCTTCAGAGATTCCACCTAGCATTTCTTCGGAGATTCTATTAGGATCTCCTCCAGAGTTTATATCATGAGGTCACCTAAGAATTCCATCAGGATTTTCTAGGGATATCATAAGGAATTTATCTAGGCATTCTATCAGGAGTTCCATCAGGAATTTTATCAAGAATTCCTCCAGGGATTTCATCAGAAGTTCCTATAGTGATTCCATAGGAAATTCTTCAAGGGATTTCATCAGGAGTTCCTCCAATGATTTCATCTGGAGTTCCTGCAAGAATATTTTTAGCAATTCGTACAAGGTTTCCGTCAGGAATTCCTCCAGATTCCGTCAGGAATTCCTTCAGGAATCATCTTTAAATTCTTCATAAATTTTAACAGGAGCTCCCTTAGAGATTTCATCAGGAGTTCTTCTAGAGATTGTATCAGAAGTTTCTTCAGAGATTTCACCTGGATCCTCGAGGGATTACATCAGAAGTTTCTTCTACATCAGGATCTCTTCTGGGAATTACATCAGGACTTCTTCTGGGAATTTCAAGAAGAGTTTCTACAGGGGTTTCATAAGCATTTTCTTTAGATATTCCACCTGGAATTCCTTCTGGGATGCTGTCAAGAGTTTCTATAGGGATTCCATCAGGAGTTCCCTTGAGTCTTTCAATAGGAGTTCCCAAGGACTTCCATTAGGAGTTCTTTTAAGGATTTTATCAGGAGTTCCAATAGGGATTCAATAAGGAATTCCTACAGGACAAAACAACAGAAGTCGTTTTTGGCATTTCATCACGAGTTCCCAAGGGATTCCATAAGGAGTTCTTCTAAGGACTTTATCAGGAGTTCCTCTAGGGTTTTCATTAGGAGCTTCTTCAGAGATTCCATCTGGAACTTATCAAGAGTTTCTTTAATGATTCTATCAGGAATTACTCCAGGGATAACATCACAAGTTTTTTAAGGGTTCCATCTGAAGGAGTTCTAAAATAGATTTTATAGGGAATTTCTGCAGAGATTCCATCGGAAGTTTTTTCAAAGATTCCATTAGAAAAACTTCTAAGACTTCATTATAAATTCTCCTGGGATTCCATCTGAAGTTCTGTCAGAGATTCTACCAGGAATTCTTCTAAAGGTTCCTTCAGGAAACCCTCTAGGGTTGTTCTGGGTTAATTTATTATGAATTCTTTTCGAAATTTATAAGGAGATACTACCCGAACTTCTAGAGAATACTTCAAAAGATTCATCCAAGAACTTTTCAAGGTAGTCCTCCTGGAATTCCTTAAAAGATTTCTCCCGGAATTATTCAAGGGATACCTCCCGAAATTCCTCTAGGAATCAATCCTCAAGGAATTTTTCCAGCAAAATCTCCAACGATTCTCGAAGATTATCAGGATTACCTCAAGGGATTTTATCAGAAATTTCTTATAAGTATTCCATTACCGGCATTACTCAAGAAATCCTTTCCGGCATTTCTCAAAGGATTCCTCGTGGAATTCATCATGAGGCTCCTCCCGGATTTCCTTAAGGAATCAATCCCGGAAATCCTCAAGGGATTTCTCCGGATTTTTCAAGGAATTTTTCGTGGAATAACTCCAGGGATTCTTGGGGGTTTTCAGGAACCCTCCAGATATATTACCAGAAATTTATCATAATAGTTTTACCTGTAATTTGGAAATCTACCAGTATATCATCCAGTGACTCCATCAGGAATTCCTCCTGGGATTCCAAACAGGAATTCCTTCAGGGATTCCTCTGGGAGGTTCCTCCGATTATACAATAACGAATATCCTATGCGATTTGACCACAATTTCCTATAAAGATTCCACTAGTAATTCCTTCAGATACTTCAACAGTATTTCCCCAATTATATCACATGTAATTTTTCGCGAGAGAAGTTTTTTAAGGAATTTCACAAGGAATTCTTCTAGCGTTAACATTAGGAATATCATCAGAGTTTCTCTAGAATTACCAACAGAAAAATCCACCAGAGTCTCGCCAGAAGTTCAACCATAAAATACTTCAAAGGTATTACTAGGATTGTGCTTCAGGATTATCATAAGTTCCTCCAGGGAGTAAACTAATATTTACTCAGAGTTTCAAACTACACATTTATATAAATGCCTCAGGATGAATCCCTGAAGTAAACCTAAAAGATTATTATTTTTCATATCTGAAAAAAAATCCATGGAGATATATCTTTAGAAATTCTTGGAGGTATCACCAAAGAAATAAATAGATTAATTCATAGAGAGTTCCCTGGAGAGATTCTTTAGTATATTTCTGGAAGAACTTTTAAAGCAATCCCTGAAGAAGTTTCTGAAAGATACTCTAAGGTAATTCCTGATAGACTCCTTGTAGAAAATCCTTCAAGAAATACTGGATGGAATTGATGGATAAATTCCTTTAGGAATCCTCGGAGAAAATTATATTAGACTATTGAAGTAATTCCTGCAGAAATCCCAGGACGAATGCCTCGTAGGGTCTTTTCAGAGATACAAGGAAGAATCTTTGGAGGAAACACTGGTGGAGTTTATAAAAGAATTTATTGAAGATAAATCTTTGAAGGCTTTCTTGGAGGAAGCATTGGATGAATTACTGGAAAAATCCCTTGGGAAGTATTTGTATAGATCCCTGGAGAAATCAGTTGAAAAATTGCTAGAAAGAATCGCTGAAGAAATTCCTGGTGGATTTTCTGATGTAACTCCTTAAGGAATTTGAGGAGGAGTCCTAGGAGCAAGCCCTTAAAAAATTCCTGGTGAAATCTTTGGGGGAATTTCTGGTGATGGTTTTTTTTTTTAGAAATCCCTTGAGAAGTATCTGAAAAAAATCTTGATGAGTTTCCTGGGTAACGCATGATGGAATTCTTGGAACTAACTTCTAGAGAAATTTCTGAAGAAAACTTTGAAAAAATGTTATAACAATCTGGAGGAATTCTAGGAGGCAGCCTTGGAGTTAGCGGTGAAGAAATTCCTTGGAATTTTTTTGGACAGATCTTTGAAGGAGTCAGTGGTTGAAATCCACAATTATTTGTAGAGGAAGCTCGGAGAAATTTCTGGTTGAATCTGTGGATAAATTTCTAAAGGAATTATTGATAAAATTCGTGGTAGAATCCCAGGAAGAGCTTTTAGTGGAATCCTTATAATAGCTTATGGATTCCTGGTAAAACTTCAAAGCAGAATAACTAAATGAAACGACTAAAAGATTCTGAATAGAATGTTTGAAAAAAAAATCCCTTGGCCATTCCCATATCAATGAGTGCTCAGGATATTTCCCGAAAGAGACCCGTCATGATTTCTGCGTTTTGCCGGAATATTTCGTACGAATTTTAACTGGAAATCCTCTTAAATATATATTTCTTCCGGTATTTAAATGTTGAAAGTTCTTCTCTTCCTTACTGCGATTATTGCCAGAAAAGCGCGAAAAAATTCTCCCTCACAGCCACAGCATCCGAAAAAATAATAATCACATATCCACTAGACTCTCGGCAAGTCTAAAAACATGCGAAGAAATATCGTGTTGCTGCAACCAACCTTGACAGTCGGTCAAACGGTTGTATCAACATAAGTCGGTTTGGCTAACTTGGGGGCGGAGTCAATGTTGGTCAAACCGTCTGAGCGTCTGTGGACTGCATTAGCCATCTTCGGACAATCGTTTTGGAAATGTCCCTCTTCCTTGCAGTAGTGACGTTGCACTCGAGACGACGTCGCCACTCTTCCCGCAGCTTGCTCTTCACAAAATCCACCGTTAGTTCTGGTTTATCCTCGATCACATTGATCAAGCTGCCAAACGATGGCGGGAGGCTCGACAAAATCAGCGCCATGAAAACTCGCTTTTTCAGACCTTCCCCAATCACTTCCAGACGATTCTGCAAATCCGTCATCTCGTTCAGGTGTCCGGGGAGATCGCCTTCTTCCGTTAGCCGCACGGAATATAGCTTGGCCAAGACGTGAAGTGTTGACGACAAGGACGATGCCTCGTGAATCTGCTTCAACGCGTCCCACATCTCCTTGGCTGTCTTCTTCCGAATGATATGCACTAGCTGACTGTCATCCACTGCCAAGTCGATCATCGCGCGAGTGTTTCCGTCGTTCAAAGACCATTTCACCGTCGGCAACCAAGCTCAGGATCCGTGAAAAAGGTCAGCAGTTCTTCCTTCACCAGAAAAAAGTCCATCTTGAACTTCCAGATCGATTAGTTCTGGTCGTTCAGCTCTCCAAGGACACTTTTGCATCACTCGAGACGCTTTGTTCACTCGTGACGCAAAATGCTCGTACCACGAAAAACACTTCACCGATCGATTTTTCTCTAAATGTCCACAAATCCGCCCAAATTCCGCGTTACACCAGGCTCATAACCTATTGGACAGAGTTCTCAATGAAATTATAACGCCGGAATTAGATTTGAACTGAAAATACTGACTTAAATACGCAACACTTCTATACTCGACTTACCTCTCGACTTGTTAATATTAATAAGAGAAAGAAAATTTGTTTAACCAAATTAGGATGATAGTGTTGTCTAATAACACCGAACACCTAGATATATGAAATGAATGTAATGTTTGGAATGATACTAATAAAGAAATTAAAAAAAAAAATGAAAAAGAATGATTGCAGCAGTCGGTGCGATTGCGCGGGGAAATATTTTCCATGGACCGATGCACAAGTTCACGAATTTGACGTTTGAGCGGTGCCGAGTTCACTCGTTGCCATGGTCACGTAAAAAACACGGCACCGCTCAAAAGTCAAACAGTGAACTCGTGCATCGGTCCATGGACCAATGCACGAGTTCATTAATTTGACGTTTGAGCGGTGCCGAATTCACTCGTTTCCATGGTGACGTAAATAACACGGCACCGCCCAAACGTCAAATGATGTACTCGTGCATCGGTCCATTGCGTTTTGCTACCTCCATCCATCAGCACGCGTGAAGGGGTTCGTTCAGTTTGGCCGATGATCCAGCAATTGTTATCGGCCTCAATAGATTGTGCCTGAGAGACACTCGCGAAGAGGAAAAATATCAATGTCATATGCAGCCCAGATATCGCTGTCACGAAACGTCAAATGCAGCCCGTCGTTTTCATGGCTGAAAATGTGAAAAGTATTGTATTCAAAATAAACTATTATTAAAAACCTCAGTCATCGGAGCAGTTTTTCCAAAGATGCTGATAAATCTAAATACAAGACTAGTTATTTATAATATCTGCTACGTTTTCTGGTATGAAATTTCACTCAAAATGCCGTTTGTGCTTTGATGTGATGCAAACTCAAAAGTTTTTTTGCTGAGATGGTCATATGAGAGCTTGAACGGCTTGCGCAATATTGATATAAATACAAAGTGGAATAAGAAAAAAACTCAGCAATCGCTGAAAAAGAAGACCGTCTCCGCGAGTCTCGTCTCAGGTTTGTGCTTCTCTTGATCCAGCCCTGCGTTTTGCACAACTCGAAGGAAAGAGCTCAGCTTCACCACATTAGGCAAGGCGCCATAAATTTAGGGCTCATCTCATCTCGCGATCACAAGCCTTCCAGAATGCGAGCGGATCAGTTTTGTCACATGGCCCGTTTTGAAAAATTTGCGACCACAAATTGTATTCCCGCTCATACACACACATACCCACACAAGTACCTATATACTCGTAAAAAAGTGCAAATAAGATGAATGGCGATAGGGATCTGCTTTGTTGACGACACGAAACGAGTCGAGGAAAATTTGCTCTACTTCCGCTCCGTTTCCCGAAAGGTAATGACGAACGAGTTAGTTCCGGTTCGCGGGGTAAAAGTGCAGATGCAAATCCGAGGGGACGTAGATTTATAAGCCTTTTGCCGTTCAAGCGCATTATGGCGATGGTGATGCAGGGAATTCAGGGTTAAATGGGGCATAAGAAGCTTTTAAAGATAAAAAGCTTTATCAAAACAAATTTTATAAATGTCATGGTGGTTCAAAATCAAGTCAATTTCATTCAATTTATTTTAGAAATCAATCATGAATTGAACAAGATATGGCTAGTTGTTGTTTTCATGTGAAAATTTGGTAAATATTTTGATATACGTTTGTTTGTTTTTATAGAAGATCCACTGTGTGGTATTTGTTTTGTTTCATCAGTTACATTATTTTCTTGAAATATTGATAAGTCCACTAAGGTTGAACTTTTGCCCCACTCTACTCTACCCCTTCTATATATGAATAACGAATGAACAGCTGTATCTTCATACTCAATGCATGCAAGTACCGACAAAATGCACAGGAAAATGGTGCACCAAATGCAGCAAACTTTCTCATCAAACAGCGTCAGCGAATCAAGAGTGCATTTTTCTTTGTGTTTTTTTTATGGGGGCTTCATCAAGTAGGATACGCCCACCGAAAGAAAGAAAGGATGAGCGGATGCATTTCGTCATCATGAAGTGCATGTTTGATAATAAATAAGCCTCAGATGGGGGACGCATAGTTTCGGTGTTTCTCGCGAGAAAAATATTGGAGGGTGTGCAAAAAACTAAAGGAACATAAACAAGCAGTACATAACAGTTTGCTAGAAGTAATGAAAAGGGAGTTATGAACAAGAGGATTCTTGCGTTATTACAAACAGTACATGGCTATTAAGTCGACTTTTGTTAGGTTGATGAACGGAAAAAACGGTCTGCTGGATGAATCATTAGACTATATGATCATATGATGAATCCATGAATCCTTGATTTTTTTTTTTTTGAAACCATAATCGAAAGCGTATTTTAAGATGCTTAAAAGTGTCAATAGCATAATAAAATTCAATTCGATAGTTGATGAAAAATGTATAATTTCATAATTTGACTTTGACAAACATTATAAAAGGTGATTCAGATAATTGAATTGGTTTATAATTCAATTGATTTTTTTTACTTTAAGGAATGACTTTATTAGACCTTATGAATTTTGACGTTATGATCTGATACCGTTGATACATTGAAATAACAGGGCCACGCCTTCTGCCAAAAAACAGTTGGCATTATCTCGATGACAAAAAAGAAAAAATGCTCATAAACCAACGCTGGTAAAAATGTTCATAATGCAATGCAATGTGCCAGTAAAACTTTCATTATGTTGTGAAGAAAAGGTTTGCCGACAATAAAAAAACAGAAATTACAAGTTGGGGAACTTTGAAATAGAAATTGAGAACTGGAAATTATGAATTAGAGAACTGGAAATTATGAATTAGAGAACTGGAAATTGGATATTGTAAATTGAAAACTGGAAGCTAAAAACTAAAAACAGCAAACTGAAAGCTAGAAGCTGAAAATTGGAAACTAGAAACTAAAATCTAAAAACTGGAAACTAGAAACTGGAAACTGGAAGCTGGGAACGGTAAACTACAAAGTAAAATCAGAAAGATGAAAACTTGAAATTGGAAACTGAAAAATAGAAGCTGGAAACTGGCAACTGGAAGCTGAGAGCTGGAAACTGGGAACTGGGGACTTGAAACTAGAAACTGAAATCTGAAAACAGGAAACAAGAAACAAGATACTAAAACCTGAAAACTGGAAGCTGGAAAATGAAAGTTGAAACAGAAAAGTGGAAAAGAAACTAGAAACTAGAAACAGGACTCTGGAAATTAGAATCTGAAAAACTGGGAACTGGGAAGTGGAAACTGAAACCTAAAATATGGAAACTGAAAGCTGTAAACTGGAAACTGAAGGCTGGAAACTTTAAACTGGATACTGGATACTGAATAATGGACACTGGACACTGGAAACTGGAAATTATAAACATGAAAGTGGAAAGGTAACTAAAAACAGGAAACTGGGAACTGGAAACTAGAAACTGGGGAGGGAAAACTAGAAACTGGACACAGAAATTACTAATTGGGGAACTGGAAATTAGAAATTGAATATTGGAAATTTACTTATTTCGTCATTCAATTGTAGACTATTATGAGAATCATGAATTGGGAACTACAAACTGGAGCCTGGAAACTGGAACCTTAAAGCTGAAAAGGGGCGGTCCATTAATTACGTAAGACAATTTTCGGGGTTTTTCAAACCCCCCCCCCCCCCTAAAAACCCTTACGTTATTCATGGGCAGCCTCAAACAAGAAAGTGAAATCTGAAAACTGTTAACTGAAATTTGGAAGGTGGAAACGGGAAACTGAAAATTTTAACTGCCAGCTTAAAACTGGGTACTGGAAACTGGAAACTAGAAACAAGATTCCAAAATCTAAAAACTGGAAACTGAAAACTGGAAGCTTGAGACTGGAAACCGAAAATTTGAAAGCTGAAAACTGAAAACTAGAGACTGGAAGCTTTAAACTGGATACTGGACACTGGAAAGTGGAAAGTGTAAACTATAAACAGGAAAGTGGAAATACAACAAGAAACTATGAAGTTGAAACTGGAAACTGGACACTAGAAATTTGGAGCTGACAACTGGAAACTGGAAAGTGGAAAATGGAAACTGAATGCAGAAAACTGGAAACTGAGAACTGAAGAATGGAAACTGAAAACTGAAAATTGAGAATAAGAGACTGGAAACTGAAAACTTTAAACAAGATACTGGACACTGGAAGCAGGAAAGTGGAAAGGAAAGAGGGAACTGGAAACTGAAAACTGTACACTAGAAATAAGAAACTGAAAACTAGAAACTGAAAGCGGGAAGCTAGAAACTGAAAACTGGTGGTTGGAAACTGTAAGCTGAAATCTGGAAATTGGATATTGAAAATTGGAAATTGTAAATTGGATATTAGATATTGGAAATTTATTTGTTTCGTCATTCAATTGTAGACTATTATGAGAATTATGAATTGGGAAATGGAAATTGGAAATTATGAATTGGAAACTGGAAACTGGATCCTTGGAAATTGAAATCTAAAAACTGGAAACTTAAAGCTTGAAAAAGGCGATCCATTAACCACGTCAGACAATTTTCGGGGTTTTCCAACCCCGTAGGGGGGCCTCCATGGTGAGATTTTTGTATGAAAATTGAAAATAAATTGTATGGCGCATAAGAAATCTCAAACCCCCTCTCTCCTGACGTAATTAATGGGCAGCCTCAAACAAGAAAGTAAAATCTAAAAACAGGAAACTGGAAACTGGAAGCTTGAGACTGGAAACCGAAAACTAGAAACTGAAATCTAAAAACTAGAAACTGGAAACTGTACACAACTGAATACTGAAAACAAGGGACTAGAAACTTTTAACAAAAACAAGAAAGTGCAAAGGAAACTATAACAGTTTCATGATGTGGAAACTGATAACTGAAGACTGGATACTAGCAATTAAAAACTGAAAACTGGAAACATTGAACTGAAAGCTGAAAACTGGAACCTAGAGACTGGAAATTATAAACTATATATTAGACACTGGACAATGGAAACTTGAAACTATGAACAGGAAAGTGGAAAGGAAACTATAAACTGGGGAGTGGAAACTAGAGAGTGAAAAATAAAACCTGGAACCTAGAAAAACCATTGAAAACTGGAAAATGGAAACTGAAAGCTGGAAAAATGTTCATAGTGAGAATGCTTATGAAAAAAACCAGAAATTGCAAATTGGGGAACTGGATGTTAGAAATAAGATATTGAAAATAACGAATTTAAGACCTGGAAATTAAATATTGGAAATTGGAAGCTGGAAACTGCAACCGGGAAAATGAAAACTTGAAGCCTGAAGCTGGAAACTGTAAAATAGAAAGTAAAGTTTGGAAACTGGAAAATAGTAACTGGGAACTGGAAAGTGGAAACTGGAAGCTGGAAACTAGAAACTGAGAGCTGGGAACTGGAATGTAAAAAGTTAAAACTGGAAGCTGGAAACTGAAACCTGAAAATTGAAAGCTGGAAATTGGAAACTGGGAAATGGAACCTGGAAGCTGGAAACTGGAAACTAGAAATTAATATCTGAAAACAGGAAACTGGAAACTAGAAACAAAATATATAAATCTAAAAACATGAAACTGGAAACTGGGACCTGGAAACTGGAAAATGAAAACTGAAAGCTGGGAACAAGAAACTGAAAACTGGAAGCTGGGAACTGGACATTGAAAACTAAAATTTTGAATCTGGAAACTAAATACTAAGAACTGAAAACTGGAAACTGGAAGTTAAAAGCTGGAAATTTGAAACTGGAAACATTAAACACTGAAAAATGGACAGTGTAAACTGGAAACTGTAAATTATAAACAGGAAAATGGAATAGAAACTAGAAATTGGGAAGTAGAAACTGGAAACTGAAAACTGGAAACAGAACACTAGAAATAAGAAAATGAAAACTGGAAATATCAAACAGTAATATACAGGAAAGCAGAAAGGAAAACTGGAAACTGGAAATTGAAAACTAAAATTTGGACTCTGGAAACTGGAAACTATAAACAGGAAAGTGGAAATAAAACAAGAAGCTAGGAAGTTGAAACTGGAGACTGAAAAAAGGAAACTGGACACTGGAAATTAGCTGCTGAAAAATAGAAACTGAATGCAGACAACTGAAACAGAAACATGAAATCAGGAAATCAGGAAATCAGGAAATCAGGAAATCAGGAAATCAGGAAATCAGGAAATCAGGAAATCAGGAAATCAGGAAATCAGGAAATCAGGAAATCAGGAAATCAGGAAATCAGGAAATCAGGAAATCAGGAAATCAGGAAATCAGGAAATCAGGAAATCAGGAAATCAGGAAATCAGGAAATCAGGAAATCAGGAAATCAGGAAATCAGGAAATCAGGAAATCAGGAAATCAGGAAATCAGGAAATCAGGAATCAGGAAATCAGGAAATCAGGAAATCAGGAAATCAGGAAATCCAGGGAAATCAGGAAATCAGGAAATCAGGAAATCAGGAAATCAGGAAATCAGGAAATCAGGGAATCAGGAAATCAGGAAATCAGGAAATCAGGAAATCAGGAAATCAGGAAATCAGGAAATCAGGAAATCAGGAAATCAGGAATCAGGAAATCAGGAAAATCAGGAAATCAGGAAATCAGGAAATCAGGAAATCAGGAAATCAGGAAATCAGGAAATCAGGAAATCAGGAAATCAGAAAATCAGGAAATCAGGAAATCAGGAAATCAGGAAATCAGGAAATCAGGAAATCAGGAAATCAGGAAATCAGGAAATCAGGAAATCAGGAAATCAGGAAATCAGGAAATCAGGAAATCAGGAAATCAGGAAATCAGGAAATCAGGAAATCAGGAAATCAGGAAATCAGGAAATCAGGAAATCAGGAAATCAGGAAATCAGGAAATCAGAAATCAGGAAATCAGGAAATCAGGAAATCAGGAAATCAGGAAATCAGGAAATCAGGAAATCAGGAAATCAGGAAATCAGGAAATCAGGAAATCAGGAAATCAGGAAATCAGGAAATCAGGAAATCAGGAAATCAGGAAATCAGGAAATCAGGAAATCAGGAAATCAGGAAATCAGGAATCAGGAAATCAGGAAATCAGGAAATCAGGAAATCAGGAAATCAGGAAATCAGGAAATCAGGAAATCAGGAAATCAGGAAATCAGGAAATCAGGAAATCAGGAAATCAGGAAATCAGGAAATCAGGAAATCAGGAAATCAGGAAATCAGGAAATCAGGAAATCAGGAAATCAGGAAATCAGGAAATCAGGAAATCAGGAAATCAGGAAATCAGGAAATCAGGAAATCAGGAAATCAGGAAATCAGGAAATCAGGAAATCAGGAAATCAGGAAATCAGGAAATCAGGAAATCAGGAATCAGGAAATCAGGAAATCAGGAAATCAGGAAATCAGGAAATCAGGAAAATCAGGAAATCAGGAAATCAGGAAATCAGGAAATCAGGAAATCAGGAAATCAGGAAATCAGGAAATCAGGAAATCAGGAAATCAGGAAATCAGGAAATCAGGAAATCAGGAAATCAGGAAATCAGGAAATCAGGAAATCAGGAAATCAGGAAATCAGGAAATCAGGAAATCAGGAAATCAGGAAATCAGGAAATCAGGAAATCAGGAAATCAGGAAATCAGGAAATCAGGAAATCAGGAAATCAGGAATCAGGAATCAGGGAATCAGGAAATCAGGAAATCAGGAAATTAGGAAATCACAGATCAGAGTTTAGAGATCAGAGCTCAAAGATCAGAGTTCAGAGATCAGAGTTCCGATCTCAGAGTTCCGATCTCAGAGTTCCGATCTCAGAGATCAGAGTTCAGAGTTCAGAGTTCAGAATTCAGAGATCAGAGCTCAAAGATCAGAGTTCAGAGATCAGAGTTCCGATCTCAGAGTTCCGATCTCAGAGATCAGAGTTCAGAGTTCAGAGTTCAGAGATCAGAGTTCAGAGATCAGAGTTCAGAGATCAGAGTTCAGAGTTCAGAGTTCAGAGATCAGAGTTCAGAGTTCAGAGTTCAGAGTTCAGAATTCAGAGATCAGAGCTCAAAGATCAGAGTTCAGAGATCAGAGTTCCGATCTCAGAGTTCCGATCTCAGAGATCAGAGTTCAGAGTTCAGAGTTCAGAGATCAGAGTTCAGAGATCAGAGTTCAGAGATCAGAGTTCAGAATTCAGAGTTCAGAGATCAGAGTTCAAAGACCAGAATTCAGAGATCAGAGTTCAGAGATCAGAGATCAGAGTTCAGAGATCAGAGTTCAGAGCTCAGAGATCAGAGTTCAGAGTTCAGAGTTCAGAGTTCAGAGTTCAGAGTTCAGAGATTAGAGTTCAGAGATCCGAGTTCAGAGATCAGAATTCAGAGTTCAGAGTTCAGAGATCAGAGTTCAAAGACCAGAATTTAGAGATCAGAGTTCAGAGATCAGAGATCAGAATTCAGAGATCAGAGTTCAGAGTTCAGAGTTCAGAGTTCAGAAATCAGAGTTCAGAGTTCAGAGTTCAGAGTTCAGAGTTCAGAGATCAGAGTTCAGAGATCAGAGTCCAGAGATCAGAGTTCAGAGATCAGAGTTCAGAGATCAGAGTTCAAAGACCAGAATTCAGAGATCAGAGTTCAGAGTTCAGATATCAGAGTTCATAGCTCAGAGTTCAGAGATCAGAGTTCAGAGATCAGAGTTCAGAGATCAGAGATCAGAGTTCAGAGATCAGAGTTCAGAGCTCAGAGATCAGAGTTCAGAGTTCAGAGTTCACAGTTCAGAGATCAGAGTTCAGAGATCAGAGTTCAGAGATCAGAGTTCAGAGATCAGAATTTAGAGATCAGAGTTCAGAGATCAGAGTTCAAAGACCAGAATTCAGAGATCAGAGTTCAGAGTTCAGATATCAGAGTTCATAGCTCAGAGTTCAGAGATCAGAGTTCAGAGTTCAGAGTTGAGTTCAAAGTTCAGAGATCAGAGTTCAAAGATCAGAGTTCAGAGTTCAGAATTCAGAAATCAAAGTATCTTCATTCATTCTTTCTTTCGAGGATGCCGGTGGAGTATTCAAAGGTGTCTGACGGAAAATCGTATAGGAAATCAAAAACTCAAGAGAATAATCCCACAATAATGTACAACATTCCGAAGGAATCTCTTTTCCGAGGTTCAAAATCCTTTCCAATCTTCCAATAGTTCTGGATGAGAAATTCCCAAAGCATTAAAATGGAAATGTTTCAAAAATTGTGGAAGAGAATTTCTCAAAGAGTGTAGGAAAAAATCTCTCGAGGGTTTTGAAAGAAAATCTTCCAGAAATTGAAGAGAAATCCAGAGAAAAAACTTTCAAAGATTATGGGAAATTGTTTTCTGAAGATTTCACAGAAAAAACTTTACCGGAGAACTATTTTTTTTATTCTTTACTTTAGAAGGTTCTGGAGGGGAGTATTGTAGATAAAAATGGATTCTGGCAGATGCCCTTCCATAGATTCAACAGGAGACGCTTGTGAAGGTTTAAAAAGAAAATCTCCAAGGAGTCTGGGTAAGAATCTTCTAAAAACCCCAGAGCAGATCCTTCCCCAGGCTTCAAAGGATAATCTTCTCAGGAGTGATTCATGAGTATAGGATGAGAATTTTAAGAATGTTCCGTGGAAGTTATGGTCAGTATTTCAAGGACTTCGAAGAAGAGTTTCAAGACGATTTGTGAAGGCTTATATTCCATTTTTTCCTGAAGATATCGTTATTACCTTCTGAAGAATATGAAAGATTACACAGCGTAACAAAAATGACATTTTTGCGTGTCTCAAGGATCAAATGATGTGTCTCTAGTAGATTTGGGGTTGCTGAATCTGGTGCCATTCTCAGAAATATTCCAGCACGTCACAATTTTTAGCTACAGGTCGCCAAAGTTGTATAAAACACTGGTTTTATTAATGTTTATATGAAATTTAAAGTACAATTTATCATACTTTTTTGTAATCTAATCCACCAAACATGCAAAATAGAACTTGAACTTTCATTTCAGACATAATTTGATTGAAATTGCGCGATTAAATTTCGATTAAACCGATTTTTTCAACATGCTTGCAGTCTCCATATAAAATTTTTCGTTTCTTCTATATGGCAAAATACAACAATTCTCTAAACCATCAAAAAATAACTTTTCCGTATCGAAAGTAATACAAACTTTGATGATAAGTATTGTTATACACATAAAGTTTGAATTCTGTGGCAAATTAAGCCAATATATTACCTTACAAGTTAGCAAACTTGCATGCAAGTTGGCTGAAATAGTCATTTTTTGCATTTTCAACAGTCAATATCTTAAAAACTAGACGTGCTATGATATTTCTGAAAACGGCAATGGATTCAGCAACCCTTAATTAAGTGAATAGCGGTATTTTGGTGCTGGAGACAAAAACGTGTTCCGCAGTGTTATCTACCAAGGACTTCTAATTCCAAGAAGTTTATTTCCCTTTTATTTAGCGTTGCATTGAGAAGTTTTTTTTTTCTGGCCGAACATGTTCGCTTTTAAAATAGGTTCTGGAATCTATGGTCAAAATCAGAATTTCTGGTAAATGTGGAATGTGGAAGATTGCAGATTGAAGATTGAAGACAGGAAGATAAGAAATTTGGAAAATAGGAATAAAGGAAAAAAGGAAGATTTTAGGATAGGAAGAAAGGAAGATAGGAAGATAGGAAGATAGGAAGATAGGAAGATAGGAAGATAGGAAGATAGGAAGATAGGAAGATAGGAAGATAGGAAGATAGGAAGATAGGAAGATAGGAAGATAGGAAGATAGGAAGATAGGAAGATAGGACGAAAGAAAGATAGGAAGATAGGAAGCTAGGAATATATTAAGATAGGAATAAATTTGGCAAGGAAGATAGGAAGATAAGAAGATGGAAAGATATGAAGATAGAGAGGTAGGAAAATAGGTAGTTTAGAAATTAGAAGAATGGAAATTGGAAGATAGGAAGATAGGAAGATCAAATAATAAATCAATCTTCAATTTTCTACAAAACACTACTATCAGAGTTATGAGTGTTTGTTACGGAATCTTTTGCCAAATGTGGAATGTTTTGCCATAGAAATTTTTCAATGAAACGTCAAATATTTATGAAATCATTTTCTGGAGTTTGGAAACATAATTGTAAGATTATTCTTTTAATTCCTTAAGAATAATGGAAATATCCTCCGGAATACTTTTGGAAAATTATTATGGAGGAATTCCTTCTGGAATCCTTGGGGAAATGTATTTAATCAGCTGACAAGAAAAACTCTGTTCCACAAAGTGACATTTCTACATTGACATTAACACATAAACTAAATACAAATCAATGAAAATATGGTTGAAATTGGAGTGAAAATTAAAGTGGAAGTTGAACCAAAAAATGTTCAGTTTTCTAAAATAATGACGACAAATGAAAATTAAATAAAAAAAAAATAAAAATATGACTAGAAGTGTCACTTAAATTTCGAATGAAGAAGGAATAGAAATGTAACGCGATAACAAGATAGAAAGATAAGAAGGAAGAAAGGCTCGAAGACTGGAAGAAAGAAGGATAAGTAAAAAGGAAGAAAGAAAGAAAAGAAAAAAGGAAGAAAGAAAAAAGCGAAATAAGAAGTTTGTAACATAGGAAGATAGGAAGCTAGGAAGATACGATGATAAGAAAAAAAGGAAGATAGGCAGATAAAAAGATATGAAGTTAGGAAGATAAGAAGAAGAAAACTGACTAAAACCATGACATTTCTTAAAAAAATCTAAATGTTTCTATAACCCTGGAAATTTGTTCAGAAGCGAAACACAAGACTGCATTCAATTTCACCCGAACCTCAATTAGGCAGCATCACAACACGACAGAAAGTCGATGTCAGCGTGCATTAGTGCTAATGTGTCGCACTAAATTATGGACAAACAAGCCTAGGCTGCTGATGCTGCCCGGCAAGTACCTATTTCTGCTTAGTCGGATTTATGCCTAGCACTTTGCGGTTAGCCAAGCCATTGATGAGAGTGGCAAGCCTGGTTGTCCTGGTGCCACCTTGTTCCACTGCACTTGCACTGACTGCCAATGCAAATTTGCCTTGTTATTGTGAAGCAACTTCCAAACGGTTATCTGCCAAGTAGTAGACCAACCAATCGATCGATCCAGTGCGGTCATTTAGTGTGAAATAACATGGAAGCCATTAGATCGGCTGCCGGAACGGGTAGTAAGCCGCGAAACTGGTAATCGGTTCTAAATAAAGTGTCAATGTTAAAATTCTGCTGTAGTCGTTAATTGGGGTGCTGACTAATGGAAATTTTCTCCCCTCTCGAACGTATATAAAACCAGCAGCAGTTTGGGGAACTTTTTTGGCGAGTGCACTGAACCCTACTCGAGTCGTCGCAATTCAAACAGAACGTACCCAGACAACCAGAATGAACGTATAACCAAATCACCTTTTGCGTTATGCGATGCTTATATGGACAAAGTTTCACGTATAAGATGTCGCGAAAAGGCCTTATACGTACATAAGTGGAGGCGATATACGTGCATATTTTATGTGATGAAACATAACATGCAATGCGAGTGTGTAGATTTTCTTGCGAATCAATCTGTACTATTATGCGACTTAATTTATGATAACAAAATTTATTTGACAGCTGCTACGGATTGATCCGACTTACTTTGCACAAGTATACGGGACGAAATGGAATGTACATATGAACTCATAAAAAAGCGTTTTATGCGAGGAAACTCATCGATCAAACGATTTCATCCACCATATAGTGCGGGAGTGTTGCAGTTTGTACAAATATGCGGCTTTGTTCGTATACTGTTATGCGACTTCTGGTTGTCTGGGAAGTTAAAAAACATGGCTGCCGAAAGTATTTAATATTCCGAAAGCTGTTCATGCCATTTGAATGGGAAGGGAGAACCTTCCAAAAAATCCTTGCTCGGCTGGGTTCATTGTCTGGCTCTGAATACAACATCCCGCTCGCTACTCCCAGTTCCTATCATCCAACTCATTGGTCGCATCTTGGATCCTGCCTGCTAAGGAACCTCATCGTTATCCTCCGAGTTCGACACACGCTATCGTTTTCACATTTTTTGGGGGTCCTTTTGCCCTACTAAAAGACGACGACGAACGAGTGTAGCACAAATAGAACCCAAAACCTCCCATCAGCCGCCTTGTAGCTTGTAAAACGACTAGACTACACTGTTGAGTTACTGGGAAGGCCGGACCTCACCGCCTCTGCCATTGCCAAGATCTCCCTCAAGACCAGCGAGCTGCATGCAAGAAGCGAACATGCTATTGAAAAGATATTTGCCAACACTCCGACGACGACGACGAAAGCGACGCAAGACGACAGGGAAGCGTGTGCATCGGGACCAAAATTGCTATCCGCAGCAAACAACCGAACCTCCGTCACCCCCAAAGCGAGAAGCAAGCAGGACAAGAGTTTTTCGGGGTTTTCTGCAATCATCCCGTGTTGATACCCCCAACCCACCATAAAAAGGGTGGTCGGGTGGGTCATTTGCATTCGAAAGGAAATGCTCGCGGGACGGATGTTCGTTACTTAATGTATTTTTTTTCGGGTTTTTGTGTGCAAGCTTTCTTTGCCTAGGGGAAACATTTTCAAGTATTAGATTTTTGAACAGGATGATGTTGAACTTATGATGCACAATATTTGCTGAGGCATTGTAAATGCAACGAAAAATCAATCTTATGTAAAAGCCAGTTTGATTTTAGCAGAGTGATTTCAGAACTGTTTTCAAAACAATTCTAGAATGATTTTGGAAAATCCAAATTATTCAATTAATTAACATCAGAGGCATTTGCTCTAAATATAGGGGAGGCGGTAGAATGAAGCTTGGTCTTGGCTCTTATCTCATTGATTTATTTGACTAGGGTATCATAAAACAAGAACAAAAATTTATTTTTTACGTGAGTTGGCAATACTCGGTGAAACGATTCTATGCTTATGGTGAGTAGTGTAAGCTGATTACGAAGTCTGTAAAAGGACCTAGGGGAAAAGCACCAATTTTCGACCCATCACTAATTTTCGACCCATTCATACGATTTTGGCCTACTTTGTAAGGAAATCTGAAAATTGGCACAGAATTCTCGTGGGTCGAAAATCAGTGCTTTTCCCCTATATACAGCGAAAAAACTTCTTTCCGTTTGGCCGAATTAAGAAAAATCAAATTGCTACAACGCTGATGTGTAGGATTAATAAAGGTGGCCCAATAACTAATTTAATTATTGATTTGTATTATGTCTTTTTAGGACAAAATTGTGGACTCCAATCATCGTGCAAGACTCTAAGCTGATGGTTGATTCGTCTCTGAGTTGTCAACGGTGTGCCAAGGTTTCCAGTGTCCTTTAATGATATTATCTTAATTTTATCCTTCTTCAAAACATAGGTTTTCCTTTCGAGTTATACTGGTTTCATTCATATCGGAAATAGTTTAGCTTATATTTTCATAGGGCATTTTACCATCTTTAAATCATCGGCAGTTCTTCGTAGTTATACTGATAAAACAAATATTTGCATAACACGTTCTTAAATTTTCATAAGAGATTATTCCTTCTTTTGATCATAGGTTATTCTTTTAGAGATTTTTTCCTGAAGTGACATAGGGTGGTCTGAACAAAACTGGTTTTCTGGTTCTAGAGTTTTCAATTCAAATTTCTCATCAAAGTAGTCTATGAAACACTTTTAGAGCTTTGAAAAATGCGTAATTTGGTGAGTGAAGAAACTAGCTATCTCCTTCCGTTTAGAAGTTATTGTTGTTTTTCTCTCAAAAACATGCCTACTTTGATTGTGAATATCTCTGATTGGGGCTACATAAAAAATATCTTTTGACGGCGTTCAAAAGGCAAAATATAATAGTATATTTCATCAAAAAATTACAGATGTGTTATTTTTGTAACTCTAATAAAACGTCTTTTAAAGTCAAATATTTTTTAGCACAAAAACTTTAATTACTTTTCAACTAAAATAGATATCAACAATCTTTTTGCATGAGAGTTTGCGTTTTGTTAAGTTCTAAAAGTCGTTCATAGACGACTTTGACGAGAAAATAATATTAAAAAAACTAGAGTTGAAAAACTTATTTTTGTTGGACCACCCTGTGATGATTAGGAAAAATGCTCTAGATTGGTCATATTTTGAGCTACATAAAAACTTTATTTGGCAAAGTTGATCAAAATTTCAAGTTCTACCGCTTTGCCTAAGAGCATATACCAGTATATTTGCAAATAAAAAAGTTGATTATATGATATGTGTGATATTGTGGACCACCCTAGTTTCAAATGACACAGTATGAAAGCTTACATTTTGAGAAACAATTTTGTAGAAGATCATTTTTGTCTAAAATTAAATTTTCAAATACATACTATGAAAATCTTCAAAACAGTTTTAGAGCCCAATCTTTCTTATTTCAGATTTTTCGTCAAAGCGGTCTATAAACGACTTTTAGAACTTAACAAAATGCAAATTTTCATGCAAAAATATTGATGACATCTATTTTAGTTCAAACGTTATTAAAGTTTTTCTGCTTAAAATCCTTTGTTTTTCAAGGCATTTTATTAGAGTTACAAAAATAAACACATCTGTATTTTTTTGATATAATACACAATTTTGTATTGTCTTTTGAATGCCGTCAAAGATATTTTTGATGTTTGCCCCAATCAGAGATATTCACAATCAAAATAGGCATGTTTTTGAGAGAAAAACAACAATAACTCCTAAACGGAAGGAAATAGCGAGATTCTTCACTCACCAAATTATGCATTTTTCAAAGCTTTAAAAGTGTTTCATAGACTACTTTGATGAGAAATTTGAATTGAAAACTTTAGAGCCAGAAAACCAGTTTTGTTCGGACCACCCTATGTCACTGCAGGAAAAAAGCTCTAAATCGGTCAATTTAAGAGATACAAAAAAACTTTTTTTGGCAAAGTTGCTTGAAATTGAATGGTCTACAACTTTGCTGAAGTATGTATAATATAATTTCTACAAATAAGAAAGTTTGTTACACAATTTCTATGAAAATGTGGTCCACCCTAATTTTCAATAAAACAAAACAAAGGGCTTAACTAATACAAACACCTTTGTAGAAGACCGTTTTTGTCTAATGTTTCATTCTAAAGCTCAAAATGCATCTCTCCGCGTAAAACTGATTCCTGGACCACTGTGCAGTTGTACTTTTCTTGCTCATGTAAATAACAAGTCTATCCCATATCGTACCAACTTCATGATGATAGGGCCGACCGCAGGTAGCGAATCGATGATAAGAAAACATCGCACCCACTCAGTAGGCAATCCTTGCTTACTTTTACTTTCGATGGCGCTACGTCCTTCAAGACATGACCTGTGCACAATGTAACGCCATCTAACTCGATCCATGGCTGCTAACCTCCAGTTTCTCGATCGCCCCACAATTCCAAGATCCTGCTCCACTTGGTAAAACCACCTAGCTCGTTGCATTCCTCTTCGTCTTGTACCGGCCGGATTTGAGTTGAACACCATTTTTACGGGTTTGTTGTCCGGCATTCTCACAACGTGTCGTGCCCATCGTACCCTTTCTGGATACTGGGTTCGCCGTAGAGTTGCGCAAGCTCGTAGTTCATTCTTCTCCTCCATACGCCGTTCTCACATACTCCGCCGAAGATCGTCCTAAGCACACGTCGTTCAAAAACTCCTCGCGCTTGCAGGTCCTCTTCGAGCATTGTCCACATCTCATGCCCGTAGAGGACTACCGGTCGCATCAGCGTCTTGTACATGGTACATTTAGTATGGAAGTGAAGTTTACTAGACCGCAAGGTCTCGTGGTGTCCGTAGTAAGCACGACTTCTGGCAATGAAACGTCTTCAAATTTCAATGAATTTGTCCACCACCTCAAACTCATCTCTGTCGATCATCACGCGTCTACCAGTGCGAGCTCTATCGCGATCGGTTCCTCCAGCCAGCAGATATTTCGTCTTCGACGTATTTTCCTTCAATCTAACCCGGTCTGCTTCATGTTTCAACCTGGTATACTGTTCAGAAACCACCTGTAACGTTCTTCCGACAATGTCTACGTCGTCAGCAAAACAAATGAACTGGCTGGATTTATTGAAGATCGTACCCCGCATGTTGAATCCCGCCCGTTTCATAACCCCTTCTAGCGCAATGTTGGACAGGAGGCAGGATAGACCATCACCTTGTCGAAGTCCTTTGCGTGTTTCAAACGGGTCCGATAATGCACCCGATATCTTCACACAGCACTGTACACTATCCATTGTTGCCTTGATGAGTCTAGTCAGTTTCCCGGGAAAACCATTTTCGTCCATAATCTTCCATAGCTCTTCGCAGTCGATGGTATCATAGGCCGCTTTGAAATCGATGAATATGTGAAAATTCGCGACACTTTTGGAGGATCTGCCGCAACATAAAGATTTGGTCTATCGTCGATCGCCCATCCACAAAACCAGCTTGATAACTTCAAATCTGCTTGCCAGTGGCGATAGACGGCGGAAGATGATCTGGGAAAGCACTTTATAGGCTGCGTTAAGAATGGTGATCGCTCGATAGTTCTCAAATTCTAACTTGTCACCCTTTTTGTATATTGGGTATATTATTTCCTCCTTCTACTCCTCCGGTAGCTGTTCTGTATCCCAGATCTCAATCGGTGCAGTCAAGTGGCCAACCTGTCCGGGCCCATTTTAATAAGTTCCGCTCCAATACCATCCTTTCCAGCTGCTTGAATCTATGACAAAAGGTCGAAGGACAAAAGGTCGAATGACAAAAGATCGAATGACAGAAGGTCGAATGGACAAAAGGTCGAAGGGACAAAAGGCCGAATGGACAAAAGGTCGAATGACAACAAAGGTCGAATTGACAAAAGGTCGAATGACAAAAAAGGTCGAATGGACAACAATTTAGGGGGAACAAAAGGCTATACTCTTTAGATAAAAAAGCAAGTTATCACAAGCGCTACAGCTAAAATAGACGCGAAGAAGACGCGCATATTTTCGGAAAGACCATACGAAGGGAGGTTCAATTACAGCTGGTCAACGATCTTTTCGGGGTAAAACTTTGTTAGACTTTTCAGGTCGCAGTGCATCCAGAATTACTGTGTACGTGCTGTAGCTTTATGTGCAAGAGCCACATTCATTTCATGCTCACCCGTGCACTGTACATTTTGAGACCTATGTTGGTGTTCCTCGCTTTTTTTAGGGTAATTTCTCAATGCGTCTCCGCTTCGTCACATGCGTTGTTCGAAAACAGCACGTGCTAGCATAATAATAGTTGTGAAGACAAAATTTTAAAACAAGAATCGAAATTGTAGCTTCCGGATCGCGCGTCCTCGACCGTATCATGTAGACCATCTAGACACCTGCATAATAAGGTAAAAATAGCTGTAGAGACTCTTCGTTACTGAGCAGTTGTTTTACAATTTGGATACCGATGGCGAGGGTAAATATAAATATTAGTAGTAGAACGCTAATGGCGCTGTTCTCAAAAAACTGAATTAGTTTATTATCACCTTTAACTGTATTTTTTCATTGTTTGTTCGATGCCATGTTGTAGTGGATGATTTTAAAATTTATTTGACACTTTGAGGACCGGTACTCAAGCTGTCAGCGCGTGGCAAACTAGATGTTGGTAACACGAACAGTAGCGACATTAGCATTCTTAGGTTAATGCTTCTACTCGAGGGTAGCACCGAGCAACGCATGTGTTGAATCTCCCCTAGCGCGCGCTTTCAGAATATTTGTGAATCTCCGGCTAGCGCAGCACACTACGATTTTGATGGATTGAAATATGGTTTGGTTGGAGGCTCGTTAGATCATTTATGTTCTCCTGGTAATTATGTAACTCTAAGTGCATCGAGTTGCATGCCAATCCATGTGCTATGTGTTGGGATGCCAAGTGCTGGAATGCAGTAACTGCAGCTGTCATTCAGATTATACTGGAATTATACCTATGACGTACCCTGTAACAATGTTCAAGGCGGCTAGGAGAAGGAAAAGGTAATCTAGAATGCCGTTCAAAGTGTACTGCGATCTGTCAAACTTGGGTACCTTTTGCACTACCGAGAGACAAAATGCAGTACTAGAAGTGGTACCCAATCTGAGCCCGAGTGGGACGGACCTACTTTTTCTGCTGCATATGTTAAAGTGCTATATGAAATAGCCTCTCCTCGTAGTAAAACCCGGCTCGGAAGAGAAATTAGTCTGAGTCCAAGAGTAATGTATGTGTTTTCTGTTAACCTCCATTCCATGGGTAGATTCGGTGGTGCGACATCACACTTGCATTCCTTGAATTATCTTCTAACGGTTCGGGTTGCAGATCATCTCCTAATAAAAAGCATGATGCACAATGCAAAATGATCACATTATCAGAAAAGCTCTCAGTAAATGCTAGTGTAGCTGAGAAGCAGACTCTACCCTAGTTGGGACTTAATTCCAGAAAAAGGATGATTATTTTTCCTTGATGCAAATTTAAATCAGTCGAAACCAACAGTCAAACAAAACTCTAATATAGAGTAAAGTGGGGCAAAAGTTCGAGTGGGGCAAGAGTTTCTTTTAAAGATTTCTAGCTCAAATCAAATCAAAACTTAGAAATGTCCTGGTGGTTCGAATGCTATTCAAGTAAGAGACTTTCACTCCAAATAACATAAAAATCGATTGAGATTTGGAAAAGTTATGGCTATTTGTTGTTTTTCGACGTAAATATTGTAATATTTGGTCAAACTTTCGTTGCATGGAACCAAATGAAGATAAAATATTTTTCAATATTTTATGTAAGGGCGTTTCTAGGCCTATCATAAGGATGCTTTGACGTGTATTAGTTTTTCCATAAATAGTTGGAATCAATTTTTGGCCCATAGCGGGGCAAAAGTTCGAATCTGCGGGGCAAAAGTTCGACCCATGTATAAACCCACGGAAAATTTTTCAAATTTCCTGAAATCTACATATTATCTTCAAATTTAGCGAAATTTGCCTGATCGTGCGAAAAATAACACAAAAATTTTACATTTTCACTTAGTTTTGCGAAAAACTGCTATTTTTTGGGTGTATTACAATTAATCCTGTTTTGGGCATTTTCTGATGAAATTTTAGTGTGTATTTTTCGGCAAACATAAGTTTACGGCTGGTATAAAGTATTGTAGCGGCTCCCCCCGGCTAGGTCACTGGTTTTTTTTTTCGGAATATTGATCAATCCTTTTCTTCTCACAATTTTATTTATTATTAAAAAGTCGTCACAATTCACTAGCTTTCCGCCCTTAGAATCGTTCTTAAGGAATCGATGGAGACACTTTCACTTTTCCCTCGATTCTGATCGCGTATGTGGGTGGTTCCACCAATTTCCCGAAATATACTTTATCCACCTTATATCACTATCAAACACTCTCGACCCGAATTGGCCCGCTCGTCAATTTTGGCAGAAAATTCCCACTGAACTTTGAACGAAAATGTCGAAAACGAACGGCACACCTCGTCAGAACTGGGGAACCGTCAGAACTGCAGCTCTCACCGCCAGCGATCGGGGCGTTTTATCGCGCTCCCGCGGGGAACTCAATCTCCCAATCTGAAAATAAAGAGAGGAAAGAGAAAAGCCAAAACGAGCGTTGCTCTGGCTCAGTTAGTACAGCCATGTGACCGAGACCTTGTTGGGGCGTTCAGTCAGCGCTGTTGACACACAAACAAAATTAAAACAAAAACATTCTCCGGCATTGGAGCATGTTAACGAGCAACAAGCAGTAAGGTTCTTGTCTTCTGCTTACATCGCTTGTTTTCTAGTTAACCTAGTGAAAACCCACATCTGATGAAATCCACCAACTTGCGTGGAACATCATCGAAAAAATAAAAGGGTTCTTTCCTAGATCAATGGTGATCATTGATCTTTCGAATTATTCGATACGGGGAGGGGAATGCTTCTTTCGGTCGGCAGGACCGCTACATCCGCCCCCCCTTAAATTAAGTTTTTATTTGTGAAGCAAAGAAAAACTTGCAGTAGGCATTTGGCTAGCGTAAAGAGTATCCCTAGGACTATTCTACATTCTAAGACAAAGATTTTTTTTCCTTTGCAAATGCGTACTAATCTATTCCTTACTTCTTTCCCTGCTCTTAGATGATTCACCTACCTCCTTGCCGCTTGAGTCTGTCAGAATGCCGCTTCGTGTCTGTGTTCCAATAGAAATCCCCTCGAACGAAACTGGATTTCGAGTCCCGAACGAGTTATTTGTAGGGTTGTCCATTGAACGAAATCTCCCAATCAACCGGCAAGACCAAAAACCGGAGTATCTTCCAAATAGTAACTAACATCCTTCCATTGCACGTAACCTTCTATCTGAGCAAAGTCGTTTCAATGTGTTGAGTAACCTTAGCCACCAATCACCATTCCGATTCCATCGAACCACTCTCAGAGATTCGTCGAGTGTTCCTCTTCCATGTCACCGTTCAACTTCATGAAGTTTGTCGGATTCAGCTGGCACATGTCATATAGTACTCTTGCGATCAGCCTCGAGCTCTTCGATTCTCTTGGCAATTGCAATCTTGGCTTCTCCGATGTTCGCTCTGGCACCAGTGGCCTTGATGATGTCCAGCTTCTGATCCTAAGGAGACACCTCAATGTGGACATCGTAGGTATTCATCAGCTCCTTGACATCACTACCCTAGTACTCTTGCGAGGCATTCCAAATGCCTAATGACTACTCTCTTGGCACAGCTCAGAATATTCTTCCCATTCCAAATGCATATCTCACTACCAAAACAAAGACTAGGACTGCGGTCTACATGGCAATTTAGGCAGCAACAGCCCAGCATTTCTCCATCGGCGCCAAACCAACACCTTCAAACGTGTAAACCTTGTTCGTCTTGATCGGACAACCCCCAACGACTCGTCCTTGTCGGCATGACTAGCATCACAGACTCCTGCTTCATGATTCTCCTGACCCTATTCTGTCCCTACGAAATTTCCGTCTCCTATATCAATTAAGTCAATTAGTCAAATAAATAGTAAACAGTTTTTTTTCTTTCTAAAGTATAGTTTTTTGTTTTCTAAGAGTAAAAAGTATGGATTAAATACGAACTATATAATACTTTTATTTTTTTTTTAATGGCATTTTTTTTTTTTGAAATACTTTTTTTTTCGAACATTTCTTATTTTTTTTTATCGAATATTTGTTTTTTTTTTCGAATGTTTTATTTTTTCGAACATTTCTTATTTTTTTTATCGAATATTTGTTTTTTTTTTTCAAAAATGTATTTTTTTTGCCTTTTTTCTTAATAGATTTAACATATGCAATATTAGTTAAATATCTCAAATATCAATGGACACTCTTGATTAGCCTTATGATGAAAAGGGAGGAATTTGTGATTAAAATGTTAGTAAGGGGCTGTCCATTTATTACGTAAGACATTTTTCGGGGTTTTCAACCCCCCCTCCCCTTATGGTAAGGTTTTTTGTATGAAAATAAAAAATAAATTGTGTGGCGCGTAAGAAATCTAAGACCCCCCTCCCCCCATAAACCCTTACGTTATTAATGGACCACCCCTAACTGAGTGTACGATAATCCTTTCAACGGTACCATTTGGAGCTTTCGTCCATTAGACCTTTTGTCCATTCGACCTTTTGTCCATTCGACCTTTTGTCCATTCGACCTTTTGTCCCTTCGACCTTTTGTCCATTCGAACTTTTGTCCTTCGACCTTTTGTCATTCGACCTTCTGTCCTTCGACCTTTTGTCCTACAACCCATCCGCCGTACTTATGAAACCATTCCTCCTGCTGTCTTGATATTTCTCCTCTGCGCCGTTTAGGTGTTCATTGTAGTGCTGCTACCACCTTTCAATCACCCCACGTTTGTCCGTCAAGATTAGCTTTGGGCGATTTTGAATCGATGTTTACTTTCTGATTAATCAATTTTTGAATCGATGTTTGGAGCACATTAAATTGGGTCAATCGATTATCTTCATTTGATTCTTTGATTCGATTCATTTTGTTGAAATCGTTAATATTTCTTAAGAGTTTGTGGAAAAGAAACCATGTTTTGAACTAATCTTGAAGCAGTAAATATGTTCGATTGATTTTCGAAACTGATTTGATTGAAATATGTTGAAATCGCATGCAGATGCATTTGGTCTCATTTCAAGCTTCATAAATGGCAATTTTTATCCGATTCGAATCGATTCAAAAGATTCAATTAAATCGGTGAATCGATTCGGCAGTTCAAATGCGAATCGATTCAGTAAAATCGATGTTCTGGACAAATTTGCACAACGCTAGTCATGATCCATCCTTATCCCGGCAAATTTCGGCTCACGGCACAAAGCTTTTGCGGGATGCATTGACTTTCTTGTAGAACTTTCGTGTTTCTTGAGAACGATACAGCTGCTCCATCGCTTCGCACTCCAACTCTTCCAGGCGGCGCTTTTTATCCCGGAATAGATGGGTTTGCTGTCTTCGCTTCTGTTTGTATCGTTCCACGTTTTGACGGGTACCTTGCTGCAGCATCATCGCCCGCGCTGCATTCTTCTCGTCCAAAACCGTCTGACACTCTTCGTCGAACCAATCGTTCCGTCGATTTGCTTCCACGAACCCAATGGCACCTTCCGCTGCGTTGCTAATGGCTGCTTTGAGACTACTCCAGCAGTCCTCAAAAGGGACTTCGGTGAGCTCTCCTTCTTTCGGCTGCGCTGCTGCAAGACTTTGCGCGTAATCAGTTGCGACTTCAGGTAGCCTGAGTCGTTCCAAATTGTACCGTGGCGGGCGTCGGTACCGAATGTTGTTCACAACGGAGAGTCGTTGGCGCACTTTAACCGTCACTAGTGGTTGTGGATGTTTGCGCCGCGATAGGTTCTAACGTCGATAAAGCCCGAGAAGTGTCTTACATCATTCAAAATGGTCCATTTGTGATTCAGTCTGTTGGGCTGATCTCCAGGTCTACCGATACAAGAGGCTGTGCTGGAAGTAGGTACTACGTATGGCCATGTTTTTAGAGGCGGCGAAATCAATCACTCTTAGGCCGTTTTCGTTCGTTAGCTGGTGAGCGCTGAACTTCCCTATAATCGGTCTAAATTCCTCCTCCTGGCCAACCTGAGCGTTGAGATCTCCGATAACGATTTTGACACCATGGCTTGGGCAGTCGTCGTATTCACGTTCCAGCTGCGCATAGAAAGCGTCCTTATCGTTATCGTCACTTGCTAGGTGCTGTGCATGTTGATTATGCTGATATTGAAGAAACGGCCTTTGATCCTCAACTTGCACATTCTGTTGTCGATTGGCCACCACCCAATCACGCGCCTCTGCATTTCGCCCATCACGATGAAAGCTGTGCCCAGCTCATGTCTGTTGCTGCTGCTCTTGTAGATGGTATAACACGGACACGGACACCGTCTTCAGCCATTTAGCTGCACAGACTGTAAAACTTAACACTAGACAACGGACAAGCATGCTCCAGTGGCACAACCGTGAAACATTCCTGACGAAAAGTTTCAAATGGCTGAAGCGGGAATCGAACCCGCACCCCATGACACGATGCGATTAAATGCCTGACGACACTAACCGCACGGCCACGAGGCCCACAACCCCCTATACGTATGTACCGTCGACCCTTTCCAGCAAACCTCATGCAGCGCTACGATGTCGAACTTGCGGACCCTCAATAATTCGGCTGGCTTGTAAGGCCTGCACCAACCCCCTGTCTCGCCGGAGGATCATCGTGCACAGCACTGTTTAGAGTCCCACGCTGGCACTAGGACGATGATCAGCCGCTCCTAACATGGAGAACAGACGCTATTTTGAGCCGCCCCTAAAATGGAGAACATACGCTCTGATAAGCTACACACTCAGAAGAAAGGAGCCCCCCTTCTCTGTCAGCATACAACCAAGGTCCCATCAGTGTTGGCTACCCGATCTTTCCTACGGTTACTCGTACCCCAGGCGGCACCACGGGGAGGTAGGGACAAGAGGCTAAGGACCACAAATTGGGTCTATTTTATACCTGCATGTACGCGAAGTACCAATGGTACGCATTGTCCAGTCATTTACCACCCGCAATTCGTTGTTACCATTACGCAATGAATCGTTGTTCAAATTCGGCTGAAAATTATTTTCTCAACTAAATTCCTACTAATCCCTACCGATTCAAACGTTGCAGGAGTCCGATCAATTTCTTTCACCTGCTTCACCTACCAAGATCAGTCGTCGCAACTCCGACGATTTACACCCTTCTACGATTTGCTCGATAATTCTTTCATCGCCCTCTCGAGCATCATAACGATTGAACTCACATAGTTTTGCTTGAATACGTAAGCGCGAAATGAAATCAGCAAATCTCTCATCGGATTTTTCAACTACCTATCTGACTGAACAAATGACGCTCATAGTTCTTCCGACTAAGTGCTCATCGAGGCTCCGAATCGTAACATCATAATATGGTGGGTCGGCCAAGACAAGAGGGCAAATAATCAAACACTTCCTGAACTTCTGAACCGGCCAAATGTAGCATATGAGATCGCTCCTCCCATTACGAGACTATCCCGCTTGAATCAAAATATCTCTCCAACTCACGCTTCTCACGCTCGTATAACATTGGAAGAACTGTCCAAGAGCTTCAAAATCAGTTGTCTAGTGGAAATGCCTGTTAGAATGTCAGTTTCATCGAACCCTGAGAGAGAGGAGACAGCTCACTGACAGGTGGCATGTTTTCTAGCCTTCTTTGACTTCTTCTTTCCCTTTTTTGATTTGACCAAAACAGGTTAACTTGTTTTGGTCAAAATCATATTTACTTCATGCTGTTCTCTATAAAAAAAAATATTTAGGTATTTTACTTTAAAAAAAATGTGAAATCATCGAAAACACCTAGAAATTTTAATTACGTTTACTTGAATTTTGACGCTTTTTCACGAACGTGTTGGTTTTGCAGTGACAATTGGTGACAGGTTTCCTTGACTTTTGGGAGCTCGCAATCTAAGCCAGCTGTCTCCTCTCTCTCAGGTTGAACTCAGTGCAAATCATTTGAGTGCTATCTTCTTCGTTGCTACAGAACAGAGTTGCCATAGTAACGAATGTGTGAGCAAGTAAGTCAGATTCTAAATTTTTTTTTTCAGTCGAGAAAAATTCCGAACTTACTTAGAATACTTTCTTACCGGTATTAGCAAATAACATCATTTCGCTTACCTTAGTGTCATTCAATTTGTTCAAACTAGCTTGTCCCATTCATTTATAACGGCAAACACTCACTATACTGTTCTCAACTATAAATATAATTTTGTTTCTGCACTTGACAAACTCCTGCCATTATTTACTTGGTACAATTTTTAATGGAACTTTAGGTACGAAATCGCTAGAATCTATTCTCAATCCAGAATCAAATTAAATTCAATTTATTTTCCGATCGTTGCCAAAATGTACTGCCAGAAAGTAAAATAAAACACAACCGTTTTCCAGAATTACAATCCAAGAAGCGACCGAACATGCACTCCCGTGCATAAGTTTGGGTTCACCCCCTAAAAAACATGCAAAAGTGTTCTGTCCATATCTCGGTGATTACATGTCCAATTGAAACTCTCTAAGTCGCATTCGGAAGGCAAAGAGTTATTCTTACTTCGTATGTATTTTTCCAAAAACATTCTTTGAACTTTGTATACTAAATTTTTACTTGAAGTTGAGACATTTTTCAAAAAACACACTGAAAAATCATATTTAATTTCCTCAGCATTGGGTCGACCAAAATTTTAAATCTAAGTGTCATTAGAATCGTAATCTTATATTCTTTGAAGAGACCCCACGAAATTTTAGCGGAAAAATCTGGAAAGTATTCAAAAGCAATGAAACAGTCAGTCAAGTCATTGTGCAAAAGTTTGGGTTCACCCCTCAGTATGGTGTATCGTGCAAAAGTTTGGGTTCACCTGAACTTACTTAAATCTGTGAAATCTCAAACCAATCATGTACGCGCCATTATTTGCGCTCAAAAAAGCTTTAAACTATTAAAATCGGTTGAAAAACGGCAGAGATATTGACAAAAATGATGTGCGTGCGGCTCAGGTGAACCCAAACTTTTGCACGATGACTTGACTGACTCTTTCATTAATTTTGAATACTTTCCAGATTTTTCCGCCAAAATTTCATGGGGTCTCTTCAAAGAATATAAGATTACGATTCTAATGAAATTTTGATTTAAAATTTTTATCGACCCAATGCTGAGGAAATTAGATATGATTTTTCAGTGTGTTTTTTGAAAAATGTCACAACTTCAAGTAAAAATTTAGTATACAAAATTCAAAAAATGTTTTTGGAAAAACACATACGAAGTAAGAATAACTCTTTGCCTTTCGAATGCGGCTTAAAGAGTTTTAATTAGACGTGTAATCACAGAGATATGGACAGAACACTTTTGTATGTTTTTGAGGGGGTTAGCGTTAGCGTTAGCGTTAGCGTTAGCGTTAGCGTTAGCGTTAGCGTAGTTACGGTATACTTCGTAGATTGGATACTAGCAACATTAATGTTTCTTTTTAATAATCTCATCCTGACTACTTTCAAGAACAAGGCAGGGGAGTATACCTTGTTCAAATCATAAACAAGAATACTAAAAGCATGAATATCGCTATTCCCGGCCACGCCCATCTTTACCGTAACTTGGGATAGGGGAAGGAAATGTTGATGTAGCACTTACTTAATGAGAGGCCACCGACTCAGCGACACCCTCATAAGTGCTACGGAGTTGGAGGTTGGGGAAGGTATATTGTCAGGATTCGCCTGGAAAGCTGGCGATAGACCATAAATATTTGTTGTTTAAGCGTTTTCAAATTAATCTTTTGAATGCCGGCAATCAAAAGAGAAAACAATAGCTTATTTATAGTATAAATAGTATTTCGCGAAATGCTTGTCGATTGTGCAGTAATATTTTTGCTCAATAACCAGTAAAAAGCAAAACCGATCCCTCCAGGGTCATCGGATTGTATAAAATAATGATACACGTAAAAAAAAAAAAAAAAAAAATCACGCCTACTGAAAAACTGAACTGTGCCCATTGAAAAACTGTACTGGGTGGTACTGTATTTTTAGATAATCCAAAAACGAAAGGAAGCGCGTTCGAACTAAACACCCTAGGATAACACAGTCGGTTTTTCTGCTCAAAATTATACGAAAAGCAGAATCGATCCCTCCAGGGTCATCGAACGGTTAAAAAGCATCCACAACCGATTGTTAGTTGCGTAACACTCGCCCGGACAGAATGCGCAATCTGAACATAATTATCAAACTCCGAAAATAACATATTCCGTTCAAGAAACGATCAGAAGTTTCACGACGCGGACAAAAACGATTCGGAAGGCTCACAAAAGAAAAAGTATCATACTGGAACAAACTCACCGGATTGATTCTCTAAATTTATGTGCTGCCTGTCACTTCCGGATGGTTCGGTGAACTTAGGGCAGCCAAAAACCAACAGTACTGAGGACACAAATCAAACAAATCACTTTTTCATTTTTCACTTTTCACTATTCCATTTCTGAATGTAAAAACTGTCCTGCTTGGGCATCACGAAGCATTACCCAGCAAGACGCTCCAAAACAGGAAAAAACAAAGAAAAAAAATCTCCGGCGACGAAAACATGCGCGAAACTGTGAGCTAAATCTATCGGACGACGCAAAACCGAACTGTCCTGCTTGGGCTTCACGAAGCACTACCCAGCAAGACGCTCCAAAACAGGAAAAAACAAAGAAAAAAATCTCCGGCGACAAAAAAATGCGCGAAACTGTGAGCTAAATCTATCGGACGACGCAAAACCGAACTGTCCTGCTTGGGTTTCACGAAGCACTCACTTTTGTATGTTTTTGAGGGGGTGAACCCAAACTTTTGCACGGCAGTGTATATCCCAATAACTTTGAATGAAACATTTTAAATGAAAACATTTGTTAAATATATCAAACAAGAATAATAAGCTACTCTCTAGAAGTATCTTGATGAGGATGTAAAAAATCCATCATCGTCAGGGGCCTTAATGTATTTTTTTTTTCAGTAAAAGTTCCCACTTTTTCCAAATCAGTCTCCCAGGAATTATCAAAAACGTTCTCTTGATGTTTTTGAAATCCTGAATAATTTCATTTGCAATTGGACTATGGAGTCCCTAAATAAAATTGTGTGCGCATTCAAGCTACATAGCAAGTTTTTAGGCTTTTTCGTCATTTGTCAGTAATTATTTATTTTCCTCTTTCAATGCCGGAGTTGGCATCTGAGGTTTTCTCAATTCTTTTGATAATTTCCAAAAGGGCTTTGAGCCAGGGTCCAATTGAGAAATTTTTTTTTCAAAATTCCAGATATTCAAAGAACAAGTATTCCTACTAATAATATAAAACAATGGATCCATTAGAGAAACGTAGTATGACAACCTTTTTATAAGTAAATTTTACACCAACTTGGACTGCCTTATCCATTGTGCTAGTTTTGAACATTGCATCAATTGTTCTATTGTTCAGGAAAAAAATCATAATCAGAGGCAGACTAGCCGTAGGTTCATTTTCTGATAAATTTTTGTTGGGATCATCCGTTAACGAAAAGACGGAATAGGAGTTGCCCACAGCGGCTGAGGTTTTTCCATATGATTTGAAACTACGTATGATACTTAAGCAGGCGATAGTTAACTGAAAAATGAGAACTGTTGGAGATTCTGCCTGAGGAATTTCGGCTACGAAAATTGCTGAACACTATTTTAATTCTGTTTCACATTCCGTACGCCTTGATAAGAGGTAATAAATAGTTTCCCGAATATTTATTCATTTATTTATTTTTTTGAGCTAACGATCTCGATCTAAAGAAACATTACAACTTTCAGTATCTGGAGTACCTTCAAAAATGTTTTATTTGGTTTGCAATCGACCACCATTTTCTGGAAATTTTGATTATTTATTACAGTTAAAAATTTCAGCATAATCTCCATACAAAATTTGGTATTCAGAATATGAGTTTGTTCAGAATTTGAGACAGAACTGTACAACGGTTACCAGTTGAACTCATTAGTGGATTTGACATTGCATTGTACTGTCTCAACTGATTGTACTTTAGACTCACGTTGATCCCTGGGACAAAATCTAAGACGTAAAATCTGTAATCAAATCATCAATTCCAACTGCCGGTGCCACCATTTCCTTTGCAATTTGATAGTCAATTCAGCTATTTGTAAATTCAGTTGTTTGGCATCCAAAGCTCAGCGCCCGTTACAAATTTCCTCCGTTAGCACCTTCCATTAATTACTGTCTTAAAATTTCTAGATAGACCACTTCAGCGCCGTAAACGACACGACGACACCCTCTCCAAACCGACCAATCCGGAGCGAACCGAGTAAAACCGTCGCGTCGTGTAACGAACGGAGCTTTCTGGCTTTTGGGTGCCGCCGAGTTCCTGCTTCCAATTTGTTCGAGCGTTTGTTATTTTAATTCCATCAATTTATCATTCACGGTCACCGGACGGAGCGAGCTGGAGAGTGTTAGTTCCGAAACGGATCTCTTTCGCCGTGGACTTAATTTGTGGCGTTCTGGTGCAAGGCTGGCACTGGCGACGCTGCCCCGAGAACAGCACTCGGAGTCATGTTTTCACGGTACTACCTAGACCGTTATTATCGCAAAATTATTACCTACATTCGTGTTCACCAGTCGTTTTCTTTAACTAACCTGCATGACTGACAGAATTGAGCATAAAAATGTATGGAACGTTTTGAAGTTGCGCTCTTTTGATGGTAGATCCTTTAGTTTTTTTTTTTTACAAGAGGTTAATCTGCAATCAGAAGGTAACTCAAGGAGTGCGGGGATGCCGCACCAAACCTGCCCATGCACTGTTCATGAGCAATTCACGCTGAATTGGTCAAGTCTCGCGGAACATTACTAAAGGACCTATGTAAAAATGAGAGATTCTCTCCTCTCTCGTTCTCTTTCGATTATAACAGTGGAATACTAATGATTTTGGGAAGTTTTTCACTATAGATCGAAAGTCAATTCCCTTGACCAGCGTTTCATACAAAAAACGCAACAGAAGAGGTTAATGTGACTTAGTTATTAATGAAAGAGAAAGTAAACAAAGAGAGCCTTTTAATGTTAGATAGGTTCTTTAGTAATGTTCCGCGAGAAGTGGTGTACAGAATGCACTGCACATACATTACCCTTGACTTCAGATCCTTTTCTCCCGGGAACCACCTTACGGTGTTTCTTCGGGGAGGGGCCAATGCATATAGCACTTAACACATGTAGCAGAAATACCCTATAGGCAAACTGCATCTCCTATCTGACATAAACTATGTTACAAGGGACCAGCCTCGGCAGAACTAATCCTCTGTAGACAACTCTTGGTCGGCGCTCCACACCAGCACATTTGGGGTACGCAGGAGATTTTGAGTGCCATGTCCCGACAGAAACTGCGTCAGGTGGAGGTTCACTTCCCAGTGGTTTATTTTAAACCAATCTGACACATTTGGTATTAGCCGATGGGTTCAACTACCTTAAGTGGAGTTATCCTTTTTCTGCTGCCAACTTCTGAACGTTGTCTCCTTACACGCATTGCGGGCACTCTGGTACCTTTTTAGTTTAAGCATTGAACATCTTCCTTGCCGGCTTCTTTCCCGGCTATGATGCATACGGCCTCTTTAGAAACCGTTCGGTATGCGCTTGATACCTGTTTACATTCATATTCAAATTGGCTAGCGAAGCTGAGCTTGTCATCGATCATTACCCCAAGATGCCTAAGGGATCGCTTGATGCAATCACCTACCGAGATAAGCGCCCTTTTGGACTATGGAGATAGAGTACGCTTCAGTCAATTCTACTTCCTTCATCGATTCGCCATAGACCAATAGGGTGATGTCGTCGGCGAAACCAATAATAACCGTCGCAAGAGGCAGCCTCAGTACGTGAACGTACATGACATTCCATAACATCGGGCTCATGATTAAACCTTGAGCTACTCCCGCGGTAATTCGAATGCTGTCATACAGTTCGAATCCTACCATCAAAATAGCTTTTAAGAAGCTTACACTACTGCACCGGTACTTTGAGTCGGAGAAGTGCGTGAGCTATCGCTTGCCAACTTGCACTGTTAAATGCATTCTTCACATTCAAAGTGACAATTGCGCAATTCCGATCTTTTTATGCTCAATTGCCATCGCAACTGTCTGAACGACCAACTGGATAGCGTCCAGATTAAGTTATGTTTACCTTTCTTCAATCTAAACTGATTGTTAGATTGGCCATCTGCACTTTCCGTATACGGTACTGGTCTGTTGAGGATTAACCTCTCCTCCAACTTGCCAGTTGTATCTAGTAGACAGATAGGTCTATACGCCGAGTGGTCATCGGGTGGTTTTCCCGCCTTTCTGTCGCTTCCATACATCCAGGAAGATTCCTTGACCTATGCAGCGTTGCATCGCGGTTTTGAACATGTCCGGATCCGCATTGACTGTCGTTTTTGGGGCAACATTCGGGATACCTTGATACCATTCGGGGCTTGTGGGATGATGTAGGAAGAGCACATCGATTATCGATCGCAGCAACTCGGCCGACTTCTCTTAGGGCGCCACGACACCTCTGGTCGTAGGCGTCACCCCACGAACTCATGTTGGCACTCTGGCATAGACTATCAAAGCATGCCCGTTCCTGACTCTTGATTTCCTTTTTTAGAGCTAATTGTGCCTATCTGAGCACAGCATCGAGTTCTTCTATTTGTGCTTCTGTGTGTGAGCGTTACAATCTTCGTCTAGACCGAAGGTAGATCGCTCGAACATTTGCAATTGATTCGCACCATCAGTACACCGGTGGCTTGTTCTCTCTAGGAGGGGCTTTTCTCGGCACGGAAGCATCACACGCTCGTGACATCACAGCAACTAGCTCTTCACCGTTTAGGTCCAGAGTGTTCCGTTCGCGCTTCAGGGCTGCAGTGAATACCTCCGGCTATGGTCGAGTTACATCGCGCTGCGTTCCGCCCACCTGGTATTATACTATAGCGAATTGATAGATGATCGCTATGAGTATAACCGTCATCAATATGCCAGTTCATGGTACCTAAGAGGTTAGAACTACAAAACGTCACGTCGATAATCGATTCTGCACTTTTCTGCGGAAGGTACTCACTGTACCCACATTTGCCAGCTCTACATTTAATGCGGTCAGGGATTCCAACTATAACTGGCCTCATTGTTTGATGCAGCGGCTACCCCACTCCACTTCCCATGCATTAAAGTCACCAGCTATCACTACTGGCTGCCGATTAGCTAGTTCGGCTATCATCCTGTCGACCATGTGGGAAAATTCCTCAATCGACCACCTTGGGGGGCGTAACAACTGCAATAGAACATGCCGTTGATTTTTGCTATCGCAAAACCGTCATTTGAGCTAGAGACTACTTCTTGGGTTGGGTATCGTCCTGTTGTCCCTATAGCTGCTAGCTGTTGAGATCTATCCGCCACCCAGTTACCGTTGTTGGCTGGTATACGGTATGGGTCCGATAGTAACACCGGACATTTAGGTCCGCCCGTTAAGTGTCCGTTGTCTGCTCTGTCGTCACATATTAGGCACTTAGCGATTTGCTTACAGTTGCTTTCCCTAAGGCCTTCGTTGCCGCATTTTCAGCATATCTTACTTCTGTCGGGACCATTGCAATTCCACAGCTTATGGCCCTTCCCGAAACACTTGAAGCAAACTTCAGGAGGCTGTTATATGCTCAGCCGACAAACCGGCTAGCCTACCTTGAGTATGCCCAAGTTCTTCGCTTTGTTGGCCCTCTACGACCGCCAGCCTGATCGCCGCCACCTGGGTGCCCTGCGGGCCCTATCTAAGGTGGATGGCCTTACTGGCTACGTCGATGTCACACTGCTCTTTGAAGGCAGCCGAGACCTCCGCTGCGTCGGGACCTCACCCAGATATTACACTGGAGAGTCACTTCAGCAGTAAGCAGTAACATAACCTCGTCACCAAGTACTTCCTGTGCCAGTTGCTTATAGACTTGGCGTCCTTCTTTAAGACTAGGATCATTTCACCAATCCAAGTTCGACTTATGCTCCGCACGTCTGCGCCCAATGGCGATAGCTTCTCCGTGCTTTACATCGCCTTCAGAACCTCGGCGTATTTCGCTTCCTCCGTTTCAATAACGAAGGCTTCGCCTAAATTCCTACGTTTCACTGTTTTCGGTATTGTGCTCTCCTTGGGCTCCGTTTTCAGTTTCCTCTGTTTTTTCTTATTTCCAACTCGTATCCACGGGTTGCTGTTGCCTTGCGCTCGTGGTTCCTGTGGATGCACTGCCTGGTTCGGGTTAATCCGTGTCTCCTTTTTCTTGGCTTTCTTGGCCTTAGGCTTGGTGGCTTGGCCTCTTCTTTGTTGGCATGTCCTCTTGATCGCGTGGCTTGGCTCGTGCCAGCTTTTCCGCTCTGGAGGACGGCTATTCCTTAGCAATCATACGTTTTTTCGCCACGTATTCGTCCTCGGAAGGTCCCCTCTTTCGCATCGCGTGTAGAATAATATCATCAGATATATTCGCGTTGCCTGTGAAGGAAAACACTTCGGTCTGACACGACTTAGTGTCTTTTTTGCCTTCTACCTTGCCAAGTTGTTCCTTGGCTTTATCGTAGTCCTGCTTTGCGGCTAGGACTGATTGTCGCAATTTAAGTAGACTCGTTTTCAAGTAATTGCTGATATCGCTTTTGCTCTTAACAAACTCGATGATGGCATCAAGTTGCTCAGCAGCTACCTGCATTTTAGGGAGGTACTCCCTATTGCGATCCATGGTCTCGATTATTCTCAGGCCATCGGTCACCTCACATGTTACACTGGAGCGGCCAGTACCTGCCGTGGTCACAGTATCTAGGCTTTTGCCGACACTCCCAAGTAACAATGAAAGCTGAACAACAAGAGTATTTGCTGAACAATGACTGATTACACCCGATTCTGTTTTTGCACGGGGGATGCGTACCGTGCAAAAAAAGTTTTCAGTTCAAAATTTCAAAAACCGTGCAAAAAAAGTAACACCATTTCTCGACGTTTCATGCAAAAATAAGGTTTTAATGGAAAAAAATGTATGGAAACTTTTTTTGCACGGCCGTGTAAAAAAAAATCCGTGCAAAAACAGAATCGGGTGTAATGGTGTACAAGGCTGAACACCGTGACAACTGAACAATAATTTGAAGAAAAGCTTATTAAACACTCTTATTCAGCAGTATACTCAAAGCTGAATATCAAGTTGAACAAACTTTTTTCCATCTACAAGTTTAACTTTTGTTCAGCCATCCTGAATGATATTGATTAAAGGTTATTTAAAGCTTTAATCAAATCAACAGCCATTGTCGAACAGTTGTCCAGCTGTAGGTTGACAAAAATATACACATCGGCGTTTGGGTAAAACACTAAATTAATTATTAAAAAACTGTTTCATTGAACTCACCGAACAACAAATTTTCACATCCCGAAGCGAATATGCCCTAAACACACACGGGCTTAGCTCGCTCACAAAGATTTCTTCGTCACATTTTCATTAAATTGTACGGAATCGTACTCATTACCAACTTTTGTTGGCAACAATTAAACATCAGTAATTGAAGATTATCGAGAATTAAATTTTAAAACAACAATCACAACACACAAAACACTAACTTAAGTGTTTTTGCATAGCACTGATATCCCTTCTCCAGCCTCAATGCAACCTTTAACATAGCCCTCATTCAGACAAGTCAATAGGTTATTCCCTTGCTTTTTATAATGCTCACACAGTCTCATGTGGAGCAGATGTCAAGGTAAGTGGTAATAAATCAGTGGATCCCAGTTCAATTCTCAATTGTTAATATTTACTAATCTTCATATTTAAATTCCAGCACACATCTCCCCTATGTGTTTAAAATTGTAAGTTGCGTTGATAAAATCCAAAACTATGAACCTGTGCATTAGCCTGGGACACGGTTATCTGAAAAATTTAGATTCTCGCTCCAGTCCACTTTTTAGATTGCTTTTAGGTCCCAGAACAACTGTGCAAAGTTTCAGCTCGATCGGTGAAACTATATTTTAGCGCCAGCCGTTCAAAGTTTGTATGGGATTTACTATGGGAAAACCTACTTTTGCAAAGAAAAATCGCCAGAGGTCGCTTATTGTTCTCTTTAAAAATTCTGTTCAAAAATCTCGATAGGTATTTTTACGATGAACAACATTGCCCAAGACCGCAAAGCAATCCGAAGCTTGTGAAAAAAGTTATTAAGCATAGACATTTTGGAAATTTTGCCTGATTTTGTTATTATTGTTATTCCTTGACGTGTTAATCAAAGTTGCCTTGCCAATAGGTTTTCATTGAATAACTTTTTTCACAAGTGTCGGATTGTTTCGCGGTCTTCGGCAATATTCTTTATCGGTCTGCGTTCAGAATTTTTATATAGGTCAATGGGCGACCTCTGGCGATTTTTGTCTGCAAAAGTAAGTTTTCCTCTAGTAAATCCCATACAAAATTTGAAGGGCTGGCGCTAAAATATAGTTTCACCGATCGAGCTGAAATTTTGCATAGTTGTTCTGGGACCTAAATGCAATCCAAAAAGTGGACTGGAGCGAGAATCTTAATTTTGTCCCACACTACTGAACATATTTTAATATTTTTTGGTTTACTGTTGAATAATGGTTGAATAATCGATTGTTAAGCTTTCAAAGGCTGCCATCTGTTCTAAAAATAGAATTATCGTTATTGAAAAATATAAATAATCGTTATTTGTTTTCGACATGCGCATGATAGACCAGACCTTTATTCAGCCCTCCATAAAGCTTCAATTAAGCTGAAGGCTGAATAAAATCGCCAGAATCAGATGTTTAACAGCTGAACAACAGTGTATGCAGGCTATGAACAGCTTTTGTTCAAACAAAGGCTGAATAGAATTAGTTATAAAAGCGTTTGAACAGCTTCAAATTGTTACCTGGGCTGTTTTCACTAAAGTTGATGTTGGTCGCCTTCTTCCTTGGCGGGAACCTTAGCCGGTTACTGATAGGTTCAGAAGCCTCTCCTTCACATTCCGCTAGTTGTTTGTTTTGGTTGATCATCTCTTATGCTGCCCATAAAAGCATAACTGTCCCATATTGATTTTCAAGCCAACACCTAGTTGTTTGTTTTGGTTGATCATCTCTTATGCTGCCCATAAAAGCATAACTGTCCCATATTGATTTTCAAGCCAACACCTTTTTTCATCGCAACATCCATGTTTTAATATATGTTTTACTGTGCATATTAAAATTAACACAATTTGTTTGAAAATGTTGTGGAAAAATATGAAGTTGATGCAGTCCCATATTGAAAAATAAATGCATAACAGTCTCTATATGAACTTTCAACCCAAATAACAACTGCAAAACGTGAATTTTGTTCAATTTTATATTTTTTGCTGATCAATAGAAGCAATATGAGTTATCTTCACGGTTGTGTTAAATTATTATGGTACGTAGAAATTTATTAGAAAATTATGAATATTTGTATAAGAAGACAAACTTCAATCTTTGGGTGCTGTTTTCTCAATGCCTACTTTTTCCATATGGGACAGTTATGCCTTTATGGGCAGTATGGATCCCCCCTAAGAGCCGCTCCATCTCGGCTGGAATAGTCGCCTTTATGATCCCATGGTTATCTATGCAAGCAGGGAGGCCATGATAGGGTTGTCATAGTCCTTTATGGGGTACTATGTTCAGAGCCGGAAGACTTTTACCACCGAAACAGGCAGTCCGTAGTGTTAATTTTTAGCCAATTGAAACAACCGCTACCGACACTACACGGCTATCTAGGATGATCGGGAAAAGGAAGTTAACATTGATGATTAACTCCTGACGTGCCCAAACAGCCCAGTTGGCGGAGTATGTGAGAACGACGTATGGAGGAGAAGAATGAACCACGAGCTTGCGCAACTCAATGGTGATCCCAGCATCCAGAAAGTCGCTAAAAGTGTAAGGGTACGACACGCAGGACACATTGTGAGAATGCCGAACAGCAATCCCGCAAACATGGTGTTTATTTCGAATCCGACTTAAGCCTATGAAAACTAAGGTAATGGTTATAAATATATGCTACATTTAATTGCGGTTTATCATTGTCTCATTTAAACACGTTTAACAGTATTAGAAAGCTTCTTTGAGGTGAAGATGATTCGAAGCCACACCACTAATTTTCAAGAGCACAAAATTAGAGAGCCACATACTGTCGCTATTGGATAAAATTTCCCGCTTGATCAGTTGACTGGTTCTTCAAATTTGTGGTTTTGAAAATTTGAGATTTGTTTTCGATCCATCTTCATCTAAATATATTTGAAATTTATGCTTTTGAGGATAAAGCTTGGTAGGGGACGGACCTGGTGTAGTGGTAAGAACACACGCCTCTCACGCCGAGGACCTGGGATCGAATCCCATCCCCGAGATAGTCACTAAAAATTTCAGTGTCGACTTCCTTCGGAAGGGAAGTAAAGCCGTTGGTCCCGAGATGAACTAGCCCAGGGCTAAAAATCTCGTTAATAAAGATAGAAAAAAAAAAAAAGATAAAGCTTGGCTGTTGTTACTTAAAATTCGGTCGATATATTTTTTTAATTCCATGGAAAGGTTATTAATACCTTAACAAATGTCTGATTTATTTTGAATTTGTGGACTAATACCACCATTATACTATCGCAAACATGAATTTATGCAAATATTTTTTCTGACGATGCGATATGGGAAGCACCGTGGTTTTCCGAGTAAGAAATAATGATGCGGAAATATCTACCGCTGGAGAACTGCAGGCAGTGCATTAATTTGTTCACCGAAATTCACTTTGAAATGGTTTCCGTATCAAACAAACGCAACCGACGCAGTAAATGAGGGATTCTCAGCATGAATTAATGAGTCCACATTTCGGCAAACAAGTCGCTCGGCTATTTTTTGGTTTAATAAAGCCTTCCCTGGAAATTCGGCGTAGGTAAATAATTGCATCCGATCGAATTCCCCACAGTTCGAATGATTCGCCGTCAGCACGTGTCATTGTTTCCCAGCCATCAGTGTCACCGTAACTGTCGCACATAAAATTCAATTTGTCAAAATGCAGTGCAGTGTGATGTACAATCCATCATGATGAGTAAAAAAGTCTCTTCCCCATCCTGCATTCGGTTCCCAGGGTTTGTGCGAAGCGTCCCGTTTCTGTTGCATTTCATTTGAATGCGATTAAAATTGTCCAGAAGCGAATAAGCGTGTCACTGGGTAGCAAAGGCATCAGCAACAGTGCACAAAAAGACACAGTTGTCAGTTGTCCATTTTTGCGATGTTTGTTTGTGTGATGCATTCAAATAAAAATAAAATATTCACATGCAAAACATGGAGAAAATGTTCATTGTTCCCGACTTTTGGACGTCCAGCGGTTGGGGATGAGAGGACAGAGACATATTTTTTTCACGAAGATGTTCTCTTGTCATACAATGGTTCAAATCATGAAATGTTCCAATCTACTGGTCTTGCTCTTCTAGACATAAAAATAGCATTCGACAGTGTTTGGCATGAAGGCTTCATTGTAAAATTAAAAAACTTCAATTTTCCAACATATATTGTTAGAAAAATCCAAAGTTATCTGTCAAATTGTCGCTTCAAGTTAATTATTAAAACTCCAACTCTGAAAAACTTCATGTAAAAGCTGGGGTTCCTCAAGGCAGCATTCTGAGACCAATATTATACAATATTTTTACATCTGACATACCTGAGTTATCCCAGGGATGTTAAAAAACTTTGTTTGTGGATGACGCAGGCCTCTCCAAGAGAGGACAAAGCCTGTGTGATATCTGTAAGAGATTGCAAAAAAGTTTGGATATTTTTTCTTCATACCTTCCTACATAGAAGATTTCTCCTAATGCTTCCGAAACTCAACTTATAATATTCCCACATAAACCAAAAGCTCTTTATTTGAAACCTTCAAGTAAACATGTTGTCGCGTTGAGAGGGGTTCCAATAAATTGGTAAGATGAGTTAAGTATCTAGGGTTCATGCTAGAAAAAAATTAATTTTCAAAAATCACATTGAGGGCATTTAAGCCAAATGTAACAAATATATATTAAATGTATGTATCTACTTATTAACAGAAAATCGAAACTTTGTCTTAAGAACAAACTTTTGATCTTCAAACAAATTTTCAGGCCTACCATGCTGAATGCTGTACCAATATGGACTTCTTCTTCTTCTTGGCATTAACGTCCTCACGGGGACAGAGCCTGCTTCTGAGAGTTTGAAAGCTGAGAGTTATCTTTGCCAAAGTTGCCATTTTCGCATTCATATATCGTGTGGCAGGTACGATGATAGTTTAATACCTAATTATGCCCAGGGAAGACAAGGAAATTTCCTGGACCGACCGGAATTCGAACCCAGACAACTTCAGCATGGCTTTGCTTTGTAGCCGCGGACTCTAACCACTCGGCTAAGGAAGGCCCCACCAATATGGACTAGCTGTTGTAAGACAAGAAAGAAAGCTTTGCAGAGGTTTCAAAATAAATTTTTGAAAATGGTTCTGAAACTTCCTCCCTGATATAGTACCAATAAGTTAGGGGAACTCGGGGTAAAACCGACACCCTTAGCTTATTGATAAAATTTGTGTATTTTCGCTTGTTATATGTTGTTAATAAAATGTTAATAAAAGCTTAGGTTACAGTGGGGGAACTGTATCAGTGGGGTAAGTGGATCATTTGTCCATATTAAGCATAAAAACTTGACTATGTTGAACGTTTTCGCACCATTGCTTTGTTTTAGGTTATATCCTTACGTTCACACAGATACCATAGACATATATACGCAACACTTAGAACAAATTTCTTCAAAATCCATCGCCCAGTTTACACTACCATCATCTGATGAGCATGTTGCACGAAATTGTGTTTCGTGCAACAAGACTGGCAGATGGTGGTAGTGTGAAACGTCAAACGCGAAGAAAAACGAAGCGAACCTCTGGTTGTGAGATTAGTATCATAGCGAATTTAAAATGATCGTTAAATAAGTGGTCGATGGAAATATCATTAGTGATACGTCTATTTGTGCTGATACTATTGTAAAATTGGTACTATACGTACACTAACACAAGTAAACTTGTTAGCTGCAAGAATAAATCAATTTTCAAATTGTTTTTCATGAATCAAAAATCCATTGTATCCTTGTCTCAAATCGAATATTATTAGTTTTTTCAACACATGGTGAGCATTTCAGTTCTAATTGAATGAATCATAATGAAACCAATGCGATTTTTACAAACAACTACAGATATTTTTACATTACAGATATAAGTGTACCATGTCCATACTTACCCCTATTTTTTATGGGGTGGGGTAAGTGGATCAAATATTATTATATTTTGTTTGCAGACTGTCGAATGCTCAGTGGTTATGACACGAATTTTAACGGCTTTTTCACTTTCCCACACAGATAAGTTCTTCTCACACAAGTAAGTATTGTCCGTTTAGGTTAACTAATTCACTAATTCTATTGTTCTCTACACGCACTACTCTAATTCAATTTCATTTCTTAATTCTACTATTTGCAGTTAACAGTTGGATAATACACACTATTTCAAATCGTTAATTCAAAACTAGATGTCCAAATTTAGCAGTTACAATCCACTCGTCGAAACTGATTTACACTCCACTTGTAGGTTCGATCGATGGCACAAAAAAAAAACAGAATTACCTACGCTATGGAGGCCCTTTTTATACTGTCAGTTGACGAAAGAAGGATCAAACGGAAATCAGAAAACGTCAAAAAACGCAAGCTGTCTCTCGATCGTCGAATCGGTAATCGTTGAACGAGGGAATGACCGCTGGAAATTGATGATCTGGGCTGACTCATAGGTGTCGCTTCTCCCATATACGAATACAAACTGCTCACGAAAATATGAATAAGTTTTAATATCCGCAAATGTTGCTTTCCTTTAACTTTTTTCATTCCTAACTTAAATTTTTCATATTGGTCGTATGAAATTTAAATTAATCCACCTAAAAGTTTTTTTTTAATCTTTCTGATATAAAAAAATATAAAAGAATGAATATTGCAAAATTCAAACAAAACTTCTCGGGGTTTATCTAAGCTGAGTTGCAAAAGAGTAAAATATACAAATTTTACAATTGAAAGCATATCATCGTACTCTATTCGACCATATAAATTGATCTAACTACCCGGATACAAAATACAATATGAAAACAATGTAACGTATTGTAACAGTACCATTCAAAACATTGTAAAATGACAATATAATTACAGTACAATATATTGTTGGTACCCGACAGAACAGAGAGCGGTACAGGGCAGTGAGAGCCGAAGAAAAGCGAATCCACCGCAGAAAGAAAAGGCAGCACGAAAAAAAAGCGTGGTAGCTAACGCTCAAGAAAGCATGAACCGGAATGATATGCGGAGATTCTATGCAACGGTCAATGGTACGCGGCACAATACCGTACCAGTGCCCGCCATGTGCAATGATCGAGAAGGGAATTTGCTGACCGATAAAACGGCGGTGGCTGCCAGGTGGAAGGAGCACTTTCAACAATTGTTGAACGGTGGGAATGGAAATGTAGCGAGGAACAGGATAAACATAGATAACGACGATCAAGCTGTGGACCCACCGACCATAGGAGAGGTTAAAAAGGCTATCAGCGAGCTGAAGAACTGTAAGGCTGCTGGGAAGGACGAGTCGAGCTTCTTAAGCACGGAAGTGAGCAGCTTTACCAGTCGATCCACCAAGTACTTCTGAAGGTATGGGAGGACGAAGAATTGCCCACCGGCTGGTTGAATGGCCTCATCCGCCCTATCTACAAGAAAGGGCACAGACTGGAGTGTGCCAATTACAGAGGAATCACCCTGCTGGATTCGGCGTACAAAATTCTGTCGCGCATCGTTTTTAACAGACTGCGACCGCTCGAGGAGTCCTTCGTCAGCGAATACCAAAGCCCTCACGAAACCGTTCGACAACGCACCAGATGTTTAGCTTGCCAATGATCCTAGACAAATTCCGGGAGTATAACTTGCAGACTCACCATCTGTTTATTGATATCAAGGCGGCGTACGACTCAGTGAAAAGAAATGAGCTTTGGCAGATAATGTCTGAAAATGGTTTTCCGGCGAAACTAATTAGGCTGATACGTGCTACGCTGGATGGTTCGAAATCAAGTGTTCGAATCGCAGACGAGGTGTCAAACTCGTTCGTGACGTTAAACTGATTGAAGCAGGGAGAGCGTGTGACCACACTGAGAGCTCAACGCATACTGAATTTCGTGCCGGCAAGTGTTCGGCTTATAGGTATGCGGCTGTAGAGCGTAAGAACTCAGCATCCATAAACAATTCGCTCTCACTTGCAATCGGGAGATACAAACGTGAGCGTGTTGGGGGTTTGGCATCTAAGTCCGAAAGAGACATGGATTTGCGAGAAGAGATGCGTTCATAGTTGGTACTCGGATTCAGTTTGGCTTTCTATTTCGCAGAATCATAAGTTGTAGCTTAGTTGATTAAAGCGCCGGTTTAGCGTACACGGATTCGTGAATTCGAGTCTCACTAGAACGAGTATTTTTTCGCAAATTCATTTCTCAATTTGTCAAACAAACACACTGTGTCTTCTGATTACAAGTTCCAAAAACTAGGGAGACGCACTTTCGAATTTACTTTTCAACATTGCACTCGAGGGTGCTATTGGGAGATCTGGCGTGCAGAGAAATGGCACTATTATCACAAGGTCACACATGCAGACGATATAGACATAATTGGAATCGATCGCAGGTCAGTGGAAGAGGCCTTCGTGCCTCTGAAGAGGGAGACAGCTAGGTTAGGCCTGACCCTTAATTCTACCAAAACGAAGTTCATGATTGCAGGTAGAGATAGAGTCAGGCATGGTGGTGTAGGTGCTGAGGTAGTGTTTGATGGGGATGTGTTTGAAGTTGTTGAAGAATTTGTTTGTTTCAACACTTGTGACATGCGACAACGACGTTTCCCGCGAAGTGAAAAGACGTGTTGCGGCTGCAAATAGGGCCTTTTACGGACTACGTAACCAGCTTAGGTCTCGCAGCTTGCAAACGGAAACAAAATTCACCCTGTATACAACATTGACTCTTCTGGTGGCTCTCGACGGGCATGAAGCGTGGACGTTGAAAGAGTCAGACCGGAAAGCTTTCGGTGTTTTCGAGCGTAAAGTGCTGCGAACAATACTCGGTGGGAAACAAATTGGCATACCATGCAAGTGTCTGGATTTTATTACGAACTAATGTGTAATCTGGTGTGTAGCGCAGACGCATGAATCACGAGTTGTATCAAGTATACAGGTGTAGAGGTTGGCGGCTTCGGGGAAGACCACGAATACGCTGGCTGGCATTGTTGAACATTGTTGAACAATACAAAAACAATTCTGTTGGGGGACGAGAAACTTGCAATAATTCTTCCAACACTCGAAGTTGTATTCGACCTTGACCATGGACGATGTTGCTGGCAGAAGAACACTGGTCTTAGTGGTTTCAACTCATTCTCCTTGAGTTATTGGGCCTTTGGAGTTTCGTTTCCGAGCGCTTCTTCCGGGCACTTATAAAAAACACTCACGTTTACTGAATTTAAACACGAACTACACATCACTACATTTATTTGGATCGGTCTTGTGAGTATCACTCAGCCTCATCTCCTCTCATCGATTATTCACCACTGCAGAACGTATCGGGTTGACGTCATTAATCTGAGAATGCAGACTCCTTGTGTAAGAGATGATCCCTGATCCGATCTGCTCCCGCTCATGATAGCCGTCTGCATAGATATCCCAAACATCTATTGTAGCTAGGGTTACGCTAGTGTTCATAGATGCCTGATTGCTGCTGCGATCGTTGACCTAGTTGAGAAGCAGTTCCAGGGTTAAAGTAACAGGGGGGTTTGAGCCTGCTATCAGAAACCCTCACCCACCCAGAAATTGGTATGATTTCTGAAATAAAAGAAAATCCTCTTCGAAAGGAAATGGGGAAAAGGTGGGGTTTATTTTTGCTCTGCTGGGTGCTGGTTAGGCTGATCCTCTGAGATTGGTAAACACAACTTCTCTACAGCTCTTTTCAATTCTCCTGAGCTGGTCTTCAATGTGACGACGCGTACAACTCCATCGGTGCCAGGATGAAGCTTATAAATTCTACCCATCTTCCATTTCATGGGGGGCATGTTTTCGTCACGAATAATTACCATTCTCCCGACTTCGATCTTGATTAGACTGTTCCACCGTTTGAACCTTCCTTGAAGTTGACACAGATACTCCATACGCCAACGTTTCCAAAAAATCTTGCAGTATTCTTTGCATCAACTGAAAGCGATCAAGTCTATTCAAAGTGACGGATTCCAAATTTGGTTCTGGTAATGCTTGGAGCGAAGTGCCAATTAAAAAATGAGCTGGAGTCAAGGGTTCCAAATCATTTGGATCATCGGACATGGAAGTAAGGGGTCGTGAATTGAGACATCCTTCAACTTGAACTAAAAGCGTATTCAATTCTTCTGGCGAAGGACACGATTACCCATGTCCTTTAGAAGATGATTTTTTGCTGATCTCACAGCCACCTCCCACAGTCCTCCAAAGTGGGGCGAGCTGGGTGGACTGAAATGCCACCGAATTCCGTCCTCATTACATTCCTTAGAAACCTTCTCGCGATGATTAGGACTTTTGAGTAGTTGTAGGAAATCCTTCATTCTATTCCTCACACCGACAAAGTTAGTTCCATTGTCGGAATAGATGTCTTGACATTTCCCTCTTCTGGCTAATAGGAAACGATCGGTAGTCAAATCCATCACCAACTCCAAATGAACAGCCTTGCTGCAGAGACACACGAAAAACATATACCTTAAGAGTTGGATTACGTGGTGCAGGTCTGATGTACATTGGCCCGAAATAGTCTACGCCAGCCTGTGAGATTGGCCTCGATGGTGTGACACGTGGTGATGGCAGGTCACCCATAAACTGTTGAATTGCAGAAGGTTTCGATCGAAAACACTTAATACATTGATGAACAACATGTCGTGCAAGGTCCCGTCCATCCAAAGGCCAGAATCGAAGCCAAACAAGCTCCCAAAGTAGCTGCGGTTCAGCATGTAGGAGTTTCAAATGGTGTTGATTGAGGATTAAACGTGCATGACGTGCAGGAAGGACAATTTGATGTTTTACGTCGTATGATACTTCCGAATGTTCGAGCCGTCCACCAACTCTAATAACGTTGTCTTCGGCGATATGTGAAAAAAAATAAAATTTCACCGATGGAATATTTTAAAACTTTCCGATTATGAAAATATAACCCATATTCTGAACTCTAGCGAGAAAAAAACCGATGTACATTCGATTTTTATAGTCGCCTGGTTCAGACATAGCGTGCAGCGGCCAATACTCACGAGTTGATTTTAACCATTCTGGTCCTTCCCACCAAAAGGTATTTTTAACAATATCTCCTGGGACAATTCCGCAATTGATATTGGAATGAACGGCTAGAAGAAAACTAAACCTACAAATGAACTTTAACACTTCACTTTTTGCAAAAAAATAAAATACTAAAATCACTAAGGTGAGCAAATACCTTTAAACTGTGTTGTTTATCTTGACAGATAGGCCTATTTCGTCTGCGACTTACAGACTTCTTCAGTGTCGAGTGCTCGACTTGAAGAGAACATCGCATGGATCTATTATTTATACTAGAAAAAGTGTGTGGGTATGTTAGAACTAGATTCTACCTGTAGTCGTATACAGGAGGTCATTTTTTAATTGTGTACCTAATCAAATGAAAGGATTGTCAAAATTACAAATTCCTGCTTGTTTGGCAGGTGGTCAATCAATGTGTTTATGTATTGTGTGTGTGAAGGTTAGGTATAAGTCTAAACAGCCAAGAGTACCCATTTCCTTGATCTTTGTTTAGTAATTTATTGTGGTTTTGTTTGAAAATTTCTATGCTTTCCGCTACGTCAAGCTTCCAAGGATTTGAAATATGTCGTAAGAGTTTGATATTTTTTGTGTTAAGGAAATGTTGTTCATTGTAAATATGTTCTGCAACTTTTGATTTGAAATGGTGTTCATGTCCTTTTTCTGTGTCTTTGTGTGCTTTAGTAACTTCTGCTACGTGTTCTTTAAAACGTGTATTGAGAGTCCGTTTCGTTTGTCCTATGTAAATTTTATTGCAGTGGTCGCATGTAATTTGGTAAACGCCTAATTTATATAAACTGTCAATTGGGTCTTTTGTTGAACCTAGGAGAGTTTGGAGTTGGTTGTTTCTACTGGTAAAAACTAACTCGAAACCAAACTTTCGTAGGATTGGGCGTAGCTTTTTTGTTTCATCGTTGTAATTGACGGCTATATGTTTGAGTGTTGGTTGTTCTTGTGTCAGAGTAGTAAGTGAACGTTTGTATTGTTCTCGTGTTCTTTTGTCGATGAGTTGTTGTATTGTTTGTCTTGTGTAACCGTTTAATTGTCCTGTTTCAAAAATGTAGTTAAGTTCCTTTCTTCTACCAGTTTCACTGAGGGGGATTGTTAGCATTCGATGTATCATGTGATTGAAGGAAGACATTTTGTGTTGGTGTGAGTGATATGATGTGTTTGGAATAATACGTTGAGTGTTAGTTGGTTTTCTATAGATTTCAAATGTAAGTGATGAGTGTTCCTTTACAATAAGTAAGTCCAAGAAAGGAAATTTGTTATCCTGTTCCACTTCGTAAGTAAATTCAATGTTTTTGTGAGCCTTATTAATTGTTTCTAAAGTTTGGGGTAAGATGTGTTTTTTAACTATGCTGAAAACATCATCAACGTAACGCCACCAGATTTCAGGGAGCTGGTTTTTATCTTCTAATCGTTTCTCTAAATTTGCCATAAAAATCTCACTTACAAATGGAGAAAGAGGGTTTCCCATTGGGGCTCCATTTAACTGTTTATATGTTTCATCTCTAAAGGAAAAATAGTTTTCTTCCATGCAAAGTTTAGTTAATTTAATGTATGTACGTACTTGTTTTATCCAATCTGTGCCTTCATATTGACTAAGTAGCCAATCTTCTAATAGGCTTATGGCCTCTTTAACAGGAATGCTAGGGAATAAAGATTTGACATCGAAAGAAACCAAAACTTCATCATCGGCTATTTTTAAATTTTCAATTACTTCTGTAAAATGTTTGGAATTTTTAACTGTTTTACTATGAAACTGTTTTGGAAAATTTTGGAATTTCTGGACTAAATTCTTTGCAATCTTGTGGGTGGGTGATCCAATAGCTGAAACAATCTCACGCATTTCATTACCAGGTTTATGAACTTTAGGAAGTCCTTTAATTCTTGGTAATGAAGGGTTAGATTCTTTCAGAGAGTTTACAACATTACCCAAAACCGGTTTTGCTTCTTTTAACGCTTTGTCAACACGTCTTATCATTCCTGGAAGAGGATCTGTTCTTTGAATACGGTAAGGTCCATGTTTAATTTTGTTCTGCATTATTTCTTCGTATTTAGATTTATCAAAAATTACAGTAGAATTACCTTTATCTGCTCTTAAATAGAAAACCGGTTTTGTGTTGAGTTGTTTGATAATGTTGTGTTCTTTGCTTTGGGGTGTAGTGTTCGTGTTGCGGATGATGTTGGCGGTGTGTGTTCTGATTTCCTGTATTTGTGATGTCTGTAAATTATTATTGTTGATTGCTGTTTCAATGTCTATGACTGTTTGTGTCGTGTCAGGTTTTTTTGGTATAGCGTAGGTCAGTCCTTTGTTGAGTAGGGTCAATTGTTCATCTGTGAATTGTTCAGATGAACGATTAACCACTATTCCATCTATGTTATGTATGTTAGGTCTTTGAGAAGGACGTGAAAACTTTGGATTTTGATACTTTAATTTATTAAATTTTTCTGATAAAGATTTACGTTTTCTTTCTGATTCACAAAATTCTGCTATTTTTACTTTAGTTAGGAAAATTTGAAAATTATCTTGGAATTCGTTTGCTAATTTTAGATGTAGAGAATAGCATTCCAAAGTTTTCACGTTAATTCTACAGTAGAGTGCCTTTGTTGATCGTCTCAATAATTGCATCTCTATGTCTTTAATTATGTCCGGGTTCTTAGCTGTTTTGACAATTACCTTATGACTTACGGGTGTAAGCCTGTGTTTTTTACATTGCTTTAGAAAAGCGATGTCCTTGTATAATCCAGCGATGCGTTTCTTCAACTCGATGAACTTGTTGCACTCCCGGGGCTTGGTTGCCATTTTCACTACACTTTTTTATATTAAACTTTGGGAGGGATTATTAGAGTATGTTTAAAACTACAAATGAACTTTAACACTTCACTTTTTGCAAAAAAAATAAAAAAAAAATAAAATAAAAAAGCTCACCTTAGTGATTTTAGTATTTTATTTTTTTGCAAAAAGTGAAGTGTTAAAGTTCATTTGTAGTTTTAAACATACTCTAATAATCCCTCCCAAAGTTTAATATAAAAAAGTGTAGGGCTAGAAGAACTCCACCACCAGAGTTTTTGCAGCTTGTGCGTTCGGTTCGGTCTGCACGGAAAACAGTGTATTCGTTGCCAAAAATTTGTTGAGAAAGTGTGCTTTCACCTAGCCGGCATTCAATGAATGCATACACATTATAGGCTGAATCAGAAGTTCATACCACCTAGATTCTGATAGTAACATTGTATGCCATCTAAACCAAGGATGTCCTGAACTGGGGAGCCGCAGTTCTTTGGTGTATTGCTGGAACTAGTTGAGAGACTTGGGTAGCTACATTTGGACTCGGTAGGAATCGATTCTGGTTCTTTAATTGATAAATGGGCGGCAGATTTCTTAGTTTCGTACTCGTTAGAGGGGTTGTTTACAACGGTGGTGGCATGGTATGTGCTAGTTGTTTCTTCAAAACATGTGTCGAAGGTTTCGAGCGGTAGTGAGGTCGAGTGCCTGTAGGTTTGTAACTGTTCGATCGACGGTCTAAAAAAGGGGCAATGGACACTCCTAATGGCCAAAAGCCGTCAGAGACAAGAATTTGTTCGATACTCTTAGGCACATTGATTTTGAAAGACAAAAACAAAAGTGGTCTTGATTCGTCGTTCAATCGGGCGAGTTTTGGACAAAGTATTTGGTTGGAGTTACAATGAGCATGATGAGCAATATATCTTATGACATTTTCTTCAGTTTCGTGTGGTTTAAAGCGAGTGATGTAATACCAATTATCATTATCTATGCTTGACGAAGCTAAAGAGGGAACGGCTATTGCAAGTGTTGGTGGACGTTCTGAGTGGTTTGCAATAGAACTACTTTTCGTAGAATGATCATTTACCTTATCACACAATTCTTTCCTACTATTTTGAGATTTATGTGCAGTGGAAACTGGCATAGTACCTGGCAGCAAATTTGAAGTGGATTGATTCCGGCATCCCTGATGTTCTGTGATGTTACCGGGAGATTGTTGGACGAGTCGATTATTGTGTAGTTCATTGATGAAATATTCTCAGCAGCTGTAGACGTCTGGCAAGCAACGGAGCATGTGGTGGGTTTGAGTCGTTGAGGTTTGGGAATGGCGCCTGTGTAAGTTTGAATCGCTTGGTCGGCAGTGCGATGAATTTTGTAATTTGAAGCATTAGGCGGACGGCTTGCGGTTGATTAATGCGAAATAATATTGGCAGTGACAGATGGAGTACCAGTGACTGAGACAATCTGGTAGCGATGGTGGAGGAGGTGGCGTTGGCGGTGGGTAGAGGTGCATTTGCGGCAGCAGAGGTGGAGGTGACGGTGGTTGTGGCAACGAAGGTATTTTCGTTGGCGTAGGTGACGAAAGCACTTGAAGGGGTAACTGAATTGGTATTGTTGGCGGTGTAATGTTGTTGATGACTTCGGCGGATTCAGTATTAGTCGCAGCAGCAACAGGAACATTGATTGCGACCGTTGTTGCAGGGAGCTCGGTGGTCGACTCTCCTGAAACAGAACGAACAGTACAATTTGAAGTAACAGAAGTATTATGCCAAACTGCCATTATGCCAAACGACCATTATGCTAAATGACTTTATGCCAAACGGCTTTATGCCAAACGACCTTATGCCAAACGACCTTATGCCAAACGACTTTATGCCAAACGGGGTACAATCGACACATCCTTCGTATGCCTTGGTCGATGCGTCCGAAAAACAATGGATTTCGATCTTTATTGCCTCCGGAATGGTCACACAACGGTCTATACAAACATAGTTCAACAGAGGAAGTTGGTCATAGTAGGATCTCCAAATCTCACCCACCGTTGAAGGCAAGGGTTGGTCCAAATCCAATGCCTGATCTCTCTCATTCCTGAATTTCCACAAAAGCTGCATAATTGTCTTTGCCGTGGTAATAACGGCACCAAGAAGTCCAAACGGATCAAACAGAGTGGCAATCACCGATAAGACTTGCCGTTTCGAAAGTTGTTGAGAAAATGAACGTAATGGAATGTCAAATTTGAGCCGTAGTTGATCGGTATTCGGCAACCACGTCAATCCAAGGGTTTTTACGGTCGAATCGGGATCCAAATCTATGCCTTACGATAGTCGAATCGCCAGATTATCCTCGGAAATTCCTTCCAGTACTGTCGGGTTATTGAATGCCCATTTACGGAGTCTGAATCCTCCCTTCATTGTCATTTCCTCCAGCTGTACACGAAGTTCACAAGCTGCTTGAATCGTATCTGCTCCTGTTATAACGTCATCCATATACGTATCCTCGGTGGCAGTCCTTGCAGCAAGCGGGAATTGATGTTCTTCATCCATTGCCAAATGGTTCAACGTGCTTGTTGCTAAGAAGGGTGCAGATTTCGTCCCGTACGTGACGGTGTTGAGTTCATACACGTTCACAGGATCAGCTGAATCAAAACGCCATAGGATGCATTGCAAATGCCGGTCCTCCGGTAGAATGAAGATCTGTCGGAACATCTTTTCTACGTCGGCTACCAACATTACCTGCTTCATGCGACTCCGAAGCATGATGGAACGTAGATCCACTTGTACAATCGGGCCTACAAGCAAGGAATCGTTGAAGGAAACTCGAGACGACGTCTTGCATGACGCGTCGAAGACAACGCGCAGCTTTGTAGTGATGTTAGCTTCTTTAATCACTGGATGGTGTGGCAAATAACACCGTTTATCCGGTTCCTCTATTCCATCTACCTTGGTCATATGTTCTAGTTGCACGTACTCTGCCATAAACTTGTGGTACTGTTCCTTCAGACTGGCATCCCTCGTCAATCTGCGTTCTGTACCTTGAAAACGCCGGAATGCGATGTCCCGTGACTCGCCCATCCTAGAGATGGCATCGTCATCTTTCGGTAACGAAACGAAATACCAACCGTTGGAATCCCTTCGAACCGTTTTTTGAAAAAGCTCTTCACATCGTTTTTCCTCTGATGAAAGAATCTTAGTTCCGCCTACTTCTTCGCTAATCCAAAACCGAGTGACTAATTCTTTCAAAGTTGCCGTAGAAGCCATGCCACAGTTGACACGTAGACCTTCAGTAGACTTCGTTAGTCCTCCGCAAACCACCCATCCAAATACCGATTCATTTAGTGTCGGCAGTTGTTTTCCAATGGAAATTCTTCGACCAGATTCGAAGAAATCGAAGGAAAACTCAATGCCCAACACTATGTCCACTGCACCAGGGCTGAAAAACGTAGGATCTGCTAGGCTGATTCCATTAGGTATTGACCGTCCTGCTGTATTCACCTTCGCCGTAGGCAAATCCGCTGTTACCCTTGGAAGAACCAAGAAGTTGACGTTCCGGGAGAATTCCGAACAAACCAATGCTTGGATTTTGTATTTCACCTTCATAGCTACTTGACCGATTCCGAGAACTGAAATGTCCACCTTCTCTCGCTGAGTTCGAATACGTTGGCTCAGACGTTCGGTAATGAAATTGCTTTCAGAGCCGGAGTCTAGCAGTGCGCGAGCCGGAAACTGACTACCTTCGTCATCTTCCACGATAACGACCGCAGTAGCCAATAGAACTTGCGAGGAAAACTGTTGAGCTGAACCAGAAATCGAGGATTCGGTGGCGACCATGTTCATCACCTGGGATATTGAACCAGAAGTCTCTACGCATTCCGTTGGAGTAGAGGTAACCCCAGCGACCTTCGCTGTTTCGTTTTTCTCCGCCTTGAAGCACATCATGGTATGGTGGCGACCCTTGCAGCTACGACACAAGTATTCCGATGGACATTTATGATGATTTGATTTGAAGCAATTTCTGCACAGTGCATCTCAATACCCCATCTCTCTCCCGCACAGCCAACCGTTGGAATGAAGAACACATGTAAAGTGGATGGTTCTCCTTGCAAACCACACATCGTCCCCCAGACGACTGCACAGAACCGTAGCTGCCTTCACAGCTGACGATTTGTACCTTGACGGTTGAACTTGTTGAGATCCTTTAACGTCCGAAGCCTTCGATGGCAGTGATTCCAAGAAACAAATCTTCGTTGAAGATTGTTCCTCCCATCCGCTACGAGTCACTGATTTGACTGATCAGACGCATCAAAATGCATATGGAAATATTACACAGGAGAGATTGACAGAATATTTACACCCAAGTTCTGGGTGTTTTCCGAGACAGAGTACATATTGTTTTCTTCTAAGGCTCACAACCGCATCTACACTAGGCCACCCATACCATTGAGGGTTATAACCACTATAGAAGTAAAGATATTTATCATGGTTGCATTTGTTGTCACAGCTAATGTTAAATGATTTCTACTTTTGAATACTTTTACTACTGTAACTTTTTGAATACTTTTCACCTAACATTTCTTGCTTTCTGAACTTGTTTTATTTGCTTCTTTCAGCCGCTGTATTGTATCCAATACGTTATATTGTACATTAATGGTTTATTCCATTCACTGAATGGTACGTTTTTATCCGGGTATACAGATGATACAAATAAATTCATAAACAGAATATAGTTATTTAGGCAACAAGTTGCAAAATTTTGATTTTTTCAGCACGAGTTGTACATTTATCCAACGAGGCTCGCCGAGTTGGATAAATGCAACGAGTGCTGAAAAAATCGAGTGTTGCAACGAGTTGCCTACAACCTTTTTTGCTATTTCGAAGAATGCAATTTCAGCTGGATGAACTCTAAAAGCACAAACAAACATTTCTAGAGAACCCACATGGGCACACATCCATGCGTAGTATCAATTCAGTATTTTTCAATCACTTAGGCTGTGATCGCACAATGGATCTAGAAACAGATGCAATTATGCTTATTCTGGGCGGCATGTCGAATGAGGGACGAGTCGAATGAGGGACAATTGTCGACTCGCTCCCATAGGATTAACATTAGTCGCCTCACATCACCCGAGGTGAGAACGACTTGTCTCGACTCGCACGCCGTGCAATTAAGCACAAATAGCATGAAGTGACTGGGTTGTTCGGTTAATGCCTACGAAAACAGTACTGAAAAGTGCTACTTTTCAGCACCGAAAAGAGTGCTGAAAAGTAGCACTTTTCAGCATTGTTTTTTCAGTAGGAAAAGTAGGCCGTTATGTTGATCAACTTCTCAATGAAAAGTTGATTGATTTGCAACGGAATTGCAAAAAAAAGAGTTCAGTTTGTTAAGCAAAAATAAATGTAATTAATATGTTTAAACTCCGAGTGTTTTTCGAAAACATTGTTAGGAATAATCCTACAACACTTCTGTATAACTTATGTGTATAAATGGATGAGTTTTCTCTTAATAATTCTAATTACAATGTTTTTTTTTGTTCGGTTTAGTGTGAACTAATGTATAAATATTTTTATAATAATTCAATAAAATAAAGATACTTTTTTATTGCAAAGTATCAAAATGTAACATTACGAGCGTTTATAACAAGAACGAGAGTAATATCATTCTTACTATACATAATTACACCACATTGGGGCAAGTGGATCATTTGGTGCAAATTTTCAAGTCCCTCATACTCAGAACATAACAATCAGCAAAATTGAAATAAGTGACGATTTGAAGTATATTAGTTCCTCATTTGTTATCCATCGAAAAAAATTGAATTACATTATTCAAGTTAGCTGTGCGTAACAATGAAGTTGACTATTGATTTTTATGTATCCACTTACCCCACGGTACCTTAAACTTGTGTTTCCAAATCAGGATGATAGTGTAGTCTAACAAAGAACAGCTATAAATAAGACATGTAATATTTGGAATGATACTAATAAAGAGTTTAAAAATAGGCGTTGAAGTCAATACACAACAGGCCACTGTTGTTTGATTTTGCCTGAGTTAAGGTGATTATAGAACGAAGCCACACCTCAAAATTTTAAGAGCACAAGACTTGAGAACAAAACAGCGCTCAGCGTTGAAAATTTATCCCATTGTACACCACCAGCAGGCAAGCAATTTGATTGATTTTCAACGCAAACTGTTGTCAGATTCTCCAGTCTTCTGCACTTGAAAATTCAAAGTTTGGCTTCGTTTTATAATCACCTTAATGAATATTCGTAAATTAACATTGCAGTTGATACCGAACACATTTTTGACATGTTCAGCACATCAGCTTGATTACTTGTACTGTACTTATTTGTTTTAATTTGTGTGATGGTTCATTCATCAAAAGGCAAACATTCCTGAGCTGCATCCAATTCATTCACAATGCAACTAAGAACAGCATCGACACACAATTTCGACTTAGCTGATAGTTAGTGTTCTGCAGCTTACAAACGCGAGAAAAAGTATCGTATTTCCGCTGCAGAACTTACTTTTTCGTACAAAACGTCCCTCATCACCATCCAACCCTTTGGTTGGACTTGACTGAGCAAAACTATTGCAATAAGTCACCTCGACTTTTGTCTCTGCTTTTGGTCGTCGTCGTCGTCGTTTTTGGTGGCAGCAACAGACTGTCTGCGAAAAGCAAGCCAGCAAGTGTCCTCGGGGCAAGCGAAAAATAAATGACACCCGAAAAAGAACCATGGACATCTTTTTTTTTTCTCGTAGAAGCAGCCATGGCCAGCAGGCCCATGTTCGGAGGATTGCACTTTAAAAAGTGAGAAAAGTTGGCTTGTTCGTCGCTGTTATTGTCTTGCTTGTCCGTTGAAGTGATACTTTTCACGAATTTTCTGACGTGTAACATGCTTGCCGCAGGGGACTTTTCTATTCAGTATTTCGCATCGAGAAAGCCTCTGTATCAAGCGAAGATGGAATTTTAATTACAATCCGATAATTGAGAAAAACGCTACTTGAAAGCCTGATAAGGTAACTGAGATTTTTTTTTTTGTCTGTTGCTCAGGCTTAGACCATGGGTTGGTCCATCTTGCCTAATAACTGAGATTTTAAGTAAAACTTTTTGATCCAATTCAGTGTTCTTTTGATATTGCTTATTGCATCCAATAATTTTATGTTGCTAAAATCGAACGGTGTTTTTTCTGATGCATTTTCTAACCTTACACAGCGGAATAACTTTTACTATTACCTTTAATTTGAACTATGATATATTTAACTATTAGGGTTATTCGATACACTGAGTAGTGAGCATGCAAAATAGCACTGAGACTTTTGTAAGAGTTGGGTTTATGCTTTTCTGGACTAATTTTACATTCAAGTTTCCTCTTATACTGCCTTAAAATCAGTCATTGACCCCTAGACATCATGATGAATTATGCGCGAATGACCTCTGTATGCTAGACGAGAACTTTACTAATTGAGCTTGTGATCCACTTGATGACTCAATAACTCAAATTCCATCAGCTGTAACCTTCAGAGTTTTTAAGTCATCCAGTGGCTCGGAAGTTTTGTTGGTAAAGTACTTGTTAAGCATACAAGAGTCGTGGGCACAAATCACACCTGAATACGTAGATTTTTTTGTGAGTTCACTCATAATTTCACCACGCGTAATGAGTTCTTAATTTATTTCAAAAACCATGCGGATTGTATTACCGAATAAATCTATACGAACTTCTTGATCTATGATGATAGAAAGTGATAGGTGAAAGGAATTTCCCCCACGAAACTAAATCATTCCGATAGATTCAATCGAGAGTAAATCGATCTCGATTTACTCGCTAAAGACAGTAATTCTTCCCGATGATCACGCCAATAACGGTTCGCCACATGTCGCTTCCTCCCGCATCACAAAATATATATTCGCTCATTTAGCTGAAAACCGGTGAGCTCTTTCCAGCTCTGTTTCTGCTAGCGATAGCAATCCTGAACAAAATATTATTATTTATCGATTTCACATTTAAATTCTTCAGCGGTAATAAATAAAACTGTGCACACCACTTCTCGAGGCACTCTCTTCGAGCGAATGACTGCTCTAAACACAGTCGTCACTCGTTGCATCGAACCGACCCCGGTACCTACTCATTTATCCCATACTCGAAGAAGAAGAAGATGGCACACACATTGCTTCGGAAACGGAGTGCACGATTGCAGAAAACTGCTGTTTATTTACTAAATTTATCTGCTTATTTTTCACCGGTCGTCCTTTGGGTCTTTCGATGGTCCATCTCGGTGGTGGCCATCTCTTCGCCGTTCTGCTGATATTCGACTGTCTTTTGCAGCCACAGAGATACGGTGAGCAAAATGGATCGCACTTGTAATAGGGTTGGGTGAGTGAAATTGATGAAATTCTTTAGCCGGTTCTATATACGTTAAATATATAAATATAGAGCGAAATTTTCGACGATAGTCTCAAGGTTCAATTTTTAGTAAAGAAATTTCAGATGCTGTGTAGAATTTCTCTAAGAACTACCTAGAAGAGATAGATGCCATACAAAAGAAAAATCATCCAGAATAAACTTCAAAAACTACTTTTATTTTTGTTTGTTTTTTTTTTTTTTTTTTTTGAGGGGACGGACCTGGTGTAGAGGTTAGAACACACGCCTCTCACGCCGAGGACCTGAGATCGAATCCAATCCCCGAGATAGTCACCAAAAATTTCAGTGACGACTTCCTTCGGATGGGAAGTAAAGCCGTTGGTCCCGAGATGAACTAGCCCAGGGCTAAAAATCTCGTTAATAAAGATAGAAAAAAAAAAACTACTTTTTTGCGTTCTTTCTTCTTCTTCTTCTTGGCATTAACGTCCTTAATGGAACAGAGCCTGCTTCTCAGCGTAGTGTTCTTATGAGCACGTCCACAGTTTTTAACTGAGAGCTTTCAACAATTCGAAAAGATCCTGGACCGACCGTGAATCGAACCCAGGCACCTTCAGCATGGCTTTGCTTTATAGCCGCGGACTCTAACCACTCGGCTAAGGAAGGCCTGCGTTCTTTGTAACGGCCAAATTTCTCTCAGCAACAATCTGCTTCTATTCCACGAAGATTTCCGTCCCTGTTAATTCAGCACTCCTTGCACGATCAACAATGGTTAACCGTTTTAAGCGACTGGAGAATGTGCAACTTTCGTTGGACCGTCCAATAAGTTGTGCGTTTTTTAGTCCACAGCACTCCCAATTCCAGTGGCACTTACCAAGTGAGAAGAGAACTTTATGCAGCTCGAAGACTGGTACAATGTTAAGTGACGTTTTCACTCCCTGGTTCATTGATCCTGCTAGCCAGAAATCAAAACCAAGTACTAGAAGATCATTCGGAAATATCTAATCCTTAACCCCTCTACCGGAAGCTTCATTTTTTACCGTCAAAAAATATTCAAATCGCGATAACTTTTTTGTTTGTCGATATTTTTTCACCATTCTTTCACAAGATCTCAAAAAACTCTTCTAGTTTAAAAATCCGTGTCGATATTGATCATTGGTAATCTGATTTTGAAGATGTTCCTAGGGGGACCGACATTTTCCATATAAAATGTCGTTGGCGGCCATTTTGTTTTTGGTCAATTTATCAAAAAATAATATGTGTATTATACAATACCAGGTAATAAGGAGCTTCACTGAAAAAATCATACAAATCGTTTCAGTATTCTTGGAAATATCTAAAAGTCACGAAATGATTTTTTTTGATGTTTTCAAGATCTTTATTTGTCCGGTGTATGAAATATAAATGCTCATTACTCAAAGACGGCTGCTCCAAATTGCTTCATTTTTCATAACATACTCTCATTAATATATCATTCCGAGGAGTGAATATCCGAATACGATGTAGCTTCAGATATTTACGTGGATTATGGCTACGCGTCGGTCCCCCATGGAATTTTGGAATATCTCCGGATCCAGATTAACAATTATCAATATCGATACACATTCTCAAACTAGAAGAGTTTTTTGAGGGCTTGTGAAAAAATGGTACGAAAATATCGAGAAACAAAAAAGTTATCGTGATTTCAATATTTTTTAGCGGTAGAAAATGAAGCTGCCGGTAGAGCAGATTATCATAACTGCATATTTGTCACATTCGACATTTTTGACGATTTGGAGTTAATACCGTGGAACATCAAATCATGAATGCTTTCGATCAACAAGATAAAATCTTTGAGATTGCTCTACAAGTTTCGAAAAAAAAATACCAAGTTGTTTTGTCACATTGCTAGATATAACCGCATAACAGTCACATTGGGATTATACATGGGCCTCATAATTTAGTAGTTATGAAATTTTCTATCACATTAATGTTCTGTCTATTCACCTAATATGCGATATGAGCTGTACACCCAAACAACCAGAAGTCGCAAAGCAGTATGTGAACAAAGTGATTTGTTTGTACAAACCTCATCACTTCCGTACTACATGGTTTATCAAATCGTTCGATTGATGAGTTTCCTCGCATATAACGCTATTTTATGAGTTCATACGTACATTCCGTTTCATTCCGTATACTTTTACAAAGTAAGTCGGATCAATCCGTAGCAGCTGTCAAGTAAACTTTGTTATCAAACATTAAGTCGCCCAATAGTACAGACTTATTCGCAAGAAAATCTACACACTCGCACTGCATGTTATTTCACATCGTATAAAATATGTACATATATCGCCTCACTTTTGTACTTATAAGGCCTTTGTTATACGTGAAACTTTGCACATATAAGCTTAGCATAACGCAAAAGGTGATTTGGTTATACGTACATTCTGGTTGTCTGGACATAATTTCAGCTTCATATAAGTATTGTTGAGCTCTTGGTAATGTATTTAAATTTTGTTTTTTTACCATACTGGCATATTGAACACTATTTTACTGTTTTCTGTTGTGTTATCCTTCGGAATTGAAATATTGACAAATAAATTTCGACAAAATCAGTACTCCATTGATTTTTCAGTTTATTTAATCGACTTTTCAAGAAATTATATTTCACATGTCATAAAAATAGTTTTATCATCAAAAAATTGAAATGACACACTGGGGCGAAATTGATCACCATATAACAAAGTTGGTTTGATAAAGAAAAACTTCCATATCTCCTAAATTTGAGTCTCCTGAATCTGAAAGTGATGTCAAAATCAGAGTTGCTTGCTGTCACTATCAACGCTTGAAATTTTCTGATTTGTACAGGCCGACTGCGATACAATTCGAATCATTCCGTGTCACATCAACATCATGCTGTCTACTCCATCACCAGTGCATTGATGGCGATAGACTATGGATATCACTGATGGATCAAGTTTAACCTTAAATTAAGCAATTGAAATGGCAATTTATCGGTCCGATATTCTTGATATTGCTGCAGACGGAATAAAACTGTGTGTTGGTCACTGAAAAACATTAATAGCGTGGGTAATTACCACGTGATCACTCATTCTGCAGTGATTGTGATCTAGAGTGCGATGTCGCATCACCGCTCTTGGTTGTCAGATCAAAATGATATTGATAGTTCGGAACTGATATTGATAGTTTTAGTCCATCAGCCATCAGCTGATATGACTGATATTGTGCAACTCTGGTCAAAATTCCTACAACTCGAGTATTTGATCTTATTATTGCAAAATTAAACTTCAAAAATCTGCTTAATACGCCTTAATGTAGGCAATTTACCTTGAATTTCTATGAGCAAAAAACTATACTACGCAATATGATATCAAAAATGAGTTCAGTAGTTCATGCTTAAGCTTACACAACATTTTAAAAACTCAAAGTTGACATTTAGACATAGCACCAGCGGATTGCTAAGCACCGATATGTCCAACTGATTTGCTTACACCTTCAAAAAGTGTCAATATTTCTATGCAAAACTAACACTAATAAAAATGAAATAGTTTGAAATCATCATTGCTAATGAAACTTTCAGCATCCTTGGGAGGAAATGTTCCCAGGCAGCACAGTTTGTTTCAACTCAAGAATGCAATCATCTCTTGAAACTAATCAGAGTTCTCAATTGTTGAAAATATGGCTTACAATTACACTGAATAGCAACGCAAAAAGCGCAAGAAGCGGAGTCTGTTTGCAACATAATTAAGTTATATCGAAACTGCTGATTTATTGCAAAATACTTAAAAGAAAAAAATGTAGACGAGGATCGAACTTCCGACATCAAGACCAGTAATCGTCTCCTCTAATTACTACTCCACCAGCTCTTCAAACAATTGCTTCGCCAATGCACTATAAAAGCTACCACATTGCCTAATCAGAGCCTGCTGCTTAAAACTTTACTGCACCCTTCGGAATTCATTAGTGGCGAAACTAGGCCACGCCTGAAATCATTTAAAGATTTCGCAAAAACTTCTGCGCAACACATGAGAAACATCATTCAAGCAAATAAACTGTGGCTATACAATGTGTTCGTTATTAGACACGGTGTATCAGAAACCTTTATTCACAAAAAAAAAAAAAAAAAAATGTCCAAGGATTTGGCACCTAGCATTCAAAAGATAAAGTATTCAAGAATTTTCTCCGTTAATTTGAAAATATTCTTACGAGGGAATCGAAAGTTATCGTGATTTAAAGATTTTGAGCTATTTTGGGAGGGATATTTCACATGCTTCAAAATATTTCCCAACGGTGCATCATTGTTATTTTATAAACCAGTCAAGTTACCATCAGCTTTGCATTAAGCATTAAAAACATGTGATATCCAAGCATCTTCTTTGTAAATTTTAAATAATCTTGGCACCGTTGAAAAATATATTAAAGTTAGTAAATATCCCTTCCAAAACAGCTCAAAACCTCTAAATAACGATAACTTTCGATTCCCTTGTTAAAATATTGTCAAATTCATGGAAAAGCTGCTTGAATACTATATCTTTCGAATGATAGGTGAAATGTTACTGAACACATCTTAATAAACTTGACTTTATTGCTATTTTCGAAGCACATTTGCAGTAAATCTTGTCGTTTCAGAAAGTTTGAACGTCCAACACGGAGTGAAATGCATGTTATTTGGGACGTCAATTTAACTTTATGAGCTTTTGATATTAATATGCAATCGAACTAGAACTAGGTAAGTTACAGATGCTTTTATTGATACGTACTTGAAACCATTTTTGGAAAGCATCTCTTTGGAAAATGTTTCACGTGCTACTTGGGTTGTACAAATTCACCCCAGTGGTCAATTTGCCCCCGGATTACGGTACTCCATTTACTCAATGCCTACTTTTGTCGAATGTTACAAATAGGCAGTTATTCATTTTGGCAACAATGGTAACAATGAAGCTTGCAATTTCAAAGTGATAAAACTCAGTCTTGAAAGTTTATATTGACTACCATGTCTAAAGTATGTTGAAACTTTTTGAGCTGTTTCAGTGGAATACCAACTAATATTCTTTGATTCAAAATCGTGAGATAAATAAGCAACAATCATCAATAAAGCGGACAAATTTCAATGACGGCCTACCAACTGCGCCTTAAATCAAAACTGACTCTCAGATCAGAACCGTGATGAATCAAAATCCGAACGGGACCAATATCCGGTCACTGTATTGGCTACATGATCGCTTTGGCTCGTTTTCATCTTTCGTTCCGCCATTCGAAGTGTCAGTCGACAACCGTCTCTTCCCGTTGGGCTCCGTTGCAGTTTCGTATTGATTATCCTGTTCGTTGCTGTTGCTGTTACCATCATCATCGATGCCGTCATCATCGTCATCGGTGCTATTGTCACTTGACTCGGAATGAGCCGACGGTGGTGCGAATTGGTTGCTGTTACTGTTCTGCTCACTATTGGTGCTGGAAGGTACATGTTGTTTTGCTTGTTTTGCAGATGCCGTCGGTGAAGTTCGTTGAGGCTCCTTCGGGTAACTGACGTAGCTGCGATAGTTGTCTACTGTTACGTACACCGGCAACGGTTTTACTATCCTCATGCGAACAACACGAACACCATTCGGTATCCCCGAGAAATAGTTTTTCCATACCTCGTTCTGGATGGATAGTACCTTGCCATACTGTTGCAGGTTGTTGATGATGTGCGAATTTGGCATTTGCGGTGGCAAATCGTGAATCTTCACGGTTGTGGTTGGACCGTCCACGTACACTGGTACGTAATAATCCACTCCTTCGTATATGAAGGAATGCTGAAGATGGTGCTGTTTATGTAGTCGTGGTGCTACACTCGAATTGTTCATTTCGATGAAAACGCAGTTATCGAGATGGTGTAACTGGATGCTCTTGACATCGGCCATGTCAAGCTTGATGTGTTTCTTGAGGAATTCCTCCACCTGATCCAAAACTGGCCGCTTTGGAAGGGTGCTGAAATCTACAACAAGGGTATTTTTCCTGTGCGCAGACATTTTGCTCAGAATGCAAAATTCTGTCGCACGAGAAAACGCGGTAACTTCGAAAAACTGGAGCTAACTTAAAAACGTATATCGCGCACGAAGAGCGGTTGCCAACTGTGTCCGGATACTGATACGTTTGGTGCTGAATCTGGACACAGTGCTGAAGCAACAAATTTAACAAGTATCAATAACAAAAACTGAATTATAATTACTGGAAGAACTTGAAGATATGTTTAAAGTGATATTGTTGTGATACTGAAAATTATGAACTACAAACGAGTGTAAATTATGTAAAATTAATGGGGAAAACTTTGCGCTCATTATCTCATTTAAACTGTAAAAAAGTATATGTCTGCTCCAAATCCATATAACAAAGCAACATAATTTATCATAAACTCATCAATTTATGTCTTGTATAAACAAGCCCAAGTAACACCGAAAACATAAATCCAAATTAAAAAATACACAGTTTGTCCTACAATGATTGCTAGAAAGTTTTTGAAACATATCATGTCTCACGTAAGTCGCTATTTTGTTTTGTTAAACCTTTCAATATTGATCTTGAATGGAGATGTTCTACTAAGGCATATAATTTGTTTTGCAATACAATCTACCATTTTGCTGAAAATGTTCTTATTATGTTTACTATGTTTCAACTATATTATGTTTTATATTTGTCTTCTTATGTTTATCAAAACATGTGTTTGGTTATATGTCTTATTTCGGTTGGTTTAGACATGTACGACAAATAAACAGTCTCAATATGTCATATTCATGTTACATGTATGTCATAATATATACTCTTTTCAAACATGTTCTGAATAAACAAATTATGTTTATTTTCAGTCAAATATAAGTTTTTCTAGTTTTCTATAAAACAAATGCAACAAAAGTGACATTTAATACTTTTGATAGCATGGATGATACACTGCCAGCTAATAAATTCGCCATATGGTGTCCACTGAATACTTTTAAGCAAATGTTTTGAGTAAATTATTATTTTTAAGGTATGCTCTAAATGCCGATTTATCAATTTATATGAATGAATAGAGTGTGGTGGTTGTTTACCACTGTTTAGTACGGAAAAGGTTCAATGGAATTACCTAACTCGCTTACAGTTGTGTTCATGCAGGGCTTACGTGATTTTAGTCAAGTGATTTGTTAAACTCATATCAAACTGTAAATTTATGATCACACTAGTTGTCCCTGAAAAAATTTCACTGCCTTGAATGAAACAATGGCAAATGATTGGCAATGAAATTTTTGTATTTTCCCAAAACACTCGTCATGCAGTGTGTCTAAGGGGACCATCTTTAATTTTTGAATTTAATTTTGAATATTTACCATAACGATGAAATTTTTGTTCTGAAGCTTTTTTTTTTTTTTATTTCTTTATTAACGAGAATTTTAACTTATAGCTAGATTCTGAAGCTTTGAAAAAAGTAATAATAGTTCAGTAAAAGTTCAGTGGAGTATTAGAAAACAAAATAATGAACTAATTTGCCAAATGTGATGATTCCTTTTTGGAAATATTTACTTGGCTTGATGTCGAAAAATGTATATTGAACGATTTATAAGGGCGAATTGATTTTTTCGAAGTAAAAGTGCATATTTCACCATAATTTTTGATTCGCATATTAATTTAGTGTTAAATAACAGTTATGCAATCAAAAACGAAGGCTTTTCAATGTTTGCACTTTTACATTTTTCATTGTCGACCATCCAAAGCATTTCCACTACCAAATGTTCTCAGTATTTTGTTGCGTTAATGGTTTGTTGGACAAAGTATGATACATAATTATGTATACATAAACCCATATGATACATAATTTTGACAACAAACATATGTTGCACAAGCTCCACCTTCTGCGCTTTTCCAATCATATATAAGTATGAATTTCAGTTTTTTCGCTATGAAACAGAACATTCTCATTAGTCATATTGAAGTCATTGTGATTTATATGAGACATGTTGTGTTACTTGGGAGGTAAGAATGTGCGGAATTCTGGATTTTGATTTCAGTGTCCGGATTTGTGAACAGAATTACCAATAGTTGAATTTATATAATTATCAATATGTTCTCCAAAAAATCATTGTAAGTTTTGTGAACATTTTCAAATTCCATCAACAGTTATCATTTAAACGTTATACCTAAACAAATACCAAACTACTCAATATCATATACGAATTTCAATATCAGTATCACCTTAGGCGTCCGGGTAGTAGCAGTAAAATATCTCTATATTTAAGTCTTTATGTGATTTACATGATTTTAACTTTTCGATTGTTCATCCTTCTGCTGAGCATTTCAGCGCTGGTAAAAGTTAGTTTAGTGTTTTAACAGTAAGGCAGCAATTTTAATATAAATTAAACAAAAGTTCAATTCAATGGACGCAGTGGCTTAACCTTCCCAACAAAAAAAAATAATTTAACATTATAGCAAAGCGTACATAGACCAGTGATTCCCTATGTGGGAGAATTCGTGATTTTCTAGCTCAAGGGGGCCAAAAAGTAGTAAAACACAATTTGGGGAGCGGAAAATCCAGAAAGGGGACGAAAAAACTAACACGGAAGCATTTGAAAATATTTACTCACAACCTTTGCAGGACACACATCTGAGGTTTATCAATTCCAAACTAAACTATTTCCAGGACTTTTTTACCTTAGATCGTTATATCTCTTATCATGGTCATTTAAAATTTACGATATGGGGATTTTTTTTTATTTTCGTACAAATTGGGCCGAAGGGTCTCAGATTTTCATGAAACTTTTTCCACAGACAGGGCTCATGGATATATGAATAAAAAAAATGAGAAAAATTCAGGGTTGCCTATTTTTCCGGAAAACTCAGGTGGAAATGTTTTGTTTTCCCTTGACACTACTTACTTTGAAAAATCATAAATCAAGAACGAAGCATCGTAGAAACAAAGTTTTTATATGAAAATTTAAGCAAATTTTCTCAGAAATCCAAAAAAAATATTAATTGGAAAAAGTTCTCCACAAAATTTTCCACCGTTGGGAAAATTTGTAAAGAAAAGCCGGAAAAACTATGCCCGAACTCGTGGAAAATTTTCAAAAAAAAATTTTTGAGAAGGAAACTTTATAAACTTCAATTCTAGTAACTTTTAGGATGTACTTTTTTTTTGATCCTGAGTTATGGTCAATTTTGTGAAAAATGACCATATTAGCCTTTTCTTTGAAAACCCATATTTCAATCGAAGCATAAGAAAAACAAGTTTTTTTTATCAAAGCAATTGCAAATTTTTTAAAAGATCTGAAAGAAACGATATGGGATTGGTTTTAATGAAGTATAAGTCGGATTGGATTATATTTTTCATTAAACATTACACCGTTAAGCAAAGCTGAAAAAACTGTTTCTTTTCCATTCCAAGGGATTCTTTCTTTTCTATGGAACAAATAAGATTCTTTTTATATATTTTTTTTAATTTTATTTATTCAATTATTCAGTACATAACTTACATTGTATCTTAAAACTATCTATTTTTTCAACCGGAAAGATTGCCTTTGGTTGCTATCACCAGAAGATTTTCGTTTCTTTGTAGTATTAAGAACAAAGCATGCTGTATTTTCTTGGTTTTCATGTGCATCTGAGAATTCACTCGCAAAAATGCTTCGTTCGTCTTTTGGAATAAATGAATGATATTTTTTCGTTTCAGGAATTGGAACAAGGTTAGAAAATCCCTCCTGAAGTATTTTTTCAGCCTCTGAATGGTCATTTTCAGTTGCATAGATGAATTCCCAATGTTTTTTAAATTGGTCTTTCACCTTTTGCGACACAGCCCAGTCAAAAAATTGTTTGGCGTTATTAATTTCCGCTGACTTTCTAATACTAGCATTTCTAGCCATTCGCTTAATATTGCCACCGATACCATCACATGGACCTTTTCCATGTGAGGTTGGGAAAAAGTGCCATTCTGCTCTAATTTTAAAATCATTTTCATGGTTGCATACATTTTTGAAATTTGGTTTATTTTTGTACTGCTCTCTGCAACCATCAGAAAGATAAATGATTTTTTCAAGCTCAGGAAATTTATTTTTCAATCTTGAAATTAGTTTTGTTTGAAAAGCATAAACTGATGTCGTGTTATGCTTTTTTATGTCAGTAATTACAACAAAATTTACGACTTTGATCGAAGATTTGTCTTTGTAATAAATTACAAATGGATGTATTGTTACTTGAGGTCGTACACACTCAAAAGAGCGTTCTGGAAAACGTGAACTGTCAAAAATACACCGTGAACTACCATCATGGACCAATGCACGAGTTTACTAATTTGACGTTTGAGCGGTGCCGAATTCACCCGTTGCTATGGTCACGTAAAAAACACGGCACCGCTCAAACGTCAAATAATGAACACGTGCATTGGTCCATTGGTCACAGATACATGATCTAGTTCACGGTGTATTTTTGCTTGTTGACGAGTTCACGTCTGCTGTTCACGGATACGGATTTTTTTCTGTGTACAAAGTAATGGCTTTGAATGGAATCTTGTACCACGCACGAATAATTTTCCGCGAAATCCATCTGGCACATTATTTCTTTGTTTTCAACTAGTGATTCCTTTTTAGCTCTTATAAATTTATTTTGTTTATCTACTTTGAATTGATGCACAAGAAACTTCTCTGTGAGATTTTTCAAGTTTTCTAAAAAATTATTTACATTTTCCTCTTTGTTGATAATTTCACAACGAGGAGAAATAATCCAAAAACAAATACTTAACTTCTTCAACGTTGTTTTCATCTAAGTGATTGGCAACAGAATCTTATTTCTTCAATTTACAATCCTCACAGGACCTCAAGTAACAATCATCTGTACTATCTGGACATATCATTTGACTAGTCAAAAAGGTGTTAAGTTTTTTTCTGTATTATGAACTTCAAAGCAATAAGTTTTTGTCAATGCATCAACCATGAATTTCATATTCTCATGTATCATGCAAACACAAACATTCATGGCGGATGAATCCTTTGTATAAACACATTGTTTTGGTTTAAGTTTCCAGAACGATGTGAATGAGACAGATTCCTGTTCACTCTTACAGGTTTCCAAATATTGTTTGTATAAAGTATCCAAAGGGTCAAGCAAAAGGCGTTTTTGAACATTTTGGCACACTCCATTGGGTAACTTAATAGATATGGTATCTTTCAAGCCAGGAAATGGCCGACTGATATCATCCCTTAGGTAAAAGTTTGAAACTTTGTCTTGGACATCTGATCCATGCGAGGGTCGTCCTTCTTTTGAAAGTGGTTGAATCCCTAAATTGTATTTTTTTGATTCAGTTATAACGTGTTGAGACACGTCAAAATGAGCTTTAACTTTGGCATATGACCAATTCCTAGGAAGTAATTTTAGAAGTTCAATTTGCTTGTCAGGTTCGACTTTTGTAACAGCTGAGTTCAAATTTAATAAAACGGAATTAAAATGCTCTGTAACATCGACAATATTAGGCGGATTTTACTCAAAATTTGATTGAACATTTCGTCCATAGAAGCATTGCGATAGTGACTACTAGAAGCATCCAAACGTGAAGATTTTACTTGAAAAGAAATTTCCAAGAATTTAGCAAGCTCTTGTATTTTTTGTACATTATTTATAGAACCAACTGTCTCACCCGAGGAAGGAGTTTCCTTTGGCGACGCCATCGAAGATAGTGGTGAAACTTGTTCCTCAAACGCCATTGCTTCTGGAAGATCCGTTACGAGAGCCTTCTGGTGATCGGTAATGGAGCACTTCAAGCAAATTTTCATCTTTTCCGTAATCCACCGAACTCCATTCGAATGAAGCTTACTGATAAGGCCTTGGCTGATCGATCGTAGATTTGTCCTTACTGATTTGTGGCCGTCCAGTCCGAAGGGGTTACAGCATAAAGAATTGTATTCTTAATATTGAACTTTGTCCATTTCAACAGCTTCGGGAAAACTTTTTTCACTTTTCAAAAATTAATAACGAGGAATATACAGCTGATAGACAACACTTGCACTTTCTCGCTGCTCTTTGTTAGTTTTTGGTAAACTTATGATTCTCAAGCCATTTCAACGCTTTAAACTTGAATTGGCAAATACCTATTTGTCATATTGTCTACCCATTTATTTAACTGTCAATTTTGTAGTTACCTAATAGGAAAAAAATGCCTACATTCTGATTGAAGAAAACTTTGTTTCTATGTAGTTTCGTTCTTAAGAAATTTTGTTTATGAACTTAGAAATTTGTAAATATATGGTTCAAACAGCTCATCCTAGCAATATTTGATCATGTTTTAGGAACGAAAAATGTGCGTATTGAAAAATATTGTAGGATTGGATCTTATTGATCGCTTGTTTCAAATATACTTTGTTTGAAAGCTGGAATAGCTAATCGGGTTTTCATTATTTGTTTTCATAAACAGTGAAAAATGTCCTGGGAAACTGATTCCATTTCAAAAATTTCATATTTTTGAGATAATTTGAATCCGGTTCGACAAGTCATGATGAGTCTTGAGTCATGATTTTTAAAAGAAAAGGCATGTATGGCAAATCTTTGCATTTTTTACAAAATTGACCATAGATCAGGAACTAAAGAAAAGTACATCCTAAAAGTTACCAGAATTGAAGTTTATAAAGTTTCTATTCCGCGAGTTCAGGCATAGATTTTCCAGCTTTTCTTTATGAATTTCCCCAACGGTGGAAAATTTTGTGGAAAACTTTTTCCAGTTAATTTTTTTTTGGATTTTTGAGAAAATTTGCTTAAATTTTCATATAAAAACTTTGTTTCAACGATGCTTTGTTCTTGATTTATGTTTTTTCAAAGTAAGTAGTGTCAAGGGAAAACAAAAAATTTCCACCTGAGTTTTCCGGAAAAATAGGCGACCCTGAATTTTTCTCAATTTTTTTTATTCATATATCCATGAGCCCTGCCTGTGGAAAAAGTTTCATGAAAATCTGAGACCCTTCTGCTTAAATCCGTACGGTAATAAAAAAAATCCACACAACACTTGATCGATATTTGGGATTTTCCCAAGGTCGGAATGATTAGCCACAGATAACATTTAAAACACAAAACATATTTTGGAAATACAGTTGACTCTGCCTTACTCGATATCGAGTTAGAGAACCATAGTCAAAATTGGTTTTCATGGCTACCTCTATGGTCCCTTGAATCGCGTTTGCACTGGTCGAAAATCCAATAGTTGGTGCAGATTTTTTGTAGGCTGTAAATTTGTACTTTATCCCTATCTATTTGCTGATTCGTATGATTATACTGAATCGAAACATACCTACTCTGTCTGATGTGTGATTTATCATACATCTGGATCGTAAATTAGTATTCTTCATGGATTACCAGCGAAATCTCGTCATTCGATTCGTAGTTAAAATTTAAGGCATATGAAAATTAAATTCAAAGTCTACTCCGACCGTCCAACCCTATTTTTCCGTCCGAAATTGATAAGACCCCTTTGGCGTTGTCGTCGTCGACGCCCGAGAGCAAAGCGACTGCAAAACGATAAGATTTCAAAAGTCTCCATTCGAATGCATTCTCCTCCACCGGCGCGATGCTCGAAGGAAGATCGAGTAGCCTCCTACACGTCTTATTTTGCGCCATCCGAACGCGAGCTCACCGTCCCCTAATGAATGGCAGTACAACAAGGAAGACAGTGAACACTGCATGGAAAAAATCAACATACGAACGCTGAACAGTGGGAAGAAACTGAGATTAGATGCTCAAAACCTCTTCGAGGCATTTGAGACCATAGGTGTATTTGGGACATTTTTTTAAATGCCAAAACATAATTTTCCGGTTTCGGTAAGTTTGAACCCAAGCATTTTTTAAGGTTCAACAGAGTCTTGGGACGTTTGTTTTGAACAACTTTGAATAGTATACTTGACATCGTCGACCTCGTTTTCTATGTTGAATTTTGACATCAAACTTGTTTTACCTTTGAAATCGGTCATGCTAGAAAGTTGTATTTTTTGTAATTATTACTCAGGTTGCTAATTCAAGAAAATGTCCTGAAGACACTTATACGCGACTTCTTTACCACCGCTTAGGCTTTAAACTTAGTGTGATCATATTGGTAAGTACAGTTTACGGTGAAGGTGAAGAAATCGGTCCTTAAGAAACTTTGACCGTATGTTTTTCGCTTCGTCTCACTGCACACTGGTCCAGGAAGCTAATTTAGGCGGACATGAGGTTTTCGTCAAGATTCATTGATTTTAGAGCCATAGTTTATTCTGAGAATATGTTCAGAATTTTCAGTACTACAAAATGTACGGAACAAAAAATTTTTTACGGTGATCGCAAGAGTGACGTATACGCCAACTTTTTTATTTTAACGAATCGTAAGTTGGTATGTTCAGCAAAGTTGTAGCAAATGATCATAGAAACAACTTTGCCGAACAAACTTTTTCTCGGTTTTGCTTCAGAGCCGAGATAATTAAGTATTTTTAATAAAAAATCGTTTTTTGCTCTTAAGTGTTTTATATTTTAGTTTTATTGGCCTACTATGTTCTACAAAGTTTTTATACTTATCATTTGCTACAACTTTGCTGAACATACCAAAGTTGTATTTCTTATGGTTTTCATGTTATTTGAGTTTTTCATCTTAAAATTAGCTATTTTGTATGCCTTGTATCTCAACTATGAGCACCTCAAAAAAATATATCTTTCCACCAAATGATTTTGCAGTCTCTTAAGTACCTGTGAGCAAAATTTGGAGAAGATGATATTTTTCTATCTCGTTTAAAATCGATTTTACTAATAGACGATATGAGATAAATCCATATTTATTGAATATTCCTACATGTTCAACTCACAAAAGTCATGGCTACCTAAGCATATCAAACCAAAGGTAACACGTGTATTTATATAGAAATATAAAGTACATCGTTTTTCAGTTGTTTTCGATTAACTTGAAAGCTTCTGCAAGAAATTCATCGTCTTTTCCTCTACCAGTATTTAATCTATTCCTAAGCAAGATCAACGGGTTGAAAGTCAACATAAGCCGTATAAAATACATATACAAAATTTACAGTCCGATTGAATTCTGTGGCATGATTTTCCCAGAATCTTCTGATGGATTCCACGTTTCATGTTTTTCTTTGGTAACGCGGCATGCCGGATAACACCACTTCCGTGCAATAGTTGTAGACGTATCAGTAAGTGTAACAGCATTCTAAAGGATCGCCACGAAAAGCCCTCAAAGGAAGGTTAGGGCTGAGACTGTACGAACCTCTTCCAGTTGGTAGGAACTCAAATGGTCGTAACACGGCATGCTGCTTTTAACGGGAAGTAGATATTGTGTATTTCTTTCACTACTGGACTGCGAAGTGCGGCCTCATCAGTCCGAAAGTGTGAATAAAAGTGAGGGATTGCATTGAATCCTGTTGGTGTCTGCAGAACACTTATTCTTCGATTTACGAAGAATAAGTCTCCCGAAGACACCTACTCGATTTGATTCAATTGCGCACTTTTGTTAGCGTTTCCACACTTGTAATAACTTCTTTTCACAGATCTCAATCATTTTAAAAGTAGTCAACTTTAATCGGAAGATTAACGAGGAGGCATTTGAACAGTTTTTGTCAGAAACGTACTGTTAGTATCGCCAGTTCTACGATTGGTATGTACTCTCTCCAACGGTGCAAAAACTACTTTCGCATAGAGTGATGTTGTCCGGCATGCCGTCGAAGAAGCATAAAAAATGCGGAATAAATCCATCAGAAGATTCTGGGAAAATCATGCCACAGAATCCAATCGGACTGTAAATTTTGTATATGTATTTTATACGGCTTATGTTGACTTCCAACCCGGTGATCGTGCTTAGGAATAGATCAAATACTGGTAGAGGAAAATACGATGAATTTCTTGCAGAAGCTTCCAAGTTAATCGAAAATAACTGAAAGACGATGTACTCTATATTTCTATATAAATACACGTGTTACCTTTTGTTTGATATGCTAAGGTAGCCATGACTTTTGTGAGTTGAACATGTATGAATATTCAATAAATATGGATTTATCTCATATCGTCTATTAGTAAAATCGATTTTAAACGAGATAGAAAAATATCATCTTCTCCAAATTTTGCTCACAGGTACTTAAAAGACTGCAAAATCATTTTGTGGAAAGATATATTTTTTTGAGGTGCTCATAGTTGAGATACAAGGCATACAAAATAGCTAATTTTAAGATGAAAAACTCAAATAACATGAAAACCATAAGAAATACAACTTTGGTATGTTCAGCAAAGTTGTAGCAAATGATAAGTATAAAAACTTTGTAGAACATAGTAGGCCAATAAAACTAAAAAATAAAACACTTAAGAGCAAAAAACGATTTTTTATTAAAAATACTTAATTATCTCGGCTCTGAAGCAAAACCGAGAAAAAGTTTGTTCGGCAAAGTTGTTTCTATGATCATTTGCTACAACTTTGCTGAACATACCAACTTACGATTCGTTAAAATAAAAAAGTTGGCGTATACGTCACTCTTGCGATCACCGTAAAAAAATTTTTGTTCCATACATTTTGTAGTACTGAAAATTCTGAACATATTCTCTAAATAAACTATGGCTCTAAAATCAATAAATCTTGACGAAAACCTCATGTCCGCCTAAATTAGTTTCCTGGACCAGTGTGCACTGTGCGCTGGTTGGCCCGGACGCAATCGGAATGACCAATACGGGGCCAAGCCAATCCCGGCGCGTTGGACGACGGAGAGTCAATAAATCTTCCAGATTGCGCGTTCAGGGAACGATTTATTTATTTTTTTTTCGGTTCTGCCGTCAAAGCCGGGGACTCGTACTCAATTTTCACACGCCATTTGTGTGCACGCTCTCGCTGCTGCAGTTGGATTGGAGCGCGGTGATAGCCGAGATAGGCGGATGCTATCGGGGATCGCTTGGACCTGGGTCGCAGAAGAAGGTGGGACGGTAATTAAAAAGGTTATGTTACAGTTTCGGCCAGATAACGTCAATTAAGAGTGATAATGTGTTGGGTTTGGACGGTCTGATCAGGGTGGATCTGTGGTCAGTGTGCACGTTATTGCAGGGGAATCCTTATAGCAATAAATTAGATTTCGCGAGTTAATTGAGCATTTTTATTTATTTCGCTCAGTTATCGGACCCCTCACTTTTCATCTTTACAGTTATTCAATTTCAAAAAATACTATTCATAAATTCTTCAAATGCTGAAACTGGCTTTGGGATCATAAGCAATGCAAAAAAAAAATCACCCGCCCAAGATACCGGCTGTTGCATACGTCAGGAGTTAATCATCAATATTAACTTCCTATTCCCGATCAGCCTAGACAATTCACTGTGTTTTATTTTCTCGATTTCATGCGCTTTTTGAATAGCGCCTAAACCGTTGATTTTAGCGAAATAGTTTGTTCGGAGAAGTTTCTTTGTGTATTAAAGCGCATCTTCTGATGCAAAAAGTTTTGTGATCAATCCACCAAGCAGTGAGATAGAAAAACTATTTTTCCAAAACATTTAGATAGACATATGGTATCTTCGGCAAAGTTGTAGAATTGGTTATTTGAAACAACTTTGTCGAAGACACGATTTTTCTATCTCTTATACTTTTTGAGATATATGCCGTTGTATGTGAATGGCCCATAAAAATCATATTTTTAATCATAACTTTTTTCCAAAATTTTTAACATATTTTTGTCTTCTACAAAATTGATTGCCATAGAAAAACCCATGTTTATTTATTAAGACTTTTTTGTTTGATAGTAAAAACCTATGCAAAGACGCTTATAAACAAAAGTTTTTATCAACTGCTAAAAGGGGAGATATGGTACTTTCATGATTTGTAAGAGTTGTCTGCGCCATTTTGCGCCGAAGTCAGTTCTTCTTCTTCTTCTTCCTGGCGTTACGTCCCCACTGGGACAGAGCCTGCTTCTCAGCTTAGTGTTCTAATGAGCACTTCCACAGTTATTAACTGAGAGCTTACTATGCCAATGACCATTTTTGCATGTGTATATCGTGTGGCAGGTACGAAGATACTCTATGCCCTGGGAAGTCGAGAAAATTTCCAACCCGAAAAGATCCTCGACCGGTGGGATTCAAACCCACGACCCTCAGCTTGGTCTTGCTGAATAGCTGCGCGTTTACCGCTACGGCTATCTGGGCCGAAGCCAGTTAAAGAGGTCTAAACTACCCCTTGAAAAAAGAGTAATTCATGAATAACTTTGTTACTTCAAAAGATAGGGTGATGATATGTTCAGCAAAAACATGGGTTTTTCTATGACAAACAACTTTGAAGAATACACAAAAAATGTTAAAAATTTTGGAAAAAAATATGATTAAAAATATGATTTTTAGGCGCTATTCACATACAACGGCATATATCTCAAAAAGTATAAGAGATAGAAAAATCGTGTCTTCGACAAAGTTGTTTCAAATTGCCAATTCTACAACTTTAACGAAGACGCCCTATGTATATCTAAATGTTTTGGAAAAATAGTTTTTCTATCTCACTGCTAGGTGGATTGATCACAAAACTTATTGCATCAAAAGATGCGCTTTAATACACAAAGAAACTTCTCCAAACAAACTATTTCGCTAAAATCAGCGGTTAAGGCGCTATTCAAAAAGCGCATGAAATCGAGAAAATAAAACACAGTGCAGTGCCGGCGAGAAGTTGCATGCAAAAAAAAAATTGGGGTTGGTAATGCCTGTTACATTACCGCGGGGTTGACGTAGAACTAATATGGACATAACTTCGATCAATTCTGGGTCAGACTCTAACAACAGTGCGATAGCTTTTTGCAGATGATAGGATGTTTGATGAAAGATGATATGTGCTGCGATTGTGAGTTTTCAATTACTTTATGGTTTTAAGGGAGATTTTTCATTTGGTTTGGCCGAACAAGAGCGTTGGCATGAAATATTTCAAACCCTAATACTTTTTGCTGGCTTAACGAAATTCCTTGATTAGCACCTCAATCAAAAGACAAGGCATAAAAGGCTCATGTCGTTTACTTACAGAATTCTACATACCTGTCCAAATAGTTTAAAAACTGTTTTAAAAGAGCGTTGATTTCAATCAAATCTATAAATAGAGGTTCTAGAGATAAGTTGACTTCATTTGCATTCACTCTCCGCTTGGATCGCATCTCAGCAGGCAACAGAACGGTTTGCTCTGACCGGGCGTGCTTCTCAGGCACAGACATCGATAGCGAAGGACCCCCCGTTTGTTTTGCTTCGCTCAAATCAAACTGTCGAGCGGGCGAGAGAAAATGCCGTCCGAAGCCAAAGCTATCACCGCTGTCGCCATCAAGAAGGAGAAGAGGAAGATGGTTGTGGCCGCCATCGCAGTCCTAATCTGAGACTGTGGCTGGAGAAAGGAAGAGAAAAAGAAGGCAGTTCCTAAGCAAAACCCCACCATGTTTCAAAGACCGCCGTGATGAAGAAGACCCCGAAGAAGCCGCCAACGCAAACCTCATCGGGCGAGGAGGATTTCAACCAGTGCGTCGTCGAAATGTGTCTGTGTTACTCGAATTCAACAATTCAATCGGCCAACAAAGGTGTACTAAAGAATTATGTGTGTAATATTTCCTAATGTGTAAATTACGTACTTGCTATAATCTCTTAATTCATCTCGTAGCATCATACAATATCTGATTTATTACGAATAGTCGACGATAATTTGAGGATGTTTCCGAAGACGCTGCTGCAGTACCGTCGGGATGCAATAACAGCATAATGTTGATCTTGTTGATCCCTTTCCATGACATCAATTTCATATAGCTTATTTCCTATTCAGCCTATTTCTTCGCTTACTGATCTGGGAAATAGGCTATATGACAACCACTGGGATTAAGTTGAAATCTGGAAACGTAGCTCAATCTTGAGCAATTCCACATACCCGAAGATTGGCAGCTTTTCGGATCAGCCGATCATGAGGCTTCTTGTAGTGGTGCCTAACGGGATTGTGTCTTGACTGTACCGATGCTGCGACCATCACGAGGAGCTCTTACTAGCTCGAAAGTTTGAATGGTATGAACCGAATCAATCGAAAGTAGTATTTTTTACACAATTTGAATAGCAGACGATGTTCCTCCCTTTCGTATTCTTGCCTTTTTCTGATCGACCAATCTGGGACATAAGGTTTATGAAGTTGATGTCTTGTTTAGGGATTTATATTTCTTTCGGGTGGACAATAAAACATTCTTTCAATAGTTTACAATAAATAAAAAAACACGTATGTTTTGCCTTCGAGCAAATTTTAAATATTTCTGATCAATGTGCGTAAAAGTTTTGGAAATCGGAATTCGAAACCCAATACAAGCGGCATACAATAATATGAATGCTCTGCTTTATATAATATGACATTTTCAATGGGTTTCTTTATTGAAACTAACATGTAGAAAAATTTCAGATCAATAGATGCTTATTACAACTGGTCAAGAATCAGTTTAGTGAACAGTATTGAAAATCTGTTGCAATTTTAATACATTTCACAATTTCCGTACTCGAGAATATAGGAAGTGTTCCCCCATTATATCGCCAAATTTTCAAAGTCGTTTATCTCAAAACGTCGATTTTCGAGTTATCCAGTCGTAGCATTAGACTGGATAACTCGAAAATCGACGTTTTGAGATAAACGACTTTGAAAATTTGACCGTTTTTCAAGTACATGGTTCTCCGTTCCAAAGTGTATTTCAATGTGTTTTTCATGAAGTAGGGGAATTAGGGGCATAATGGACACGTTAAGCAAATGTTCGTTTTAAGACCCTTAAATGGCAATGTTTTTAATTTACCCCCGGCTAGTTTTCAAGTTTGATGTTAGTACGACGTGCCACATTCATTCATAGTGATAAAAATCATATCATATGTCAGAAAAGCGAGATAGAAAATTGGGTCGAAAACAAGGCTGGTAAAAAGGTATCGGGGCGAAATGAACACCTGTATGAAATTTAGTTATTCCAACATATTCAATGACTGTCAAGGTGGTAGGTCATTTGGCATAAAGTCGTTTGGCATAAAGCCGTTTGGCATAAAGTCGTTTGGCATAATGGTCATTTGGCATAAAGTCGTTTGGCATAACGGTCGTTTGGCATAATGGTCGTTTGGCATAATAGTCGTTTGGCATAATAAGTCTGAAACCAAGAATTTCTTAAGATGAGATTCGGGCTTGTTTTGGAGTCAATAATTGACATTAATTGATACAAAATGTCACTTTATTCTACATATGTTTGTCTTGAATAAACTAAAGCATATTAGGAAAGTTAATTTCAATAATATTTTATAATTTATGCAGAAATTACCCTTCTTTCAAATATTAATTCTTCTTTTGAGTTCCACTATTGGAATAATTTGTTGCACTGAAGATTTTGATATATAGCACTAATTCACCCTTCTTTCAAACATTGAAAACAAATTGAAACAAATTTCACCTTCTATTATACATAGGCTGTTCTTTTAAGGTTTCTTTATTTTTTAGATATTTTGTTGTTCCCAACTGACAAAATGGCGGCAATTGATAACATTGATCTGCTCAAGTTATCAGTGAGAAGAGAAATCGATTACTGCAGTTACTTTTATGGGTTGTGCTACTTTTCCCGTAATGTCAGTTCCCCGAATGTCATTACCCCGAACGCCAGTATTCCTAATACCAGTTCCCCGAATATCCCGCTTCAACAAAAAGTCCACTTCCCCGAATAGTTTGTGACACTCATACTTGTCGTAACTTTAAACATTTCAGGGTGGTGAGCGAACTGACCATCTGATATGCACCCTTCTTTATTTAATTGGCGGTTCTTTCGAGTTTTACCTTCCTCAATATTTTTGCCAATATGTGTATAGCCAAGAATGCCAGAATACCAGCTTCTTTTGATTGCCTATCGTTCTTGCTCATTCACCTTCCTGCCACTAAAGACTATTATAGCACCTATTTAAACTGCATCACTTTTCGGGGAAACGAGTCATTCTAGGAACTGGCATTTGGGGAACCGACATTCAGAAAAATGACATTCGGGGAAAAGTCGGACAAGAGCTATGATTCTGAACGTAATTTTTGATGTCTTTTCGTTTTACTATGCCGCAAAGTTTTTGGCGTTCAATCTTCTATTGATTCAATCATAAATTTTGCCTTCTTCTAAAAATAGGCTGTTCTTTATATTTATACTGTTATAAATTATATTATTTAGTCAAGCTAAATGTTTACCATTTATATATTTCGCAATTCTTGCAAGATGTGCTGTTAGAATAATAATTACTTTAGAACCTGTAAATATTCAACATATTTTTTGCGAACACAAGATCTCCTTTCAACATATGCTGGAAAAATATTATTTCAATCACAATTTTTCCCTTCTTTCGATAATAGACAGTGTTTTTGATGTACACTTTCAAAATTAAAATTTATATTGAATCGTTCAAAAGTTTTGCCACATATATTTTCTTTCAAAAATGTGTTGTTCATTTGAGTTATGTTGTGAGAAGATATGTAGTGTTAGAGCCTTTCACATTTTAAACGAAAAAAAAAACCGCTCTCGTATATAGGCTATTTTTGCATTATGCTGCAATAATAGATCTTTGGATAAGAGCTTTTAATATTTTGCAAATAAATTTTTCCTTCTTCTACCAAGTAATTTTCATCAAGTGCTACGTACAAACTGGGACAGAGCTTGATCTGTGCAAAATATGTGCGTTCCTTTTATTAAAAACTGTGAACTTTCTTTGCCGATTTACTATTTTCAAATATGTATATCGCAACAACTCAACGATACTTTATGTTCTTTTTGCTATGGGCTCAGTAGTGCTGATCTCGGTACAAGCTTCGAAAATGCCGATATTCATTCTAACTCAATCATTATGCCAAACGGCCATTATGCCAAACGACCATTATGCCAAACGGCCATTATGCCAAACGACCATTATGCCAAACGACTTTATGCCAAACGACTTTATGCCAAACGACTTTATGCCAAACGGGGTACAATCGACTGTCAATCATTCCGATATGCAAAAGGACTCTCCCTCAATCATAAAAGCTAAAAAGAACCTTTCTGGGTTCGTTACTTTGCTCAAAAATTAGATTCTTCCACGGTCTTGCTTATATGCCAATTTGAAACTGAGAAAAATTTTAAGTCAAATTTTAAAGAACAATTGAAGCAAAAAATAAAATTTTTTACCGTCAAGCATTTCAAATGCATTACAGATTTCATGCAGTGAATGAACTTTTGATGAAATATGTGTATTATCAGATATTGAGAGGGTGTCCATTTCGCCCCGTATGTTCATTATGCCCCTAATCCCCCTATACGTTAATGACCTCATTGTTTTTCCTATTGTGTGCAAATTTAAACTTCAGTGTTACTTTAAACTGAGAAAAAAGTCATTATTTAAAATAATTGCGAGATACCTAGTTGTAGCATGCACTATCATTCAACAATTTCTATATATTTCAAGATATCTAGTTTAAGCTAATGTATAAAAATAACTCAAATGCTACATAATTGTTAGTTTTAAAGATGACTTCCAATACTAGAATGTTTACTAATATTTAAAGAAAGATTTATGCACACCGGATACCTTCCTGTATCAAACAATATTCAAACATAATTGTTTTAAGATGCAGAATTAGAAAAAAATGTTTTTAATGAGCATCGTTTGCGTGAAATAACACATATTTAAACCATACATGTATTTTAAAAATATAAAGGTTTGGAGTTGTTGAACATTGACATTATGTCATATTTTTAAACATAATGAGCTATTTTCACGTTCACAATTGATTCGAATCGCACAATCATGATGGAAAATAATCAAAATTTGGTTAAATGAATGTGTTTTACAGTACATTTGAAGTAAATGTGGGCAAAAAATGGTTCACGTCTTACATGCAATAAAATGGAAATACTGATCGTTAAGAACAGCACTGTAAATTGAATAACGTTTTGAATCACTTAGATTTTGATTGATTAGGTTTATTGATTGACGTCTAATTATTCAAGTCTAACTCAAATGACCCGCGAGCATGTCAAAAGCGCTAAACTTCACATGTAGAAAAGCCTGAAAACAATTATTATTTCTTCGATACACTTCTGGAATGTGTACGTAATTGAAGGTAAATTTCTATATTCTTATTTTCAAGATGTTTTCAAAATACAGTACCAAAAGTTCATATCCATACTTTCAAATCTATTTAAGTATGAATAGATATGATCGTACTTCTCATGAATGAGTGATAAGCTAGCATATAATCAATAATTTTGAAGTTTGTTTGTCAATGGTTAAGCTGATAGCCATCTTGATACTAGGGGATGTCAACCTGAAACGTGTTTTCGTAATAAAACTTTGCTTCTTAACATTTGAATGAGATATCCAGTTGTAGCACTACAAAATGGCAAGAGAGCAAATTCCAGAGCCCAAACTAGGTAACTCGAGTTACCCAGTTTTAGCACAAAATACATTTGTTTTACATTGAGATATCTAGTTTTGAAAATATACTTTAACTTTTTTGTTATAAATCACACGTTCATGAGCTTTGGATATGTTATATAGCTAGTTGAGAGCAATATTTTGGTATACTCAACTCAAAAACTCCAAATTTCGAGTTATCTAGTTGTAGCATTAAGGGGACGATATGATAAATCAACGATGCTGTTAGAAATGCCATACAATGCTGAGTACTATGATGTTATAACGGTCTCACGGTGCAGCAACGGCGTTCACGAATAAATTCTCAAATTTCGTGAGATTATGTGTTATAAATTATGTGAACAAATTTAAGCTTTGTACAATACCGCTAGATTAAGATCAGGATAGATAAATCTATTTCCTGATTTATTCAATATTATTTTCATTATTCAATAAACCTCTTTAACAACGTTTGTTGACCCTGAAAAGGGCCGATTGAGCTTGTATGCTGTCACAGATGAATATCACTACGGGATGTTATCAGTTGATTGTCATGGTTAAACAGGGAAACCCCAACGAAAGTGTATATTGTCGAAATTTCCGATTGTCACCGGTAGTGGCCGTGGGGTAGTGATGCTCGGGGATGGATTGTCCTCCATGACTGGTCCTGGCCGGAAATAATCATGGGGAGAAACTCGACCCTTTGCTGCAGGAATTTCATAAACATCTTTTTTGTAAAGCAGAAATTTTTCCAAAAAAAATTCTGCTAAAAGTGACTATTTCAAAACAACGCTTATTGATTGGAATATTTATCGATAACTCTTTGTCAGCGAAAATCATTCTTAACAACTCTTTGTACCATCGCCAAACCAAACCACTTCGTTGAATTCATTAGGTAAATGAAAATGGAGGAGAGGCAGGTGGTGTATATTTCGTTGGCGTTACTTCCCAACAGGTCGTACCTTTGGTGCTGAATAGAAATCTGCCCATTGAATGATTTGCAGTTGTTGAATGGTAGGCTCTCGCTTCGTTGCTCTATCGTTCCTTTCGCTACTCGCACACTACTGTGGCTTTCACGCGCTCTTCCTTGCTGCTCGGAATGATCCATTCGTTACGCCGTTCGATTTGCGAATGAGCTGGGAGCAGAACAACAACTGGTTTTATTTGCTCCAGCTTCGTTCACCGATGGCGAGTGGTGGGGTTCTCGCTTGCTTATTTCGTCGCTCCGTTAGCTTCTCTCACGTGATTGGTTATTGCTTTCGCGCTTTTTTCGTTGATTGTGTGATTCGTCGCTGTCTAAACGTATCGTCCGTTTTAGCGTTCGATTACTGAATGGCCTACGCTCAGCATTGCCATCGGTTTTATACTTGACAATATGTTGAAAACGCTCCACCTGTTCATCGTTATGTGTTATTTATCTCTTTTGACAGTGAACCATGTATACGAGGTGGAATCATGAGGCGGAAATCATAGGGAGAAGACAGTATTGAAAATTGATTGTGCCAATTCTATACGTGATATTATTCAAGAACTAACATTGTGTTCAAAATTCATTTATTAATTTATTTTTCTTCAACATGAGCTTTTCTCTACATATATGAGAATAAGTTGGGGTCTTCCTTTGTCGAGTGGTTAGAGTCCACGGCTACAAAGCAAAGCTTTGGGTTTGGGTTCGATTCCCGGTCGGTCCAGGATCTTTTCATAATGGAAATTTCCTTGACTTCCCTGGGCATAGAGTATCATGGTACCTGCCACACGATATACGAATGCGTAAATGGCAATTTGACAAAGAAAGCTCTGAGTTAATAGCAGAGAAGCAGGCTCTGTCCCAGTGAGGACGTTAATGCCAAGAAGAAGAAGAAGAAGAAGAAGATGTGAATAATTTATTTGTTTATTCGACAAACCAGCTGAATATTTCTTGGATGCACAACAGCAACAGGATAGCGGATAACAGGGATTTAGTTGAACTCTGGAAACGTAGTTCAATCTTGAAATCTTGAGCGATTTTACAAACCAGATTCTGGATTAACAGCTCAGTAGGTTTCTACCAGCGAGGTTTTTCTCGCTAAGCAAGTTCGGAGGAGCTCTTACCAGCTCGAAAGCGGAAATGGAATGAAACTGAATCCGACGAAGGCAGCATGTTTTATAATCTTAGAATAGCAGATGATGCTGCTCCCTTTTGTGCTCTTCGCTTTCTGTTCGACCAATCTGGGAAATGGGTATGTGCCAATATTGTGTTGGGCTTAGAATTACTTGAAAATTGCTGAGAATGCTAATACGTGAGAAATTGGTCGAACATGAACTGTTGGAAGGGTTGAAATTAACTAAATATTCAATACGAGCTATTGATAATCAATAGTTTTCTTCATTATGACAGTAAATTTCTGATCCATGGATGCCAAAATTATTACACTTGTTCAATGAGAATATCTTTTCAAAAGCATTCTAAATATGTCGTAATTTTGTTACATGTGATAATTTTTCTAATCAAAGTGTTCCTATAAAATATGACGCTGACATCAAAGACGCTGTTGGAAATGGCACTCTATTTTACAATCGTTTTAAAATGTTGAGCACTCACCCCGACGGCACTGCAGCAGCGCCCGTGAATACAGTCTCAAATTGTTGAGTCATAAATTATTCATGACAAATGAAATATTGTATGAAGCTGTGAAATTGATTTAGGAATATAAGAAGTCATAAATTAAGTCCGAAATATTTCTCTTTTAACTCTTTTCCATTAATTTGATGGCCCTGAAAAGGGCCGATGGCTTTGTTAGCTTCGAAGATCGCGGCTTTGTTTGCTTCGAACACTGCGGGATGTTATCAATTGATTGTCATGGTCAAACGGGGAATCCTCAACTCAAATGTATAAATTTGAGCAAGTTATTTGCTTATACGACGAACCAGCTCAATGTTTCCTGGCGTGGATGGCGCAACGCGGGTCAACAGCTCCTCGGCCGATGAAATTTGCGGCGGCGCTGACGTTGGCTAGGTGAACGCAAACAAACGGTGAACCGCAAAGCAACAATTACTCGCACGACCGTGTTCACAGTTCGACCGCAAATTCTCCTGTGGACTGCTTTCTCTTCCTCTGCTTGGCGGCGGCAGCGGTGATGGCTTTGGCTTCGGACGGCATCTTCTCTCGCTCGCTCGACAGTTTGATTTGAGCGAAGCAAGACAAACGGGGGCGTCCTTCGTTATCGATGTCTGTGCCTGAGAAGCACGCCCGGTCAGAGCAAGCCGATCTGTTGCCTGCTGAGATGCGAGCCAATCGGAGAGTGAAAAGCAAATGACGTCAACTTTTCTCTAGCACCCCTAATTATAGATTTGCTTGAAATCCACGTTCTCTTTTAAAACAGTTATTAAACTTCTTGGACAGGTATGTGGGATTCAGTAAGTGAACGACATGAACCTTTGATGTCTTGTCCTTCAATTGAGGTGCTAATCAAGGAATTTCGTTAAGCCAGCAATGATTTATGAGCGTTTAAAATATTTCATGCCAACGTAACGCTCTTGGTTTTGAAATTCCAATTTCTCTCCTGTATAGAGAAGAAAGACGTAGTTCTACGTCAAAAGGAACAGAAATCTAAAGCGTACCCGCGGAGCGACCAATTAGTCTAACCTATTTTCTTCAGTAATGTGTGGAACGCATTATCGATCATCATATCTGCGATGTTTATTTGGCAAATTTGCCTCTTCATGTTAATCAACATGCTTACCAGTCTGGAAAGTTGTATACGATATCAAGAAAGCATGTGCTCAAAAGCAATCTTGGGTATTGAGGGTGCCTTTGATAACGTGTCTTTCGATGCCACATTGGAAGCTGCTCAAAACCGTAGGCTGCCTACACTGACTATCAATTGGATTTACCAAATGCTCAAAAACCGACATCTCTTCTCGACATCGACGACAGCTTGACGTGTGTTTCGGACATTGAGTGTTTGCGAATGCCCCCAAAGGGAACTCTTATTACCACTTTTGTGGGATCTCGTAGCAGACACGCTATTGAGGCAACTAAAAAATAGCGGTTTTCCAACTTATGGATTAACCGACGACTATCTAGCTTTGATAGCTGGTATGTCCATAAGCACCTTGTTATTTTGTTACCTTGTTACACCTTGCTTCAAAAGATCTCCAAATTGCTTGTCTCTTGCCGTACAAGACATTTAACACAATTCCCTTCACGGGAAGAATGGACGTCTAGCTTTTTCGATATAAGTATATCAAACAATATAGAATGTTACACTGATGGCTCCCTTTTTGACGGTAGAGCTGGTGCTGGTGTATATTCTCGTGAGCTAAGACTGAATCAGTTTTAATCACTTGGTAGACACTGCTTCGTTTTCAGGCGGAAATATTTGCTCTTTTGTGTGGAGTACAATCAGTACTTCAACAGCACGTTATGGACAAAGTCATATAATTCTGTTCAGATAGTCAGGCTGCGATAAAAGCTCTTGCTTCGGCCAATTCAAGGTCGAAGTTTGTCATCGCATGTCGAACTCAAATTGAGGAACTGAATACCGTCATCTCTGTACACCTTGTATAAGTACCTGGCAATTCTTCCATTGCTGGAAATGAATTGGCTGATGAGCTAGTGACTTCATTGACCCTGAGCCGGCTATTCCAATTTTGAAGTGCTGGTTGAAGCTTCAGATCAATTCTTGAGCGGCAACTCAGCACAAGCAATATTGGAATAGTTTGGAGTCGTGTCGTCAAACAAAATTGTACATTACTGAGTCATCTCCAAGGGTGGCGAAGTATTTAACAAACTTGTCAAAGCAGAATTGCAGTCTCTTGGCCAGAGCGTTGAAGTCGGCCTTCTGATATCTGATACCTACAGCAATGAATTAGATTTTGTGGGTCTATTTAGTGTTTAATTTATTTCTCTTGCTTTCAACGATGTTACGTCCAATCCTGACTTTTCATCATTAAAGTTACTCAATTCCAAAAAATCCTCACAAATTCATCAAACGCTAGAAACCATCCGGTTCCAAGCTAATAATGCGAAAAATTGCGTCCGCCCGAGCCTTTCATCTCGGCAAAACTCCACGAAACATTCCCCCCAGAGCCGAAATGCTTCGGATCCCTTTTACAGAACAAAACTCTAACACGCGGACTGCCTCGGAACCCCATCCCATCATCATCTATTCATCCTACAAGCATGCAAATAATTCGCTAATGTTTTCACGTTCGCCTGAATCGCGTCTCCTATGATCCTGCGAGCTGCGAGTTCGTTGGCAGATGGCGCTAACTTTTTTTTTCTGTGCGCAGCAGTTTCAAAAACACGCGAGTAGATTTTTTTGCATTTCGACTTTTTTTTATCTAGGGTAGGTGTACCAATTAAAGTTATGGTACCAATTATGGAAAAAGTGGATTTTTTTATTTACAGTAGGCCAATATTTACTTGAAAGAATGATAAAAGTCTAGTTTTTGATATATTGACTGTTGTGAATGCAAAATTGGACTATTTCAACCAACTTGCATGCAAGTTTGCCAGCTTGTATGGCAATTTATTTGCTAGGTTTGCTACATAATTGAAACATCTTGTGTATAATAATACTTATCAACAAAGTTGAAATTATCTTCGATGCGGAAAAGTTATATTTTTAATGGTTTAGAAAGTTATTGAATTTTGCCGTATAATTTTGTATGGAGTCTGCAAGCATCAATGAAACCAGTGCTTCATATAACTTTGACGACCTGTAGATAAACATTGTGACGTGCTGGAACATTTTTGAGAACGGCATCAGATTCAGCAACCTCAAATCTACTAGAGACACACAATTTAAACACGCAAAAATGTCATTTTTGTTATGCTGTGTAATTGGTACCCGTACTCTACCCCGTAAAGCAAAAATAATTCAAACATCACTCCAACTCGCTCGCTGGAGTTCCTGACGTATACCTTCAAAGCTACCTATGCTGTTTGCCGGAGGGTTTCTAAAATGTTTCACTTTTCACTGGGTATGTGGGGGAAGCTTCTAACTTCCAACAACGGTAGCGGCTATGTGCGATGATGGAAATCCTGATGCGGTCATGGATCATGAGGAATGTCTTTCATCTTTTGGGTGGAATTTTTCGGAAGCATTTGCCACAGGTTCCGATGTGAAAGATGTGTGTGGGGGGCTTTATGAACGTTATGGAAAGAATTTTTGGCACAATTTAGATGATTTCTAAATGCGCTACTGTGGGGTGTCAGAATCAGGTTTGTTTGGTTGATGTTTTGGGTAGAGGTTCAAAATGAAAGCTCTTCTAAACTAATACGAAAAAAATCGAACTGATTTGAAGAATAGATCATAAAATTTGAAGCTAAAAATTCCTTCACTAATGAACACAAAATCTTTTTGTTATTTCAATTAGCGAATTGGTCATAATTCTTGATCTACTCAGAATCACAACAAAGATCAAACTCATCGAAACAAACATCGTTATCATAATAAAATCCCCGAGAGCTCAATTGTTATCCGAAACAAACGAAAGCCGCCAAGCCATAAACACGGCTAATCTGGGCCTAATAAAATGCTCCAACTTCCATGAACTGGTGGGGAGACTACCGTACCGTAAGCACTCGCCGGCGCAATCATGATCGGTCGTAAAAAAAGATCGGCCTGAAAATCGAATTAATTTCGATTCTTGCCCGGCGTGGCTTTTAGTAGGTACCAACGACCGAGTTACCGCTTTGCCCTCTGTCGTTGCCACAGAACCAGAAGCCATTCCTCATCACTCTCATCATCATCCTAAAGATCCTTGCGCGCCGCGCGTCTGCTCGGCTATAATACAGGGATGTTACGTTTTTGTCCATATGGCATATTTTGCCCTTTCCAGTTAACAAAACCGGAAACATGACAAAATCGGAATGATTTTGTATTGGAATGAAATTTTGTATTGATACTGATGATGTATCAAAAGCTAACATGTTCTCAATTTATGAAGGTCATTCACGGCATAAGCCGTGTACAGGTGGACGGTGAATTAAAATTAAATTTTGGCATGAAAACATATTAAGATATTTTGATAACTTAAAAAAAAACTGAAAATTATCACTGAAAATTATCACAATAGCAAAATGTATTCTTCCAAGATTTAATATATGATTCGTTACAATATCCGAGACTGTTTCTCCCCGTAGAAAGTTACGGCATTTATAATTGGGTTCCTTTCTATGTAAAAGAAATAACTGTTTTTGTTATTTTTCTATCCCCAATTACTCAATAATGGTTTATTTTATTATTCCATTTCACTTAGTGTTTATCCAGCTAAACCATTTGCAAATTACCTGTGATACATTTGTTTGCATTAACAGCATAGATTATATCGTTTTGGGCATATTTTAAATAAGAATACAATTACGGCAATCAAATAAGTCACCAAATACACAAACGAAATTCATGGAACATTTTTTGCACGTAATTCAAGGGTTATGTTTTTAGTAGTGAGATGAATACTAACATAATTTCATACAATAAAAATGTGTAGCCTTAATGAATACTCAAAGAAAGTAAGATTTCCTACGATTTGATTCCTAAAAAATATGAAGGACGTTTTTTTATTTACAAATAAAGATTGGACGTACTTAATATTTATTTTTTCATTAAAACGTATCTGTCCCCTCTTAAAGATATATGTTATTATATGTAACTATAAGTTATTTTGTGTGATAAATTAAACAGACCTTAATGATGCTAAAGAAAAAAAAATCAAAAAATAAATCCCAAAAATACTTCAGAAGTCAATGAAACAAATTCTGGATGTGAAAACTATGTGAAACTAAGATACTTTAAATACTTTGTTTTTTTTCAAAATCGATCGAGACTAACATTTGGAAAGGGTCATTTTTTTTATAAACCCGTATAACTCGAAAACGGTAATACCTACAAAAAAGTGTTGTATGGGGAACTGTCGTAAAATTTCCTGAAGTTTTAGAAAAAAATATTGAAAATATTAAAAAAAACTTTTTCTACACTGAAAATACATGATTCAAAATTATAAAATCGATTTAAAAAATCGGCCATTTCAGATTTTGATCGTTCTTAGGCAAAAATTTTCACAAATAAGTTTACTAAAAGTCGTCCATACAGTGCAATTCGGGCATATTTAAGGGAAAAATGTTTTTCTAACAGCGAATTTTTCAAGTCCAAAAGAGTAGCGTTTGATCCTTCGACCTTGACGCTTGCTCCTGCGGGGGCTAGTGATGAGGGCAGGATCAAACTTGTCGCGCGTCGTTTGCTCAGAGAAATGAAAAAGCGCCGCGGATCGTTAGTAGTGTTTGATCTATTGATCGCGTCGCTTGCTCTTGCGTGGGCGAGTGGCGAACACTTGTTTGGCGTACAATGCGATTATCAATTTATCGAATAATCCGGTTAGGCGTGATTATATCATGGATCGCATCTCCAACCATTGGTGACTCCCAGATCTCTACCTTATCCCACTAATCCAATATCCTTTCCATGACAACTGTGGAGATGCAGAGGTATACTCGGTCTCTAGTAACAACGGTTGTCTAACTAACATTCCTTCCCTTCACCGATGACCGTAAGGACGTGGCCGGCACTGTTATTGACTTTCAAAATTTGAGCTCTCGATTTGTGCACATTGAAGAATGGTAAGCTAATCCCAAGCCCCATTCATAAACTCCCAGTGCAACTTCGATTATTCTGATCAATCACGGAGTAGCAGCTACGAATTGTACGGTCATCTATGCTCATGCTCATGCTCATATGGGTTGCCGTTTTCAGTTAACAAAAACGGAAAAATGACAAAGTTGGAACCATTTTATTGTAGATATGTTTTTGTATTAAAATGATGATGTATCAAAAGCTTTCATATTCTTCTTAGGGGCCTTCCTTAGCCAAGTGGTTATATTTCACGGCTACAAAGCAAAGCCATACTGAAGGTGTCTGGGTTCGATTCCCGGTCGGTCCAGGATCATTTTGTAATGCAAATTTCCTTGACTTCCCTGGGCATCGTACCTGCAACACGATATACGAATGCGAAAATGACAACTTTAGCAAAGAACGCTCTCTGTTAGCAACTGTGGAAGTGCTCATAAGAACACTAAGCAGAGAAGCAGTCTCTGTCCCAGGACGTAGAAGAAGAAGAAGATATTCTTATTTGTGAAGGTCATTAATGGCATAACCCGTGTAAAGGTGGACGGCAAATTAATAACAAAACGGTAACAAATTAAAATATTTTTAAAACTTTCGAAAAACAGAAAATGTTATTATAATAGCAAAATGTGCAATCACATCAAAAATATAATATTCATTTGCTATTGTGAATATCACTCGTGATTTATAGGATAACTACTGAATGTCGAAATTAATTATCACATCCCTCTTTATTATTGCTGTGATGTTTAAAACCTTTTGTACATAACAACAGTTGACATGTCTTTTTCCTTTCATAGTCTATTTTTCCCATTTAAATTATATGGTTCATCACAATACCCGAGACTCTTCCGTCCCACTAAAAGCCTTTTATGGTTGATCACTTTCTATCTAAACAAAATAACTGGTTTTGTTATTTTTCAATCCTCAATTACTCAAGAATTGTTTATTTTGTAATCCTTATTTAACCTAACATTATCCTTTACCATTAGCCATTTTCAAATGGCCTGTTGTACATTTTTATGCAGCAAAAGCACAGATTATGTTGTTTTAAACACATTTTCAATAAGAAAACATCATTCATATTTACTTACATTACGAAGAAAACTAAGCCAAACAAGCTTATTAATTTTTATCAATAAAGTGATTGGGATCTCTTGTGAAATGTTCTGCTTGCAAATAAACAATGCAGGACCATGAATCAATACAATGCATATAAAAAAGCTATATATAAAAAAGTTTTGAAGCTGACAGAATTTTGATTATGAGCAAATACTATGATAAATTGAAAGAAATTGAAAGGCCAAGTCGATACAGTCCATTGGGATGAGGAAGAAATGTTAGTGTGTAATGGATGTTCCTTCTAGAGGCCAATAATACCTCTGCATCTCTATAATCATCAAGGGAAGGGTGATGATTAATGAGATAGGAGAAATGTCTGGAAGTCACCTTTAGTCGGTGATACGATCTATGCACAAGGAAGAAAAATACGACTCTTACTTAGAATTCAAAATGTCGAACCATTCAAGTAATGGTGAAAATAGAAATATATGTGTATGTTAAAATTATATGAAGCATAAGGGCATATGTCAAAGCTGTAGTGACGAACCATCCATAGTTTGTTTGAAATTACATAACGTAATGTTGCTACTATTAAAATGTTTTATCATAAGCATGAAACGATCTCACCAATTGATAGTTCATTCTTGAGAAGGCGGTATTTTCAACATATATTTTTTTTTTAACTGGACCACAGTGTCGCAGATTATAATGTTGAATACTCGAATACTTTTCTGATTCTCTAAATATTCATCTCTTCGTGAAATCCTTGACCGTGTCTCTAGAGATCAAGGGGCAAATATGTTGAAGAAAACGTAGACAGATTTTTGGAGATTGATTTCTTTGGAGATGATGTCTTTTGAAACCATGGTTACATTCCTGATATACATGTATGTACAGTAGGGTGCGGCTCATTTTTCAAAAGTTCCCAAAACCAAAAATTCGTATGCTCTACTGAATTCAAATCACATCAAAAGAGAAACCTCAAAATCTGAGCCAAAAATATTAACATTTAGAGGTGGCGCAAGCGTCTGGAAGGTGAACTTTCAAGTTATAAAAAATGACCTTCAAAGATGTAAACATAACTTTGTTATTTTTCAACCGATTTTAAATCTATTAGCGTCAATATCTTCAAAATTAATTTATGAAAACTTTGTAGAACACAAAATATGTCTAAAATCAAAACAAATTTTAGTTAAAAGCAAATTATTATAAATTTTTCCTCATTTTACTAAAAATTTCAATTTCATTTGATCATAACTTCTTGATTACTCAATCGATTCCTAATCTTTTTACATGTTTTGAAGCAAATTTAGTTGTTTTCAAACCATTCATACATCATATTTCACTAAAAAATCGTCTTGACTAAGTTATTCAACAAAAACATGATTTTTTAACGAAAAATGACAGTTTTTGTTTAATTTTTGCTAGTTAAATATGGTCGGGGTTCTGCTAAACCGCACCAAGTGCCAAAAGCGTTATTTTGAGATATTTAACTTTAAAGTTCACTCATCTTCGAGTAAATCGCAATTGACTCTTTGGAAAATTTCACCGTTCACAAATGACTAACAGGGTCCAAGAAGTAACTCAAGATAGAATATTCAAAAAAATCATCAATTATTTTCCATTTAATTAGATTTGATTTCAAATCAAGAGGTACCCAGTTGACTCTGGCTGAACAAAAATTGAAGAAAATGTTTTTCAGTTCGGTATGGCTGAATGTGTTTCATGATTTTCAGGATCACAGTAAAAAGAAAGAAATAAAAAGGGTTCATATCATCGCCATGCATGGTGGAATGCTTGTCACAAATGTTTATGTACTGTGAACGGAAAAGATTTGTAATTTTTCATAGAACTGGCCACAATGTAGTGGTATGAATTGGTACAAGCCAATTCGTATTCTAACGTATTCTACCGACTTTCTCTTGATGAATTATCTATTTCAACAGAAGAGTTATTGAACGTTGAAAGCGCACCAAGTTACTCGCATTTAATACACTTTGGCTGAACAAGTTCAAGTTATGTGAAGTGGATACCAAGAATGGCATGCGTGTCATCATTCCCGTTGTACATGAAACTGCTTGTGCTTTATTGTTCAAAAATAGTCATAAAAGCTGAAAGTTGATTGATTTTATATGACTCCCTGTTAGGGACAACGTAAAAAAATATTAATCGGGATTCGAACTCGTGTCCTTCGAGTGGTGATAAGGCGTGCTACCTCTCGGTCATTTAGAACTGTTGAATTGAGAGCGAATAACTCGAAACAAGCTGTGCGCGATCTGATCTAGGAGGCTTGATGATGAAAACAGGTGAAAACGTCATTTTCTGAACAGCTAAAGCGCACCAAGTGCTTCCAAATTATTCAAACAACATCAAATTTAAATGTCTTGTTATTTCATCACGGCTCCTGCATGGACCCACCGACATATTATATATAAAGCGAAGGTAAGCGTCATGCGAATGTTGCTATCTATTCTACATACAAAAACACTATTTTTATATAAATGGTACTTGGTGCGGTGTGGCTGAACAAAATTTCAATGATATTAGATCAGCACCACCGAAACAATACTGTATTTTACAAAGCCGTTAACTTCTTCTTCTTCTTTCTGGCGTTACGTCCCCACTGGGACAGAGCCTGCTTCTCAGCTTAGTGTTCTTATGAGCACTTCCACAGTTTTTAACTGAGAGCTTACTATGCCAATGACCATTTTTGCATGTGTATATCGTGTGGCAGGTACGAAGATACTCTATGCCCTGGGAAGTCGAGAAAATTTCCAACCCGAAAAGATCCTCGACCGGTGGGATTCGAACCCACGACCCTCAGCTTGGTCATGCTGAACAGCTGCGCGTTTACCGCTACGGCTATCTGGGCCCCCGTTAACTTACATGACATACTAAAATCCTTTGGTGTTGTTACTGTATATTGTCCGGAATGGCCACTTAGCAATATTGAAGGAAAAATTTAAAAAAAATGCCGTCTTTAATCAGATTACTAAATAACCTCCAATGACAAGCTAAGGTTTATGGTTCGCTCTGGTTGGATACCAATTTCAGCTTTACATATCCTGCTAGAGAAAAATGTTGAATTTACTCAACGAGGGATGGTTCAAATTATTCGATATCTTAAATGTAGATAGGTTATGATAATCTGAATCCTCTAGTGTAAATAACTCATTTTTGAAAAAAATGGCGTTTGGTAAACTGCACCAGCAGTTAAAGCAGAACCCCGACCATATTATCTCTAAAGCTGAAACTGGTTTTTCTCATTTGTCAAACCTTAGAGAAGGATTTTGTAACAATTTTTAAATAATTTTGAATCAAAAATATGTTTACATTTGTAAAAATATATATGCACTATTCAACTCGTAATTAAGGCAAAATGTTTTATATATTAAAGTTTTACATAAAAAATACAATTTCCGGCGAAAAAAACTTAAATAATCCAAAGAGTTTTGATTTTTTCATTGAAAAATCATGTTTAAGGGTAGTTTTTGTTAAATAACTAAGTCAAAACCATTTTTAGAAAAATGTGTTGTATGAACAGTTTGGAAACAACAAAATTTGCTTCAAAAACATGTAAAAAGATTCGGAATCGATTGAGTATTTATGAAGTTATAGACAAACAAAAATTATTTTTTTTAGTAAAATGAGGAATAATTTGGGTAAAAGTATTTTTAACTATGACTAGTTTTGATTTAAGAAAATTTTAATGTTCTACAAAGTTTACATGAATTTAATTTTGAAGATAATGGTGCTTAAAATTTCAAAATTGGTTGAAAACTAACAAAGTTATGTTTACTTCACTAAAGGTCAATTTTTATAACTTGAAAATTCACCTTCAAGACGCTTGCGCCACCTCTAAATATTAATATTTTTGGCTCAGATTTTGAGGTTTTTCCTTCAATGTGATTTGAATTAAGTAGAGCATACGAATTTTTGGTTAAGAGAACTTTTGAAAAATAAGCCGCACCCTAATGTACAGTCCTAAAACGTTTCGAACAGATCTGTTCATATCTATTGAAATTTCGTCGATAATTTAATAAAAAATGAAGACGAATAGCTTTGGAACTAATGAACATCTTATCTCGTATGGATCTAATGAGAAATCTTCCAAAGACCTTACCGAATGTTCGTTTGAAGCACCATAAGAACTCAATTCAATATTCGAACAGGCAAACAAAAGAAAGAACTCAAATATTTGTTTCCAGAATCGAAATCTCATCAATTGCAATGGAAAAGATACGTGCAGATTTTTATTTTACACTAGTGGTCCCGGCAAACTTCGTCTTGCCATCAAGTAGGCTGTTGAAAAACGCCATGGAACGCTCCGTGCAAAATGGAAGTTCCGTTCACTCCTGTTTTTTCTACTTTCCCGTTAAATATCCCTTACTTTTTATATACACAAACACGTCGGAACACTTCAGGAACATAACTATAGAAGAATAATTCTAATCCGTCGAGCCGTTCTCAAGCCATTTCGTGACATACAAACACCACTCCATTTTTATTTATATAGATTTATCATCTCACCGAAAAAACCCAATAAATTCTCATAATAAGATTTTTATTTTATTTTCTAAATCTGAAACAAAGAGATTTTAAAATAATCAATTGAAGTATATGTTGCATATGTATATATTGCGCTTTTCCTCATAAACGAAGTATATATTTCATTTTTATTCCGATACCGAGATGATTATTCATCACAAGAGAAAAGTATTTGTTCAAACAAAGAGGGGATACCTACAACTCAGAACAAAATCCTAACAATGACTGAATAAGAGCTTTGGAATTCGCGGAAAACTGCTACTCGTAATCAAACATCAAGCATAAACATATTTTGTGCATTGGTGGTTTTATAAGAAGAATACACACTTAAATTATTTTACGGATTCCTGTGAAATCACAACAGCTGAACAGTTCGGTAAAACAAATTAACGGTGTACGGTAAATTTTTACAGTATTCCGTAACAATCACCGGAATCCGTTAAATTCCGACGAAGTTAAGGTGTTTTATTTCACCGAACCGTTCAGCTGTTGAGATTACGGTGAAATTCACCGTAAGAGCTTAGTGTGTAGAGTAAGGTGAGGGACAAAAATTTGAGTGGGGCAAACTTTTTTTTTGTAGATATCTTGCTAATTCAAAACAAGCATTATATGTGGGTGCTATTCAAATAAGGCATTTTCATTCCCAATACAAGGCCCATTGTAAGGATGCTTTGAGATGTATTAGTTTTTGCACAACTGCTCAGAAACCAAATTTGGCCCATAGTGGGGCAAAAATTCGAATCAGCGGGGGAAAAGTTTGAGTCTTATATCATCTGAAAAAAAAAACATGTGAATTGCCTAAAACCTACGTTGCATGTGTGAATTTAGCTAAATATACCTCATACTGTCAAAAAAGTTACCAACATTCTACAATTTACCAAAGTTTTGTGAAAAACTGCAAATTTTTAGTATTTCAAAACTAATACTGTTTTGGGTAAATTTCTGACCCAAGTTCAGTGTGTGTGTTGTTATGAAAAAAAAACATTCAAAAGCTAGTTTAAGGTATTCTTGGCACAGAAGTATAGATATATTGTGTTTCAGTCAACGAACGTCCCACCGGTTGGGTAAGAACTCGTGTGAAATAATCAATTTCGAAAGTGTTATAATTAATAATGGGTAGATATGTTGACTCAAGTTTGTTTATCAACACTGTAACCAATATTTTAGAGGTACACTATGAGGCATTTATTCATTTTTAATTGTTACGGATGTCTTAAAATAAATATTTCTCCACTAATGTCGAACTTTTGCCCCCCCCCAAATTCTAAATGTGTGGCATGTGAAAAAATTATAGTCAATAACATCTAGTTTTGGAGAAGTCAAATGATGTATAATGATGTATAATTATAATGATTAATAATAACAATAATATATCTAGTATTTGAGTGAATGATATGATTCTAGGAAAAACATGTAGATTGATAAAATATTAACTAGAAACATCATTCAATAAGTCTACAGTCTTTTTTTAACTTTGGTCATCGTCATCTTTCTACATATAAGTCTCGACTTTTCTTTCTGTTTTTGTTTCTCAGCTTAATTATTTCTTGATCCAGAATGAGCGATCTCCAATTCAACATGGCTGAAATTGACACGTCGTTTGGAATTAACATCTTCGACCAAATCCACAGTTTTAAACATCAATAATAGTAGAAACTTGTGTTATTCTTGTACATAATCAGGTGAAAAATCTGACATTTACACTGATTTTTTATTCTGCGTGTTCCAACGATACGAAAAAAAAACAAATATTACACATGACGTAGATTTCATGTGAAGCCAATTAAACGAAGTTAAAAATAAATTGATTTATATTTGATATTGGACTCCGAACGAATTCCGGTTGGTAAGTGGCTGATGATGGCAATCCATTGGTACCTCACGTACCTGAAGGAATAAAATAGACCCCTCTGTGCGGTCCTTAGCCTCACGCCAAGAAGCTCCTATCCCTACCTCCTCATGGAACAGGCCGGGTACGAGTAACCTTAGGGAAGATCTGGTAACCAACCCCGGTGGGAACTTTGGTCGTATGCTGACAGGAAAGGGGGGGGGGGTTTGTTTTAGCTATTGCTTCAGCAAACCTCCATGTTAGGAGCGGCTCACAACAGCGTCTGTTCCCCATGTCAGGGGCGGCTGATCATCGTCAAGTGCCAGAGAAGGACTCTAAGCTAAACTGCGCACTATAGTCCTCCGAACATTTAGGGAGAATGGTCCTCCGGAAATCTAGGGGGTTGGTGTCAGGCCCTGCAAGCCAGCTATAAAAAAATCAAGCAACGAATAATCAACGAGAGAATACGAACCGGGACAATCGGCAAAGACCACAGCGACGTAAAGGGACTAGCGATTGGATGCTCGGTACGTGGAACTGTAAATCTCTCAACTACATCGGCAGCACACGCCGACATGCTGAAGGAACGCGGTTTCGGCATCGTAACGTTGCAGGAAGTGTGTTGGAAGGGATCAATGGTGCGAACGTTTAGAGGTAACCATACCACCCACCAGAGCGGCGGCAATACACAAGAGCTGGGAACAGCTTTCATAGTGATGGGTGATATGCAGAGGCGCGTGATCGGGTGGTGGCCAATCAATGAGAGAATGTGCAAGTTGAGGCTCAAAGTCCGATTTTTCAACTTTAGCATAATAAACGTGCACAGCCCACACTCCGGAAGCACTGATGATGATAAAGACGCTTTTTACGCGAAGTACGACAGCTACCCAAGCCATGACGTCAAAATCATCATAGTAGATTAAAACGCTCAGGTTGGCCAGGAGGAGGAGTTCAGACCGACTATTGGAAAGTTCAGTGCCCACCGGCTGACGAACGAAAACGGCTTACGACCAATTGATTTCGCCGCCTCCAAGAATATGGCCATTCGTAGCACCTACTTCCAGATCAGCCTTCCATACCGATACACCTGAAGATCACCACAGCAGACATGATCACGAATCAACCACGTTCTGATTGATGGACGGCACTTCTCCGACATTATCGACGTCAGGACCTATCATCAACTCTGACCATTATCTGGTGATGGTAAAACTGCGCCCAAAACTCTTCGTCGTTAACAACGTACGGTATCGATGGCCGCCCGGTATGACCTAGAGCGGCTTAAGCAACCGGATGTCGCAACTGCATACGCGCAGCACCTCGAGGCTGCATTACCGAAAGAGAGTGAGCTGGATGAAGCCCCTCTTGAGGACTGCAGAAGAACAGTGAAAGCAGCCATCAACAATGCAACTGAGAGCAACGTCGGGTACGTGGGACGGAATCGACAGAACGAATGTAAGCAGATTCTGAAGGAGAAGAATGCAAAGCGTGCAGCAAGGGACCCGGCAGAACGTGGAACGTTATAGACGGAAACGGCAACAGCAGACCCGCCTCTTTCGGGAGTAAAAACGCCGCATGGAGGAGACGGAGTGCGAGGAGATCGAACAGCTGTGCCGGTCGCAAGAAACACGTAAGTTCTATCAGAAGCTCAACACGTCCCACAAAGGCTTTGTACCGCGAGCCGAGATGTTCAAGGATAAGGATGAGAGCATTTTGTTGGACGGGCGTGAGGTGATCTAAAAGTGGAAGCAGCACTTCGATGAACACCTGAATGGTGCTGAGAGCACAGGTAATGAAGGACGGGACAACGAAACAAATGCTTTCGTCAGTACTGTGGGCGATGGAAAACAACCAGCCCCCACTTCGAGGGAGGTTAAGGATGCCATTCACCAGCTCAAGAACAATGAAGCTGCTGGTAAGGATGGCATCAGAGCTGAATTCATACAGATGGGCCCGGAGAAGCTGGCCATATCTCTGCACCGGCTGATTAGCACAATCTGGGAAACAGAACAGCTACCGGAGGAGTGGAAGGAAGGGGTAATATGCCCCATCTACAAGAAAGGCAACAAGTTAGATTGTGAAAACTTTCGAGCGATCATCATTCTGAATGCGGCCTACAAAGTATTGTCCCAGATCACCTTTCGTTGTCTGTCACCTGTAGTAAACGAGTTCGTGGGAAGTTATCAAGCCGGCTTCCTTGACGACCGATCGACAACGGACCAGATCTTAACTATACGGCAAATCCTCCAAAAATGTCGTAAATACCAGGGATCTGGCATCACCTTTTCATCGATTTCATGGCGGCATACGACATTATCGACCTCGTAGATCTATGGAAAATTATGGACAAGAACAGCTTTCCCGGGAAGCTCACGAGACTGATAAGAGCGACGGTGGAAGGTGTGCAAAATTGTGTGAAGGTTTCAGGCGAACATTCCAGTTCGTTTGGATCCTGCCTGGGACTGCGACAAGGTGATGGACTTTCGTGCCTGTTGTCCAAGATTGCGCTAGGAGATGAAATGCGGAGAGCCGGGCTCAACAACCGGGGTACGATTTTTACGAGATTCAGTCAATTTGTTTGCTTCGTCGTCGGCCGAACATTTGAAAAGGTGGCAGACTTGTACACGCGCCTGAAACGCTAGGCAGCAAAGGTTGGACTGTTGGTGAATGCGGCCAAGACAAAGTACATGTTAGCTGGTGGGGCCGAGCGCGACAAAACTCGCTTAGGTAGCAGTGTTACGATAGAAGGGGATACGTTTGAGGTGGTCCACGAGTTCGTCTACTTCGGATCCTTGCTGACGGCTGACAATAACGTAAGCCATGAAATACGGAGGCTCGTCATCAGGCCTACTATGGCCTCCAGAAGAAGCTGCGGTCAATAAGATTCACGCCCGCACCAAATGTACCATGTACAAAACGCTCATAAGGCCGGTAGTCCTCTACGGGCATGAAACGTGGACGTTGCTCGAGGAGGACCTGCCAGCACTTGGAGTCTTCGAACGTCGGGTGCTTAGGACGATCTTTAGCGGTGTGCGAGAAAGCAGTGTGTGGCCGGCGAAGGATGAATGACGAGCTCGCCCAACTCTACGGCGAACCCAGTATCCAGAAGGTGGCCAAAGCTGGACGGATACGATGAGCAGGGCATGTTGCACGAATGCCGGACAGCAACCCTGCAAAGATGGTGTTCGCCTCGTATCCGGTCGGTACAAGAAGGCGAGGAGCGCAGCGTGCTAGGTGAGTGGATCATGTGCGTATCGATTTGGCGAGCGTGGGGCAGAAGCGGGGCCCAGATAGCCGTAGCGGTAAACGCGCAGTTATTCAGTAAGTCCAAGCTGAGGGTCGTGGGTTCGAATCCCACCGGTCGAGGATCTTTTCGGGTTGGAAATGTTCTCGACTTCCCAGGGCATAAAGTATCATCGTACCTGCCACACGATATACGCATGCAAAAATGGTCATTGGCATTGTAAGCTCTCAGTTAATAACTGTGGAAGTGCTCATAAGAACACTAAGCTGAGAAGCAGGCTCTGTCCCAGTGGGGACGTAGCGCCAGAAAGAAGAAGGGGGCGGAATCGAGGATGGAGAGATGCGGCCACGAACCGAGTATTTATTGTGTTGGAAATTGTTGATTCAGTGTTATCTGTTTAGATGTGAACTTAATATATGAAAATGAATGAACGTTTGATAAGCTTGAATTGATTACTTTTTATCCATATTTAAAAACATTGCAAGGAAAAAACTTGAATTTATTATGTTGATTTAAATGGAATAGTATGTTAACAAACGTGATAAACTCGAAGCGTGATGAAATCAACACGTGGCAAAAACGGAACATACCTGTACCAGAATTTGGCCATACCGTGCCCACCATCACTAGAATGAAGCAATAAAATTCGCCAGTACCCACTCCGATCCGTTGCTCTCTCTCACTCTCTGTCTCTCTGCAGCTTGATCCTGACCGGAACCGACCAAAACAAATCACGCCAATCTAATTCGATTATTGCGGGAAAATTTAATCCAATTAGTCGCCGCCCGTGACCATGACCACGCCACGGAAATGGCCCATAAAATTAGGCATCCTGGCAGATGATATTTGGGAGATTCGGGTGGATTGTTTTCAACACCACCAACACAAGTTGGGTCCGTTGTCTGCTAGGGTCACATTCCTTCGGAACATGAAACCGACCCCCGGAAGATCTGCAAAAGTCAGAAGCTGCATGTGTGACACACGCTTGTAGCGTGGAATCTCCTTTGTGTGTCGTCGATCCGATGAATGCCTTTACTCGACTTTCACGCCTTTTCGTTAACCTTCTGTCTGTGCCAAAAAAAAGTTGTCTGTGCTTAGTATAATCACATTAATCGATAGCTTGGAATCAAAGATCTGATGTGCTTATGTTCAACCGAAAACTTTCATGAAATTCTAAAGTGACGAAGTTATTACGAACCCAAGGCACAGAAGACTTAACTTTTTTTTGACACAGGCAGAAGGTTAAAAAGTGCGCCGACTTTGTAATCCGAACCGGGCAGCAGTCCGAATGTACAGGGCTGGGGAATAGCGGCATGCCTGTGTGAGACGACACGGAGCAGGAAAAATTCACAACAAAAGTGCAATATTTCAATCACAAAGTTGTCATGCTGGAAAATTACACAACACTGTGGATCTCTTGACACTTTTGCCCCGTTTGTTGTGCGCCGGATTGTGAACCCGCAGCAGAAGCTCCTCGAGCGTGACCTCCGCCCCGAAAATACCATCCCGGAGCACGGCCGACACTTTTGTCCATGCATGTTAGGGTGAAATCCGCAGTGAAATTTTGAAAGTACTCAAAAAAATCGCGTTAGCTTCTGAGTTAAAATTACACTAAAAATCCTCAATGTTTGAGCTGAAAATATTAAAATAAAGAGGAAACTCTTAATTTATTGAACAATTTCAAAATTTACTTTACTGAACGTTATTGTTAGGGTTGGGAAAAAATCTGAAATTCATTCTACAGTAGCCAAACAAAGCCAATCGCAGTCAGCGAAGCAAGTGAAACTCACGCCTATGGCTGCTGTAGGCAAAGAGCCTTGAAAATGGACCGATGCACGAGTTCACTATTTGACGTTTGAGCTGTGCCGAATTCACTCGTTCCCATGATCACGTAAATAACACGGCACCGCTAAAACGTCAAATAGTGAATCGTGCATTGATCCATTGCAAAATACCCGTTGCTAAGGGCAATCCAAAATTACTGTAGAAAAATGTTCTATTTCCCGCATTTAGAGCCTTCAATGACACTAACGATTTAGAAAATTCATACACCCAACATGGACCAATTCACGAGTTCATCATTTGACGTTTGAGCGGTGCCGTGTTATTTACGTGACCATGGCAACTAGTGAATTTGGCACCGCTCAAACGTCAGATTAGTGAACTCGTGCATCGGTTCATAGGCTACTCGATGAGATTCACGTTTTTGAACTACTATGGACCAATGCACGAGTTCACTAATTTGACGTTTGAGCGGTGCCGAATTCACTCGTTGTCATGGTCACGTAAATAACACGGCACCGCTCAAACGTCAAATAGTGAACTCATGCATTGATCCATACTAGGAAAGCCACGTGATTTTCGCGAAATTCAAGCCTACTACTATTACCATTCCCAGCATTTATAATTCATAACTGAGAAATTCTACTACAAATCGCTTGTGCCACCTCTAAATCTTAATATTTTTGGCTCAAACTTTGAGGTTTCTTTTCTGAAATGATTTAAATCCAGAAGGGATCACTAATTTTTGGTTCAAAGTACTTTCGAAAAATAAGCCGCACTCTAAGACATCGTCAGGAAAAAGTGCGGTCACGTTGTTGCTCACATATCGTCGTCGAGGAGTGAATAGGTTCGGGAGGAGACCCGCAGCAGCAGCGGACAGAACGTGTGCCGGCCGACGACGACGGAGTAACAAAGTGAATAGTGGGTATAATGCCGGTGCTTGCTGCCGCCAACCAGCCGATAACCGTTCGTTTGTTGGTCGGTGACGGACCATGAAAATTTGCCACGTTCTGCCCAGCGAACCGACCGACAGACCGACCAACCGACCGTCGTCCTACCTACCTAAGAACAAACAAAAGAATCTGGCGGTTTCGGTCTTGTCCGGATGCGTGTCGGGGGTCTTTGTCGGTTCCACATACGGCACGGATCGGTCACTACTCCCGCGCTGAATGTGGAATGATGAGGAAGTTGGTACTGGAATGCTTTCTTGTGTTTGGTTTAGCTTGTCGGTTTGGACATGGTGCTGAGGGAGATCTATTACCGTGAATATAGGTGAAATGGATAATTTTTCAGTATTTCATGTTTGTTTGCTGTATTACTAACTATAACAGAAATAGTGAAAGACTGTTACAACTTTTTAAAAAAATGAAATTCAATTTACTTTAAAAGGTCACGATCTAGAAGGTTTAGAGACAGAAGGTCGAAAGATAACCAGATTTTTGACGTTTTGTTCTTTCTCTTCTCCTCATCGACTCTTTTTCCTTTCGATCCTTTGTTGTTCTACCTCCTGTTCTTTCAATATTTTATCTTTTTTTCTGCTTCCGTTAGGATTAGCCACTGCGACCATCATTTTGATCTATTGTTGCATTACACTTATTTTTAGTGCATAGTGTTTGTCGCATTACATAGCATTGATTTCTGTACAGTTTTTGTTTTCATTCCTTAGAAATTGATTGTGTGATGGGGTTGGTGGTCTAATGGCTACCGCTTTTGCTTCATATGCAGAAGATCATGGGTTCAATCCCAGACCCGTCCCTTTCCTCGTACTTTGTAGTTGTATCTTTCACTTGCTTCTATCTTTCACTCTCAATCTATCACACTCACACTAGGGCGATCCAAATTTTAAAAATGTTTGAAAATTCAATTTCTCATATGCTCCTTACCATCCTTACCATACAAATCGTGTTTTCATTTTCAGCTTTCTTTAAAGGTAGCCCAAAGACAATGTAGGTTTATATGGAAATTACTATGGGGAAATGTTCTAAACACGCTGGTACTGTAATGTAAGTAGAAACTTATCAGCCCATAATAAAAACTCATTCTTCAAACCTTAATGAAGGATGTTGCTAAAGAAACAAATTCCTTTTGAGCATTTTTTTTTTATTTTTGTACATGTTTGCGGGGCTATAATCCCATCTTCTTCTTCTTCTTCTTGGCATTAACGTCCCCACTGGGACAGAGCCGGCTACTCAGCGTAGTGTTCTTTTTGAGCACTTCCACAGTTATTAACTGAGAGCTTTCTTTGCCTCAGTTGCCATTTTTGCGTTCGTATATCGTGTGGCAGGTACGATGATACTCTATGCCCAGGGAAGACAAGGAAATTCCCATTACCAAAAGATCCTGTACCGCCCGGGAACCGAACCCAGACACCCTCAGCATGGCTTTGCTTGGTAGCCGCGGACTCTAACCACTCGGCTTAGAAAGGCCCCATAATCCCATATTAACCACTCTAACGGCAGCTTCATTTTTTATCGCAAACAAATATTCATATCGCGATAACTTTTCTGTTTCTTGTTATTTGTGCACCATTTTTTCACAAGTTCTCAAAAAACTCTTCTAGTTTAAAAATCCATGTCGATATTAATCATTGGTGATCTGGTTCTGAATATATACCAATGCACCTTGGGGGATCAACATTCTCCATACAAAATGTCTTTGGCGGCCATTTTGATTTTGGTCAATTTATCAAAAAAATAAAATGTGGGCTATACATTGCCTGGTAATAAGGAGCCACTCTGAAAATATCATGCAAATCGGTTCAGTATTTTTGGAGAAATCTGAAAATTACGATATGAGGTTTTTTGAAGTTTTCAAGATCTTTATTTGGCCAGCGTGCAACCAGAAACATAAATGCTTATTACTCAAAGACGGTTCCACCAAATTACTTCATTTTTTTCACAACATACTCTCATTAATGTATTGTTCCAAGGAGTGAATATCATAATGCGATAAAAATTCGGTAGCCTTAGATATTTACGTGGGTTATGGCTACGCGTCGGTGCATGAATATCTCCGGTTCCCGATGACCAATAATCAATATCGACACATATTCTAAAACTAGAAGAGTTTCTTCAGAGCTTGTGAAAAATTGGTGCAAAAATACCAAGAAACAAAATAGTTATTGTGATTTGAATTTTTTTTTTGGTAAAAACTGAAGCTGCCGGTAGAGGGGTTAAGCTAAATAATAGCAAACAAACTCATGAATATCTCTTCTGCTATCCGTCGAATTAAATTTCTCTCTTCAGCAAATTTCTTTATTATGGTTTTATGGTTGAGTTTTTACTATGAGATTATAAGTTTGTACTTACATTACAGTAGTAGCGCATTTGAAACATATCTCAAAATTTCTCCATGGGGTAGAACCACCAGTTTTGGCCATACGCCAGTTGTAGCCATAGTGAATTATATACCGTTTTACAAAGCCAATCAGCATGAAACCTTTTGTGTGCAATAGATCACATTCACATGATAGAGCTACATTAATTTACTCGTCCAAATTGAATCAAAACATAAAAAGAAATATTCAAATTCCTTATTATTTTAATTCCCATAAACCTTATTTGGTCACTCTCATAAGAAATCAATTCGATTGGTCAATTTAGGAGCTGAAGGTTAATCTATGGCCGAAACTAATTCTAGTGCCCTATATTGGTCAATGAGATTTTCAAAGCGAAAAAATAGCTTTAGCTCAGTTTAGATATTTTACTTACATAATATTGATTGAAAGCTTGCATTTCACATATTTGTGCAGGCGCCATTGTTGCCTAAAAATAAAAGATCACCAGCACTTATACACTGAGGGTGTCTAATAGTTCCAAGTTAGGGGGTGCGAACTAAATATCAACAAGCAGCCTGACAAGCTACAATTTTCAACAAAATGATCCGAATATGCCTAGGAGTGTGCGGGCATTACTTCGCAACGCTAAAAAATTTATATATTTCATGGGACACAAAAACTATCAACTGTTTAAAAAAACGTTTTCATAATCTCATTGATGCGTAAGTTTTTCAGAACTTTTGTGAAATATATTTATTACTAACATACGGTCAAAAGCTATCTGATTCAGCGGATTTATTGAACTTATTGACTACATCAAACTGTAGAAGCTTTGTTTGAAGTTCCATATGTGTGCATCTTGAAAATGGTTTCTTGCGAGACAAGCAAACAAAGAACGATTAGCACTGGTAGAAACAATTGTTATCTGATTGGTTCCTTGTGTAAGTGCAGCTGATCTGGCGATACTGGAGTAGCAACCACAGGCGGATAATCAAGCTCAAGCTCAAGCTGATTCCTTAAAGATTGATTGAAAATCATATGTGATGTCAAGGCTATTTACGCCCTTTAAAGAGACTTACATATGGTCGGGGTTCTGCTAAACTGCACCAAGTGCCAACAACTTTATTCTGAGATATTTGACTTTAAATTCTTATCGTTTACTAGTTGATCGCGGACGATTAATTTTAATGTTTTATCGCTTATATGCGATTAGCAATGCCCAATAAGTAACCCGAGATTCAATATACAAGTAAATCATGATAAATTAGCGGGAGTTCACGGTGCTGATATTTATCCATGCAACAAAACTCTATTCCAATGATTGCTTATGGATAGTTCTCGAAAACTAAAGAAAAAGGGTTCGATCAAGTGAGAAAATTTGATTACTTCTCAGCATTCACGTGAGTTTTTGAATTATAAGTATTTAGGGTAAACGATCCAATGATTGTGGGAGTTTCTATAGTTGCGGTAGTGCCGTTTATGCTGTTTAAGTTGAATTAGTCGCAAAACTGGCATTATATTTCGATAGATTAGCTTCTTACGACATGGAAAAGTAGAATCGGGAAAAAGTACTAATTTTCGACCTACAAGAATTCTGTGCCAATTTTCGGATTTTCATACAAAGTAGGCCAAAATCATATGGATGGGTCGAAAACTGGTGCTATTCCCCTACAACGTTGTAATTTCTTAAAAATTGACTAAACAGTAAATACCTCAAAAAATGCTAAAAGTTTTCTCGCTGGCATCAATAGTTCCCATAAGAAACCAAAGGATACCGCAACTAGTGGATCACAAATTCAACATTTACCACGACAAGTTGAGTCGATCAAAATGACTCGGCTGGAGTTACTGTCAACCAAAAAAATCACTCGACATTATTATGGCAGTCGACGGGTGACAACTGAAATATGCATGCTTACTTTGATCGACAGTGATTACAGGCGAGTCACAATAATCTGATCGATTTACAAACAAAAAAACTTTATAAACAGTATAGCGATAGATCGTGGTATCATTTGTTACTTCTCATTACAAGAAAAATGTGTACATTTAATGGTCTTATTAAACATTAAGAAACTAAATAAAATCGAACCGTGCTCATACTTCTACTGGTACATCTACCTTAACCGTTCCTGTTGAGTGAGTATTCTTGATAGTTGTCCTGACGTCCGTGTAGTCTCGGGACTGGAAAACTCCGAGTCTTTAACCTTTCAGTCGTCGCGCGGTTTGCCACCGCCAGAAGCACCACGCTGATGCTGTGTACAATAGGCGAGGTTTTTTCACCACTGTTGTACAAAATACAACAGCGCGACGACTGAAGTGTTAACTATCTGCAAGGGTTCACGGACAAAATATCAGAAGACAAAACGTGAAAAGAAATGCCAAAACTTCAAAAGTCAATGTCTAACAACGATATCTCAATGCGTTTCTAGATATTCCAAATCAGGTCTGTGTGGTTTTGATGGCGACAAAAGGATTTACAAGCGGTTACCGTAAAACGGGGTATCTTTGATAATTCGGGTAACTTTGATAGTGCGTAACCCACCACATACTAAACGAAATATCATAATTCCTGTTAATCGGTTAAGCAAAACGAATACAAAACTAATGAATATTATTATGACACTTCATGTTAGAGTGTTTTAATTTAAATCAAGAACATTTGAGGCTTTTTATACGAAAATTTAAAATTGACACAATTTTAGCAGTTTCGAAACGCTTACAAACAATCTGTTTTACGATCACTATTTGATGTAGATTTGATCAGTTGGTCACTTATATTTGACAGCCTAGTTATCATAGAACTTGAATACGGTCTCAAATCTCTTAGCGAAAAGCATTTTCACAAACTGGGACCATTTTTGTAATCTAAGTCAGAAAATTCCATATAACGTTAAACGCCTAGAGGTATGCAATGCCCTACAAATGTTCGTTATTCATTCAATTTTGTTCGAATCATACTTCATTATCCAGGTTACCCCAAAACAGAAAACCAACTTTCGATTATATGAAAAATTATATATCCATTAAAAATAAATCTTTTGACAAACTATCGACTGCAATCGATAGCTAGGATGCCAGTACTTGTTTTAAAAATATTAATTATAATTCTTTGAAACAGCATGCATAAATATTAAAGTTTTCTCCGAAAATAACTATCAAAGTTATCCCGTTTTACGGTACCGATAATATGTATGATTAAATAGATTTCCATAAGGTGGCCAGATATTCAAAAGTAAACTAACTTGCTGAACCATCGCTAACTATAACTTGATGTGTTATTTAGTGACGATCAGTTTTTTTTTTGTAACAATGGTGGTTATAAGTAATGCTTGGTTTGGACTACGGAGTTGTATCATGATGGAGGAAGAGCACCAATTTTCGACCCATTCATATGATTTTGATTTACTTTGTTTGAAAATCTGAAAATTAGCACAGAATTCTTGTGGGTCGAAAATTAGTGCGTTTCCCCTACAAGCAACGTGATTTTACTGTATCATGAAGTTCGTTCACACTGGATATTATGGTGTATTGCTTAACAGGTTGTATTGTGATTAACTTCTTCTTATTCCTACATAATAAGATTGTTTACAATTTGTTTTCCAATATATTAGCTGCCGAGCACTTTAATCTGCAGCAATCTTCATGAAATTTCTCCAGTAGTACATTCAGAAACCGGAAGATCCATCAAGAATTTCGTCAAAGACTCCTCCGGGGATTCCTTAAGAATGTTTCTTCTGAAATTCCTCAACACCGAAAAAGTTTCTCATCCATGAAATTTCCTCGAAAATTCTTACAGTCAGTTTCTTCAGGAAGCTCCTTCAGGAAGTACTTTCAGGAAGTTCTTCTACGAAGTTCCTCCAGAAAGTTTCTTTAAAAAAATTCTACTGCAAGTTACTCTAGGAAGTTCCCCTGAAATTTCCTCTAAGAGTTTCTCTAGGAGTTTCTTTAGGAAATGCTCCAGACATTCTTCTAGGAGATTTTCCAGAAGTTCCTCTTGGAGCTCTTTTAGAGTCAAGATGTTCCTACGCAAGTTCCTCTAAGAATTCCTCCGAACTTTTCTTTAGGTTTTTTCTCCTGAAATTACACCAGCGTTTTTTTCCGAGGATTCCTCAAAAAAATCGCCCGGAATTCGCCAGCAATTGTTCTGGGAGATATCCCAGAAATTCATCGAAGGATTTATTTCAAAGTTCATCTTGGAAGTCCTTTGAGGATTGTCCTTGAAATTTCTGTAAAAAGTTCCTCTGAGGATTGTTCCATGAATCCCACCATAAACTCTCCAAGCGATCCCTCGTAAAATTCCTCTAGGGATCATCTTCAGAAGTTTTACGGTGGATTTCTGCAGGAATTCTTAAAAAAAAAAAACAATTCCTTCATATTTTTTTTTCCAAGCAAGTTTTTTATCATCATGAATTTCTAAAAGTTATGGAACGAGTTCACAATGAAATTCCAGATAACATTCCCATACAAGTCATATACAAAAATCCTGCATGAATTCTCTGAAGGCTTCCTGAAGGAATGCCATAAGGAATCTTGGAAGAATTACTGGAGGATGTCCCTTAGCTATTCCTGATAAAGAACATGAGATTTCTTAGAGAAATTCAGTGATTCCCTATAAACTTTTGGGGTTTATTTCTGGGAAAATTCTAAAAGTTTATCCTTACAGGAATTGCTTAAGAAAATTCCGAAATTTATCCTGGTGGAACACTTTTCTACAGAAATAACGACAGTAATGAAATTTACGGTAGAAATTTTGGCGGAAATGTGGAGGAAGTTTTTGGAAATTCTCACACAGTTTCGTTAAGAAGTGACCTGAGTAATTTTCTGGAGAAATACCCAGAGAAAATCTTGGAAAATGTGCAAAGTTGTTCTTGGATAAATTTACAGAAAAGTTGAGGAAAAAATATCCGAAGAGAGATATACATTTTTGTTCGAGGAATTTCTGTAAGAAAGTCCAAAGAAATTTTTGCAAGAATTCTTAGAGGAAGTTTTGAATGAGTTTCTGCAGTTATCAGAATTCAACAAAACAAAAAAAATCCAGTTGTAGCCATAGTGAATTATATACCGTTTTACAAAGCCAATCAGCATGAAACCTTTTGTGTGCAATAGATCACATTCACATGATAGAGCTACATTAATTTACTCGTCCAAATTGAATCAAAACATAAAAAGAAATATTCAAATTCCTTATTATTTTAATTCCCATAAACCTTATTTGGTCACTCTCATAAGAAATCAATTCGATTGGTCAATTTAGGAGCTGAAGGTTAATCTATGGCCGAAACTAATTCTAGTGCCCTATATTGGTCAATGAGATTTTCAAAGCGAAAAAATAGCTTTAGCTCAGTTTAGATATTTTACTTACATAATATTGATTGAAAGCTTGCATTTCACATATTTGTGCAGGCGCCATTGTTGCCTAAAAATAAAAGATCACCAGCACTTATACACTGAGGGTGTCTAATAGTTCCAAGTTAGGGGGTGCGAACTAAATATCAACAAGCAGCCTGACAAGCTACAATTTTCAACAAAATGATCCGAATATGCCTAGGAGTGTGCGGGCATTACTTCGCAACGCTAAAAAATTTATATATTTCATGGGACACAAAAACTATCAACTGTTTAAAAAAACGTTTTCATAATCTCATTGATGCGTAAGTTTTTCAGAACTTTTGTGAAATATATTTATTACTAACATACGGTCAAAAGCTATCTGATTCAGCGGATTTATTGAACTTATTGACTACATCAAACTGTAGAAGCTTTGTTTGAAGTTCCATATGTGTGCATCTTGAAAATGGTTTCTTGCGAGACAAGCAAACAAAGAACGATTAGCACTGGTAGAAACAATTGTTATCTGATTGGTTCCTTGTGTAAGTGCAGCTGATCTGGCGATACTGGAGTAGCAACCACAGGCGGATAATCAAGCTCAAGCTCAAGCTGATTCCTTAAAGATTGATTGAAAATCATATGTGATGTCAAGGCTATTTACGCCCTTTAAAGAGACTTACATATGGTCGGGGTTCTGCTAAACTGCACCAAGTGCCAACAACTTTATTCTGAGATATTTGACTTTAAATTCTTATCGTTTACTAGTTGATCGCGGACGATTAATTTTAATGTTTTATCGCTTATATGCGATTAGCAATGCCCAATAAGTAACCCGAGATTCAATATACAAGTAAATCATGATAAATTAGCGGGAGTTCACGGTGCTGATATTTATCCATGCAACAAAACTCTATTCCAATGATTGCTTATGGATAGTTCTCGAAAACTAAAGAAAAAGGGTTCGATCAAGTGAGAAAATTTGATTACTTCTCAGCATTCACGTGAGTTTTTGAATTATAAGTATTTAGGGTAAACGATCCAATGATTGTGGGAGTTTCTATAGTTGCGGTAGTGCCGTTTATGCTGTTTAAGTTGAATTAGTCGCAAAACTGGCATTATATTTCGATAGATTAGCTTCTTACGACATGGAAAAGTAGAATCGGGAAAAAGTACTAATTTTCGACCTACAAGAATTCTGTGCCAATTTTCGGATTTTCATACAAAGTAGGCCAAAATCATATGGATGGGTCGAAAACTGGTGCTATTCCCCTACAACGTTGTAATTTCTTAAAAATTGACTAAACAGTAAATACCTCAAAAAATGCTAAAAGTTTTCTCGCTGGCATCAATAGTTCCCATAAGAAACCAAAGGATACCGCAACTAGTGGATCACAAATTCAACATTTACCACGACAAGTTGAGTCGATCAAAATGACTCGGCTGGAGTTACTGTCAACCAAAAAAATCACTCGACATTATTATGGCAGTCGACGGGTGACAACTGAAATATGCATGCTTACTTTGATCGACAGTGATTACAGGCGAGTCACAATAATCTGATCGATTTACAAACAAAAAAACTTTATAAACAGTATAGCGATAGATCGTGGTATCATTTGTTACTTCTCATTACAAGAAAAATGTGTACATTTAATGGTCTTATTAAACATTAAGAAACTAAATAAAATCGAACCGTGCTCATACTTCTACTGGTACATCTACCTTAACCGTTCCTGTTGAGTGAGTATTCTTGATAGTTGTCCTGACGTCCGTGTAGTCTCGGGACTGGAAAACTCCGAGTCTTTAACCTTTCAGTCGTCGCGCGGTTTGCCACCGCCAGAAGCACCACGCTGATGCTGTGTACAATAGGCGAGGTTTTTTCACCACTGTTGTACAAAATACAACAGCGCGACGACTGAAGTGTTAACTATCTGCAAGGGTTCACGGACAAAATATCAGAAGACAAAACGTGAAAAGAAATGCCAAAACTTCAAAAGTCAATGTCTAACAACGATATCTCAATGCGTTTCTAGATATTCCAAATCAGGTCTGTGTGGTTTTGATGGCGACAAAAGGATTTACAAGCGGTTACCGTAAAACGGGGTATCTTTGATAATTCGGGTAACTTTGATAGTGCGTAACCCACCACATACTAAACGAAATATCATAATTCCTGTTAATCGGTTAAGCAAAACGAATACAAAACTAATGAATATTATTATGACACTTCATGTTAGAGTGTTTTAATTTAAATCAAGAACATTTGAGGCTTTTTATACGAAAATTTAAAATTGACACAATTTTAGCAGTTTCGAAACGCTTACAAACAATCTGTTTTACGATCACTATTTGATGTAGATTTGATCAGTTGGTCACTTATATTTGACAGCCTAGTTATCATAGAACTTGAATACGGTCTCAAATCTCTTAGCGAAAAGCATTTTCACAAACTGGGACCATTTTTGTAATCTAAGTCAGAAAATTCCATATAACGTTAAACGCCTAGAGGTATGCAATGCCCTACAAATGTTCGTTATTCATTCAATTTTGTTCGAATCATACTTCATTATCCAGGTTACCCCAAAACAGAAAACCAACTTTCGATTATATGAAAAATTATATATCCATTAAAAATAAATCTTTTGACAAACTATCGACTGCAATCGATAGCTAGGATGCCAGTACTTGTTTTAAAAATATTAATTATAATTCTTTGAAACAGCATGCATAAATATTAAAGTTTTCTCCGAAAATAACTATCAAAGTTATCCCGTTTTACGGTACCGATAATATGTATGATTAAATAGATTTCCATAAGGTGGCCAGATATTCAAAAGTAAACTAACTTGCTGAACCATCGCTAACTATAACTTGATGTGTTATTTAGTGACGATCAGTTTTTTTTTTGTAACAATGGTGGTTATAAGTAATGCTTGGTTTGGACTACGGAGTTGTATCATGATGGAGGAAGAGCACCAATTTTCGACCCATTCATATGATTTTGATTTACTTTGTTTGAAAATCTGAAAATTAGCACAGAATTCTTGTGGGTCGAAAATTAGTGCGTTTCCCCTACAAGCAACGTGATTTTACTGTATCATGAAGTTCGTTCACACTGGATATTATGGTGTATTGCTTAACAGGTTGTATTGTGATTAACTTCTTCTTATTCCTACATAATAAGATTGTTTACAATTTGTTTTCCAATATATTAGCTGCCGAGCACTTTAATCTGCAGCAATCTTCATGAAATTTCTCCAGTAGTACATTCAGAAACCGGAAGATCCATCAAGAATTTCGTCAAAGACTCCTCCGGGGATTCCTTAAGAATGTTTCTTCTGAAATTCCTCAACACCGAAAAAGTTTCTCATCCATGAAATTTCCTCGAAAATTCTTACAGTCAGTTTCTTCAGGAAGCTCCTTCAGGAAGTACTTTCAGGAAGTTCTTCTACGAAGTTCCTCCAGAAAGTTTCTTTAAAAAAATTCTACTGCAAGTTACTCTAGGAAGTTCCCCTGAAATTTCCTCTAAGAGTTTCTCTAGGAGTTTCTTTAGGAAATGCTCCAGACATTCTTCTAGGAGATTTTCCAGAAGTTCCTCTTGGAGCTCTTTTAGAGTCAAGATGTTCCTACGCAAGTTCCTCTAAGAATTCCTCCGAACTTTTCTTTAGGTTTTTTCTCCTGAAATTACACCAGCGTTTTTTTCCGAGGATTCCTCAAAAAAATCGCCCGGAATTCGCCAGCAATTGTTCTGGGAGATATCCCAGAAATTCATCGAAGGATTTATTTCAAAGTTCATCTTGGAAGTCCTTTGAGGATTGTCCTTGAAATTTCTGTAAAAAGTTCCTCTGAGGATTGTTCCATGAATCCCACCATAAACTCTCCAAGCGATCCCTCGTAAAATTCCTCTAGGGATCATCTTCAGAAGTTTTACGGTGGATTTCTGCAGGAATTCTTAAAAAAAAAAAACAATTCCTTCATATTTTTTTTTCCAAGCAAGTTTTTTATCATCATGAATTTCTAAAAGTTATGGAACGAGTTCACAATGAAATTCCAGATAACATTCCCATACAAGTCATATACAAAAATCCTGCATGAATTCTCTGAAGGCTTCCTGAAGGAATGCCATAAGGAATCTTGGAAGAATTACTGGAGGATGTCCCTTAGCTATTCCTGATAAAGAACATGAGATTTCTTAGAGAAATTCAGTGATTCCCTATAAACTTTTGGGGTTTATTTCTGGGAAAATTCTAAAAGTTTATCCTTACAGGAATTGCTTAAGAAAATTCCGAAATTTATCCTGGTGGAACACTTTTCTACAGAAATAACGACAGTAATGAAATTTACGGTAGAAATTTTGGCGGAAATGTGGAGGAAGTTTTTGGAAATTCTCACACAGTTTCGTTAAGAAGTGACCTGAGTAATTTTCTGGAGAAATACCCAGAGAAAATCTTGGAAAATGTGCAAAGTTGTTCTTGGATAAATTTACAGAAAAGTTGAGGAAAAAATATCCGAAGAGAGATATACATTTTTGTTCGAGGAATTTCTGTAAGAAAGTCCAAAGAAATTTTTGCAAGAATTCTTAGAGGAAGTTTTGAATGAGTTTCTGCAGTTATCAGAATTCAACAAAACAAAAAAAATCCTGAGGGATTTTAAAAGCTTTTCCCTGCTGAAATTCTGGTGTAATTCGTTGAGCAAATTTCAGTGAGTTTCATAGATGGTTTCCCGGAGAAATTCGTAAACCCAGACAACCAAAATGTACGCATAACGAAATCACTTGGAGGCTTTGTATGTGCAAAATTTCAAATTTTAGCGTTACCTAATAAATGGATGCCGCCTTGTTTGCGTTCACCCAGCCTTCGTCATCGCCGCCGCAAATTTCATCGGCCGAGGAGCTGTTGACCCGCGCTTCAAGATTTCAACTCGTGATAAAATCAGCATTGGTGGTCAAGAAGCAATCCCGTTAGGAACAAATACCAGAAGCCCCCTGAGTTGCTGGTCCGAGGAGCTGCTAATCGAGCGTTGGACTAGTGACATCGCTCAAGATTTCAAGAGTGAGCAACGTTTACAGATTTCGACTTAAGCCCGGTGATCCACTACCCGTTGCTGTTGTGCGCCATCCACGCCACGAAACATCCAGCTGGTTCGTCGTATAAGCAAATAACTTGCTCAAATTTAGCTAATAAAGCCATTGGCCCTTTTCAGGGCCATCATATTAGTGAAAAAGAGTTAAAAGAGAAATATTTCCGACTTAATTTATGACTTCATCATCATTAAATCAATTTCACAGCTTCATACGAAATTTCATTTGTCATGAATAATTTATGACTCAACAATTTGAGACTGTACTTGCGGACGCTGCTGCAGTGCCGTCGGGGAGTGCTCAACATTTCACAACGATTGTAAATAGAGTGGCATTTCCAACAGGAAAATTATCACATGTAACAAAATTGCGACATATTAAGAATGCTTTTGAAAAACCATTCTCATTGAACAATTGTTATAATTTTGACACCCATGGATAAAAATTTACCTTCATAATAAAGAAAACTATTGATTATCAATAGCTACCGTTTTGATTCATATTACGGACACTTAAGGCCTCTGTGAAGTATAACCCAGCTTGGACCATACAAAATAAATCATTCTGTATGATCTTTTAACGTTATCGAGCGTCGGAAGCCCTTAACTTTCGGATGGTGGGTAAAGAATACGCGTCCGCAACTTGAATAATTTTAAATAAATCAAAACGTGTGGCCTTTTCATGATTCTTATTCCGGACGCTCCCTCACTTTTGCCTCATATTCCGGACGCTTTGATTCGAATTACGGACAGCTCATGATAATCATTAATGAAACAGTCAAATCATCAATTGAAATCGTTCAACCACTTAAGAGACGTCTAAGGTAGTTGGGCATTATAAATTTGCAATGATATTTATGGAAAAAACCTAATAAAACGAGCCTTGAAAATGAGAACTTTTGGACGGCGAAAATTGAAACATTTCGTGTGAAATGTTTCCCATACAAACGAGAGTGTCCGGAATTTGAAGCTGTCCGTAATATGAATCAAAACGGTATTCAATACGAGCTATTTATTTTTTTTTAGTTAATGTCAACCTTCCCAACAATTCATGTTCAACCAATTTCTCACGCATTAGCATTCTCCGCTATTTTCAAGTAATTCTCAGCCCAACACATTATTGGCACATACCCATTTCCCAGATTGATCGATCAGAAAGCGAAGAGCACAAAAAGGAGGAGCATCATCTGTTTTCCTAAGGTTATAAAACATGCTTCCTTCATCGGATTCAGTTTCATTCGATTTCCACTTTCGAGCTGGTAAGAGCTCCTCCGAATTTGTTTAGCGAAAAGTACCTCGCTGCTAGAAACCTGCTGAACAGTTAATCTTCAAACTACCAATCCAGCATCTGGTTTGTGAAATCGCTGATCGCTGTGAAGCGGCTGGTCTAAGGAACTACTTATCGAGCGTCTGGCTTGTGAAATCGCTCAAGATTTCAAGGTTGACCTACGTTTCCAGATTCCAACTAAATCCCTGTGATCCACTACACTGTTGCTGTTGTGCACCTATGAAGTATTCTGCTGGTTTTGTCGTATAAACAGAAAACTTATTCACATATACACTTTCGTTGGGGTTTCCCTGTTTAACCATGACAATCAACTGATAACATCCCGTAGTAATATTCATCTGTCACAGCATACAATCTCAATCAGCCCTTTTCAGGGCCAACAAACGTTGTTAAAAGGGTTTGTTGAATAATATTTCCTGATTTATCTATCATGATCTAAATCTAGCGGTATTGTACAAAACTTGATTTGGTTCACATATTTTATCCCACATGATCCCATGAAATTTGAAAATTTACTCGTGGACGCCGCTGCAGCGCCGTCGGACCGTAATAACATTGTATGGCATTTCTAACAGCATCGTTGATTTATCATATAATGAGGGAACACTTACTAAATTCTCGAGTACGGAAATTGGGAAATGTATCAAAATTGCAACAGATTTGAAGTACTGTTCACTAAACTGTTTCTTGACCAGCTGTAATATGCATCTATTAATCTGAATTTTGTCTACATGTTTCAATAAAGAAATCCATTGCAAATTTCATATAAAACAGAGCATTCATATTAACGCTTGTGTTGGGTTTAGAATTCCAATTTCCATAACTTATACGCACATTGATCAGAAATATTTAAAATTTGCTCGAAAGCAAAACATTCGTGATTTTTCATTTATTGTAAACTATTAAAATAATGTTTTATAGTTCTTCTGAATGCGTCCATGAATTTTCAAAGATATGTAAATCCCTAACCAAAACATCAACTTCATATGCCTTATGTCCCAGATTTGTCGATCAGAAGAAGGCGAAGAATACGAAAGGGAGGAACATTGTCTACTATACAAATTGTGTAAAACACACTACTTTCGACTGATACGGTTCATTTCATTTATACTTTCGAGCTAGTAAGAGCGCCTCGTGATAATCGCAGCATCGGCACAGTCAACATACAATCCCGTTAGGTACCACTACAAGAATCGTCATGATCGGCTGATCCGAAAAGCTGCCAATCTTCGGGTATGCGGAATCGCTCAAGATTGAGTTACGTTTCCAGATTTTGACTGAATCCCTGTGGTTGTCGTACATAGGAAATAACCTATATGAAATTTATGTTTTGGCAAGGGATGTACAAGATGAACATTATGCTAGTATTGCATCCCGACGGCACTGCAGCAGCGTCCTCGGAAACATCCTCAAATTACACCCGATTCTGTTTTTGCACGGGGGGTGCGTACCGTGTAAAAAAAGTTTTCAGTTTAAAATTCCAAAAACCGTGTAAAAAAAAGTAACACCATTTCTCGACGTTTCATGCAAAAATAAGGTTTTGGCGGAAAAAAAAGTATGTAAACTTTTTTTTGCACGGCCTTGTAAAAAAACCGTGCAAAAACAGAATCGGAAGTATCGTATTGTCGATTACACAGCGTAACAAAAATGACACTTTCGCGTGTCTCAAGGATCAAATTATGTGTCTCTAGTAGATTTTGGGTCGCTGAATCTGATGCCGTTCTCAGAAATGTTCCAGCACGTCACAATTTTTAGCTACAGGTCGCCAAAGTTGTATAAAACACTGGTTTTATTGATGTTTACAAGGAATTTAAAGTATGATTTATCAAACTTTTTTGTGATCTAATCTACCAAACATGCTAAATAGGACTTGAAATTTCAATTTAGATACAAATCAGTTGAAATTTTACGATGAAATTAAGGTTAAATCTATTTTTTTCAACATGTTTGCAGTCTTCATATAAAATTCTTCGTTTCTCTCGTATGGCATAATACAATACTTTTCTGAACCACCAAAAAATAACATTTTGCCATCGAAAATATTATGAACTTCGTTGATAATTATTGTTCTATGCATAAAGTTTGAATTCGGTGACAAATTGAGCAAACGAATTGCCATACAAGTTGGAAAACTTGCATGCAAGTTGGCTGAAACAGTCAAATTTAGCATTTTCAACCGTCAATATCTCAAAAACTAGACGTGCCATGATTTTTCTGAAAACGGCAATGAACTCAGCAACCCTTAATTTAGTAAATAGCGGTATTTTGGTTCTTGAGACAAAACCGTGTTCCGCAGTGTTATTCGTAATAAATCAGGAATTAGGAAATATTACACAAATAACTCTTTACAACACATTTGTTGGCCCTGAAAAGGGCCGATTGAATTGTTGAATTCGAATAACACGAACATATTTTCACGGCGCACTGGTTGAAATCCTCCTCGCCCGATGAGGTTTGCGATGGCGGCTTTTTCGGAGTCTTCTTTATCGCGGCGATCTTTGAAACTTCTGGCTCTGCTTAAAAACTTACTTCTTTTTCTCTTCCTCCTTCTCGGTTGCCAGCCACAGCCACAGTTTACCGGGATTTCACTTTACTCTTGCCAATCTGGCAATTTTGCCGACATCGCAGTTGTAGTTTCCACCAAAGTATTCCTCAATCATCTGCAGGGAGGACCCGTTCCATTCGTTTAGGGCTGCGATGGCGGCCACCACCATCTCATTCTTCTGTGGACTGCTTCCTTTTCTTCTTGGCGGCGGCAGTAGTGATGGCTTTGGCTTCAGACGGCATCTTCTCTCGGTCGGTCGACGGTCAGTTTGATTTGAGCAAAGCAAGACAAACGGGGAAGTCCTTCGCTATCGATGTCTATAATGGGATTCAGTAAGTAAACGACATGAACCTTTGATGCCTTGTCTTTTGATTGAGGTGCTAATCAAGGAATTTCGTTAAGCCAGCAAGAAGTAATAAACGTTTAAAATATTTCATGCCAACGTAACGCTTTGGGTTTTAAATTACAATTTCACTCCTGTATAGAGAAGAAAAACGTAGTCCTACGTCAAAAAACAGACTATGTTTTACACAATATACTGAAAAAAGCCTTTTCTTTCAGAAATTGAAGTGTTGTTGAAAATACCTCATGAAACAAAGTTCTACTGTAGCGTTATGTAGTCTTAAAATGGCAAACTGTGAACCACACAGCAAAAAATTATAAAATTTACATGACACGTAATTTTTTATGATAATCATGTAAAACGAGTTGCAACTGAATAATCAACGATAATTACTGTAAACTGTCTCATTGCATTCGAAAATGCTTGCAATCTTGAGTGAAACTGAAATATTTCATAATCTTACATCCAACATTCGCCAATATTGCATACTTTCTTGCATCTTGAAAGTGAAATCGCAAACAAGAATGCTTAGTTTACATGATTCTACGCTGAATATTCTGTCAACAATAATGCACATGGATGGATCTACAGCTTTTCATTCCATGTGCATTATTTATGATTGAATATCTAGCGTGAAAATCATGTAAACTGAGCCGTTTTGCATGCAACATTCTTAGAGAGAAGACGTTTCGCGTTCAATATTAAGGATTTTGGTAACAATGTTGTATATAATAGATGTGTTTATAGGTTTTGCCATTGAATGATACATGAGAAATGGCTTTGCATGATTGAGCCTAAACTTACTTTACGTGTAAATCTAAGATTTTTTTTGGTGTGCAACCGTCACCAAGCTCTCGTGTAGTTCCAAACCTGGTCACCGCAGCATCGTGTACCAATTCGCCACAGTCGATCAAACAACACGAATTGTTACTCCACATTTGCACTTTTCTGTATGCAAATATTGCACCGAGTTGCCGAGTTCGCCACGTCTTTCCCCGATGATGTTGAAGAGCAGCACTACCACCAATATTACACTCCATCATAATGGCGATAATGGACCGGCCAAACAAACTTGAATTGGACCTTTGAGGGAGATCGACGACGACGTAGAGGAGGACGGGAGCATTAAAATAAACGACAGGCACGACTCCTTATTCTTTTATGCTTAATTGACGCCCATTTGAGCCGGTATAATTCATCTTATTACCGACCACCCGAGAGCACAGTGCTGGCTTAGGTAATTGCAGTGCAATTGCTTCTGCACTCCGGTAAGGGAATGCGATATGGATTTTTGTACTTGTCGATACGAAACGAAACGAAACGATACACGAGATTTGAATCATCGTAATCCGGGGCAAATGGGGCAAATTTCATCAGGTCGACACCAAACAGCATATTCTTTAAAGGTTTTTTTAAAGCTAAATGTTTCTGTGAATTTGAAATTATAACACTTGCGGTGATTGTCAGCCATGTTATAATATTGTACAAGAATCACACAAAATGCTAATGGGTCATTCGCACATTTAGGCGTATTAGGCAAATCTGTACAATTTACGTCTTTGCATCTACTTTCTTTGAGATTTGCAAGGACACCTAGATTCCTCTAATGGAGTTCAATAACTCCTGCTTAAATCCTTTAAATTCGGAACAACTGACCACGATAAGCGACAATCTTTGTTTCCTCATTTGAATCAAAGAGCCCAGGCTAGAGACAGCTTCGATTTGGTATTCGGAAAATTTGTCTAAGCATCGAACTGATTTCCAATTTCGATGCAATTATCAACATTAACATTATTCCGCTGAGATCAAACTTTTGCCCCATCCTACTCTAAGTGGAAAGTTCGCGCATACCCTTAGCACTTCGCCGGTGATGATGGTGGTTGATCGCATTAAACTACAAGAGCGCAAAGTGCATTTGCATTATGCGGTGATGCGATTCGCCACGATTACGGAATTAGCTAGGGGCGATGGTGCCGAGTCTGATGAATTGCCCAAAAGGTGACTAGGGCTGAAGACGTGGGCGCTGGTGAAGGGCAACTGTATTTTGCCAATTGCGCTTTGTCCGGGGGAGGAATGCAATGAAGCCATTTCGGTTGTAGGAGGTCCGTCCCGGCTTGGTCTCTCACGTGAAAAAGGGAGATGATGTTGAGGTTTTTGCAGGGACGTATGTCCACAATTTTCATTTTTTTTTCAAGCTGGGCGATCAATTGCTTGGAATGGACGGGAACCTTTAAAGGGCATATTGTGACATTATGTTTGGCAACATTGGCTCAGCGTTTCCTGGACGTTGCGTCAGTGGGTCACCGTGGGTCCATTATCTTGATACTAATATCAAGAGCCTTAGCTCGTGAATTGTGACAGATTGGTGTTTGAGTGGATATTATTGAAGACGAGGAGATTGATGTACCACATGATATGGTTTGCAATAATAGGGTGGATTTCCTTTTCCAGGGTCCTGTAATCGAATTCAGGACACCACTGATGTTCTAGTTAATGGCCATATATTTTGTTGAATTTCTTAGTCAACATCTAAACAGATGATAGTTGATCAATAATTCTACGTTTCAGTTAGTGTTTGATGGTTCGAAATCAAGTGTTCGGATCGCAGACGAGGTGTCAACCTCGTTCGTGACGTTAAACTGACTGAAGCAGGGAGACGCGCTTTCGAATTCACTGTTCAACATTGCACTCAAGGGTGCTATTAGGAGATCTGGCTTGCAGAGAAATGGCACTATTATCACAAGGTCGCACATGCTCCTTGGCTTGGCGGACGATATCGACCTATTTGGAATCGATCACAGGTCAGTGGAAGAGGCCTTCGTGCCTCTGAAGAGGGAGACAGCGAGGATAGGCCTGACCATTAATTGTAACAAAATGAAGTACATGGTCGCAGGTAGATATGGATTCAGGCTTGGTGGTGTAGGTGCTGAGGTAGTGTTTGATGGGGATGTGTTTGAAGTTGTTAAAGAATTTGTTTAACCTTGGAACACTTGTGACATGTGACACGACGTTTTCCGCGAAGTGAAAAGACGTGTTGCGGCTGCGAATAGGGCCTTTTACGGACTACGTTACCGTCTAAGGTCCCGCAGCTTGCAAACGGAAACAATACTCGGTGGAAAACTCAAAAATGGTGTGTGGCGCAGATGCATGAATCGCGAGTTGTATCAAGTGTACAAAGATGCGAATATAATCAAGCGTGTAAAATACGACAGACTTCAGTGGGCTGGTCACTTAGTGCGAATGTCGGAAGAAAAAATTGCGAAAATAATATTCAGCGGGGAACCAGGTAGAGGTCGGCGGCTTCGGGAAAGACCACGAATACGCTGGCTATATGCAATGGAAGACCCTAACCGTACGGGGCAACTGGAGAAGTTTCGCCCAAGACCGACGAAGGTGGAGCTCTGCAATACGCTCGGCAATGGCGTGACGCTACGCTGTAACTATCAAGGTATCAAGGTAGGTAGTGTTTGAACTGTTGAATCTGTGGCGTGCTTATTTGTGGGCGTGCGACAGAATGCGGAAAAATCATGTCCGGTTCGTGTTACGGTTCCTATTCTCGGTTCTGCCATTTAATGGCAACTTCGATTTTGGTTCACGCTCTCCAGATCAAGCCACTTCTCTCGCTGTGCTCCACGCCTTCTTTTACCAACCGGATTCTACGCGATAACCATCTTTATAGGGTTGTTGTCCGGTAGTATGGCAACATGCCCTGAACAAAACACAGCCTTCCGGCTATCGTCACCATCTGGATACAGGGTTTGCCCTAGAGCCTGGTGCGCTCGTGATTCATTCTCCGTCGCCATACACCGCCGTAGATGGTCCGAAGCACTCGTCGTTCGAACACTCCAAGTGCTTTAAGATCTTCTTCCAGCATGGTCCATGCTTCATGTCCATAGAGGACCACCGGTTTTATGGCTTTGGGACATTCCGTCGAATGACATTTGGTCGAATGACGTTTGGTCGAAAGTACATTTGGTCGAAAGGACATTTAGTCGAATGGACATTTGGTCGAATGTCTTTAGAACACTTATTTTCGTCGAATGATGTTTAGTTGAACGGATGTTTGGATGAAAGCTTATTTTGAAATGGAAGACCATTTGGTAAAATTGATATTTTTTTGCAAAGTTGATAAGATAACGTAATTTTTTGACTAATCTGAATCATTTACTTTTGTTGAATAAGAAATGGGACATTTGCTGTAGTCGGCTGAAGGACATTTTGTCGAATGACATTGGGTCGAATGACGTTTGGTCGAATGACATTTGGTTGAAAGTACATTTGGTCGAAAGGACATTTGGCCGAATGGACATTTGGTCGAATTGCTTCGGTGCATTTATTTTGGTCGACGTTTAGTTGAATGGAATTTTGGTTGAAAGCTTATTTTCAAACGGTTTATCAAAAGATCATTCGGTACAATTGATTATTTTTTTCTAAGTTTTGCAAAGTTAGTAAGATAACGTATTCCTTTGAATAATCTGAATCATCAACTGTTGTTGAATAAAAAAACGAGACATTTTATGTACTCTTATATTTAAATTTCATACATCCTTTTATTTGTAATTTGAAGCTATGCCAAAATCTAGGATTTCAATAATTATTCAACTGAACTTTTTTAAACTAGTTTTTTTGTGCATTGACTGAAATATTTATCTCTAGTGAATTTATTATTCTTTCAAAATATCATCATTCTTTGAACAACTGCTCATCAAGTTATTTTGCTACTCAACGATGTGAACATAATGTTTTCATTATTCATTATTCTTTTGAAATGTCATCGTTCTTCGTAATGAACTGCTGATCTTCATCCGATGGAAGCATGCGAGAGAGTACTCGGCATATTTCTTTGAATTTCGGGCCTTACAGCTTACGAACGTGGGTAAGATTGAGACGACAGGGAAAATTTGCTTTAAGTGAATGTTAGGTGTCGATAACTTCACTTATGGCCAATTGGCTAATTGTGACTTCTTTGTATGTAAGGGAAGACGAGTTGACAAGTTGGCTTGCTTCCATTTATGATCAGCTTATCTCGAATCGCAGAACATGCCTGAATGAAAAAGTAGCATGAAACGTCAAAAACGCAAGAGGTTGATCAATATGTTGGGAGAGCGTCCATCAAATTAAATAACAAAATTTTGCTAATCGCATAATAGATTGTTGGTAACAAGGTCGATACTCTTTCAATTATTCCATCACTCTTGTATTAGCAACGAAATGCTACTCTCGACAATAGTCAGACTGAACGTAAAACTTTGTTCCATACTATTTAGATTCGATCTCTTCCGCGAAATGTCGGTTCGACAAAATAAAATATGCATTTTGTTGCAACTAAACCTTTTCGACCAAATGTCCATTTGACTAAATGTCCGTTCGACCAAATGTACTTTTGACCAAACGTCATTCGACTAAATGTCATTCGACCACATGTCTTTCGACCTAATGTCGAATCTATGACATTTGGTCGAAAGACATTTGGTCGAATGACATTTAGTCGAATGACATTTGGTCGAATGTACATTTGGTCGAACGGACCTTTCGTCGAATGGGCATTTGGTCGAAAATGTTTAGTTGCAACAGAAAGCATATGATATTTGGCCGAACCGACTTTTCGTGGAAAAGATAATGGTGGAATCAAAATAGTATGAAACCGAAAGCTTACGTTTAGTCTGACTATCGTCGAGAGTAACATTTTGTCGCTAATACAAATGTTATTGAATAATTGAAAAAATATCAGTCATTTTACCAACAATCTATATGCGCAATCTATATGTTGTCGCCTCAGTCAACTCGTCTTCCCTTTCCCGATACATAGTATTAGAACAATTCAAATTTTTAACAATTCAAAACTTTCACTGCAAACTCTGTTTTTTACCCGAGGTCATCAACACTTTCAGCAAAGCCATATATTTGCGTGCGGAATATTATTAAGCTGGATGTCACAATAAGCCAAATGGTCATAAGTAGAGTTACCGACACCTAACAATCACTTCGCCATAAAGCGTTTCCTTAGAGCAAATTTTTCCTTCCGTTTTATTCATAATTTCCGTCTGTAAGCTGCAAGACACGGAGTTCAAAGAAAAATACAGAGCACTCTCTTCGAATGCTTCCATCAGATGAAGATCAGCAGTTCATTACGAAGAACGATGACAATTCAAAAGAATAATCTATATAAATAAAAATGGAATGGTGTTCGTATGTCACGAAATGGCTTGAGAACGGGTGATTGAACTTACATGATTCTTTCACTGTTGAATTCGTCCAGAGCTCCGACGTGTTTGTGCGAAGAAAAAGTTTGGGAAAGTCATCGGGATAGTGAGAAATCGGGAGAAAACGAATCTGTCATTTTCTACACGGGACTTGCATGGCGTTTTTCAACAGCCTGCTTGATGGCAAGACGAACTAGTAAATAATAAAAACATTATGTTCGCATCGTTGAGCAATAAAATAACTTGTTTAGTAGTTTATCCAAGAATGATGGAATTTTGAAAGAATAATAAATTAACTAGAGATAAATATTTCAGGTAGTGTACAAAAAACCTTTATCTTAAAGTAAACGTCATTCGACAAAAATAAATGTTTTAAAGCAATTCGACCAAATGTCCATTCGACCAAATGTCCTTTCAACCAAATGTACTTTCGACCAAATGTCATTCGATTAAACGTCATTCGACCAAATGTCATTCGACGAAATGTCCTAAAGCCCCTAATGTTATAGATTCGCTGTAGTCTTATTTTCAAATTTGATACACCTTTTTATTTGTAATTTGAAATTATGCCAAAATCAAAAATTTCAAAGATTATCCAAAAGAACTATTTAACAGTTTTTTGTCATTAACTGAAATACTGAGCTCAAGTGAATTCATTATTCTTCTAAAATATCATCATTATTTTAAAAACTGCTCAACAAGTTATTTTATTACTCAATGATGTGAACATAATATTTTCTTCATTTATTTTTCTTTTGAAATATCATCGTTCTTCGTAATGAAGATCAGCTCATCTGATGGAAGCATTCGGAGAGAGAGCTTGGGATCTTTCTTTGCATTCCGGGTCTTGCAGCTCAATGGACGTGGGTAAGATTTTTGAATGCGGAAATCAGAATTAAAACGGCAGGAAAAACTTGGTTTGAAGAAAACCTTTATGGCGAAGTGAATGTTAGGTGTCGGTAACTCTACCTATGGTCAATTAGTTTATTGTGACTTCCAGCTTAATAACATTTCTCAAGCAGTAGAAGATTTGGATTATTGAAAATGAAAAAAAGTGCTGATTCTTTGTACCGGGTAAGGGAAGATCAGTTGACTGAGGTGACAAAAGTTGGCTTGTATCCATTTAAGATCAGCTTATCTTGAATCTCAGAACATACCAGAACAAGAAAGCAGCATGAAACATCAAACACGCAAGAGGTAGATTAATACGTTGTAAGAGCGTCCATCAAACTGAATATCAAAATTTTGCTAATCGCATATAGATCGTTGGTAAAATGGCTGATACTTTTTCAATTTCTTATTTAAGCGAAAAAATGCTACTCTCGACGGTAGTCAGACTAAACGTAAAACTTTGTTTCAATAGTATTTAGATTCGAGCACAATTTTTTCCATGAAATGTCAGTTTGACCAAATACCATATGCTTTCTGTTGCAACTAAACCTTTTCGACCAAATGTCCATTCGACGAAATGTCCGTTCGACCAAACGTCATTCGACTTAATGTCATTCGACCAAATGTCATAGATTCCCGGTTTTATAAGCGTTTTGTACATGGTACATTTAGTGGGGGGGTGAATCTTTCTCGACCACAGCTTCTCCTGAAGCCCATAGTAGGCACGACTTCCACTGATGATGCGACTCCATATTTCACGACAAACGTTGTTATCAGCCGTTAACAAGGATCCGAGGTAGATGAACTCATCAACCACCTTCAAAAGTATCCCCGTCTATCGTAACACTGATATCTAGGCGAACCCTATTGCGCTCGGCCCCACCAGCTAGCATGTACTTTGTTTCTGACGCATTCACCACCAGGACGACTTTTGTCGCTTCACGTTTCAGGCGGGTTCAGGTACAGGTCTGCCACCGTCCGATTCTACCGACAATATCCATATCATCCGCGAAGCATACAAGTTGGCTGGATCTTGTGAAAATCGTACCTTGGTTATTGAATCCGGCTCTCCGCATCACACTTTCTAGCGCGATGTTGAACAGCAGGTACGAAAGTCCATCACCCTGTCGAAGTCCCCGTTGCGTTTCGAACAAACTGGAATGTTCGCTTGACTTGACTCCCATCGTTGCTTTATTAGTCTTGTGAGCTTCCCGGGAAAGCTGTACTCGTCCATGATTTCCCATAGCTCTTCACGGTCGATGCTATCATAAGCCGCTTAAAAATCGATGAACAGGTGATGCGTTGGGACTTGGTATTAACGGCATTTTTGGATGATTTGCCGTACAGTGAAGATTTGGTCCGTCGTCGAGCGGCCGTTGATGAAACCAGCTTGACACCTTCCCACATACTCATTTGCTATTGGTGATAGACGACGGAAGATAATCTGGGATAGCACTTTGTAGGCGGCATTCAGGATAGTGATCACACGATAGTTTTGTAGATGGGGCATATGAGCCCTTGCTTCCATTCCTCCGGCAGCTGCTCCGTTTCTCAGATTTTTACAATCAGCCGGTGCAGACAGGCGGCAGACCTCTCCGGGCCTATCCTTACTAGCGGCCTAGTTGTTCATGAGCTGGTTGATGGCATCCTTAACATCCAGCAATGTGGGAACAGGTTGGTTTCCTTCATCCGCCGTGCTGACGTAGCCATCGCCTTCGCTGTCGTGACCCTCTGCGCCTGTATTCTCTTTGCCATTCAGGTGTTCATCGTAGTGCTGCTTCCACCTTTCAATCACCTCACGTCCGTCCGTCAAGATGCTTTCGTCCTTATCCCTCCACTTTTTGGCTCACGGCACGAAGCCTTTTCGGGATGCGTTAAGCTTCTCGTAGAACTTTCACGTTTCTTGTTAACCATGCAGCAGATCCATTTCAGCAAATTCCGTTTCTTTCAGGTGGCGCTTTTTGTCCCGGAATAGGTGGGTTTGCTGCTTTCATTTCTTTTTATATCGCTCCACGTTTTGTCGCGTGCCATGCTGCAGCATTGCAGCTCGCGCTGCATTCATCTCCTCTAAAACCTCATGGCACTCTTCGTCGAACCAATCGTTTCTTTAGTTCCGTTCCACATATCCGACAATGCTTTCGGTAGCGTCGTTAATAGCTGCTTTGGCTGTTCTCCAGCAGTCCTCAAGATCCTCCTCCTATCGAGCTCGCCCTCATCCGGCAACGCTGCCTCAAGATGATGCGCGTACGCATTTGCGACATCCGGTCGTTTCAGTCGCGCTAGATTGTATCGAGGTGGGCGTCGGTACCGTACATCGTTGATGACGGATAGTTTTGGGCGCAGTTTCACTATTACCAGGTAGTGGTCGAAATCAATGTTAGCGCCACGATAGGTTCTGACGTCGATTATGTCGGAGAAGTGCCGTGCAACGATCCAAACTTGGTTGATTTGTGATTCTGTCTGCTGTGGTGATCTCCAGGTGTACCGATACGGGAGGCTATGCTGAAAATAGGTGCTACGAATGGCCGTATTCTTGGAGGTCAAAATCTATCAGTCGTAGGCCATTCTCGTTCGTCAGCCGGTGGGCGCTGAACTTTCCAATCGTCGGGCCAACCTGAGCGTTCAAATCTCCTATGATGATCGTGACGTCGTGGCTTGGGCAGCGGTCGTACTCGCGTTCAAGCTGCGCGTAAAATGCGTCCTTGTCATCATCAGTGCTTTCGGAGTGAGGGCTGTGCTCGTTTATTGTGCTAAAGTTGAAGAACCGGCCTTTGATCCTCAACTTGCACATTCTCTCATTGATCGGCCACCACCCGATCACGCGCCTCTGCATATCACCCATCACTATAAAACCTGTTCCCAGCTCGCGTGTGTTGCCGCAGCTCTGGTAGATGGTATGATAACCTCTGAACGTTCGCACCATTGATCCCTTCCAAACACACTTTCTGCAATGCTACGATGCCAAATCCACGGTCCTTCAGCACGTCGGCGAGTATGCGTGTGCGCCGGATGAAGTTGAGAGATTTACAGTTCCACGTACCGAGCTTCCAATCGCTTGTCCCTTTACGTCACTGTGGTCTTCGCCGATTGTCCCGGTTCGTATTCTCTCGTTGATTATTCGTAACTTGATGTTTTAACGGTTGGCTTGCAGGGCCTGACACCAACCCCCTCGATTTCCAGAGGACCATACACCCTAAATGTTCGGAGGACCATAGTGCGCAGTTTAGCTTAGAGTCCTTCTCTGACAGTCAGTGATGGAAAGTGGCGATCATTTCTTCTGAACTGGAACAAAAACAAAACCAAACGCTCCCGAGCGTCAGAGCACTGGTTTACTCGCATCTGTCGTGCTCCCGAGTAACCGAAGCTAAAAGTGATTCGCGAACGTGTTCGGAGCTGTTCAGAGTCATATTGTGATTTTTGGGAAAAAGCTACTTCCCCTTCGACATTTATGATTTCCAAGGGTTTTTGACTACAAATTAGTAGTTTACTGTCGATTTGATGGTTATACAAATAATTTTCCTGTCAAAACCATAATAAATCACACCATGCTCGGTTACTCGCGAGTAAACATTCCCGAGCTTGTTGCTACTTCTTTTGACATGCTCTCCCGAGAAGACGGGTGCGGACTTATTCACACCTAGCCAGTTCCCGAGTCTGTGATGTTTGTTATGCATTGGTATACACTCGTGAACTGTCTCGTGATGCGAACTTTTCCAGCATTGCTGACAGTCGGACGATGATCAGCCGCCCCTGACATGGGGAACAGACGCTGTTGTGAGTCGCTCCTAACATGGAGTACAGACACTCAAGGTTTGCAGAAGCAAAAGCAATCCCTCCCTTCCCTGTCAGCATACGACCAAAGTTCCCACCGGGGGTTGGTTACCCGATCTTCCCTAAGGTTATTCGTACCCCGGCCACTACCGCGAGGGATAGGAGTTGCTGGGCAAGAGGCTAAGGACCGCACAGAGGGGTATATTTTATTCTTTCAGGTACGCGAGGTACCAATGGTACGCCATGCCCAGCCATTTACCAACCCCCTCTCTAGGCCCCATCAGAAAGAAAAATCCTAGCTAGCAACCCACAGAACCAGAATGTACGTATAATGATACAAATTCATTGCAAATTTTGTCTGGATCTTCCAGATTTTTGTAAAATGGAGCCCCAAAATATTAAATATTCCAGATAAAACTGGAAGGTTGGCAACGCTGCGAATAAACCTACTTTAAGCATAGGTATACATACATTCCCGAATGCTTCCTCCACATTTTTTCTTAAGATTCGAACGACTTCTCCGGTTCACAGTGCGCCACAATCAAGCCGGAAAGTAAAACTTTTTACGCTTTACGACGGAAACAACTGACATATTGTAATCCGATGTGGAACGAAGTGAGCTTCGTCTCCCCTTGGATCCTTCCAAAGAGGTTCACAGCATTGCAGTCAGCAACCCAGCATAACATCGCACCCGAGAAAAATGTGCGCCATCTTCCTTTTGATCTGTCCCTCTGGGGGCCAGAGGCCATTAATCTTCCGGAAGCCGTCGTCGTCGTCTCATCGTCATCTTCTTGGCCGGACGTCGTCTCATACTGAAAGAAGAAAACACGCAAGTCATGTTACTTCCTTCGCTCACGCTGCCCAAGGATGAGACGATCCTGGCTGGCTGGCTGGCCGGCTGGCGGAGGATTTTCGTCCGCATAACATATTTGAGCGAGCGAACGCACAGTGGGGAAGAATGTATCCAAAATTGCACCTAATTCATGAGGCGTATTGCGATTTCCAAAAACCTCAAAGTTCTATAGAAAAGAGAGATTCTCTCAAATTTCTCAGAATTCAATCCTTGATTATTTGTCGATTTCAGCCAACGTGCATGCAAGTTTACCATCTTATATAGCAATTCATTTGCCTCAATTACGACAGATCTTAATTACACAGCTAAAAATATGACGTAAATTTCAGTTTTTTTTCATGCACATATTTGGAGCATCAAAATAAACTGAAATGTCAACGACAAATCGCTTATTTTTCAATCGACTGCAATTGAAATTTACACGATCATGTAACATTCAAGCATCTTTAGTTAAACATTAAACGTGATGCTGTAACAATAGATGAATTTGATTGACTTTTACTATACTCTTCTACACTACGCTACATTGAAATTTAAATATTTTTATCTGTGTATCATGTTTTAAAGAATATTTATAAACTAAGTTCATAATATTTTCAATGCTGAAAAGTTACTTTGAGTGAAAATCGTATTCAGTCGCCTGAATCAGGACCCATTTTTGGCCCATTTTTCCCCACTGCGCTCCGCTTGGGCGCTGGCGCTGGTGGCGGCGGCGTAAGGAAGTTGAGCGAATATTTAACGATGGCAAATTATGCGCTTCATAAAGTTTATATAAATTTAATTTGAATATTTATAGGGCTTACACCACCGACTGCTGGGGATGCGTCGCTGCACTGTCGACACACTTATTTAGACCAAGGCAAGCTTTCCATGAGATGGACGAGCGTCGAGAGATCCGGGGATTGCTTGTCTTATTTGGGCGAAACGGAAAAGTTAAAACATGTTGACGGGATGAAGCAATTTTCGCTGGGGATTAGTTTGGTAACTTTGTGAATGCGGAATGAAATGTGGACTTTGAGCGATTCTGTGAAAGCTTTTGCGTATTTTGTAGCTTTTTATTATACTGATTTCTAAGTTATTACTAATAAACATGGAGAAAGATCTCATGTACATAACGGACGATGGTTGTGCTGTAGAATCTGTTTCTGAACTGATGTTTTGAAAGCTGATGGCTGGAATTAGACATTGAAGAGTGTAGTATTGAATATGAAGGTTTTTTGTCTAATTAGAAACTATATCAATTACCGAAACCACGCTTTACATAGTCCTTTTTACGATCAATTTTCTACGAACAATTACCGGAACATGGTGGGGTGCTCACCCAGAAGACCTAATGAAACTCAATAAAGCAATCATTATATCTGTTAGGATTAGAACTTTTTCCAAATAATTTGAATTTAAATTGCAATGCAGAATCCATCTCTCAATTCGCCAACGAACAGAAACGCACCTTTGCTCATTTGTATGAAACGCACTGCTATTATTATATATTTTTGGCGATTTTGAGCTTCCTCCTCTTTGCTGCTATCGCCCGGGCCGACCGGTCACCAGTTAGCCGTAGTACAATAAACCACCACAGTGAATTGACCATACTTAATAAAGTGCTCTTAGGGGTCATGCACAAATTATGTCACGCTTCAAGGGGGGGGGGGAGGTCAAACCAAGCGTGACAAGCCTTACAAAATTTTCAAAGCACTCATACAAAAAACGTGACGAAGGGGGGGGAGGGGGTCGAAAAAGCCGAAATTTAGCGTGACATAATTTGTGTACCATCTCTTATTTTGCCTATAAATCGGTTTTTCGTCAAGTATTCGCGTCGTTCCAAGTGATCAGTGATATTTCCGAAAATTACGCCCGTGTTTCAACTCCGTTCAGAACATTTTGGTGCCGTGACCAGGATCACGGGTGTGTAGTGATAACGCTATTTTTATCGGGTACAACGACGCTGATACCTAACCCCATCACCCGTCGGGAGGATTTCCTTAAGGATTGCAGTACCGTACATAAATACAAGGCCTGTTTTTGGACAGGTACATGTGAGTATCTGTCCATTATTTCCCATCCCCACTGTACGGGGCTTCCTGGGTCGTTTTTTGGATCGATTTCAGCCCATTTGCGATTCTCTTGCTGCTGGGTGGTACGAGGTTGCTGTTGTTTCTGCTGTGTGCTGTGTGTGGTTATCTTATCTTCCCGCTTTGGATTTCTCTCACTGCAATACATAGGTTGCGGCCCGCGGCGAAAAGGAAATTTAGCCATCAAATCGCCGTTCAACCGTCATTAGCATTCCAGCTCAGGTCGCATATAACCTGCAACAGCAGACAGCACAAGGTGTGCGCATTCGGGGATCGACATCACGATCGAGGTTCCTGTCTAACTTGATAATACAAGGCCTGTTTTTGGACAGGCACAGGTGAGTGTCTATCCAAGCCTTTCATATCCCCTTTCGGTACTTCCTGGGTCCTTTCGATCATTACAGCCACCTGTTGGAATTCGTCCGGCGCGCACGATGTCGGAGAAGAAAATGAAGCAGAAGGAACTCAAGCGACGCAACATCATGGATTCGATTAGCCGCATCGATGAGTTCCTGAACAACTACAACCCGGAACGAGACTCCCAAGAGGTAGCGATACGTTTGAATCGGTTGGACAAACTGATGGAGTACATTCAAGGTGAATATGAGACGTTCGATGATTCCATGGAATTTTTAAAGGGTAATATGAGCATTAGGGCAAGGGTAGAAGAGCAATATTTTCGGGTTAAAGGCGGTCTTACATTTCTGCTTCCTCCCCCCGCACCAGTCGCAACGCCAACAATTACATCCGTGCCAGCAATTTCCCATTCAATCGGTGTGAAACTTCCAACAATCACGCTACCTCAGTTAAAATTTTGGAACAATTGGGTGAGCCAACAGACCAGTGGAGTAGTTTGTTGGTTCATTTGCTTTGCTCGAGGCTTGATGAGCAAACTCTCAAGGATTGGGAGGAATTCATTTCGGCCGGTAACGATCCAACGTATACCAATTTGGTTGAATTCCTCAACAAAAAATACGCACACTAGAATCCCTATCGATCGCTGCTGATCACTTCGCACCCTCCATTCAGAATAAGCATATTCCCCTCTCAAAGCAAACAAGGTCGTCGCAAGGTCCCCCTTCGTCACGAATCAACAGTTATGCTGCAACGGAAAACTACCTACCTGGATGTCATGCATGCAGCCAACAACATCTGTTGGTAAAATGTCCCGTCTTCGAGAAAATGTCCCTGAATGATAGGCTGAATTTGGTGAACGCCATGTTGGCAAGTCAGTTACTACATATCTAAGTAACTGCTTTCGGGGAGATCATTTCGTCCGCAAATGTTCTTCCAAATTCTCGTGTCGTGTTTGCCAAAAACGACATCACAGTTTACTGCATCCCGGGTTCGATTCACCAACTAACAGCAACGGAAATTCAAACACTGGTTAAGCTCCACCAACTCAGTCAACCAACGTGGCACGATGTGAAGTCGAAGCGATGTCTGCACCAACTGAACAGTCGATTTCTTCCAACTCGGTATCGGACCCTCGCAGCGTGAATGTATTTTTATCCACCGTCGTACTTATCATTGTAGATGGTCGGTGTCAGTGAAGCACATATTCGTGCTGTTGGCTAGGTTTCTACCGAAGTTCGATCACGATTCGATAAGTTCGCTATTCCGATTGATTGCTTAGTTCTTCGTAACATTACGACGAACCTACCCGCGGTAACAATCCCAAAGAACAATTGGTCCATTTCGGAGGGCATTAACCTTGCTGATCCCGACTACAATGTGTCACGGAAGATAGATCTGATTATTGGCGCGGAACACTTCTACAACTTCCTGAAGGGTGGTCGGATCAATTTGGGCGAAACATCACCCACGCTTGTGGAAAGCGTATTTGGATGGCTTGTGTCAGGAAAATCGTCATATACTCCAATTACCCATCCCCCACTGTGTCATATTTCCACCCTTGAGTCGCTAGATAGACACATAGAAAGGTTTTGGCAAATAGAGGAGGTTGAAACGAAGGTTCTTTCCCCAACGGAGCAGATTTGCGAGGATTTCTACAAGCAGACGGTATCAAGGGATTCTGCTGGCCGAAATGTAGTCAAATACCCAAAAAAGGAAGGATTTTCCCAGATGATTGGTGATTCGTACCTCAATGCTTTTCGACGGTTGGAAGGTCTCGAGCGCAAGCTAGACCGAAATCAAATTTTGAAAGAAAGGTATCACGCATTCATGGCGGAATTCATCAACCTTGGGCAAATGCGTGAAATTCCCCTGACGAAAAACTACCCCCAACGACATGTTTTTTTTCCCACCACCCTGTGTTAAAGGAATCGAGCTCGACCACAAAAGTTCGAGGCGTATTTGATGCGTCAGCGAAAACCAGTACAGGGTACTCCCTAAATGATACGCTTTTGGTCGGTCCTGTCCTGCAAGACGAGCTCTATTTGATTGTACTGCGGTTCAGGAGGTACAGAATAGTTTTGCTGGCGGACATAGAGAAAATGTACCGTATGGTCCGTATGCACCCTGACGATCAGCCTCTCCAATGCATACTGTTCCGCTTCGGCAAGGATCATCCTATCACCAGGTACGCTCTCACCACTGTAACGTATGGATTATCCCCATCGTCGTTTTTAGCGACACGAACGCTGCACCAATTGGCCGACGACGAAGGTAGATCGTTACCCCTAGCAACAGATGCCCTCAAACAAGATTTTTATATGGACGATTTCATCCGAGGAGAGGATTCCATCCCAGCGGCTATTAAACTACGGCAGGAGATAACGAAGCTACTCAATCGTGGAGGTTTTCGGCTGAGAAAATGGTGTTCCAATTTCCATGAGGTCCTCGATGGAGTTCCCGAAGAAGACCTTGCCACTCAATCAAACCGAACATTCGATCCTGACGAGGCAATCAAGACTGTGCCGACAGGACCCCTCGTTTCGGCAACGCTAAACGTCACACCACTACAACGACCAATGACAGTACGGAGATAGAGAAGAATGACGTTACGGGAGAAATGTCAGGCAACTAGGCTTAGAGATATCTAAAGACTGCATCGTCATCTAGCAATATTTGCATATGAAATTTAATTCACCAGTGAAATTCTTTAATTAAAGTGTATTTCTGAAATCCATTACGACAAATTGAATTTAGTTGGTACTAATTACCTATTTAGACCGTAAGTGAACTTGAATAGTATGTAATTCAATAATTATAATGCTTCTATGTTCGATTAGAGCTGCCACACAGTAATTCACGTCACGTAGAGGATCAGCGACCCAAACTTGCTAAAATAACATAACGGTCACCAAATTTGTAAGCCTGCGATAGTTCTATGAATATCTCTCATCAGCAATTTATTAATAAAAATCTATATTTTAGCTTAAAGCTAACATCACACTGAAACCGGAGTTTGCTCTCAAGAGTTGGTGTACCCTAACCCCACAAACTTTAAGAAATTTGTGGTAGCTAGCAAGGATGGATGATCGCGTTTTCCGGTCCGTTACTACCCCTCGGAACTGCCAATCCTGCGAACGACCTGATGCTGCAGAAAACGAGATGGTGCAGTGCAGCATCTGTCTGCTATGGGAGCATTTCGGGTGTGCTGGAGTAGGAAGCGAAGTGAAGCATTCCAGCGTAAGGTATGTCTGCCAAAAGTGCTCCGACAGACAGGGAACGTCGGGCGCGCTTCAGGTTCCAATGGAGGACAAACGCAAATCGAAAGGCTCAAAGGCAAGTTCCAAAGGCACGGCGAAAAGGGGAAAGGTTATTCCCGATCCGCCAAAGAGTGTTAGTTCCAGTGTTCGCGCCAAGCTTTTAGAGGAGGAATTAAAGCTAGTGGAAGAAGAACGACAATTGATGGAGCAAGAACTTCAGGAGCAGGAGGAAATCAAGAAGCGTCAGTTGATCGAAGAGGAGCGCAAGCTGGCGGAAAAACGACGTCTCGCAGAGGAAGAGAGCCTCTTCCGTGATCGGAAGCTACAAGAAGAGCTGGAAATGAAGCGGAAGCAAATGCAGATTCGCAAAGAATCTTTGGAGAAGCGCCAGGCTATTATTCGGCATGCAGCCTCGATGAGTAGCAGGAGTGGCTCGATTGTCGACTCGGAAGAAAAGGTCAATAAGTGGCTCAACTCGCAGAAAAATGTCGGCAAAGTGAATGAAGTTCTTGAGGATGACGACAACAACGCCAAACAATTCGTCAGCCCCGACCCACTGGATGTACCGAAGGGCCCAGAATTGGAATACCCCGATCTTGGCACGCTGTCATTTGTTCCAAATCCGTCGCATCGTTTGAATCAACCGGAGCTAATCGTGCGGAGTGATCCAGGTCATCTAGTGTCTGCATATTCGCCTCATACACTCACGCAAGTGCAAATAGCCGCGCGTCAAGTATTGGGAAAAGATCTCCCAACTTTCGGAGGTAACCCTGAAGACTGGCCGATTTTCATCAGTAACTTCGAACAGTCCACAGCCTCCTGTGGATACTCCGATGCGGAAAATTTGGTTAGACTGCAACGATCGTTGAAAGGAAACGCCCTGGAGGCAGTTCGTAGCCGGCTTCTGTTACCAGCAAGTGTTCCACACGTTATACAGACTCTTCGCACTCTGTATGGAAGGCCAGAAATTCTCATTCGGTCGTTGATGAGCAAAATACAGCAGGTACCAGCTCCTAAACACGAGCGACTGGAAACACTGATTCAATTTGGACTCTCAGTGCAAAATCTGGTTGATCATCTCAAGGCGGCAGGCCAGTTGAACCACCTTTCAAACCCGGCGTTGATGCAAGAGCTTGTAGAAAAACTGCCCGGGACCATGCGATTAGATTGGGCATTCTATAAAAATAAAAATCTACCAGCAACTCTCGAAACGTTCGGCGATTTCATGTCCGGATTAGTGACTGCAGCAAGCGAAGTATCATTCGAGCTCCCGACACTGAGTAATACGTCAAGAATGGATAAGCGATCCAGAGAAACTGGGATCGTTCATGCACATACCGCTGAGCAAATGTCAATGTCGACTGGTGAATCATCGTCCAATTCCAACGCGAAGGTTAGCAAGCCGTGCGCAGCATGTGGCCGAGCTGGACATCGAGAAGCGGAATGTTACCAGTTTAAAAACGCGACTGTAGATGAACGCTGGCAACTCGTTCAGCAGAAGGGACTATGTCGAACATGCCTGAATAGTCATGGCAAATGGCCATGCCGCTCCTGGAATGGCTGCGGAATAGACGGATGTCGACAGAAACACAATACACTGCTTCATTCTTCCTCTCCACTGCTAGAAAATGTAGGAATGTCGGCAAGTCATGTGTCGTCTGAAAATTTGAAGTGGCCGCTCTTCCGCATCGTTCCTGTTGTTCTCTTCAGTGACAGTTCCTCTCAAACAATATTTGCGTTCATCGATGAGGGTTCTTCGTATACTCTACTGGAAGAGTCCGTCGCAACGCAGCTGGGAGTCAGGGGCCAGCTAGAACCCTTAACCCTTCAATGGACCGGAAACGTGAAACGCAAAGAGTCAAATTCAAGGCGTATACAGGTTGACATCTCCGGTAAAGGAAGTACCCCCCGGCACAAGCTGATTGATGCACGAACAGTTAATCGGCTCGTCCTACCCTCACAAACACTCAAGTATGGGGATTTGGCCAAACAATTTCCTCACCTACGTGGTCTTCCCCTAGAAGATTACGAACTTGTTCAACCCAAATTACTGATAGGGTTAGACAATCTTCGGTTGTGCGTTCCATTGAAGCTTCGCGAAGGAGGGCCAAGGGATCCTATTGGCGCAAAGTGTAGGCTGGGATGGAGCATTTACGGTTGTATACCTGGTCAATCGCCCCAACCCGCCATTGTTACCTTCCATGTCGGTACGGTTTCCGACCCTGATCGTGAACTGAATGAGCAGCTTCGTGATTACTTCACTCTGGAAAATGCAGGCGTTTTGGGGTCACGTGAGATTCTTGAGTGTGAAGATGAAACGCGAGCCAGACTACTTTTGGAAAGTACGACACGTCGTTTGCGGGATGGAGATGTTCCATCAAATAAAGATACGTGCTCCCGATAATCAGTCCCAACGCTTCTTATTCCGCGACAGCCCATCAGAATATCCTTCGGTGTACGTGATGGATGTTGCCACCTTCGGCGCAACCTGTTCTCCGGCCTCTGCACAATATATAAAAAACCTGAACGCGGAGGAGTGTTCCAAGGACTATCCACGGGCGGCAGCTGCGGTTAAAAATAAGCATTATGTGGATGATTATTTGGATAGCTTTGAGACACTCCAAGAAGCAATCGCAGTGGTCAACGAAGTGAAACTGGTACACTCAGTTGGTGGATTTACGTTGCGGAACTTCTCTTCCAACAAATCTGAAGTACTAGATGGAATTGGAGCGAGTTCAAAACATGAACCGAAGAGCTTGGATTTAGAGCGAGGAGAGAAGTCAGAATCGGTGCTCGGGATGAAGTGGATTCCGTGCGAGGACGTTTTTGTCTACACCCTAGGTCTCCGAGAAGATCTGCAATATATACTCACCGAAGACCACGTTCCCACCAAACGAGAAATCGCTAGGGTCGTCATGAGCTTGTTCGACCCCCTCGGATTCATCGCATTCTTCCTTGTGCACGGCAAAATTTTACTGCAAGATGTGTGGGCGACAGGCACAGAGTGGGATCAAAGGATTCCGAACGATATCAATAATCGGTGGCAGCAATGGTCTCATCTCTTCGAGCAGTTGCATCAGCTTCGCGTACCTCGATGTTATTTCCGCGCTCCCTTTGCTTCAAGTCTCAATGGTCTTCAACTTCACTTGTTCGTAGATGCTAGCGAGGCGGCGTACTCCTGTGTAGCCTACTTTCGCTTGGACACCGATAATGGAACTCAGGTAGCACTTGTTGGTGCAAAGACCAAAGTGGCGCCTTTGAAAACACTTTCAATCCCTCGACTAGAGCTGAAAGCGGCTGTACTAGGCGTCCGCTTCTTGGAGACTATCCAAAACCATCACGAGTTCACAATCCATAGTCGTTACTGCTGGAGCGATTCGGGGACAGTTCTTGCGTGGATTCATTCCTATGATCATCGGCGGTTCCACAAATTTGTCGCAGTACGTGTCGGCGAAATCTTAAGCTCAACGGAACAAAAGGAGTGGAAATGGGTGCCAACGAAGCTCAACGTCGCCGATTTAGCTACCAAGTGGGGCATTGGTCCTCAAATAGCTATGGAAAGCCCCTGGTTTCAGGGACCACATTTCCTTCACGGCCCAGAAAGCAGCTGGCCGCAACAGCGACAGGCTAGTTCAACAAATGAAGAGCTGCGGCCGGTTTCCTTCCACTTTGTTCATTCTGATCCGATTCTGGACTTTTTTCGGTTCAACAATTGGACAAAACTGCATCGCACAATGGCGTATGTATTGCGATTTTTCGATAATATTCGTCAGAAAAAACGAGGTCAAAAACTAGAACTCGGTGCTCTTACCAGTGATGAACTTCGGCGTTCTGAAGAGATTTTGTGGAAGTCCGCTCAAGTTGAATCGTATCCCTATGAAGTTGCTATTCTCGCAAAATCTCAAGGTTCATCTGAACTCCGCCACAACGTTGTAGACAGTTCCAGTGATATCTACACAAAATGGCCCTATCTTGATGAAAGAGGAATCTTGCGCAGTCGTGGCCGAATAGGAGCCGCGCCATACATATCTGTAGAGGCGAAATATCCCGTAATTCTTCCCAAAAACCATGTTATTACACTTCTGATTGTGGATAGGTACCACCGCAACTTTCGTCACGTCAACCGTGAGACAGTCGTGAACGAGATCCGTCAACGCTTCGAAATCTCGACGTTGAGACGATTAGTAGACAAAGTCGAGAAGAATTGCGTCTGGTGTCGCATTGCAAAAGCCGCTCCCAAACCACCTTCAATGGCTCCACTTCCTGAAATGCGTCTCACAGCGTTCGTACGACCGTTTACCTTTACCGGGCTAGACTACTTTGGCCCTGTACTTGTTAAAGTAGGCCGCAGCAACGCCAAACGGTGGGTGGCACTTTTCACCTGCCTCACTACCAGGGCAATACACCTAGAAGTGGTACACACTTTAAGCACGGAATCATGTATCATGGCTGTCCAACGCTTTGTCTCTCGCCGAGGCATTCCAAGAGAATTCTGGACAGATAATGCCACGTGCTTTCAGGGAATAAGCAACGAGCTGCAGATAATATCGGAAGCAACGAAGAAGGCTATGGCTGAAAAATTCACAAGCCCGCAGACTACATGGAAATTTATCCCTCCTGCAACACCACATATGGGCGGTGCGTGGGAGAGGCTCGTTCGGTCAGTCAAGGTGGCGATCAGAGCGATAATTGATGGACCACGCAGACCCGATGATGAAACTTTAGAAACAGTGTTACTAGAAGCAGAAGCCATGATTAATGCCAGACCTCTCACCTACGTGCCGTTAGAGTCCGCAGATCAAGAGGCTTTAACACCAAATCATTTCTTGTTGGGCAATTCCTCTGGTGCAAAGTTTCTCCCTTCGGGAACAATAGACACCCGTTCAACGCTTCGGAGCAGCTGGAAGTTGGCTAGATTCATGACCGATGATTTCTGGAACAGGTGGTTGAAGGAATATCTTCCTGTCATCACACGGCGATGCAAATGGTTCAAGGATGTGAAAAATATCGAAGTAGGTGATTTGGTATTCGTGGTCGACGGCAAGATGAGAAATCAGTGGGTTCGTGGACGGATCGAGGAAGTCTACCCTGGACGAGATGGTAGAGTACGACAGGCGTTGGTGCGAACGTCGACAGGGGTCATCCGAAGAGCAGCGACCAAATTAGCTGTTCTTGATGTCTTGGAGAAGTGTAAACCTTGGAGCCTTGGAGATCCAGAGCGCCTAGATCCTCAGCAAGGTTTACGGGCGGGGGTGTGTGCCGACAAGACCCCTCGTTTCGGCAACGCTAAACGTCACACCACTACAACGACCAATGACAGTACGGAGATAGAGAAGAATGACGTTACGGGAGAAATGTCAGGCAACTAGGCTTAGAGATATCTAAAGACTGCATCGTCATCTAGCAATATTTGCATATGAAATTTAATTCACCAGTGAAATTCTTTAATTAAAGTGTATTTCTGAAATCCATTACGACAAATTGAATTTAGTTGGTACTAATTACCTATTTAGACCGTAAGTGAACTTGAATAGTATGTAATTCAACAATTATAATGCTTCTATGTTCGATTAGAGCTGCCACACAGTAATTCACGTCACGTAGAGGATCAGCGACCCAAACTTGCTAAAATAACATAACGGTCACCAAATTTGTAAGCCTGCGATAGTTCTATGAATATCTCTCATCAGCAATTTATTAATAAAAATCTATATTTTAGCTTAAAGCTAACATCACACTGAAACCGGAGTTTGCTCTCAAGAGTTGGTGTACCCTAACCCCACAAAGACGTTAGGACTCAGTTGGGAACCATCGTCTGATCAGTTTCGCTTCGACATCAACGTAGACATGAAGGACGGGCCCATAACTAAGCGCAAGATTTTGTCGGAGATTTCAAGGTTGAATGATCCGCTTGGCTTGGTTGCACCAATAGTTGTGAGAGCCAAGATTTTGATGCATCAATTGTGGATGCTGTCGCTGGAATGGGACGAGGAGGTACAATAGAAATATTAGTAGTAGAACGCTAATGGCGTAGTTGTCACAAAACTGATTTCCATTTTTATTACCTTAAATTATGGTTTTTCATTGTTTGTTCAAACTATGATATTGTTTTGGTTCTTAAAATCAATCTGACACTTTGAGGCCCGGTACTCACGCTGTCAGTTCGTGGCAAACTAGATGTTGGTAACACGAACAGCAGCGACATTAGCATTCTTAGGTTAATGCTTCTACTGGAGGTACCCATCGAAATTCAAGCTAAATGGAGGACATTCGTCAACGAATTACCAAGCCTATCTAACTTCCGAATCGATCGATATGCTTTTGAGGAAGGAGATGTGCAACTGCATTGCTTCGCAGATGCATCCGATGTTGCTTATGGGGCGTGCGTATATGTGCGGACGGTTGGATCCGGTGGGGCCATAAAATTCGAGCTTCTTACTTCAAAATCCCGAGTGGCTCCGCTGAAGAAGCGTAGCATCCCCCAGTTGGAATTATGCGCTGGGCAAATTGCTACTCAACTCACATCGAAGGTTCGGACTACTTTGGAAATTGGAGCGAATTCCGTTTGGTATTGGTCCGATTCTATGGTGGTATTGCATTGGCTCCGTTCACCACCCCAAGCATGGAAGACGTTTGTATCGAACCGTGTGGCGGATATCCAAATTCTCACCCACGGATCCAAATGGCAGCACGTACCCGGAACGGAGAATCCTGCGGATCTTGTTTCGCGGGGAATGGCAGTGGAGCAGTTTACGGAGAGTCAACTTTGGAGACATGGACCTAGCTGGTTGCGGGAGGGAGAGGAACATTGGCCGGAACAAAATGCAGTTTGGAGAAACGACGACAACGATGAGCTTCTGGAGCGGAAAATAATCACCCTCGCAATTCAAACCCCGCCACAACCCAACCCAATAATTACCCGATTCTCTTCATACCATCGTTTGCTGCGAACCATTGCTTATTGCTTTCGTTTCATCAACAATGCTCGGATGAAACAAAAGGGGAACTCAGATTTTTTAACAACCGAGGAGCTCGAGCACTCAGAAATTGCGCTCGTTAAAATGGTTCAAACTGAATGCTACCACAATGAACTTCGTGCTCTGAAAAGGGGACAGTCGGTCGCAAACCAGTCCTCTCTGAGACTACTGAATCCATTTGTTGATTCATCTGGCATAATCCGAGTCGGTGCCCGGCTCATACTGTCTGCGCAGCCATATGAAACAAAACACCCTATTTTGCTACCTGTATATCACCATTTCACAAGACTGCTTCTGACGTCGTATCACGGCAAGCTGCTACATGGTGGTATTTCGCATACCCTGGCTGTAGTTTGGAATGACTTCTGGCCAACCAACGGCAGGAGGTCCGTGCGCAGCACAATTTGGAATTGCCACCGCTGTACACGTGTTAACCCCCGACCAATTAAGCAGCCTGTAGGTCAAATACCTGCAGCCCGTATCACACCTAGTCATCCGTTTTCATCAACAGGTGTTGATTACTGTGGACCAGTATTGGTCAAATCAAAAATTCGACGTTCAGCTCCCACCAAGGCCTATATAGCACTGTTCGTATGCTTCAGCACTAAGGCTGTTCATATTGAACTCGTCGGCGATTTGTCTACGCAATCCTTCCTCTCTGCTTTGCGTAGATTTATTGCTCGCCGTGGGTTACCCGAGCACATCTACTCGGATAATGTCACAAACTTCACCGGGGCAAAACACGAACTTCATGCTCTCTACCAAATGCTCAATAATAGAACCGAAAACGCTCGTATCGCTACCAGTCTCGCAACGAATGGAATCAACTGGCACATGATTCCCCCTCGTGCTCCCAACTTCGGCGGCCTATGGGAGGCCGCAGTTAAGGTGGCTAAAAAGCACCTCGTCTGCCAAATAGGAACCAGTTCGTTGCTGCAAGAGGACCTGGAAACAGTGTTGGCGCAAATTGAAGGGTCTATGAACTCCCGTCCTTTGGTCGCATTATCGGATGACCCCAACGACCTTGAAGCCCTCACACCGGGACACTTCTTAGTGGGCTCAAATCTACAAGCTCTCCCTGAGTCGGACCTGCGAGAAGTGCCAGTCAACCGACTGGACAGATACCAGCTAGCTCAGCAGAAGGTGCAACAGTTCTGGTGCCGATGGACATCCGAGTACCTGAAAGAACTCCAATAGCAAGCTACAATCAACCCACGAAAGGTCGACCTCAAGGTTGGTCAAGTTGTGATCGTGCAGGATCAACAGCTTCCGCCCATTCGCTGGCCATTAGCCCGCATCATGCATCTTCACCCTGCCCAAGACGGCGTGGTGCGCGTAGTGACCATACGCACCGCTTCGGGAATCTTTAAGAGGCCAACATCAAAGCTCTGTCTTCTACCATCGACCATGGAGGACGATTTCGAAGGGAACATCGCAGATAATCCAGCTAAGTGAATTATTTGATTGTATCATTGAATGAATTAGATTAAGATTGATTGAAATATTCATTTCGGTGGCCGGTCTATGTTAGGATTAGAACTTTTTCCAAATAATTTGAATTTAAATTGCAATGCAGAATCCATCTCTCAATTCGCCAACGAACAGAAACGCACCTTTGCTCATTTGTATGAAACGCACTGCTATTATTATATATTTTTGGCGATTTTGAGCTTCCTCCTCTTTGCTGCTATCGCCCGGGCCGATCGGTCACCAGTTAGCCATAGTACAATAAACCACCACAGTAAATTGACCATACTTAATAAAGTGCTCTTATTTTGCCAATAAATCGGTTTTTCGTCAAGTATTCGCGTCGTTCCAAGTGATCAGTGATATTTCCGAAAATTACGCCCGTGATTTAACTCCGTTCAGAACAATATCTATACTAGAGTATGGCTCTTTCTGTTTTCTCTCAGCAGCAAACTGTCACCTGATTAAATTGGAATGAATTCAATATCGTTGTTTGCGTATCGCCTTAGGGTGTATGCACTCGACACATAATGTGAGCCTAAAGGTTCTAGCAGGGGTTTTACCGCTAGAGAACCGATCCCGGTAGCTTTCGCTAAGAATACTTATTAAGTGTGGAGTGAGCAACACACTCGATATCGGAAACTTCGAAGAAATGCTCAAACTGATTACTTAGTCGAAACTCATGAGAGTTTATCTCTACTACATGTCATCTGACATAAGTCTTTCATGTTAAAACCCTCCACGTGTACGCTTCACCAAAGACAGATTTTCTGTTGGATGTGATCTGTCCAAGAAACAAGATATTCAAAGAATTCTAGATCAACTTCGATGACTATTCTATTCCACGTATTTTCAACGCAACGTTCCTGAACGTCCATTCCTACAGGAGATATTTCACTGACGGGTCCCGTATTAATGGAATTACTGGCTTTGCTGTCGGCCCGAGTTAGAAAACCCTATGTTTCAGTTTGAGATGTGTTGGGAACCCGTGATTTCATGTATATGATCGTAATTTACGATTTCCTTCGCTTGTCTGGTATTAAAGTTCAATTCTCTTGTGTTCTCTTCCCCAGTTTTTTTTTGTGTTTTGTCCCCTTTGTGTCGGATTGAGGATCGAGCTGCCACGAGTACCCTGGCTCCATTCCATATTAATCTTCAAAATACAAAAAATGTACTTCGGATCAGTAAAGCATTAAACGCATTTGAGCTTCAAATAAACGAACCAGTAAAACATAGTCCTTATTACATAAATTTAATTTACGTATCTTGTTGTTGTTGGGGGGCCTTCCTTAGCCGAGTGGTTAGAGTCCGCGGCTACAAAGCAAAGCCATGCTGAAGGTGTCTGGGTTCGAATCCCGGTCCAGGATCTTTTCGTAAAGAATGTTTCCTTGATTTCCCTGGGCATAGAGTATCACCGTACCTGCCATACGATATACGAATGCAAAAATGGCAACTTTGGCAAAGAAAGCTCTCAGTTAATAACTGTGGAAGTGCTCATAAGAACACTAAGTTGAGAAGCAGACTCTGTCCCAGTGAGGACGTTGATGCCAAAAAAAAGAAGAAGAGAAGTGTTTGGAACATTTCTCAAAATTTCTCTAAAGTAAATTCCATATAAACCTACATTGTAATTGGGCCACCTTTAAGGTGAAACAGTTTGGAATCAACTTCTAAGATTGCACTAAAACTTCAAAGGCACAAATATTGCGAAGAAATCATCCCATAACAGTGCACTTTTTATTTAAGCTTTGTGCACTAGCAGAAAGCTTAAAATAAGAAGCTCAGGAACATTTGCCAACTATTCCTCCAGTTTTGTGCCTTTGAAAAGATGAGTAGGTGGAGAAGTCGGCCATTGTGCCGGCCATCTTTGCATTCCGAGATGTTTCACCTTAAAGCACCACCTAGAGAGCTTAAAATTTCCCAGAACAAGAAGCATATGGGAGATTGCATTTTCAAACATTTTTCTAACTTGAATCGCGCTAATGTAGACACTATATTCAGAAGTATAGACATTATATTTAGAAATAAGAAGATCAGGTCAAAATGATTCATCCATCTTGAACGGTTGTGTATCTCATAATCTTATTACATTTTATAAAACAAGCACGCTCAGATGGATAAATACTTTCTTACAATAGCTACAATAGCCATTTTAAAAAATCAACTCTCCCTACTTTACCCGACAAGACTCCATTTCAGCTAGCAATATCAAGAGGATTAAATTTTACACGCCAACACCTTATCTACTTTTTGACTATTGCCACTACACTTAACGATAATCAGACACAACCTTTTCAGCAATTCAAATGATTCTCGGTGCTTGCCATGGAACGCCACTCCACATCGAAAACATGGATGGAAACTGGTACTATTCTGTCGAAAGGACGACCAGTGCGCCATCGTCACTTGATGTCGTCGTTCGTACGAGTTTTAGGGAAAATGTCACAGCAGCCGGTGCACTTCCCAGATTGGTTCCGGCTTAGCAGCGGGGAAAATTTTAGGATGTGTTCCGTCCGCTCGGGCTGAATTGGAATTGCGAACGAAAAGGGTGCACCCAGTGACAGTCAATTTTGAGGAAATGTCACCGTCATCTACCGTCAGTTGAGGCAAAAGTGCGTGTCGAAATGTGTGACGACGATGGCATATATTTGTCATTTTAGGATGCTAGATTTTTCGATGCTTAAGTAACACATTTTGCTGACAGCTTTATGATGATTGGAATCTGAACGAAGAAAATAACTGATTCCAAATCGTTTTCAGCACCCAATTGCGATTCGGCTATATGAGTATTTGAAGAATAAATCTTCCGGTCTCGTCACAAACTTGTTAGGATGATACGAGCGAACACACACGTGAAAGTTATCTTCGCTTCTGAAAAAGTTTGCGAGGTGCCTTGCATTCTCGGAAAACTAATTCCAAAGAAGAAAACTTTAACGAACACAGGAGATAGTGTATTCAACAGCAGTAGCAGCTTTTCCTGGCAATTTTCGATAGTTTTCCGAACAAATATCGAAGTGTTATGGACGGAAGTTAAGCGGTGGAGGATGAAAAAAAGTGCAAGAGATAGCTGTTCCCCGGATGGTAAAACATGTATGGGAAAAATAAACTTTTATCCGTTTGCACCGTTGATCACTTCTTCAGTTGCTTTAGTTGGGGATATGGACAGAATTTTCTGTCGATGAGATGGCATGAGCGTGAGTAGGATGAGCTATAAGGTATTATATATTATTGTTCCCCTGAATCGTCAATCGTCAATCGTCAATCGTCTATCTTTAATATTTCATCTTTCATCTTTCATCTTTCATTTTTCATTTTTCATCTTTCATCTTTCATCTTTCATCTTTCATCTTTCATCTTTCATCTTTCATCTTTCATCTTTCATCTTTCATCTTTCATCTTGCATCTTGCATCTTTCATCTTTCATCTTTCATCTTTCAGCTTTCATCTTTCATCTTTAATCTTTCATCTTTCATCTTTCATCTTTCATCTTTCATCTTTCATCTTTCATCTTTCATCTTTCATCTTTCATCTTTCATCTTTCATCTTTCATCTTTCATCTTTCATCTTTCATCTTTCATCTTTCATCTTTCATCTTTCATCTTTCATCTTTCATCTTTCATCTTTCATCTTTCATCTTTCATCTTTCATCTTTCATCTTTCATCTTTCATCTTTCATCTTTCATCTTTCATCTTTCATCTTTCATCTTTCATCTTTCATCTTTCATCTTTCATCTTTCATCTTTCATCTTTCATCTTTCATCTTTCATCTTTCATCTTTCATCTTTCATCTTTCATCTTTCATCTTTCATCTTTCATCTTTCATCTTTCATCTTTCATCTTTCATCTTTCATCTTTCATCTTTCATCTTTCGTCTTTCATCTTTCATCTTTCATCTTTCATCTTTCATCTTTCATCTTTCATCTTTCATCTTCATCTTTCATCTTTCATCTTCCATCTTTCATCTTTCATCTTTCATCTTTCATCTTTCATCTTTCATCTTTCATCTTTCATCTTTCATCTTTCATCTTTCATCTTTCATCTTTCATCTTTCATCTTTCATCTTTCATCTTTCATCTTTCATCTTTCATCTTTCATCTTTCATCTTTCATCTTTCATCTTTCATCTTTCATCTTTCATCTTTCATCTTTCATCTTTCATCTTTCATCTTTCATCTTTCATCTTTCATCTTTCATCTTTCATCTTTCATCTTTCATCTTTCATCTTTCATCTTTCATCTTTCATCTTTCATCTTTCATCTTTCATCTTTCATCTTTCATCTTTCATCTTTCATCTTTCATCTTTCATCTTTCATCTTTCATCTTTCATCTTTCATCTTTCATCTTTCATCTTTCATCTTTCATCTTTCATCTTTCATCTTTCATCTTTCATCTTTCATCTTTCATCTTTCATCTTTCATCTTTCATCTTTCATCTTTCATCTTTCATCTTTCATAAGCTTCAATATTCAAGCTTCAAGCTTCGAGCTTCAAATATTGAAGTTTAAAGCTGTGAGGCTCAAACTTTAAACTTCAAGCTTCAAACTTCAAGCTTCGAGCTTCAAGCTTCGAGCTTTAAGCTTTGAGCGTCAAGTTTCGAGCTTCAAGCTTTGAGCTTCGGGCTTCGAGCTTCAAACATTGAGCTCCAAGCTTAGATCTTCAAGTTTTGAGCTCAAAGCTTTGAAATTCAAGCTTCTAGCTTCGATCTTCAAACTTCAAGCTTTGAGCATCAAGCTTCAACCTTTGAGCTTCAAGCTTCGAGCTTCAAACTTTGAGCTTGTAGCTGTGAGCTTCAAACTTTAAACTTCAAGCTTCAAGCTACAAGCTTCTAGCTGCAAACTTCAAACTTAAAGCTTCTAGCTTCGAGTTTTGAGATTCAAGCTTCGAGATTCAAGCTTAGAGCTTCAAGCTTCGAGCTTTAAGCTTTGAACTACAAGCTTCGAGCTTCAAACTTCAAGCTGCTAGCTTTTAGCTTCAAACTTCAAGCTTCGAGCTTCAAGCTTGCTTTGATTTTCAAGCTTCAAGCTTTGAGGATCAAGCTTTGAGCTCCAAGCTTTAGGTCTCAAGCTTTAAGCTTCAAGCTTTGAGCTTCAAGATTCAAGCTTCGAGCTTCCGTTCTCAAGCTTCAAGTTTCGATTTTATAGCTTCGATCTTCAAGCTTGGATATTTGAGCTTCAAGCTACAATCGTCGAGCTTTAAGCTTCGAGATTAAATCTTCGAGCTTCAACTTTCAATCTTCGAGCTTCATGCTTCAACTTTCAATCTTCGAGCTTCCATCTTAAAGCTTCACTCTTCAAGCTTCCATTTTCAAGTTTCAAGCTTCGAACTTCAAACTTCGAGCTTCAAGCTTCGAGCTTAGACCTTCAAGCTTCAAACTTTAAGCTTCAAGCTTCGAGCTTCAAACTTCAAGATTTAAGCTTCGAGTTTCAAGCTTCAAGCTTCAATCTTCAAGCTTCAAGTTTCAAGCTTCAAGCTTCAAACTATGAGCTTCCAGCTTCGAGCTTTATGTTTCGAGCTCAAAGCTTTGAACTTCAAGCTTCAAGCTTCAAATGACTAGCTTCAAATTTCGACCTTCAAGCTTTGAACTTGAAGATTCAACTTTCAATCTTCGAGTTTCCATCTTTAAGCTTCATGCTTCGAGCTTCCCTTTCATGTTTCAAGCTTCGAACTTCAAACTTCGAGCGTCAACCTTCAAGCTTGAAACTTCGAGCTTTAAACTTTAAACTACAAGCTTCTAGCTTCGAGTTTCAAGCTTCGAGCTCAAAGCTTTGAACTTCAAGCTTCAAGTTTTAAGCTTCAAGCTTCAAGCTTCGTGCTTCAAGCTTCGTGCTTCAAGCTTCGAGCTCAGAGCTTCAAGCTTCGAGCTTCAAGCTTAAAGTTTCAAGCTTCAAGCTTCGAGCTTCAAGCTCTGAGCTTTGAGCATCGAGCTTTAAGCTTCGAGCTCAAAACATTGAACTTAAAGCTTCGAGCTTCAACCTTCGAGCTTCAAGTTTCGAGCTTCATGCTTTGAGCTTCAAGCTTCGAGCTTTATGCTTCGAGCTCAAAGCTTTGAACTTCAAGCTTCAAGCTTCAAATGACTAGCTTCAAGTTTCGAGCTTCAAGCTTCGTGCTTCAAGCTATGAACTTCAAGATTCAACTTTCAATCTTCGAACTTCCATCTTTAAGCTTCATGCTTCGAGCTTCCTTTTCAAGTTTCAAGCTTCGAACTGCAAACATCGAGCTTCAAGCTTCGAGCTTTAACCTTCAAGCATGAAACTTTAAGCTTCAAACTTTTAACTACAAGCTTCTAACTTCAAGCTTTGAGCTTCTAGCTTCGAGCTTTGAGCTTCGAGCTTTAAGCTTCGAGCTTTAAACTTCGAGCTTTAAGCTTCGAGCTCAAAGCTTTCATCTTCAAGCTTCGAGCTTCAATCTTCAAGCTTCAAGTTACTAGCCTCATGTTTCGACCTTCAAGCGTCGAGCTTTAATCTTCAAGCTTCAAGTTACTAGCCTCATGTTTCGACCTTCAAGCTTCGGCTTCAATGCTTTATGTAAGACACGAGATGCGGATACCTACAAAATATATCTTAGTGAGCGATTTATGCCTATGCTTCTTCGGTGGCCAGCCCTAGTTTTTCAATTCAAATTTCAGAATCTCAACCGAGTTCAACCACGTCAGTCCTGTCAGTGAAACTGCCTACGGGCAGTTTGATCCATAGTTTTATCCCTTTTCCTTGCTTCTGAAACCTTTGCCTGCGAGGCTCAAATGCATTGTCACATTGAGATGTTCTCATGAGACGGCGCATGAGCCAGTGCAGATGTGATCGTTTGAGCTAGTATATTGCTACATGAGATCTAAAAAAATGTGTCTCACCATAGCACGTGATCAAGCGCGCGATTATTTTTGTGCGTTCATGGCAAACTAATCTCAAGCTCTTGATATGAAGCACGTATACATGATGTCTGGTTTCGAGCTTCAAGCTTCGAGCTTCAATGTTCAAGCTTCAAGCCTCAAGCTTCGAGCTTCAAGCTTCTAGCTTCAAGCTTCGAGGTTCATTCTTCAAGTTTCGAGCTTCAAGTTCCGAGCTTCAAGTTCCGAGCTTCAAGTTTCGAGCTTCAAGCTTCGAGCTTCAAGCCTCAACTTTCAATCTTCGAGCTTCCATCTTCAAGCTTTGTGCTTCGAGCTTCCATTTTCAATTTTTAAGCTTCAATCTTCAAACTTCGAGCTTCAAGCTTTTAGTTTCAAACTTTTAAACTCCAAGCTTCTAGCTTCGAGTTTCAAACTTCAAGCTTCGAACTTCAAGCTTCGAGGTTCAACCTTTGAGTTTCCAGCTTCAAGCTTCAAACTTTGAGGTTCAAGCTTCGAGCTTCAAGTTTCGAGCTTCAAGCTGTAAGCTTCGAGCGTCGACTCTCGAGCTTCAATCTTCCAGCTTCAAAATTTGAGCTTCTAGCTTCAACTTTCAACAACAGTTTCTAGCTTTTAGTTTCGAGCTTCAAGTTTTCGAGCTTTGGACAGTTTTCTCCTTTCGTTACTTCTATTTTTCCTTCCACACTGAAAATTCAGCACACGCCTCTGCCCGTCAAGAATCCTTCTCTTTTTGATTCCACGTAAGGTGTCATTTTTCTCCCGGTACCAACTCAACGGTGTGCCATCAGTGCAGGAAATGCGCTAAACTATTTTCAAATTAAACTCCACCAAGTTGACTTTCCGTGCAAGCAAGCGACGTTCGATGAATTCTAAACGAAGAAAGTGCAATCTGCACCCAACAGGGTGCCCATCGATGCGCTCCAAATGCATTAATAAACAAGTAAATTGTATACTGCTTTCGTCGGAGACCACAATCGGTTTTCGCTCTAGGAAACTTTCCACCGCAAAAACCTCAGCTTTGATGAACCATATATCGACAGCGGATGGCAACTCTACACAGCTGGAACTTTCGTAAGCGCATCACTCAACCCCGAACGAAACCTTCCACTATGGGCAGGTTCCAAATAGCTTGATGGGCAAATTTTGTTTTCCGTCTAATGTCATATGTGCAGAAAATTAATTCTTTGTTTTTCAGTGTAGTGTATGTAAATTTGTGTAAAACGTTACGATAATATGGTATATTTCATTGAACAAATACCTTGTATTTGCGTTGAATTCATCATTTTTGACACACATTTCAAATTTGGTACACTGTACCACCAAAAAACATAAGATCTTGCTCTAATTTTCCAGGAAGATCTTAATAGGAGTATTTACTATGAAATGAGACGAACAAGCAAAAACTACCAGAACAAGCTATATTCTCAGAATTTTGACCACCTGATCGCCCATAGTGCCTTCATGTGGTGCATTAAAAGCGCATCCTCGCTTTCGGTGCAGCCAAAAAGATGGTTGAGTAAATCCGGCCCACCCCCCGAAAGAAGTGATGGGTAGAATCTCCTGCGTCGTCATCACATGTGAGCAAATTCCCAACGCCTTGAACGGGTTAACGACGACGCATCCAGCATCCCGGTATCGAAGAAGAAACTTTTACATCCGAAGCGAGCAAAACTTTGTCTTTTCCGGAGTGTTGGGTGGGGAAAAAGGGCTTGCAGTGCTAAAATTTTACATGCTCGCTATTTCCGGCTGCTGAAACAGCTGTTGGCTTACATTTGAGTGATTGTAATGGAAGTTTTTTTTTTGGGGATGTTTGCACGAAACGGGGAGAGAGATAATCTAAGTGATTAGAAATTTTGTGTCAATTAAATTACAGGACATCAGTCCTGTTGCAAATATGGTGGACAATTACATCGTACCTTAAAACGTTTGCAACCAGCCGGTACCAGAATCCAGAAATTTCTCAAGAGTTTTTTTTATTTTATAGTTTATTACATGTGTTGAGAGGAAAAGATAGGTTGAAATAGAAATGCATGTACCAAGAACGTGACAAAATGAACACCTTGTCACCCAAATTGGTGATTGCCAAACTCATATTTTCGTATCGTATAAGAATGTGTGCCAAAAATCTTATTTTCATACGTCAAAAATCAGAATCGCACAATATGCCATATCAAAACGAATAAATGTTAACACAAATTGTATATAATTCTCCACTACGATTCATTGTCGACAAACTTTGTTGACAACAAACCATGCCGTAAATAGTATTATCTAGAATCGCGTCAAGTTGTATAAACTGACGGATCATATATCAATGCAGACTAGCATCAAATGAAATCGCAATAACTTAGCAAAATTTACCACCCGAGGTTGGTATCTTCTGGCGGTGGGCTTCAAAGAACAAAGCGTGTTTGTTGTAGAAAAAACTTCCTTTCATATTGGCAAATAATCACTCCTCATTCATGAAGCAGTCTGTGGTGTAGTGGTATGGTACTAGGTTAGGGATCCAAAGGTCTGGCGTTGAGTCTTGCTGGGAACTTTTTTTTTTATTTTTATCAGAATTTTTTTTGCATCGTATTGCTGACCATGGAAAGTCTGAAAAAGTCGTGGGAAGTGCGTATATGGCCTCCACTTTGGTGTGTATATAGCGTTTTCATGCATTTTATACGAGTGATTTGATTTATATATATAATGATGTTTAGCAAAAAATATACCAGCCAAAATGTTGACTGGGTCATAACTTACAGTCTCTGAACTAAATTAAAAAAAAAAGTTTCATTATTAAATAATCTCTTGGTTACTTACTTTTGTCTTTTAACAACTGTCTGAAACTCTTTGAAAAATGAATGAAATATAATTAATTCAAAAAACACAAAACTTCAGGTTATTTGAAGTTTTTCATCTAAATTTCAGTCAATTCGGAATACCAAAAACTGAGATGCAGATCCTCAAACTTGGGAATGTTGAGCTTGAGCTTGATTGGTCGCCCGTGGTTGCTACTCTAGTATCGCCAGATCAGCTGCACTTACCCAAGGAACCAACCAGATGACTGCTTGGGACTAACAGACACTCTCAGAGAATAAGTGCTCGTGATTTTCTATTTTAGACAACAACGGCGCCTGCCACGTCAGAATGCAGACCAATGGAGGGAAGGGGAAGGAATGGATGTGTATTAAACTGGTTCCCGCAGAAGACCGGATATACCGCTGCATCTACGCCTGTTTATGCGGGAAGGTGTAGGGGTGGTAAATTTATGACAGAGAGGCTTGCTTGTTTGGTTAGCAGACTGCCTATGTATCAGGCGTAAGGAAAGGCGTGCTATAATGATAGAAGAATAGAAGCATCAGAGACATTTGTTTTTGTCCGTTTCTGGTTCTAGCAAATGCTGTAATAGATTAACTGTGATATATTAAAAGTGGAAGATAGAAGCAAGTGAAAGATACAACCTACAAAGTACGAGGAAAAGTACTGGTTTGGGATTGAACCCATGACCTTTTGCTTATGAAGCAGAAGTGGTAGCCATTGGACCATGAACCCCGTCAGATCATCAAACATGGGAATTTTTTTTGAAAAAAAACAGCATTTGGTTACTTACATTTGTCACTGACTGTATTGTAGCTCTCTAGTAAAAAAATTAAAGTTTTTCAAGCCTAAAACTTAATATGATAAAACTACACATTTAACAGATTTGAATTTTGATTTTTTTAAGTACTGAAGTACGTCAAATTATGCGTGAAAATGTGGTGCATTGTGGGACTCAAGTAAAATCTTGAATGATATGTGAAATGTACGTGAAGACTGGCGATCTTTAGAGCTCTCCCAGGTAACATTGGTAGCTGAATAATGGTTTATTCAGCTGAAAAGAGGCTGTATAAACAGAATTTTAGCTGAATTAGTTGAATGTAACTTGGGTTTGGGCGCTTATCGTATCCATATACATCTAAAAACTAAAATATGTTAGCAGTAAAGAAACTCTCGCAGTAAGGCCTTAATATTACTTATTTAATTACAGGTTGTAAAAATTTTACACTAGACTGTGTTGCCTGTCATACCTATCACAAATTTAAAATGCTTGGTTGTAACCAAACATGAATAGGGAAGGTGTTGCAAAATTAATTTTGTAAAAAAAAACTTACAAGTTCTGCGAAAGTTATGTTAAAAATTGAATTTTCGTTGATGTGGGCCATCATTCTGTTCAAAATAACCTTTTCAAAAAAAAATACTGATGGATTTTTTAATAACAGTTCTCACTTCTTCCAAATCAGTCTCCCAGGCATTTTCGAAAACGTTCTCTTGATTGAGAATATTTTCGAACTCCTGAGTAACTTGATTTTCAATTGGACTAGTAAGTCCTAAATTAAAATTGTGCGCACTTTCAAACTGCATAGCAAGTTTTTGAGCTTTTTCGCAATTATTTAGTAATAATTTGTTTTTCTCTTTCAATGCCGGTATTTCCAAAAGCGCTTAGAGCCAGGGTCCAATTGAGAAATCTTATTATCACAATTTTTGTTTCTCAATTGTGCAAAACGTTTCTTGATTTCTTTCTACAAATCATGTAATATAATTTTCATAGCAGGATCGGGAGTGCGTTGAAATTGCCTTCTCCTCACGTTTTTAAGGCGGATCAAGAGTTTAAGATCATCGTCTATAATCACGGATTCAAATTTTACTTCACATTTTGGAATTGCAATGCTCCTAGCTTCAACAATGGAATATGTTTAAGTTTCAAGAGCATTGTCAATATTAAGTTTAGTTTGTAATGTAGGGCTATCAGGGTATTGAATTGAGAAATATCCTGATGAGCACTCATCAAATAAAATTCTGCCGTTGGAATTACTTTGAGAATTATTCCATGAGCGATGTTTGGCATTAAAGTCACCAATGACAAACATTTTTGACTTATTGCGAGTCAATTTTCGCAAGTCAGTTTGGAGCAAATTAACTTGCTGTCCAGATCATTGAAAAGGCAAATAGGCAGCTATGAAAGTATATTTACCAAGCTGTGTTTCAACTGAAACACCTAAAGTTTCAAAAACTTTATTTTCAAATGACGAAAACAGTTGATGTTTTATATGTTTAATAAATTATTGTTTGAACCCATTAGGAAAACGTAATCCAATAACAATTTGATTAGTAAATTTTACACCAACTTGGACTACTTCAGCCATAGTGGTGGCTTTGAACATTGCATCAATCATTTGATTCAATTGTTCAGTTAGAACATTAAAATCTGACATATCACTTGAAGTGGGTACATTATATGATCATTACCCATTAGAATTTTCGGTAGACGAAAAAGCGGAGTAGGTGTTACCTGTGGCGGTAGGTTTTTTTTCTCATAGTACGAATAGAGGAGGAGTTCAAATCACCTGCTTCGATATCGGCAAAGGATTTACCGTGGGTAGATACATTCAAAATTAAAAGATTCGAACGGCTACCCGACGGATTAAAATTAGTTTGTGAATGAGCATGATTATGATCTTCCTGATGGGTATGATTCATGATCAAGCGATCGTTAACTGAAAAATGAGCATTGTTCCATACTCTACCAGGCAAATTCAGGAAACGACCGTTATCGTAACGGATATTATCTTTCATCTGTCTGGCACGAGTCTCTACGACTCGCCTACGCGAAGTGCATGCCCAAAAATTGTGGACTTATGATTGCCCTTGCAATTCGAGCTTATAAACTTGGTGGTATTTTCCTTCACTGGACAGTCGCCCTTAGCATGAGAAGAACCTCCGCAAATCATGCATTTAGCATCCATGCGACAATTTTTTGTACCATGACCCCACTTTTGGCACCGACGGCACTGAGTGGGGTTCTGGTAATTTCCTCCAGGTTTCTGGAAATGTTCCCATGTCACACGGACATCGAACAAAAGTTTTGCTTTTCCTAAAGCTTTAATATTATTTAGTTCTTTTTTGTAAAAGTGAACTAAATAATATTCTTGAGAAAGCCCTTTCCGAACAATGCCAGATTGGGTTCTCTTTTTCATAATGATTACTTGGACTGGGGAAAATCCAAGTAAATCGTTTATTCCATTTTTGATCTCTTCAGGTGACTAGTCACTTGAGAGACCTTTCAAGACAACTTTGAACAAACGTTCAGTTTTGTCGTCATAAGTAAAAGAATGTGCTTCTTCTCTTCAAGATGTTCGAGAAGAAGTTCGCGATCTTTAAGAGTTTCCGACAAATCGCGACAGTCGCCTTTCTTTGCGATTTGGAAGGAACCCTTGATTTCCCTGATGGAGTTCAAGATCTCCTGCCTAAATTCCCCAAATTCGGAACAACTGACCACGATAGGCGGCACTCTATGCTTCCTCACATAAATCAAAGAGCCTGGGCTAGAGGTTGCTTCGATTTGGTGTTCGGAAATTTTGTCTAAAGCATCGAACTGATTGCTCATTTCGATACAATTATCCATTTCACCCTTGGAAGAAAGTTCGCATTCCGGAGAAACGTCCTTTCTTCCATTCTTGCCACGTTTAGTGACAGTTTTAAATCCCACTTTTTTGGAAGGAAGTTGTGAATTCAGAGATTCACCCTTCCTTTAATTTGTAGTTGCAACCATGTTTAGTGAAAAAAAAACGAAAGAAGACGTGACCTCCTAAGAGGTTTTTTCCCAAACCGGTTTCCCAGAAGGATTATCACCGCTAGCTTTCGCCAACGGGTTCAACGAAAAATCGATGGCACGGGTCCAAACAAGGATCGTAAAGGGATCAATAGTAGAATAAAATAGCACTGAAAAGTACTGTTTTATTGTTTTAGGTAGTTTAAAAAAAACTTCCAAGAGCAGAGAGAATTCGTGTACGCACAGCACGAAGGTACGATGCGCACTGATATAGAAGGAATTCAAATTGACAATACTTTATTTAATTCGGTTTCTTCGCCCCAAAACATGAGAAAATGGATGAGTGATCACATTTCTGAAGATAGTGATATCGATGAGATCATCGACAATGTCAAAATGTCCGAGATATAGTGAGATCATAGTAGGCTGACATAGAGTAAAGTATTAGTTGTTTGACGTTAGGGATGTTCATTGTATAATAAACCCTTGAACCATCAGAACGTATTCCATTAATACAGCTGTCCGGGCTTCAAATGTAGTCTCGAGTCTTTATGCCAGTAACATGGACTTTGTACTATGAATCGTAAAATCGGTGTAGAAAAATGTCGTCCTTAAAGGGATAAACAATGATATACCAAATAAACACTGGGAAGTTACCATACGGGTTGAGGTTCATGATGTATGGAAATCATTTCTAAGAAATTTTCAAGATGTACTTTATTTGAAGCACAAAATGTTGTTGAACAGCAAGTTCAAAAATAGTCAGATCAATCACCATCACTCTCCACCAAAGGTACCAATCAAACGCGTTTCGGGGAGCTACCACTTTGACAGCTCCCAGCCTAATTTTCACTCCATAAATGTAATTCCAACAGCAAAAAATCACAACACGCACTTTGATGAAGAAAGCACCTCACCGCCAAAGAAAGCAAAATCCAACCACTGAACCCTGTGGCCCAATCTCGATACTACCGACAGTTCCTATCAGTTAGTAGACCCAATATGATTGACGTGTGCCTACCTGGCGGCGGTCAGCTCTCGGCAGCTGATTAATATTCCATTAGCGGGATGTCATCGGCATTTTTTTCCGTTTCAGGTGGATGAAAATGAACATTAGTTATTTCGGTTGGATCTGCTGACCACTGCTCGGAGTGTCCAATCAAAATGTTACTAATTGACAGACAAGTTGGCACACGGTGCGACCGAAACTGGGTCATTCAATTCCAGCTCTCATCAGATGAACTGTGTAAACCGTGCAAGTGAAGTTTTGACAGCTTTTGACTCTTGTGCCAATAGTTTTAAAACTATTTCCCAATTAGTCGGTCAGTTGACCAACTGCGCGACTCTTCTATCGGTCAATCGAGAACGTGTTCCAATCCCGCCGTAACAGGCGTCCGATGGAATTAAATCGACGGCTCAGCCTATCCAAAAAACATGCCGTGTCAAGTCAGGAGACACGTGAGACACATTTCATCACGTCCCCGCGCAGGAAATCAAATAAAGGACAAACCGAACCAATTTTCTAAACAATATTGGATCAAACCTCTGGCGTTGAATCCTCCGCTACTGCTACCGGTCGTCGAAGCCCGCATCCTGCACTACCGGTATTGTTGAACGAACAGTTTTTGTATCTGTTTTCTTTCACAGCAGAGATAGGAGTACAGTGGCTTACCGGTTTTGGTGACTCACAATTTGTACTAAAATGTCCCCTAGCGAGCATGCAATCTTTTTCAAACAATAAAGCTTATCATCGATCATCACCCCAAGATGCCTAAGGTATCGCTTGGACACTATTATGCAATCACCTACCAAGTTAAGAGCCATTTGCTCGAATTTGCGGTTTTTGACCACCACTATACTATCTCGGTCTTATGATGGGCCTGTTCCAGTTTGCTAGACGTCATCCATTCCTTAAATTTGCAGATACAGTGGGTTGCGATCAATTCTGCTCCCTTCATCAGGCATTGCAGAATTAGTTTTCATTTGATCGTGCTTCAATCAAAGCAAGCCAAGAAAAACATCACATCTGTATCGGTCCATGATCAAAATGTTTCACAAGTTGTAACAAGCTCGATGAACAATAGCAGAGAAAAAGAGCCCCAATGAGGGAGCGATGATAAAACTCTCTTTCCTCCCTCATTTACCATTGGGGGTAGGTGTTTTTTTATGGAATGATCAACTATCCCCGATCATCCGATAGCAATAGTGTCCTCTAGGTTTGGAGCTTGTATATATGTCGTCAGATGAGTTCTACTGTGTTACTGCATAATAGCCTAACTGGCATGAGCTATTTCCTCTTCATCGATCCTCTCTTTCTTTGATAACTTTGCTAAATTAAATATATCTGTAATAATTCATGTTAATGTAGCAATACATAGTGATTCTTCATCCTACAGCACGAAAATAAAGTAAATTGGTCGGATTCCTTTCTTTCGGCATGTACCGTTTTGATTCATATTTCGAACACTTAAGGCCAACAGTGACTTCAAATGCATCCGATTGGCATAAATTGGCTGAAATTTGTAAAAATTTTAATGTCTTCGCAAAGTCTAACTGTTAGCTGTTGGGTGTATTAATATTAATGTTGATATAATTAGTTTTAGTATTGTTTTTACGTAAAAGTATGGAACATCATTTTGATTCAAATGCCGAACACTGTGTTCATTCTGTCTCATATTCCGAACACCTTGATTCAAATTCCGAACAGCACGAATAAATCGTATTCAAATGAATAATTTTGCAAATAAAATTAATTGAGCTCGTCTTACTGGTCTTAAACAAGAGAATCATCACTACTCCCGTGGTAGAAATTATATTAGAGACGTTACAATTGAATTGCAATTGACTGCCATTCCCTTGTTAATTGGTGACATATTTCAGCGAAACATTTCAACCAAATCGCCATACAAAAACCGAGTGTTCGGAATATGAGTTTGTTCGGAATTTGAGACAAAACGGTACGGCGTTTCGTAAAACCGTACAACACGCTCGTGGAGTGCTTGCTGTTTCGACGCCATCCTCATTGAACAGACAGCCAGGTTCGTTAATACTCCTCACATCATCAGAGATCGGTGACATACTCTAGAGCGGCGTGCTGCTCTTGCCTTTTTGCGAGGGAGCAAAAAAAATGCCAAGCAGATAGGCAACGAAAAATCAGCGAGGAAGATGCAGCACAAAAAAATCCAACAAATAAGAGTTTCATCATAACTTCTCGAGGCCTGTATTGTTCGGGCGGGACACTCAAGAGTTCTTTTGAAGTGTGAGTAAAGGTTAGCATGGCAACAAGGGAGAAAGAGTACCAGAAAAAATCCTCACATTTTTTTGCACTCTCCTCAGAAAAACGACAAAATCGCCTCATGCCTGTCGAGACTGTTGACAGCACCCGAGCGAAAAGAAATACGCCACCCATTTTAAAGTGGTCCAATTCTCTTGGAAATTACGCTCTATTTATTTAATCACAGAAATGTATTGACATCATTCTCATTTTTTACTGAACACCCGTTAATGACGACATTGGGGCTGAATTTGTCTGTGTGATATTTATCTAGAAAGTTCACCGTGACTCTTTTACAAAAACTTGTATGCGATAACCAAGCATGGGGAAATTCACTCACTCACCCGAATGCTACCAATAAAATATAGGAAAGTATCTGCTGCCACCGAATGTTCAGTGACAGCCGAACCAGAGACATTGCACTCGGGTTCAGAATGGGTACCACTTCCAGTACTGTATTTGGTCCCATGATACTGCAAAAGGTAGTTTGAAGTGGCGTGATTCTCCTCGATGCGTGACAACTGCTCCCATTCGTTAATTCACCTAGCAGGATTTTCCTAACGCAGCTTGCTTGGAGAAACGGCAACTTCGCTTTTGAATGCGTGTGGAAGTGAGTGAAGGGAACGCAATAAAAGAGTGAATGTTTTGCATGCTTGGCGATAACATACAAGCTAGAACAAAGGTTTCTGGATGAAAAGTTGATAATACTGGGAGAGTTTTCAATTTTAAAATTTCAAGACGAATTTGAATGATTAATACTTTGAGAAGATGTCCGATGTTTCACAATGGGTCCGAGACACGGAACGCAGTAGAGCGTCCGAAGACTCTGGGATTATAGAAGAAGACATGTTGGACGAACGTAGGATTCCTTCTGAGCTCGTCGAACAATTCGCAACAGCCAACCTACGACAAGCAGATCAACAACAGCGTTCGCAAGTAGGAAGGCGTTACCTAATTTTTACCCTTCTCATGAGCTCGTTTCACAACAATCCCGATGCATACTCAAAGACAGCAGCATCCACCTCCGACGTTTCGTCCATCGCAACCTGAACCGATTCCGTCGGAGGAACCCATTGGTATGTTTAATCGGAGTCAAATGGCCGCCTGACAAGCGATATCCAAAGATCATGCGGAGTTCGACGGAAATTGCGCGCACTGGCCACTGTCCTACGCGGTGTATTCTTCTTCGACACAACAGATCCAGAAAACTGAGACGTTTGGGATGCAGCAGCAACCGCTCAGAAAATCTCCTTATATTCGATGCTATTGAAATGGCCCGATCAACTGACTACTGTCAATTGTAATCCAGTTTCACAAGTTCCAAATAGCGGTCTGTGGAGACTTAAGAGAAATGTTCCATCAATGGGGAAAAAAGATTTGAACACCAGTCTGCAGAAGCAGTCGACGCTATTGTGAAAGAACATTACGTAGAAGACAACCTTGTTAGCGTCGAGACATAGCAAGACGCCATAAAAATAGCTCAGGATGTGAAACGTATGCACACTGCAGGAGGGTTTAAAATGCGTGACTGACTTTCCAACTCACCGATCGTTTCAGCATCTCTTCAGAAATTCACAGCGGCCGAGAAGAACTATCAATATCACTTGGATTCGACATCACTCTAGAGTCTAGACCATAATCACCGTAGAATGAGTGATCACGTGGTAATAATCCAAGCTATTAATGTTTTTCCGTGACCAACACATAGTTTCAATCCATCTACAGCACTATCAAATATATCGTACGGATGAATTGCCCTTTAATTTGACCATCAGTGATATCCATAGTCTATTGCTATCAATGCAATGGTGATAGAGTAGACAGCATGATGGTGATGTGATATATTGCTGTTTGCATTTGAGATGCAAATCTTGACTAAACGTCCTCCAAATGCGGTAACACAAAACCATCAAAGGACACCTAGCAACGATTATATAAATCATCGCCGCCCTAGCAAGAAAAATCTAACTTTGACATCGCATTTCTTGTGAAAAATCTTACCGCATTTGGTGTTCCCGCATTTGATATTTGCATTTCAAACGCACACAGCAATATAATGATCCGAATTGTATCGCAGCCGGCCTGTACAAATCAACAAACTTTAAGCGCTGATAGTGACAACGAGCAACTCTGCTTGATCCGCCCACCTAGCTCGCTGCGCTCCACGACTTCTTGTATCAACCGAATCCGAAGCGAACACCACCTTTGCAGGATTTCTGTCCGGCATTATTGCAACATGCCCTGTACATCGTATTCTTGCAGCTTTGGCCTCCTTCGGGATACTTGGTTCGCCGTAGAGTTAGGCGAGCTCGTGTTTCATCATTCGCCGCCACAAACCGTTTTCCTGCACACCGTCAAAGATCGACCTAAGCACCCGACATTCGAAGACTCCAAGAGCTTACACGTCCTCCTTGAGCATCGTCCACGATTCATGCCCGTACATTTGGTGCGGGTGTGAATCTTTTTTGACCGCAGCTTCTTGTGGAGACCATAGTAGGCCCCACGGTAGACACAACAAAGTAGGCCATTCCCACGTGTAAACAACGATTTTCCATCAAAATATGTGTCGTCATTCCTATCGTCAAGCATGAGGCCTTGAGGATAGTGAAGGAGAGCAGGCCTTGCTTTCTTTTGCATTCGTTCGAGTTTGCGTAGGAATGACGTCACTGCCAAATGGAATTTTTCGGAGTATAAGCCATTTTACGAGACGTTCGAATGACGTTTTCTGGCGGGCCGCTCATTGTTGTTGTTCAAAAAACTAGCCTGATATCTGAATGGCGCTGGTCACATTTTTGTTGGCGATGACGTCCCCGTCTCTTTCAGCGCATGGTTCTACTCGGTTTACATGTATTATGTTACCTGTAAATGAAAAATATTTTCTCTGCCTGCTGATTTCAATTTTACATTTACACTGCCACCAGCGCCATTGTTGAATCAGCTCCTTCCAAATGTAGCGCTAGAAGAAACGTAAATAAATCGGCCCGCCAGAAACTTTCAAAGCTGGTAAACAAACGGAAACCATATGATTCGAAACGTCTCATAAAATGGCTTATGGGGCTCTGCACAGAAATCAGTCTTTCACTCCTTTATAAAATTAGTAAACAACAAGGCCAGTAAACGTCAAAACCTCATACAAAATCAAAACAGTGCAGAGTTCCATAATACCTTGCTTCTTTTTACCGTGGTAGCAGATCCGTCACACTCGGGTTCAGATTGGGTACCACTTCTAGTACTGCATTTGGTCCCTCGGTAGTGCAAAAGATACCCAAGTTTTACAGATCGCAGTACACTTTTCACGGCATTCTAGATTACCTTATGAGCCATAAAATTTTAGGCAACTGCAAGGGACATGGAGGTCTTTAATTTGTCTTTGGTGGTAGGCCCGACTTCCACTGATGATGCGCCTCCGCATTTCACGGCTAACATTATTGTCCGCCGTCAGCAAGGATCCATGGTAGACGAACTCTTCAACCACCTCGAACGTGTCCCCATTTACCTAGGCTACCTAGGTGAGCCTATCGCGCTCGACCCCACCAACTACCATGTACTTTATCTTGGACGCATTCATCACCAGTCTGCCACCTTTTCATAATCGTACCCCGGCTATTAATCCCAGCTCTCCGCATAACACCCTCTACCCGAGGAGGAATAAATAACTCCCCAATAACTTATGCATACCATTTTTTGGTATCATACCAAAATTAGGTATTGTTCAGTTGTCAATACCTCAATTTGGTATTATAATGGTATTGAAAAAAAATCTCTAAAACAATTAAAAATACTTCATTGATGTATTAAACAGCTATTGAGGTCTGCTGGAGGTATTGAACTACAATTGAAAAATTTCATTTTTATATGAAAATCCATCAAGTATTATTGAGGTATTACAATGCCTGATCTAGTTATCAGTTTGGTGTTCGTAGAATATGCTTGAGATATTATTTGAGGTATTTTACATCTTATGCAGGGCTAATTCATACCTCATTCAGGTATGAAGTATTGGAAATTATAAGGTTTTGGAATACCTCAATTTCTATTCTATTCTTTTCTATTCAAACTGCTTGGACTGCTTGGAATATTGAAAAACATCCTTGAAATATTGAAATTTCATCTAGTATTTACCTGAGACGAGACTCGCGGAGACGGTCTTCTTTTTCTGAGATTGCTGAGTTTTTTCTTATTCCACTCAGTGTTTATATCAATCTTGCGCAAGCCGTTCAAACTTTCACATGACCATCTCAGCAAAAATGTATTGCGCTTGCATCACACCGAAGCATAAATGGCATTTTGAGTGAAATTTCATGCCAGCAAACGTAGCAGATATTATAAATAACTAGTCTTCTGTCTAGAATCATCAGCATCTATGGAAAATCTGCTCCGCTGATCGAGGCTTTAAATAGTAGTTTATTTGTGGATTTTCTAGGGATGAGACACAGGTATTTCTCCCTGTGCCATGGCTCAAAAGCCTTGGCTTACGCGCCTTTTCTCGTTTTATGGAAAGACATGACGACCCATCCATAATGCAATAGTTTTAAATAAACAACGATAAATTAATCGACTCCTGCTCTCGATTAAAAAAAAACACCTTTAACCCCTCTACCGGCAGCTTCATATTTTTACCAAAAGAAGTATTGAAACAGTGATAACTTTTCCGTTGCTTTTGCCCCATATTTTCACAAGCTCCAAAAAAACTCTTTTTTTTAAGAATTTATGCCGATGCTGATCATTGGGCATTTGGTCCCGGAAATATTCAGAAATATCTTGGGGGACCGACGTATTGGCTTAATTTATGTTAATATCTCAGTCAATAGAATTTTTCTCATGATTGGTCATTCGCTTTTCGAAAGAATACTTCAATGAGAGTCTGTTGTTGAGAAATTGAGCAAATAGGTGTAACAGTTTTAGAGTAATGAACATGTTTGTATCTGATACCAATCTGGCCGTATGAAGATTTTAAAAACTTGAGAAAACAGCGTTTAGTAATTTTCAGATTTCTTGAAGACAACTCAACCGATTTGTACGATTTTTTTAGAGAAGCTCCTTATAGCCTGAAATTGTATAGCCCATATTTTAGTTTTTTGATAAATCGACTTAAACAAAATGCCCCTTAACGAACTTTGGCATGGGGAAAGTCGGTCCCCCATGACTATCTAATTATATACAAAACCATATGACCAATGATGAATATTGACGCAGACTCTAAAAATAGAGTTTATTGGGGCTTGTGATAAAATGGTGCATGAATATCGAAAAAACAAAAATGCTATCGCTATCGGTTAAAGAATACAGTATCGGACCTATAAAATGCACCAAAGCCGTTTTCGCATATAAAATCAACTTCAGATAGCTATATCTCCGCCAATTCTCAACCGATCCTACTCATTTTTTCTGTGACGAACTGCAAATTACCTCAATTTTTGATAACTATTTAAAAAGTTGTGTGAAAAATATGGGTTACAGGTAGGTTAAATTTTGACATAAAAAATGCACCAAGACGAAAAGTGATGTATCAGACAAACTATGCGTCGTATCCTTATGATGTCTACAGCGCAATTGGTCCTTACCACATAATGAACAAATGCTACATCACTTCGTGACTTGGTGCATTTTTTATGTCAAAATTCAACCTACCTGTAACTTTTGAAGCTATGGTTTTCATACAACTTTTACAATAGTTTTTGAAAATGGAGGAAATTTGTAGTTCGTCACAGAAAAAATTAAACGAATCGGTTGAGAAACGGCGGAGATATAGCTATCTGAAGTTGACCATTTTGTATGGGAAAACAGCTTTGGTGCATATCATATGTCCGATACTGTATATCGGAACAAACTCACCAAATCATCCAAGTCGATTTTGCTGCTCCAATGGCACCATTTGAATAGCAATTAGGAATAGAAATATAACATGACTTTTCTTTGCTTCTTCTAGAACTATTATTTAACTAATGTTCACTTTTAACATAATTACGGTTTGAATTCTATCTGGGCAGCACTACAGAGTTTTTCAACATGAAAATAAGTACAAATTTGGATGTTTGCTGCCAACAACTGAAACGATATTTAAAAGTGCAATTTGTTTTTTTAAAACTGGCGCAGCGTAAGTTATAATTGTGATAATCCATTTAAAATTTGTCCTTGCACCAGCCGATTTGCAAACTCATCAGCCGAATTGAAATTAATTGTGGAGAGGAGAAAGTTCATAATCGTCGCAGTTCATAACACCTTCTAGCGTAATGCATGAAAAAAAAAGACAACATCCTAGCCGCCAATGATGAGTAACTTTACACCAGCACGTCTGGCTGCCTACTCTCGTTCGTTTACGTATATGGGAGTGGATTAGTTTGGGGGTGGATATTACGTTGGGTGCTGATTGTTACCTGTCTAACCATCCCATACACTCTTAGTGCGTATTAGTACGTTACAGCCCCACGTAACGTAACCGGTAAAAGAAGCACACTGGCAGGTGGCTAAATTAAGTACTTGTAAAAAGTCGAAGGCTACCTAGAGCCTAGATCATGAACGTTTCATGACCGAGTGCACAACACTTTCTACAAGTTGGAGCTTGACCCCGCCTGCCTCCCGATCCATGGGTAGAGCGTAGAAACTGAAAATAACAGTCAAACAGAATCTAAAGAAGTTGCTCCTAGACCGCTCGCTATGTTATGAAGTCCTCGAAAACCTAGGTCGGAAGTTGAGAACATCATAAACTCTCGATCACTAACCAGTATTCCCCTGGAAGACGACGAATCCCCAGTACTCACCCCAAACCACATTTTGCTGAGGTGGTCTAACGGTCTAAAGCCACTAGTACTTTTCAAAAAATGCCGGACAACAATCCAGCAAAAATGGTGTTCACCTCGAATCAGGCCTATACAAGACGAAGAGAAGAGCAACGAGTTTGGTGGTTTGACCAAGTAGAGCTGTAGCTTGGAAGTGTGGAGAAACTGGAGTTAATAGGAGTAACATTGTGACGCAGGTCATGTCTTGAACGACGTAGCGCCATCAAAAGTAAGTAAAGTAAAATAAGGTGATCTGGCTGCTGGGACACATCGTCCAATGTAGATAAGTGTAGCGAATCACGAAACGAACGATTTAGGTTTTTGTATACAATATTTAAGCAACTAATGCCCAAAATCTATTCAGGAATTCTGAAATTCGACGGAAAAAACCAACGGAACTATTCGTCTATCGCTCATCAACAGCAATCAGGTAAAGACATAATGTTTTTTTTTTTCATTTCTTGAACAAATAATTTAAATTCCAAAAACAGGACGACACTGTCCACATTTTTCCTGCTTCAAACTGCCTCACAACAATATCGTTCAACTGGCCGGATATTGATCCACGTGGGCACACAAGCACACTCACCGTGTTCGGAGCACACTCGCCATATAGACATGTGGTACCGAAGTGATTGGGATACAAAAAATAGAACTTTTTCCAACGACCTCCCATCCCAACAGCACCGTGGAAGAGTTTGGCTTGCCAATATTGTGGATCGGTATTCTTTCCTATAGTAAACGAGTTGCAATATGGGAAAATGTTTAGCTCATCTCGTCGTCGTCGTCATCGTCCTCTCATCAATGGCGTTCCCGTCGTTATCCTCTACCTGGTAAGGGTATGTGGTGTTTCGAATTAATCTGTCAAATATCGTTCAAAACCGAATACCTTCCTTCTAAGTGGTTAGAGTCCGCGGCTACAAAGCAACGCCATGCTGAAGGTGTCTGGGTTCGATTCCCGGCTGGTTCAGGATCTTTTCTTAATGAAAATTTCCTTGACTTCCCTGGGCATAGAGTATCATCTTACCTGCCACACTGTATACGAATGCGAAAATTGCAAATTTGTCAAAGAAACCTCATAGTTAATAACTGTGGAAGTGCTCATAAGGACACTAAGCTGCGAAGCAGGCTCTGACCCAGTGGGGATGTTAATGTCAAGAAGAAGAAGACGTCTTTCTGGACTCTTGAATTACTTGGAGTAAAGTTATTTTGATTTATGAAGGTGAAGATAAATCGAAGCCTAAGTTGAAATTTTCAAGAGCACGGATCTGGAGAACCAAACATCCGTTTGAGCTGAAAACCTAATCGATTTATTACCACCAGCTAGTGACCAATCGATTAGGTTTTCAACTTAAACGGATGTTTGGTTCTTCAGATCCGGCTCTTGAAAATTTGAACTTTGGCTTCGATTCATCATCACCTGAAGGTAACTATTTCTCAACTACGATCTATTATGTTTCGAGTTCAACGTCATATCCATGTGAGGATATCCATGTACTGCTTTGAATTTAGGACTTCAAATTTACATGAAAACCCCATGACCTTTATGATGTTAATGAATAAGATTTACAACAAAACAGGTTCAACCAAATATGTCCTATAGAGAATCGGAATCAATTTAACATTCATCCAAATATGTCTTTGAGTGATGGCCTTCGTATGTACATGCGTAACCAGAGTTATTCTAAAGACATAAATCTAAGGTTCACAGCCAAGCAGACTCAAACTACATATTCTATCAAGTTTGGAGTCCAACCACTTTCTAAGGATATTCAAAAACGTCATAGTTAGTGCTTCAAATTCCACATGTCATTTTGTTTCGTATCACCATGAAGAAAATCGCATATCGCATACCCTTACCCACTCGGACGAGCAGTCAGTCGCTGTTGTTATTTTTGATGAAACCTGTCGAGCACGTATCGTCGTATCGATGGCGGCTCAACTGATATCCCCGCCCCAAGTGGAAAGCTAAACTTTTATATTGGATCCCGGTCCAATATGTTGGCCGGCGTTATATATGCTTTTTTTGTTTGATGATATCATGTTTAGGGGCAACCGGACGAACCGCGAGTGGTTGGTTGTTTGAGGATTACATTTTTGCACGGGTTCACGAGAAGTGGGAATGAAATCTATCATGTTTTTTTTAGAAAGAGGGAAAAACATCAGACGTAAAGTTTCAATGCAATGTCCCACTTCACGCTCGAGTTCTAGTTGTAACGGAGACCCAGGTTACAGGGCGCGTTAATTAGTTATTTAGCATCTACCTGACGATTACCGACCATGGGCTCGATTTATGGAGGTACAATCGTGCTCCACCATAAACCTGCCTTTTGAAATGTGGAACATTCAACAAACAGTAAATGCCACGCTTCAGAAGGTTTTACAGCTCGCTAAAAATTATGAACTGTTTATTGGCCCTCTCGAGCTTAAGGGGAAATATCTCGCTTCGCTCTAACGGGAGAACAAAAAAAACTGCTGGCGCTGCTCTATCTGTTATTCCTATTGTGTCGAAAGTTGTTTGCACCTAGCCTGACGATGATTAGCAAACAGGTCATAATCAATAGGACGTTGGTGGTTCGAAGAACTTGAGAAAAAGTGCAGGTTCAGTGGACACTCAAATACTCGATGATGATGCGTGTTCTAATTTTTATCAGTTATTATTTATAGAAAGCGTTTAGAAAACTAAAATTTAGAATTCCTCAAATAATAAGCGGTCATGAAATAAAAAATTCATGAGCTGTCCAAAGTTATCAATTTTATTATAACATATTTTTGAAGCTCGTACGATGCAGATTTATGGCAACTTTTTTGTAGCTGGAAATCCCCAGGCTAAATCTCCAACAATTCTCATTTTTCAATAAACGAACGCTTGTTTAATAATCATTCCCATCAGGTCAATTTAAATCACGCTCATTCACAAGCTGCTTTTCGTTCATCGTCTTTTCAATTCAAATGGAAATACCCATGATTATGTTGCCGCAGGTAATATCTGTTTCGCCTCTTCATCAACGGAAAATTCAAACAGAAAATCAACATAAATTCCACCTACTTCAAGTAACTTGGTTTCCTCTGATTTTTATATTTCAACTGAATAATTGAATCAAATTATCGATGGAATGTTCAAAAGCACCAACATGGCTAGAATACTCGTTCTTTAAATGGAATAGAGGACGAGTTATTTAATGTTCTAACAACAGCTATTAATATACATGTAGCAATTATTACTGAATCTTATATGGAACCAAGATACAAACTCAATTCAAAAATACACCATTGGAATTGCTTAGAATAAATTCTAATGCTTACAAAAAAAATCTCGTTATTACCGAAATGTGGTTCCACCAAGTCTAGTACTTTTTCCCATCAAAGCCTGCAGCTTGAATGTGGAAACCCCCTTCATTTCAACATTCCACCGATACTACTGAAGCGCATCATCGTCCTTGTAACCCACCCATGGACGAAGTGAAGGGCGTCTCTGATCTGATCAAAAATTCAAACCACATGGCACTGTGGGTTAATATGCATATAAATTAGATTATGGACATGGGGTACTTTTTTCCATTTCTGATTCCGTTCACCCACAAAGGACACTAAACTGCCCGCACCAAAGATTACCGAATCGCAAATGTCCGTTTGTTTCGACCCGACCCAAGAGAGGGGATTTTTACTTTCCAGATGAGCCCAGAAGATATGCTCGGAGCGAACGTTGGCAATTGGACGATTATGAATGGATAAGGACCGATTATGCGGGGTAAAAGCATATATTTGCCCGAATATTTGGGGGGATTTTTCGGTATGTGCGTTAGTTGACTGTGTGGCAGAATTGGGTTCTGCGTGGTACCATCTGAATAAACAAATTGCTTTTGGGGATGCTTCATAGGATGACATGAAAGAAGGGGGATAGTAAGGTATGTTGGGAGGTTTTTATCATAATTCTTCGGTTGCAACCAAATGCCGTTCAGGATTGGAATACTAATGGGTATAGTAGAGATACAATTATTTATTGAAAAAGAATTGTAAAGCAATTTGAGAATAATAATTTAGGAGAAAAATAAAATAATTTCGTTGAAATTTGTCGAGCAGACATTTTCAGTAAACCGAAATGCTGCAATTCAATTCTGTAAAATCAGCTATTCAATTTGATAAAAACATATGAATAGTAGCTTCGGGAAAAAAGCTTTCAATTATGTGAATTATGCTACCAAGAAGCTTCCAACAAAAAGGTAGGAAGCCTTTAAACCTTCCCGAAAAGAAGGATTCAAGCTTTCAGAAGGAAGGTTTCTTCTTTTTCTTGGCATTAACGTCCCCACTGGGACAGAGCCGGCTACTCAGCGTAGTGTCCTAAGAGCATTTCCACAGTTATTAACTGAGAGCTTTATTTGCCTAAGTTGCCATTTTCGCGTTCGTATATCGTGTGGCAAGTCCGATGATACTCTATGCCCAGGGAAGTCAAGGAAATTTCCTTTACGAAAAGATCTTAAACCGACTGGGGATTGGACCCAGACACGTTCAGCAAGGCTTTGATTTTTAGCCGCAGACTCTAACTACTCGGCTATGGAAGGCCCTAGTAGGAAACCTGCCAAAAGAGAAGATTACAAGCTTCCAGAAAAGATGCTTACAAACTATCAGAAGAGATGCAGAAAAGCTTCCAGAAGAAAAGCTTACAAAAATTCAGAGGAAAAACTTCCAAGCTTGCAGAAGAGAAGCTTAAAAGTTTCCAAAAGAGAAGCTTTCAGTACAGAAGCTATCAAGCATTTAAGGAGAAGTTTTCAAAAGAGAAGATTCCAAACATTTGGGATAGAAGCTTACCTGTTGATAGAAGAGAATACTTTATGTTTCCTAAATTGTGAATCCAAGGTCTGGAATTAAAGCTTCATAGTTTCTGGAAAAAAAGTTTCTTATCTCCCCAAAGAAAAGCTTTCAGGCTTCCGAAAGGAAATTTCCAGCTTGAAGAAAAACTATATGCTTCTGGAAGTATGAGCACAAATCCATAGAACCAGACAAAGACCAGATCGAGCTGAGGTGGTGGATTTACGCAGCATCGACGCCGTGGCGTCCTAGCAAATGTGCGCTCTTAAGTTGTGTCTATATACTTCACTTGCATTTTTTCACAATTTATATTTTTTTTCTATAGCAAATCCACCAGCAGTTCAACAATGAATTCCTCCATGGATTTCACCTGGAAGTCGTTCAAGTAATTCAGCAGGTTTCGGAATTCTATCAAAATTCATGATTCCACCGGGTGTTCTCCAGAAATTTAATCAAGATATCGTCCAGTGATTGAGCTAAGAATTTCTGTAAGAATTCTTTTCATAAGTTCACCTGGAATTCCTCAAGGGACTTCAGGAGTTCCTCTAGGGATTTCTTTAAAAGTTCTTCCAGGGATTCCATCAGGAGAACTTCCAAAGTTTGGAAGTAATTGTTGGGATTTCACCTGAAATTCCATCAGAGATTACACCACGAACTCCATCTCAATAGGAAATTCCTCTAAAGATTTCACCGGATGGTCCTCTAGGGATTCCATCGGAAGGTTCTCTAAGGATTTCATCAAGTATTCTTATGGGGATTTCTCCAGAAGTTCTGCTAGGGATTTCATCAGAAGTTCCTTCAGAAACTGCTCTAGGGATTCCATCAGGAGTTCCTATAGTAATTCCATCATAAGTTTCTCAAGGATTCCATCAAAATTTCCTTCAAAAATCATCTAAGGATTTTATTGGGAGATCTTCGAGGAAATACGTAAGGAGTTTCTCCAATGATTTCCAATGAGTTCTTTCAAGAATATCTTTAGGAATTCCTCCAAGGATTCCACCAGGAGTTGCTATAGAGATCCCGACCAGTGGATTACAACAAAACTGTAGCACAATTATATCAAGATTTGTTACAAATAACAAATTCTGTTCAATTTTTGTTAGGAGGACTTTGAGTTGATGGAGGAAATTATAACATAATTCAAACAAAATCAGTTAGAATAACAAAGGCTGTTTCTAATTTGTTTCAAACATAAACATAGTTATGACACAATTTGTAAGAAAAAAATAGAGCAAATGCTTATAACTAAATTTGTTATAATTCAGTTACGGAAAATAGCAAGATTAGTTATATTTTGTTTTATTTGAAACATAACGAGCTACATTATGCTATGATTTTTGTTATTTTAACTACTAACCAGCCAGAATTATAAAAAAAAATGTTAGAAAAAACTAACTGAGAAACAAAATCTTTTACAACTCTGTTGTAATCCAATGGTCGAGATTCCATCAGGAGTACCTTTAGGGCTTCCATCAGAGTTTTTCTGGGAATTTTATCAGGAGTTCTTCCAGAGATTCCACCTGGAATTCCTCAAAAGACTTTATCAGGAGTTCCTCAAGGGACACCATCACAAGATTTTCTAGGGAATACAGAAGGAGTTCTTCCAATAATTGCATCAGGAGTTCCTCATGAATATCCGTAGGAATTCCTCCAAGGACTCCATTAGAAGTTCCCTCAGAGATTCTATCAGGAGTACCTGTAGAGCATCTGAGTACTTCTGGGAATTTCATCAGGAGTTCCTTCATAGAATCCACTTGGAATTCCTCCAGAGATTATATCAGTTGTTCTTCAATGAGTTCCATCACGATTTTTTCAAGGGATATCACAATAAGCTCCTCCAGGGATTCCATCAGGAGTTCTATCAGGAATCTTCCAGAAAAACATCAGAAGTTGCTCCAGGGAGTCCATCACAAGTTCCTACAAAAATTCCTCCTGGAATTCATCCAGAGGATTATAATAGGAGATCCTTTAGGGATTCCATCAGGAGATTTTCTAGAGATTTCATCAGGAGTTCCTCCAAGGATTCCATCAGGATTTCCTTCAGAGATTCCACCTGAAATTCCTTCAGACATTACATCAAAAGTTGCTCAAGAGATCACATCAGAGTTCCTCAAGGTATTCCATCAGGATTTCTTCTAGGAAAACCATAAGGAATTCCTCTAGGGATTCTATCAGGAGTTTCATCAGAAATTTTATCAGGGATTTCATCAGGAGCTCCTCTAGAGATTCCCTCAGAAATTCCTTAAGCAATTATCTGGAACTACTCAAGGGTTTACATCAGAAGTTCCTTCAGAGATACCTCCTGGAACTTCTCCAGAGGATTCTATTAGAAGTACCTTTATAGGTACCACCAGGTTGTTACCGTACGGTAACAAGTTACACAATTTTGATGGCTGGGAGAGCAAACGCTCCAAACGCAATCCTGCAAATGGGTGGCACCATGATAATCGCCACTCTTTGGAACGGAGGTGGCAAAACGCAGCACCCATGTCGGAGAAATGAGTGCTAGTGGGGGCTGATGAAGTTTAACAAATCTAGGAGCGGGTAGTTAGAAAGCTTCTAGCAAAGAGCAAGCACCGTTTGTGCGAAGAAGTGTAATCTCGTGTTGAAGGATAACTACGGTGACCACAACGAGTTGTTCCGCTCCTTAGGCGTTTATTACGTTCGGGGTGAGGTTTCACCCACTAATCTCGGCGAACGATCGCAACTATTTTGCCCATTGATTCGGCTTCCGAAGTATCGAGAACGGAGCAGATCGATTCCTCGGCCATCGCCAAATCCGGCCTGGCATCCACGTGAATACGGGTGCCCTGCCAAGGCCAGTGGACGACTCCCTAGTCTAGCCCAATTTCTTCTGCGACCGCTGGAACCATCTCATCAATTTGGGGACTGTTGCCGCTGGGGGCACTGCCAAAGCTTCGTACTGTAATCGCTACTGTTTGACAACGACTGTCAACTCTTGACAGCGGGGAAAATGACAGTAAAAGAATAAAACAGATCTTAGATGTAAAGAAAAAGGAATTCACAATACTTACAACTAAAGTGAATTGAATTAGCTAATCCTAAATGTTATCACTATTCTAAGTAAAACGCATTATATTTGAACTAAAATAATTAATAATGAGCTGTGAATTGAAAATACTATTGAAACCATATTGAAACATAATTATTTACAGTCAATAACATGCAAAGTCTAATTGTGAGGTTAAATTGATATAACTGTTGCGTCGGGGAGAACAATGTGGATTGTAATTGCGTAAAAGCACCAAAAGTGTATGAATCAAATATTATAATTATAACGGAATTGTAACTTATCAATAATAAATCTATTTGCAGTTTAAAGCTGCGCTAAACCACAAATTTCACCGTGCGTTTTCATGCTGCTGACGACCCGGTGTCCAGCCGTAAACCAAGAGTTCCCCGCCAACAGGGACTCACCAGCCATCAAGCTCTCCGATCGGCGACACACCCAACCTAACTACCACGACGAGGCCCGGTGAGCATAGCTACGGCTACGGAGCATCTTCTCCCGGGGTCAACTCGTTTCAAGGTGTTCCTTCAAAAATTCCGTCTGGAATTTCTGCAGGGATTCTTCCAGAAGTTCCTCTAGGGTTCCCATAAGGAGTTCCTTCGGATATTTCACCTGGAATTCCTTTAGAGATAATATCAGGGGTCCCTCAAGAAGTTCCATCAGAATTTTTCCTTAGAATTTTATAAGGAGTTCCGCCAAGTATATTACCAGGAATCTTGAGATTTTTTCTGGAATTCCCATAGGGTACCGTTAGGAGTTCCTCCAGAGATTCCATTGGAAGTTTCCCCAAGGATTAAATCAGAAGTTCCTGCAGGGAATTCAGCAAAAGCTCCTGTAGGGATTGCAACAGGATTTCTTCTAGAGATTTATGAGGAGTTCTTCCAGCGATCTCATAAAAAATTCCTCCAGAGATTCTACCTGACACGACTACAGGAAATGTATCAAGAGTTTTCGTAAGGATTTCATCAGGAATTCCTACAGGAACTACATCCGAAGTAAATAGTAAATAAATTTCATTAGGAGTTTCTGCAGGGATTCCATTACAAGTTTTCCCATTAGAAATGCTTCTAAGATTCCGTTAGGAATACAGTCGACTCTCCATATCTCGATATTCTACATCTCGATCTATCTCCCTTTGTCGATGATTTCTTCGGTCCCTTCATTCTGCATACGATTTTTCTTTTTTGATGGTTTGTTCTTAATTATCTCTCCATATGTCGATATAAATATTATCAAAGGTTACTAAACCAGATTTAGATAAATCAAAATAATTTGGAAACTCGAAATGAAGTTTGTTTGATTATTATTTTCCTAGTAGTTTTCAATCTAGTGTTCCTTAAATTAATGTTCTTTGTCTCTCCCTATCTCGATGGTCCCTTCGATATCGAGATGTGGAGAGGAGATTGTACTTACTTGTTTTTAATCAAATGCTCCTAGGATTTCATCATGAACACCTTCTGAACTCCATCAGAAATCCATAAGATTCCTCCAGGAATACATAAAAGGTTTCCTACCAGAATTCCTCATGGGATTCCTCTCCCGATTGTCTCCCAAAATTCCTCAAGGAAATAATCTCAGAATTTCTTAAGGGATTTCTCTCGGAATTTCTCCCGGAATATCTCCAATGATTCCCGATTGTTATCGAAAGTTTCTCTACGGATTTTATCAAACATTTCTCATAAGAACTTCACCACCGGAAATTTTCAAAGGATTCCTCGCGGAACTTCTCAAGGGATTTCTGACGATTTTTTTTTTATTAAATAATTAAGTGCAGAGGATTTCTACAGGCATTTTTAAAGGAATTTCTCGCGAAATATCTGCATGACTTTACTAAAAACGTTTCATTCTGATTTTACCAGTTATTAAAATTTCACTAGTATATTCTCCAGTGCCTCTATCAAAAGTTTCTCCTGGGATGCAATATAATTCCATTCATGTGAGGATATCTCTAAGAATTCCTTCAATAATTCCACCAGCCATTGCTTGAACCATTTCGCTAGGATTTTCTCTAAGGATTCCAACTAGAAATCCCCTACATCAATCCTCGAAGAATTTCTTTAGGAATTCCACCAGTGATTCCCCCATAGATTTCATCTAAAACTCGCCCAGACAATATTCCAGGATTCATATTAGGAGCTACTTTTGTTTAAGACGTCACTAGCGCACAGCGTATCTGTCCGCGATCTTGAACGCGGAAATAAGCTCCAGATGAGTAAGCTTGTTCACTTGCATCTACGAATATGTGGAGCTCCAGATCATCGCAGCAGGAAGGATCATATCCCGGGAAGTAGCTCCGCGGTATTCACACGTTGTCCAACTTTTTCAAACCCTGCAGCCACAGTTTCCAGCGTGTTAATAGACATATTTCAACAGGATCTTTCCTTGAACTACGAGCGAGCCGACTAGTCCCAGCGGGTGGAGCTCAGCATCGTCCTCTTAGTCGGTGCTGTCTCACTATCTAGAATGCTCGCCTGGTAGCCACAATATGCCAAGCACCCGCTCGAATTCATCCACTCTGGTTATTCATCGCTAGGCTTTCCACAGAAGTCGGGTTCACTTCTCCGATGGCTTCCAAAACCGAGGACCGATTCGACACCCAGTTGCGTATGTGGTGGACTTCGGCAACTTGCAATGCGAGCTCGACAGCTTCCTCTTCTGTGTCGACGCTATCAAGGTTGTCGCCGTCATAATGCTTCTTCTTGATGGCTGCCGCCGCTTTTGGGTATTCTCGTGCATAATCCGTTGCATTGAGGTTTTTCACATACTGTGACTGTGCAGGAGAGCACGTTACTCCGAAGATTGCAACTTCAGATACCATGGTCGCTAAAGGTTCACTCGGTGAGTTGCGGTAGAAAAACAAAAGTGCACTTCGATCTGCCTTGCGGATGATAACTTGCAGGAACATTTCCTGGATGTCGCCGGGAAACGCCACTGCACGTTCCCGAAATCTGAAGGTGACTTGCAGCTGTGGAGTCGGAAGATCAGATCCCTTCAGGAGCATGGAGTTTAACAACACTCCATTAACTTTTGCGGGCGCATCCCAAATCACTCGCACTTTTCCAGGCTTGTTTGGGTTCAGCACTACACCTAGGAGAAGATACCACGTACGCCGCGGATCGAAGTCAGCCATTTCATCCTTCTTTACTACGTGGACGCAACCCTTCAATGCGTAGTCAGCTACTTGTTTCCGAACGCTGTCGAACAACTCCGGTTCCTTTTCCAAACGCTTTTCTAGGCATCTAAATCGACGCTCTGCCATGGGACGACTGTCCGGAAACTCGATTGAATCTTCTTTCCAGAGAAGCCCGGTCTCGAACTATCCGCTTGCTCTCCGCACTGTAGTCTCGTCGAGGATTCTACGCGCTCGTTGGTCCTCACTTTCTTCCAAGTTTGGAGCAACGGCAGCTCCAAGGCACTCAACCGAGAAAAACTCACGAACGTATTTGTGGAGACCATGCTCCGACATGTCGCATATTTACATTTGCCGATGCTGGAAATTTGCTTCTGCCCCTGGTAGGCGGCCACATAGTACCCAGCTTCGTCGTTGTCAATAGGTGCGAGTTGATCAATCCAATCAGCAGTCTAGGAACGGCACCTCGGTAATTCCTGACTGGGAGACGCCGCAGATGTTGATACTCTTTCGCCAGCTGTCCAACGTCCACCGACTTTTCCGGTAGTCCCAGGTTCTCGGCGGTGTACACATTGGACAAATTAAATCGCGTGTCACACCCTGGCTCCGCCATTTTCTTGTTGATTCCACTGGTCCAATGGATGCACAAGGAATGCACACGCCCTTTCTCTCCCAATTTGTCTGCAATCGCTTGTTCATCAATTGCTACCGACGAACCGTCGTCCAAGAACGCATACGTATTCACTGAACCATTTTTCCCGTACAGTGTCACTGGCAGGATCTTAAACAGTGTCGATGAAAAAGGTTGACGATGGATGGTTACAGTGGCATCGGTGACTGGTTGCTTCTTGGTAGGCTCCGAATGTAGGAGACGATGATGACGCTTTTCTAGTTCTAGCTGGTTCACCTCCTTTCACTTTAGCGTTTTTAGTCTGCTCTCGCTAGTCGACGGTAGGTGCTGTATCCTTCCGTTCATTGGTCATGTGGGCATTTACAAACGCCTTACCCTGGGCTGTACAGTTCGCATCCTTCATCGGCTTCGATGCAAACGAGAATTTTGTCTTCACTAGTAGCGGTAGTAACCTTCCTCATATACTCGCTGAACGTTTTCAAATCGACCATCGGCAACTTCTCTTGATGCAGTGCCCAGTTGAACTTGATGTTGGCCGGCAGCTTATCCACAAGCTCTTGTAGCAGGATAGGATTAGACCATTCCCACTGCTTGCAAGTGACCACACAAATTTTGGACGGCTAGTACAAACTAATTCAACGTTTCTAGCCTATCCGCTTTAGGGGCTGGCGTTTCTCGAACTTTGGCCACAAGGTTATGAACAATTCGCTCCGGCTTACCGTACAGCGTCTGAAGAGTTGACAGAACTTGCGATACTGTGGACGAGTGAATAAAAGAACTGCTGATAGCTTCCTTGGCTGCACTTTTCAGCGACCGTTGCAACCGTAGCAAATTCACAAAATCAGTGTAGCCACACGCCGTGGTTGTAACTACTAATGAAAAGTGGCCATTCGATGGGATCGCCACTGAACACCGGTAGATCATTGGAGATGACTTGTCTCGCGGCCAACTGATGAGACGTCGGACCCTGAACAGACTGGTAATGCATGGACGCGTTTCGATTCATATTTGTGGAAACATTCGGTACCAACGGTGATTGCCCTAACGAATCTACCAAAGGTGGCCCTAACATAGTAGGTGTTCCTACTCTTCTATCCTGACTAGCGACACTTGGACAAGATGCCGCTGTGTTTCGCTCATCACATCGAAAATTTTGGGTAAATTTATTTGGCCTATTTGGGAACTACTTACCGGCGCCGTTGATGGGTTTGTACTCACGGCTAGACCTCGCTGGATAGTTTCTGAGTAGTTCCCATGCTGTTTAGCCGATGTGGGCATGTTCGCCGCGAATGTTGTTCAGCCGATGTGCGCTTTTCCGCTACGGGACACTCTCCCGTCGCTGAGCCCTGTTCCGCCGCAGATAGATGTTCGATCACTGAGTACTGTTGCGCTGCTGTATATCGCTCACAGGTTAGGTGCATGTCTTCCAACTGCTAGATCAACTGCTGCTTCTTAGCCAAAAAGGATTGCTTCTCTTCAACATGCCGAGCTTGCTCCTGCGCATTCTGCTGTTCGAAACTTTTCAATCGGTTGAAAAGGTCCAGTTCGTGCTTCCTCCGTGAATCGTTTTCCGCCTGATGCTGCGCTTCGACGTCTTGCTGTCTCTTCAACATGGCTTCGATCTTGAAGGCGTTGCCTGTCCTGCTCGCGTTGTTCCTCGGATCGCTTCAGTAGTCGGATCAAATCCTGCTCACGATGCTGTTGACGTTGGGCCTCTTCCAGCTCATCAGGGCGCCGCTGATAACGGAAATGCTGACGTCGCAAATTGGATACTTCGCGCTGACACACTACATATGGTCGAGGATTTCCGAGTAGCTTGGGGACGATCCGCGGAGGGTTGTCCGCATTCAGCGGATTTGCATTTCGGGCTAACTCCGAACCCTTCGAAGGTTGTTCTTCATCCAGAAGGCGAACATACGGTTGGATGTTGACCAGCGGTAGGAGATTATGGATTTGCACTTGCCGCTCAGAATCGCGTTGTTGTTGGCCGAATGGATCGTTCGTGAAATTGTCCGGGATCTGTTTCCGATGGAGAATCCGACGGAGAATTCACGGACTTCCACGGGAGTTAACGATCCGACTGGTCCACTGGAATGTTCTGGTGGAATCGGTTGATGATCTTGTGGCTTCGAACGAGAATCGATAGCAGGGTCGCCACCGGAGGATATTTGCTGCTTTTCGAACCAATCTTCAACCTTTTGTCGGCTGCTGGCATGGCTCCGACTGCTTCGTCCACTCTTCACACTCACCACATCTTCATCATGCTGGTGCAGTAGCTCATGCTTCCGAGCCAAATACTCTTTCTCCCGCTCCAGCTTCTCGTCTATCGCCTTCTCGATCAGCAACTTTTCGTTCCGCAACCGCTCTTCTTCCCGCTTCACTCGTAAACATCTTTCGTCCTCCAGCCTCAGGAGGTCCCGGGCAATCTGCGCTCGCCGTGAGCTTGAAGTGCTATATCGACCAGTCCTAGAGCTAGCTAGGAGCGAAGGAACTTTCGGTACGCATTCCACACAGATGAAATCTCTGGATCGTACTGTTACTTTATCCACTTTCGCGCAAGAAAAATGGTACCAATGTTTGTATTCTCCGCACTGTACCATATAAAGCTCCGCGATGTCGACTCGCTTACATACCGCTTAATTAACCACGTCTATCACCGAAGGCTCGAAATTCCCGATCTGCTCTTCAACACCAAGTGCACCGTCACATGGAGTTGGTTGGGAACCCCTGTTAGCTGCATTTTGGTTCGCTCGAGTTTGCGACCGAGTTTGGCGAACAAACAACACTTGCTGCATTATGATGCCACAATTCTTTGAGAATGTTGCGGTCGGGATAACTTCTCGGAGCTCTTTGTAGCAGAATTCACCTTTTTGTTGGTGAGAATAAGCTCAAAGCTGTAAATTTTTATTCATTAGAAAAGCGTATTATAGAATGGCAAATTGCATTCAAAATTGGTCTCATAGTGAGTAATTAACAGTTAATTTAAGTGTATATTAAGGTATTTATGTTTGGAATCTGAAATGAATTTATGTTCAATAAATATTTTAAGTTATTTTCTAAAGGAATTCTCAATTCACTTTTTGTAATCCAATATCCAAAACGATACCAAAATAATGATAATAATGTCTCTGACAGTTTAAATACGTATGTATGCCCTACTCACACTTTCGTGCGCATAGTGTCGAAGATTTGGAGGGGGGCGCGTCGAAAGATGCATTCGTCGCAACAATAACCACCAAGGATTTCAGCTGAAATTCTCATAAGGATTCCACTAGAAATTCTTTCAGAAACTTTGCTTAAATTTTGCGGTGATTTTACCGGGGATCCAAAATATAACCTCCGGCGGTTCTTCAAAAACACTGTGAATATCTCAAAAGCTTCGCCAGCAAAATCTTCCAAAGTTTCGTCAGAAGTTCTACCAAAAAGTACTTCAAGGGTTTTACTAGCATTTTTCTTCTTAGAATTTAATCAAGGTTATCATCAATTCCTCAAGGGAATTACTCAAAACTTTTCCAAAGATAACACATGATTTATTTATTTTACCACCAATATTTCCGCGTGATTATCTACCAGGAATTCCGCAAAGAAATAGAAAGTCTTCTTTTCTACACTCTAGGTATTCTTTCAGAAAGTTTCTACGAAATTCCAAAAGATTATTTATCCAGGAAATAACACACTCCGAATGTCTCCAGGTTCCAGGTTGAATCCCTAAAGTAACCTTGATTTTTTTTTGAAGAAAAAAAAATCACCGGAAAATTTTTTGGAGAAATTCTTAAATATATATCTGGAAGAACTTTGAAAGAGTTCCTATAGGATTCTTTAAAGTAATTCTTGGTGGATTCCTGCTTCTCAGCTTAGTGTTCTTATGAGCACTTCCACAGTTATTAACGGAGAGCTTTCTTTGCCAAAGTTGCCATTTTCGCATTCGTATATCGTGCGACAGGTACGATTATACTACTTTATGCCCAGGGAAGTCATGGAAATTTCCATAACAAAAAGATCCTGGACCGACTGGGAATCGAACCCAGACACCTTCAGCATAACTTTGCATTGTAGCAGCGAACTCTAACCACTCGGCTAAGGAAGGCTCCCACATTGTTGAGATAATTCCTGAACAAAATCTAGCATGAATGACTTATAGAAGAGACCCATGGAATTCCTAAAAGATTTCCCCCGGAGGAATTTTTGGTTGAATCTGTAGACATATTTTCAGAAAAAATATTGTTAACATTTCAGTTAGAATTTCAGGAAGAATTTCTGGCGAACTCCCATAGCCATTCCCAAATCGATGACTGTTCAGAACAATCACCGACAGAGACGCTTCATAATTTGATCATCCATTTCTTCCAAATACTTAAATTTGGAAAGTTCTCCCTTGCTACACTTACTGCCTAAAAATCGTAAAAATATTTCCTCCACAGCCACATAATTCGGAAAAATAACAATCACATATGGACTAGACTTGCCAAGATCATTCAAAACATGCGAAGAAATATTGTGTTGCTGCTTCAACATAAATCGGTTTGACTAACTTGGGGGGGTGGAATCAATGTTGGTCAAACCGTCTGAGCATCTGTGGACTGCATAACGCTCCATGGGAAGGGTGTAGGCTCGAGCGTTATGATTCATGAAAAAAAAATCATTCAAAGAGCGTTAAGAAGAGGGGAGATGCTCGAGAATTGTCAATTTTAGCGTTACGTAATAAATGTACACAATCTAGAATGTATGTCTGATTTTGATGTTGGAGCTAATGAGACTGCAATTGTGGAGTCTCAAGTAGATTATTCATCTCTCATAGAAGTTTCAAAGTAGTTTGGAAATGTATAAATTTTATGAAATTAAAGTCTAAACTTTCCTCTTGATGTTCTATAGTGTAACACAAAACACCAAAGTTCTGCAGAAGCGAAACGCCTATCAGCAATTAATTCCAGTCAAAGAACTCAAAGTTTTCAACCTGTTCCACAGCATAGGCTTGAAATGTTTTCCTACTCGATCCTTAGCTTTGTTCCGCTTCTCAGACGTCGATTTGTCAAATGTCAAAAAAATACCAAATTTATAATTGAGTACCACTTGGTTGTTGTCGCCATAGTCATCGTCGCCGAAGCGTTAAATTGAGTTATTTTCGACAAGTCCCACCCGGGTGGTTCCAACCGCTGCTGTTTTCCATATCGCCAAATGCAAAACGAAAAATGGTGGTCTTTTCGGCGGAAAACTGCGCGCCATTTAATAAGCCTCCAGCAGGCATGGCCGAGCGCCCAACCGTGGCCGAAGTCAATCAACGTGTCGAAAAGTTTGCCTCTCCGGTCGCTCTTTTCAAGTGCCAGAGCCATTGTTTCGCTCCCTCGCTAATTGCTCCTTAAGGAAAAAGTTCTCCGCCTCCAAGGATCAATTATTTCCCCGGCACAAAGAAGTTCTGTGAAATCAAATTTTGAGAAATGGTCCTCACCAAATGGCGCTTTCCTGGGCCCGACCTGGAAACGCTCAATCGTTTACCTAAATCATCCATCTTAATCGTCTTGCCACCCCTCGAACCCTCTCATTACACAGGTGCCTTCTCAATTCCGGAGAAAACGCTTCTGCTAAATTATAGACTAAACAATCGGAACGACGATCGACAAACGAAGTCAGTACCGCCTGGTTTCCAACCTGCGAGAACATGGGCGAAGCCAGGGGTGTGAAAGGGCACCGGCCCTTCACTAAGCCGAAGAAAATCCTACAGTTTTTATTTTATGCTTATATCGTTTATCTTGTTAGATATCTAGGATTATTGTTTTATCAACAGCCAGCAATGGATAATGATAAAAATATGTAAAAAATCGGTTATGCCACTCAAAAGATTCATCAAGGGATGCCACTTTCTATTTCTCTAGATGTGTTTCCGTAGATTCTTTCGAAGAGTTTCTTCAAAAACCATTCCAGGGATAACTTCTTAAATCGTTCCCAGAAGTACCCAAAATTTATCCAACATAACCTCAACAATCTTAAAATACTTTCCAAAATTCCCTCATATTCATTCCAGTGGCGCAAAAACAATCCAATATAGTATTCCAAATCCTTGGAGAAATTTCGAATGGAATTCCCGAAATAGGTCAGCCAAAAAAATTTGAAAGCATCTTTTAGAAATAAAAAATTGGAACACGTCATTCACCAAAAAACTTGGTGAAATCCCTGATTATTTTTTTGAGAACCCCTCAGAAAAATTCATAGAAAATCTTTGCAAAAAATCTCATTAGTTGTGTTTTTGAAGCAATGCATTTGTCAGAATAAATCGAAAAAAATCCTGGCTACAGCTATGTTCGAGAAGAGAGGAAGAAACACTGAAAACCCTCGGACAGTTTATCACTTCTTCATCCAACATCTGTCGTGGCTATTGCCGTCGTCATTCACTCCCTCATTCCGAGAGCCAGAAACTCCCGAAGAAATGCGGCTGAGAAATGGTCTTTGAGGCCTATAAATTTCATCCCTCTCCCGGTTCCCGATGGCCCGGTTTGCCGAGGCTGCCGAAATTGAACAAATTCTATCATTCTGCTGTCAATTCGCTTTTGTTTGGGTATTTTTTTTTATGATCGGATTTCCCGTTCCCATTCGAGGTTCGAAGGGCCCTTATCGTAATTTTCGTTGGCAACAGCAGCCGCAGCAGCAGAAGAAGCAGCAGCAGAGACAGAAGCAATGAGATATTGTGTGACTAGCTGCTACTTGGCAGCAAAGAAGTGGATATAAGCAGCTCCGTAAGTCTTGGAAAATGGGTTTTTGATTCGGAAATTGGTTATCGGGAACGGAACAGATCCAAATTTTTGGTTGGGAAGTAATATGTTCCATAATTGATGTATTGAAATAAAAATAGGGATCCGGATATCTGTAGCACTAAATGCGTAGCTATACTGAGAGATTATGCTGAAGGTGGTTGGTTCACTAGACATGCTGGCTGTTTTAATACGTCAGAAGTTCATCATCAATATTTCCTTCCTCTTTCCGATCAGCTTAGATAGCCACATAGTGTCGGTAGCGGTTATTTCAATTGGCTAATTTAGGGACTGCCTCTCCCGGCGAAAGAAGTCCACCTCACAGTTAACTTTCCAGTCGTCGTGCGGTTTCCCACCGTCAGAACTACTGCGCTGCTGCTGTGAACGAATAGCGAGGTTTTTTCACCATTGTTGTATAAAATACAACAGCGCGACGACTGAAGTGTTAACCCCAAATCGTTGTGTGATGTGGTTTCATGCTAACCGTGCCTAGGAATTAATTGTAAGGGGGGTCTTAAAATTTAAAACTTTATCGTAAACGGAGCCAGTGGAATACCAGGGCACCCACCACACTATTGTGCTCTTCGTCGAATGGACATTTGGTCGAAAAGATTTTAATTGCTTCAAGAAGAATATGATATTTAGTCCAGAAGACATTTAGTCGAAAATTTGGTCGAATATATCAGATTATTTATATACAGTGTTATTTTGACATTGATACACAGTGATTGAAATTAAAAGAGCGGAAAGCATGTATGGTAGGAGCTATTACGTGAGGTTGCAGATGCAAGAACAACATGTTAGAGTGCCTGAAATCTGCATTGGATTGCCGGTATTAATTGAATAAACTTCAAGCTTTTAATAAGCGACGAAAGATATTTTGGCATTCCAGTTGATCTTCCAGACTCCCCACAAAATCGACATGGTTAACGTTACTTGATGTCATGTTTCTCATTCAGGCGTATTATGCGAGTCGGATGAATCACGACGAGCCGATCTCAAATAGGAGTAAGTGAATTTTCATCACCCAAGTCGACTCGTCTAACCTCATGCGATACATGGGAAAAACACAATTATCCTGTTTGATCACTTTCGATTTAACAATAATAACGATAATTCACCATGAGTAGACTACAGGCGGAACTTTCGATGGACTGGTGGCTATGCCCGCATTTCAAACCCTTACCACGGTCGTTCGCTGTAAAACTTGATACGTAATAAAGCTTCCGAGAATTCACACTCGAAGTTGATGACATTTTTAAAGATGACATTTTTAAAGAATAAAAATTCCAAAATGTTTAATATCACAATAATTGAGCAACGAAGATATGAGGCAGATTTTTTTGCAAATTATGATGACATTTTGAAAGAATTATGTTTTCAACGTTGAACAATGAGTACCAGAAACAATTACCTTTGAACTTCAGCAAACTTGTAAGATAAAACGTCCCGCCTTCTGATTCAAAGTTTCATGAAGAATGAATACATGTGCAAGAATAAATAATCCTGTATGGACACTGGCTTTACGAAATCTCGTCGAAAGACATTTGGTCGAATGACGTTTGGTCGAATGACATTTGGTCGAAAGTACATTTGGTCGAAAGGACATGTGGTCGAATGGACATTTGGTCGAATTGCTTTGGAACATTTATTTTGGTCAAGTGATGTTTAGTTAAACGAAAATTTGGTTGAAAGCTTAATTTTAAATGGTTTATTGAGAGAAATTTGGTAAAATTGATTATTGTTTTCTAAGATTTGCAATGTTGGTAAGATACTTTTGAATAATCTGAATTAATAATTTGAAGTTATGCCAAAATCTAGGATTTCGATTATTATTTAAATGAACTTGTTAAAAGAAGTTTGTTTGTACATTTACTAAAATATTTGGCTCTAGTGAATTTATTATTCTTTGGAAATATCATAATTCTTTGAAAAGCTGCTCAACAAGTTATTATATTGCTCATCGATGTGAAAATAATGGTTTACTTTTAATTTAAAGTGACCAGACGTCCCGGATTATCCGGGACAGAGCAATTTTTAACTTGACAGTACAGTGTCAATACTTTTCATTTCAATTTACTTAGTATGTAGTACATGTCTTAGATTGGATATTAATGTAAATTACACATCAAACATATGCAGCGCTTAATTGAGGATGAGATCTGACAAGCGTCCCGGATTTTTTCCGGGACACATCTGGTCACATTATTTTAATTATACATTTGAAATTTCATCATTCTTCGTAATGAACTGCTGATCTTCATCTGATGGAAGCATTCGGAGAGAGTGCTCGGGATCTTTGTTTGATTTCCGGGTCTTGAAGCTCACGGACGTGAGTAAGATTTTTGAATGAGAAAATCAGGATTATAACGGCAGGAAAAAAATGCTTTAAGGAGAAGCTTTATGGCGAAGTTATTGTGTCGATAACTTTACTTATGACTGATAAGCTTATTGTGATTTCCAGCTTCCATTGCTCAAGCAAATCTATGGCTTTGCTGACAGTGTTGGTGACCTCGGGCGAATAACAGAGTTTGCAGTAGAAGCTTTCAATTAATAAAAATGAAAAATGTGCTAATTCTATGTATCGGGAAAGAGAAGACGAGTTGTCTGAGGCGACAAAAGTTGACTTGCATCCATTTAACATCAGTTTATCTCGAACCGCAGAACACGCATGAACGAAAAAGTAGTTAGATTCGAAGACTATCATTCAACGGTTCGACCAAATATCATATGTTTTCGGTTGCAACTAAACATTTTCGACCAAATGTCCATTCGACGAAATGTCCGTTCGACCAAATGTCATAGATTCATGAAAATAATGTTTGCCCAAAATAGACTTAAGATCATTCATTGTGCAAAATATATCTGTTGAACCAAACGATATTTCGTTCAACATAATACAAAATAATGTTTAAGGTAATTCGACCAAACGCTCATTCGACCAAATGTCCCTTCGACCAAATGTAATTTCGACCAAATGTCATTCGACCAAACGTCATTCGATCAAATGCCTTTCGACAAAATGTCCTAAAGCCGGTGCAGGCGACCTTGTGCTTCTCCGACTCCTATGGTCTCAAGTCGGAGGCTGGATCAGGGAAGGATAGCGAATAAGTTACTTTATTGAAATTGTAAAAAGTATAATCCTGCCTAGATTGGGAAGTGGCTACGCTTAGGATAGCTCAGATCAATCTTCTTGATTACACCAAAATTGTAGCACAATTATATCAAGATTTGTTACAAATAACAAATTTGATGGAGGAAATTTTAACATTATATAAACAAAATCGGTTCAAATAACAAAGTATTAAAAATAACAAAATGAGTAATATTTTTGTTTGATTTGAAACATAATTGGTACATTCTTGTTTAAATTATTACATATTTTGTATAGTGTAGAGGAAATTGTGTTATGATATTTGTTGTTTTAACTACTAACCAGTCAAAATTATAACATATTTTGTTAGAATAAACGCGCTTACTGAGTAACAAAATCTGTAACAACTATGTTTCAATACACTGGTCGGGTTCTCATCAACAATTAGCACAGTCTCTAAACATTTGTGGGCTTCGTGGCCGTGCGGTTAGTGTCGTCTGGCAATGAGCGTATCGTGTCATGGGGTATGGGTTCGATTCCCGCTGCAGTCATTGAAACTTTTCGTGAGGAATGTTTCTCGGCTGTACCATTGGAGCATGCTTGTCCGTTGTCTAGTGTTAAGTTATAGTCTGTGCAGCTAAATGGCTGAAGACGGTGTCCGTGTCTTTTTAACATCTGTTTTATGAGTGACACTTGGAAAATATTGAAATTTATTACATTTAGAATGACTAGCACGTTTGAAATTTATTGTTCTATTTCGCTGTTTACATACTCTAAATGTTTTAGATTATCATGATGTCAACCATTTACACTAAAATCTCAAGTTATGAAGTCATTTTTTACGCAAACTAAATTTACGTAACTTTTTATACGAAATGCTTAAATTGCGTTTAGACTATTTTGTGAGAAATTATGTAATGGAATGACATCCGGTTGGAGAAAATCGTTGGAAACCTGTGTCATATGGGTATTTTCGGAAAGGGCACGACAAGGGAATGACAAAAATCGATGTCCGATGCCATTTTTAAGTCCAATTTACCAACACCTAAATTAACAAAGTCTATTTCTACGCAAATTCAATTGACGTCACTTTGTTACGAGGTAAATTCAAGAACATCAGTACAGATCAGTATATCGATCCAATCGCTTATATGAAGATCAACTTTTATGCCATAAGTAAGTATCGTCAATACATAAACAACTACTTACGTTTGTAGATACTCAGTCCAGACCAATGTGGGGAAGGGGAAGAATTGATGATGCCCAGGGAAGTCAAGGAAGTCAAGGTCAAGGACCGACCGGGAATCTAGCCGCGGACTCTAACCACTCGGCCAAGGAAGGTCCCTAGCTACTTTATGATATTCCTTTAAGGCTAAAATGCCCGTAATTCGTTTTGGCAGCCATGTTTATTTTGCAGTTTGAAATTTCAAAATGATAAAACTCAGTCATCATAAGTAATATTGATTCAGAAAAGTATCACTACTTGCGCTTGCATGTAGCAAGTATACTGATACTTTTTCAGCCTTGTCAGTCCAAAACCAAGTGGTGTTATTTAATTCGAAATCGTTAGAGAAATTAGCCACAATCATCGATGCCAGTACAAATTTGAATGACGGCCTACTTCGCCTTAAGAATTTTATTCTATTCTAAGTGCTTGCACAGGCAAGCATATTGGAAATACCGAAATTTCTCCCATTTTTTTCTTGACAGCATTAATATTTACAGCATATCCGTGATAAGGCACAAATATTAAAATTGCCAGGCTCACTGTGCAGACTTGGGTATGAAGATAATTTAAATACAATCAAAATAATCCCCGTATGAATAATGTGATAAACGCAAATATTTGAATTTTTAATTGAAGAAACGGGGACAACCGTACCAACCGTTTCATATCAGGGAGATATATATAATCGTTGGGAATTGAATTGAATTACTCTTTATTGAAGAGATTTTGGAGTGGCGTTGCTAAGAATGTTAATGCACACCCCATGTGTTGGTTCTCCTTTTCTTGGAATGGGACACAGGTATTTCCCCCTTGTGTCCAGGCTCAAAAGCCTTGGCTTAAGCGCCTATTCTCGCTCAAATGTTTTCGCAGCAACCTGGAATCGAACCAAGGACCTTGCGATCGTTAGACCCGTGCGTGCACCACGCGCCTACCGACGCCATAAAATTGGAATGCTCGTTCTTTGAATGGTACAAAGGACGAGTTGTTTAATTTTATTACAGTTAATAGCAGTTATTACCGAAACGTATTTAAAACCTCCAAACTGACTTGCGAAAATTGACTCGCAATAAGTCAAAAATTTTTGTCATTGGTGACTTTAATGCCAAACATCGGTCATGGAATAATTCTCAAAGTAATTCCAACGGCAGAATTTTATTTGATGAGTGCTCTTCAGGGTATTTCTCAATTCAATACCCTGATAGCCCTACATGTTTTTCTCTTCTAGAAATCCTTCTACGTGATCTTTGTAGCCAATTAGTTACTCATGCTGATTTTGATTCTGATCATGTCCCTGTTACATTTCAAATATCCCATGAAGCGATTCTCAATCCAATCAGCTCCACTTTCAATTATTTGTGAGCCACCTGATATTACCATTTCTTTACAAACTAAACTTGATATTGACAATGCTCTTGAAAATTTAACAAATTCCATTGTTGAAGCCAGAAGCATTGCAATTCCAAAATGTGAATCCGTGATTATAGACGATGATTTAAACTCTTGATCCGTCTTAAAAACGTGAGGAGAAGGCAATTTCAACGCACTCCCGATTCTGCTATGAAAATTATATGGCAGGATTTGCAGAAAGAAATCAAGAAACGTTTTGCACAATTAAGAAACAAAAATTTTGAAAACAAGATTTCTCAATTGGACCCTGGCTCTAAGCCATTTTGGAAATTATCTAAAATTAAAAAAAAAAACCTCAGGAGCCAATACCGACATTGAAAGAGGAAAACAAATTATTACTAACTAATTGCGAAAAAGCTCAAAAACTTGCTAAGCAGTTTGAAAGCGCGCACAATTTTAATTTAGGACTTACTAGTCCAATACAAAATCAAGTTACTCAGGCCTTCGGAAATATTCTCAATCAAGAGTACGTTTTCAAAAATTCTTGGGAGACTGATTTGGAAGAAGTGAGAACTATTATTAAAAACAATCAAAATATGAAAGCTCCTGGCGATGGTGGAATACATCCTCATCAAAAAACTTCCAGAGAGTAGCTTGTCATTCTTGGTTGACATATTTAACAACTGTTTGCAATTGGCATATTTTCATGACAAAATGAACAAAAAATATGCCAAGGTAGTACCAATTTTAAAATTCCTGCAAAAGTTTCCAGCTATCGTCCAATCAGCTAGTTTTCCTCCATCATTAAACTTTTTGAAAAGGTTATTTTGAACAGAACAGAACATTCTTGGCAGGTCAACATCAACGAAAATTCAATTTTTGCTAATTAACAATTCAGATTCCGCCATGGACATTCAATCACTCACCATCTTTGACGTATAATACATTTGATTCGTTGCAACAAATATGAAGGTATTGCTTTTCTAGACATAGAAAAAGCATTCGGCAGTGTTTGGTGTGAAGCTCTGATTGTAAAATTTAAAAAAAAATAATTTTCCATCGTAAATTGTTGGAATAATCCAAAGTTATTCGTCGTATCGTACACTTCAGGTTAATTATCTGAACTCCAAGTCTGCAAGACTTTAACTTTCGAATACCTGAAATAGGTATATTTAATTGTTTTTAACAATAATCTCAATACCACAATAATACCATAATAATAACTGGACTATTGAACAACATCTAATTATGGTATGATACCAAATATGATATGCACAAACAGACGCGAATTATTCGTACCTGCTCGGGAAGCCAAAAGCTTCGTATTACTGCACAATCGTCGCAATCTTTCAAAAATTCCGAATCGTGAGTCCCGAAATTGACCTCCACGCCTGCTCCAACCTTCGACACTGAGATCCAAAGCAAACATCGTGGTGGCGGGTCCCGAACGCGTGATTGACCACCCCGATCATTTTCCCATCGCTAAAGTGAGTAATTATCTTGTTAAGATTGAAAGTTTGTTTTTACCCAACGGAACGACTGAAACGTTTTCGTCGGTTCGAGCATCCGATGCATCCCGGTCAGCCAGCCGGAGGCCCACGGTAACACAATTGTTCCTCTGGATCGGTGCTTCCCAACCGGTGATTTGCGGGTTTCCAAGAAACCGTGACGACCTCTTAGAAATCTCTCACGAAAAGTGACAATATGTTTGATGAAATTTGGACAGACCTATGCAATTTAAAAATAAAAAATTGAATCAACTTAAAACAAGTTGCAATATTTCACCTAGACAAATATTTTAGGGTACACAAAACACCAGTTATTGGATTTTCGACAAAGTTCATCTGGTAATTAATGTTCAACATGATAAGCTGATATATAACACCAGCATTAATAACATACAGGGGCCTTCCTTATTCGTGTGGTTATAGTCCAGTATTTTTTCATAATGGAAATTTCCTTGCCTTCCCTGGGCATAAAATATCATCGTACCTAACAACTACCGAAAAGATAAACATTATATATAATTTGCAATAGGATTAGATGGACAAATTGATGTGAAGATTTGCGAAAAAGTTACACGTCTTCTCAGTGAGAATCGAACTCACGACTCCCCGATCTCTAGTTGGGGCGCGTTACCACTATGCCATGAGAGCACTCATGAACGCAGAAGTTAATTTCAGCTCAATAATCACGTGGTCCTTTTTCGCAAAGTGCACCTCTTTCGGAAGAATTAGATGCCCATCCAAACACAACGCTTTCTATATATATCCAAAGCCTAGCCCGAGAGCGCATTGTTTTTTAGGCATAGGAATAGCACACAACACTAGCCAGCAACTGCGCTGGCTGAGGTATCTGTAACTTTTTCGCAAATCTTGACATCAATTTGTCCATCTAATCCAATTGCAAATTAAATGTAATGTTTAGCTTTTCGATAGTTGTTAAACTTCCACTCGGCTGGTTAGCCGTAAACCACGATTCATAATTAAAAACAAGTATCATCGAACCTGCCACACGATAAACGAATGTAGAAATGGCGACTTTGTCAAAGGAAGCTCTCAGTTAGTAATTGTGGAAGTGCTCATAAGAACACTAATCTGAATAGCAGGCTCTGTCCTAGTGAGGACGTAATACCAAGAAGAAGGATAATTATTAACGTACAATTCAGACAAATCTTTCATTATTGCGTATGCACTTACTAACGATTATAAACCATTACAGAAGGACGCAACTCTGAAGAGGTTGGCAACCTCTGCTCTAGATACCACCGACCGAGTTTCTGACCACTTGCAAGAACAACAACAACATCAACGGCTAGCAGCTCGGCGGCATCGAGTCTTTGCGAAAAAAGCCACCCAAAGTGCATTTTTGCCCCGGAGAAGAACGAATGAGACGAAAATGCATTCGCAGCGCAGTAACGGCGCGCCGAGGCCAGAGCTGAGCGCGAATCTTGATGAGCTTGAGACGCAGACAAAGCGCGACGAAAGAAGAGGATCTTAATTTTTGGCATACTTTCGGGTTTGTTTCCCGGCGGTGTGCGGTCACTCGGGTGGTCTGATTATTTGTTGAACTAACTGGGAATTGCCAAGCAAATAGTTTGATGAACTCTCCGGAAGGTAATGTTAATATTTCAAACAAAAAGAATTGAGCAAATAAAAACATATAGTTTCACCTCATTAGACCTTATTATACAAATGTGTTTATTTTAAATTTTCGCTGTGCAATAGAATCGAAATGAGTTTATTTACAAGAAAAAATCATCTATTCGGGATCAAAAAGGGGGGGGGGGGGGTTAACAAACGAATAAATATTCACATAGAAGTATGATTATTTGGACAGTCCTAAATTCATCACAATCATATTTTAATGATCCTATTCTAAGTATTTTGCTCGGCCAACAATGTCCATATCATCTGCGAAGCAAACAAATTGACTGCATCTCTTAAAAATCGTATTCCGGCTGTTAAGCTCGGCTCTCCGCGTAACACCTTCTAGCGCAATATTGCATAACAGACACGAAAGTCCATCACCTTGTCGCATTCCCCGACAGGATTCAAACGAAGAGAAATGTTCGCCTGAAACTTTCACACAACTTTGAGCACCTTCCATCGTTGCTCTTATCAGTCTCGTGAGCTTCCCGGGAAAGCTATTCTCGTCCATAATTTTTCATAGCTCTACGCGGTCGATTCTTTCGTATGCTGCCTTGAAGTCGATGAAGAGTGATGCGTTGGGACCTATTATTCACGACACTTTTGGAGGATTTGCCGTGCAGTAACATGTCGCCTTTCTTGTAGATGCGGCATATTACCCCTTCCCTCCACTCATCCGGTAGCTGTTCTGTTTCCCATATTGTGCCTATCAGCCGATGCAGATAAATGGCCATTCTTGATGAGTTGAGCTCCGATACCATCCTTACCAGCAGCTTTATTGTGCTTGAGCTGGTGAATGGCATCCTTAACCTCCCTCAAAGTGGGGGCTGGTTGGTTTCCATCGTCCGCAGTGCTGACAAAGAAATTTCCTCCGTTGTCTCGACCTTCGTTGGATATGCTCTCAGCGCCATTCAAATGTTCATCGTAGTACTGCTTCCACCATTCAATCACCTAACGTTGATCCGTCAAAAAGCTCCCATCCTTCTCCCTGCACATCTCAGCTCGTGGCACGAAGCCGTTGCAGAATGCGTTGAGCTTCTGATAGAGCTTACGTGTATCTTGAGACCAGCACAGCTGTTCCAGCTCCTCGCACTCCGTCTCCTCCAAGCGACGTTTTTCCTCTTGAAAGAGGCGGGTCTTCTGTTGTCGTTTCCGTCAATATCGTTCCACGTTCTGGCGGGTTCCTTGCTGCAGCATGACCGCCCGCGCTGCATTCTTCTCCTCCCGAATCTGCCTACATTCCTCGTCGAAAAAATCGTTTCGTCAACTCCGTTCCACTTACCCGACATTGCTCTCAGCTGTATTGTTGATGGCTGCTTTCACTGTTCTCCAGCAATCCTCAAGAGGGGCTTTATCCAGCTCACCCTCTTCCGGTAATGCAGCCTCGAGGTGCTGCGCGTATGCAGTTAAGACATCCGGTTGCTTAAGTCGCCCTAGGTTATACCGGAGCGGCCGTCGGTACCGTACCGTCAGACGGAGAGTTTTGGGCGCAGTTTAACCATCACCAGATAGTGGTCAGAGCCGATGTTAGCGCAACGATAGGTCCTGACGTCGAAAATGTCGGAGAAGTGCCGTCCATTAATCAGAACGTGGTCGATTTGGGTTTATGTCTGCTGTGGTGATCTCCAAGGGTATCGGAATGGAAGGCTGTGCTGGAAGTAGGTGCTATGAATTGCCATATTCTTGGAGGCGGCGAAATCACTTAGTCGTGAGCCGTTTTCGTCCGTCATCCGGTGAGCGCTGAACTTTCCAATAGTCGGTCTGAATTGCTCCTACTGGCCGACCTTAGACTGATTCAAGACGATTTGTTTTTCCATTAGACCGAATCAAGGTATTTTTTTAAATTTACTGTAGTACATTTAACAGTATAACAGAACCACAAAATCACCAACATGAATACAAACTAGGAATCACAACTACCGTAAGGACCGCTTTCCCGACGTAATGAAATAACACAAAGACACTAAAGGTGAGTAATAGGTTAAGGCAAAAAAAAAATAATTATGAAATTTAAGCATTACCAATGATAAACGGGGTTCTAAAACTAGACCTAAACTGGTCTATTCATTATGACCAGATTTGCTTTCAATAATTATATTTGGTCGAGTAAAGCTGATAACTATAGAAAACCAAATTATATTTGGGTCGGTTCTCCAAAATCGCATAATGAGAGATCGCAAGACTTAAAACATACTATATTCATATACTATCCCATATATACATACAAAATATATTGAAATTTTTCACATTACTCGTGGAATAGGAGCTGTACACTACATTTCTGGCCATGTATCCGAATTGGCAACCGGTATTCAAATTCTTGTGAATGAATTTAGATATAATCCCCTGCACAAAATCGTTAAAATTTTAAGAATTGGTCTATTGAATCTAAAGATATGAGCAAAAACGTGCAAAAAAGTCGTTCACACCTTTAAGGGTTAATTCCGGAATGTCAAGTGGAATGTGTAACGAGATTTCCCAAGTGGTGAGGGGGCAAGTTGTAGGTCGTGCCGTCGTGTCGTAATAGTCGAATGTTGTAATTTGACGTCTGTGACGTACCATTACGCTTATGTGAATGTGGATGACAACATCCGGAATCACGATTGGAGCTTTTGATTCACTTCGGCAGAGCGGTTTTTTGAAAGCTACAGAGCTCATATTTGGTCATAATAGGCGTCGTACTGAAGCGTTTTATATAGCAAATTTTCAGACAATTCGGCCGAGAAAAAAACCCCATGCCAAAGTGAAAATGGAAGTGCCCAAGTGGCTCTGCACCCTACCTACTGCAGATGAGTAGCGATCCTGTACCGCTGAGATATCAATCTATCCAGCAGGATACTTTTCACAAAACTGAAAACTAATACCGTATCATGAGTGTACCAACTGCGTACCATAGCGTACCTCGTGGTATTTTGAACGTACCTCACGTTTTCATCAAAAACGGTCATCCGTTCCGATTTTTTCGGAAAACGCATGTACAAATGACGTACCTTCCGGATCTAACCTCGGTTTAAAACGTACCTCAAAATTATTCATATTTCCTTATAAAAACTTTTTTAAATCGCTTTATATGTTTAATAATTGCACATAATCGGATTTCTTGTAAATTTTAGCCCGAAAACATGTAAATAACTTTATACTTAAGTTGACATTTGACAACTTTATGGCAAAAAACGTATTCTCATAACGCTTTAAATGAGATTTCGAATAAATCCCTTAATACATACTACAATATGTGTTCATATAATTGCCTGGATGTATGCAACACTAAACATTAAACATAGAAGCACAAACAAAATATTAGTTGTGATGTGACTGGCCTGGTGAGCTGGTGTATGCCTTATGTCAAGTCCAGCGGTGTGGGCAATGCACAGTGACGGGCCTTCATACAAAGGTCGGACAAAACCTCAAATACGTCCCATATTGCTTGATAATGATAATCTATTAACTATCTTGGATACCTGATATCATCCCGTTGGAAATAACTGTCAAATTGGAAATTAAATTTTCTAGTGAAATTAGTCCAAATTAAGTTTTTTCATCCAATCGAATAAAAAGGCTATTGTTACAAAAAATGAGTTGTAATGCAAAAATTTTTGCATAAATCCGAACTAGAGAAACATATTTAAGTTTCTTCTAGTAAATTCAGTAAATTTTTATTCGGGTTATGGCACATTATATTGATTTAAATGGTGAAGTAGATAAATTATAATGAAAAATGGAATTTTAACCTCTAGGGGCAAAGAGGGGCAAGAAAAACTGTTGCACCTTAGAAAGTATGGATAATTTCCTGCTTCATAATGACTCATTTTCCCGAAACACTTCACATAAAACGGACGAAGTTTTGAAATTTTATCAAAATTTTGGAGAAAGATTGCGATAAACATTTTTCGCTACAAATAACAACTCAATGCGTTAAAAAGTATGTTATTCCAGTCAAATCAAAGGCTTAGGACTACGCTTTTAAATGAAACCCAATGAGCTTAAATCGGTTATGATTTCGTTGAGGTAGGGTAAGTGTACCCTTAGTTGTGGGTGTTCCTATAGTTGCGGTAGTGCCGTTTTCACTGATTTTATTACATTTACCACAGAACCGACAAAGTCAATCGACGTATTGGCTTGTTAATACACGGAATAGTTGAAAACAGCGTTCAAATTGCTTTAAACTGATGAAATATCACTAAAATTGCTAAAACTTTACTTGCTTGTACCAATAGTTGCGGTAAAGTGTTCCTATAGTGGAGGATTCCATAAAAAACAACGGATACCGCAACTATAGGAACACAAATTAAAAATATATCGCAACTAAAGGAACAGTGTACCAATAGTGGAGGTGAGTGATTCCAAGCAACAGCACCAAAATTTGGTAAATTTTTTAATTCATTTTTTTCTATTGAGCTGAAACTTTGCACAGTTTTCCAGTTCCATCTAAATCGTCATTTTCCGATATCAAATCTTCAAGTTGAGTCACGACTAACTTTTCAAAAGGGTGTATGTGAAAATGGTTCAAAAATATTCAAAAAGCTGCACAGCAAAAACGGTTCGTTCGATTGTTAGACAACTAAAGAAACAAAGTTGGACAACTAAATAAAGATTCCAAAAAAAATACACACAGTAAAAAAAAAATTTTTTTTTTGCATTAAAAAACATCATTTTTGACACAAAAACTCAAATATCTCAAAACCCTATCGGAATACCAACGTAATTTTTTGAGGGAAAACGGTCCATTATATTAGCTATCTACCATAAAAATTTGGTGATGGTAAACCAATAAACAAAAAAGTTATGACATTTCAAACATGTCACAATTTTCACATTTAGTAGAAAAAAAAAATTTTTTTTTCGGTGTAAATTATTACGGGAACCGCAGTTTGTTGCTGATTTTATTGTTAAGGGCCTTGCGTGAATTAAACAAGTCGTTTTCATGTATTCATTAGTATTATTAGTAGTATGTATAAATATTATGTATATGTATAAATATCATATGTATATGTATATATGTATAAATTAAAATGAATTAACAGATTACACGAAAATAAATTTTTTTTTTACCAGGATATTTTTTTTTTAGAGTATGATCGATGAGTTTAAAAGTTTTGGATTTGGGTATGCGTTATGAGATCATGAAAACATTTTATTAAAACTTATTTATTTATTGTTATTCAATTTTTTTACAATATCGAACACTTTTGCATCATTATCAGTTCAGTTCGAGTATAGTTTTGCTTTAATTTTATTTTCTGACAATGGAATGAAACAGTGAAATTTTTGGGTTCCTTGGATCGTTTTCGCGTTATTATATTGCTCGCTGAGCTCTGATGCCGTTAATTCGTACTCTTCAGTAGTAGTAAAACAAAATGATAATTTTGTTAAATCTTCTTCTTTTCTGCGATTGGCCCAATCAAATAGTTCTTTTGCAGTTTTAATTGGATGCTCACGTTCTTTGGCTAAACTTGCTCTTGTGGCCATGCGCTTTATGGTTCCTCCAATAGCATCAATTCCGTACTTTGATTTAAATTGACATAGGCTCGAAAAATTCTTACGGTTTTTGTACTGCGATGCTGCTCCATCAGACATGAAATATATCTTTCTGATTTCTTTATCCTTATCAACGCGTAAAAAGTTAATCATTTTGGCAATGAACAAATTTACAGATACTGAGTCGTGTCTTAAATCTTCGGAAATTACAATAAAACTAAAATGTTCAATTTGCGTACTTCCATTGAAATAAATAACGAATGGATGAATAGTAGCTTGTTATACGTTCCAGTGATGGGACTGCACTTCATCTTGCAATACAAAGCTATAGTTTTCAGAAAAATCACAAATGACTAAAAATTCACCATCTTGTAATGTATTTTCCGTATTTTTTAAAAAGCGGGATTGCTCTGTTTTAATAAAGTCGTGAGGAATTAAACTTTCTAATTTCAAGCAAAAAAATGACACAAACTCATCTACAGGTTTTACAATAGTTTCTAGGTCACACCTATCCGTGGTCACCCATTGCTCAAATGATAACTGATCAATATAATTTTCTTCAAACTCAGCGAATAAAGTATTTTCCAATGATGAAGAATCTGGACAATCCGAACAAGATCGTAGATAGCAATTTGATGTTGATGTATTGAATGTGATGTATTTTCACACAAAAGACTACCAGTTAACATTTTAATATCCTTTGATAAATTGATTCTTTTCAAACTATGTAAGATTAGGTTAATATTTTCGTGTGTTGTGCACACACAAACATTATGTGTTCCTGAATTGGATAGAAGCTTGCATTGCCTTGGACGAAGGCTTGCAAATGAGAAAAAACCTACCTTAATATATTCGTTAATTTCCTTGAAGCGTGTATACGCTTCTTTCAAAGTAGTCATCATTAATCGTTTTTGGATTGCTTGACGCTTTCCATCTTTTTTTACAGATACATAATCTTTTTGGCCAGGCATAGCTCTACTTACTTCATCGTCTTCAAAATATTGAATTATTTTTTCTTTTGTCTCATCTGTTAATGAAGTACTCGACCTAGCATTTTTGGTTGCAAGACAGTTATTTTTGAATTGTTTTGCCTCTTTTGCTGTATTTCTATTGGTTTTGAACTCATCAATGGCGTCTTGAATAGACCACGAGCTTGGCAGCATCGACAAAATCAATAATTTTTCTTTCCTTGTCGTGGCTAGATTCGAGAACCTTTCCTTCGTATTCATAATTACCTCATCGTAGTAAACGGCAGGACGTATAAATGCGTAAATTTGTATTCAATGTAGACATTGGAGCATAACCAGCCGCTTTCAGTTTATCTATGGTGCTTTCGGTGAGATTTCGTAGCTCTTTCGAACACTTTTTTTCTGCAAACGGCCTGCAACAGTTGAGAAAGCGACTACTCATGTTGCTCGTTAGATTTTAATAAACAAAATCACTTTTAAGTTTTTACTGACTAGTTTGGTGTCGTTTGCTTGACTGAAGAAAAATTTTACAATTAAATCTTTTATAACCATAGTGGTAGTATATTTTTAGCTTTTTCGTGAGTATGTTCATGGTATGCACCTATCATGTTTTTGATGTTGTTGAAGTTACTCGCTTTCTCCCAAATATGATTAACAAAGTCTGTTCTCTACCAAGGCGGGTCTATACCCAGGTGTAATCAGATTTTAACTTTGTGGAGAAAACCAGCGCCGAGAAAACCGACCTGCTTTACATATACTAGATCACCTGGGTATAGACCCGCCTTGTTCTCTACGAGGTAAACTTTTTGCAGGTAAACTAGTCGTATACCTGTATAGAATTTTTTTTTTGTAGCTTTTGTCTTCAATATTAGATTTCTTATAGGTTTCTTTTATCAAAAGGTTTCAACACTATTGAGAGAATTTTTCTTCAGTTACGTACAATAAAAAATATGACACTATCAAGACTTTAGATCACAACACTGGATCGCGTCTAACTTTCTAATAGATGCTATAATAGTTATGAATAATTAAATAAAATATCATGAAAACAACTTGTTAACCTCATATGGTACCCTTAACAAAAAATTCAGCAACAAACTGCGGTCCTAAAAAAAATTAACAATGAAAGAAAAAAAATTTCACTAGGTGTCAAATTTGTGAAATATTTGAAATGTCATAACTTTTTTGTTTATTGGCTTACCATCACCATTTTTATGGTAGATAGCTAATATAATGGACCGTTTTCCCTAAAAAAATTACGTTGGCATTCCGATAGGGTTTTGAGATATTTGAGTTTTTGTGACAAAAATGATGTTTTTTAATGCAAAAAAAAAATTTTTTTTACTGTGTATTTTTTTTGGAATCTTTATTTAGTTGTCTAACTTTGTTTCTTTAGTTGTCTAACGATCGAACGAACCGTTTTTGCTGTGCAGCTTTTTGAATATTTTTGAACCATTTTCACATACACCCTTTTGAAAAGTTAGTCGTGACTCAAATTGAAGATTTGATATCGGAAAATGACGATTTAGATGGAACTGAAAAACTGTGCAAAGTTTCAGATATTTTTGAAATAGTCGATCAGAATCGACTTGCATGCCTCCGTGGAATCCTCAGGTATTATTTTTCACTGACATGCCATGGATTACTGCGATGAAATAATTATCTCATTAAATCAATGGTCGTTTCTTCCCGTTAGAACATTAACATGTACATTAATTGCGCTTCTTGAATTTAAGCGGTTGAATGAAGTTCAATTGTGCTTAGTACCTCCACTATTGGTACATCTGCCCTACAGCTGTTTGAAGTTTGATAGGGAAACCATAGTTGATGAATTTTAAGCAATCCAATTTTTCTGACTTCCCCGCACTTACGATGCTGCCAAAAATCGAAACCAAAACAGATTACTCTCAAATTTTCAGGAACCATCACCGAATGATACAGAAGTCTATTAAAAATATTTACAAGTGATTTTGTAAGCATGAATTTTTGAGGTGTGCCATGCGCTGTGCAATACTCCGAGTGTAAGCCTAAGAGGTAGGCAAGGAAAGACTATGCTTTTGTCCACGCGCATTCCACAGACTCGGAAGAATCAATGTTTTCTACAGAGCAAATTTAATTTCCGCTTGCAAGTTGCGGGACCAACAAGACTGCCCGTTGTTTTTTAGTCGACAACCTTGACGATACAGAAGCCAGTGCTATCAGTACCCTTTTTGAGCAAATCTTGCATAAAATTCTACCATGAAGGCTCATAACTGGATTGTTTTTTGCACGGTTCATTCATATAGTGCAATATGCTATTTCCAAAATCAGGTTTATGTAAAAAAAATACGATGTTTTAAAAGAAAATAAGCCCAATTTCCATCATATTGGAAGGAGCACATGCGGTAAATTTGAAATCGGCGGTGATTTATAGGTGGCCCAAATTCAATATAGGTTTATATGGAAATTACTATGGAGAAATTTTGAGAAATGTTCGAAACACGCCAGTACTGTGATGTAAGCACGCACTTATTATTCCATAGTAAAAACTCATTCTTCAAACCATAGTAAAGAAATTTGCTAAAGAGATATATTCAATCCAACGGATAGCAGAAGAGATATTCATGAGTTTGTTTGCTATTATTTAGCTTTAAATGGGATTATTACCTCGCAAACATGTACAAAAATCCCAAACAAAATTAGCTCAAAAGGGGTTCGTTTCTTCTGCACCATCCTTCATTAAGGTTTGAAGAATGAGTTTTCAATATTGGATGATAAGTTTCTACTTACATTACAGTACTAGCGTGTTTGGAACATTTCACAAAATTTCTCCAAATAATTTCCATATAAACCTACATTAAATATGGTAAATGATGGTATGGTATGAATGGTGACTTTGGGGTAATGTGGAAGGTCAACTAATTTAGTACTGGTAACTCCCTAAGCAGAAAAAAAGCACATGACCCCGTTATTCGTATACCAGCTCAATGCGATCCTCGAGCGCACAAATCTTCCAAAAGCAAACACACTCATCCCAAATTTCTGCCCACCGGCTGCCACTCGCGTTTGTTTTCGTACGATTTTATTGGCCATCATTAAAATTTCGGCACCACCATAAAATAACTCTGCTGCTTGCCTGCCAAAGTTGATTCTCCAGGCTTGGTTGCTTGGTGTGGCTGCAAATCGATACTTTCGACAATTTCTGCTAAACTTTCTCACATAAGGCGACGTTGTGTTCTGTTGGGAGTCGAAATATGATGCATACCTGCCTCGCCTGGCTGCATCGCAAAACCTGGCCAAGATTTACGAGCTGCAGTTCAACATCAGCAACAGCAGCAGCAGCAGCCTGCGTCGACTGAAGAACGTAGGACCCCTCCGAGGGCCGGAGAATTGCCTCGTTAATTGTGTTCATAAAATAAAATTAGATGACTTTAAAGTGCCGGAATCTTTTGCCGCGTGGTGATGCTGCTGTTCCGGAGTTCTTCCCGCTGCACTATGGGCCACTTCCCAAATTCCAAGCTTTTTGCTACCGAACAAAAATAAACCAAAAAGTAATACAGACTCAAACATACATACAAGTGATTATTGAGAAAGTTGAAGAACGTTTCACGTTTCGTTTGTTTTGAGTTTTACCGTTGCTCTTGTTGAGGAATCCGCCTTTACAGCACTCGTCGTAATTATCCAACAAGGCAGGCAATGTATGATTCGTGCTGTAAAAATCATCATTTTGCAACTTGATGCGCAAACTTCTATTGAAAACTCCCATGAAAAAGAGCTGAAAAGTACTACTTTTCAGTACCGTTATGAAACAGTGCTGAAAAGCATCACTTTTTGGTATTGATTTTGTTGGTTGGAGAAGCATGCCTTTATGTTGTTCTTTTGACAAAAATCAGGATGAATCGCGAAAAACGTTTTTGGGCTTTTTTTTTGTTTCTGGCCCATAGTACACTGCCATGTGGGTTGTATGGCCTGGCAGGGGGCGGCGTCGGTGCCAGATGGAGGGCGGTGGCTTCGGTTGTGTAAACTGCAAAATATTTACCAAGTTGGTGCGAAATTTAATTACTTCGATTCTTTTATTGCCGAATTTTACGATCGTAGTGCGACCGGCGGAGAACCTGTGAGGAGGCATTCGAATCGTATTCGGTTTCAATGATGGCCGTACCGGGAATCCTAAGGTGAAATGAGTCAGATTTATGCGGCAGCCAGTGACAGTTTTCCCTGGGAGTTGATGGGCGGTAAAATAAACGCTTCGGCTGCGGGGTCATTTGGAAAGAAATTTATGAGCATTGACCAGGGAGGCGGTTTTTTTTTTGTTCTTGCTGTCTGTGATGAGCGGCGCTGGTGAATGCTTATTTTAGGGAATTATTTCGAAATCAATTTGATGTGTGAAATTTTTGATTTCGAGATTTTATGGTTCGTGAAATGTAAAGCTGGCAGCGCGAGGACATTGATGGTTGAGAAGTGCGCTATAATTGAAGGAATCTTGGATTCGAGGACTTTCAAATGATAGAGAATGTAGTGAAATTAATTAATAATTGAGCGTTGTAATGTTTTGCTGGAAAAATTCTCCTAAGTTTTTCTGAAGGGTATTCCTGGAGAAATCCCTGAAAAACATTCCAAGAAAAATATCTAAAAGGTATTGCTAAAGGAATCCCTGAGAGATATTTCTGGAAATGAAAGCCTTATATTATGGTTCGAGCAATCACAGTAATAATATTTTTAAATATTGAAATATATGTTAGTCTGTGTTAATGAAATTTGCTACCTTTAGCTCTGATGTTTGCTCAGCGAAAGTAGTAATAAAAAAACATACATTCAATTAATCAAAGGAACACTCTCCCCAAAAAATGCAGTCAAAATTTGATCCAAATTGAGCTCGACCACCAGTTGTAGCAATTAAGACGACTGGTAATTGGACGAATTAATTAAAAACTGTCACTACGGTAATTTGTTACGAGTGGGAAAGTTAATCCAGCAGCAAAGCAAAAAAAAGGGGTTTCTCTTCGTTCCGAAGCAGAAGAGTCAACAATTAAAAAGTTCTGACATATTGCATCGGGTTTTATATGTGCTGTTGCAAGTGGTCGGAAGTGTGGCTAACGAGCAACATTCTCAGATAGAGCCTACAGTAAACAAGTTGCAGTAATAATTTGTTGCCTGATTCCTGGCATAGTTTGCGAAGCAATACAGTTTCACCGAAAAATGCCAAGCAAAATTTGTTTTGGTATGTCGTTTTGGTCACTTTCTAAATGATGGAAGAATTAATGATGGCGACGTGTGTGGTATTCGGAGGCAGCCAACGTTTAGCGCTTTTGCCGCTGCTGACGATTTCGGTGACGAGTGGACCCAGCTTGGGACCCAAATTTGCATCTGAATTGCTAGTTATCTCCTCTCTATGGCTGGCCAAGACTCACTTACTTACTATGCAGGCTTGCTCCCAGTCGTCTAAGAGTGCCCCCACTCTCGCTTGGTGGTCGGTTTCGATATCGTTTCGTCAATATGACGCCCAAACGGTTATTGGAAACCTGATGCGTGCCTGCAGAGATAGAAAAATGACAAAGAGATGATATGTTGAGACAGTTTCAACGATACTTTAACACAGTGTGTTGACCTCTTATGACAGTCAGTATGTGGTTTAGTTTTTGTTAAAGAAACACACATATTCTCACCTCAACTGTGGTCGATTCAACGCTTTAATGGCCGGTCATATAAGTTTGACCAAGAATTATTGTCGTCTACGAAGGTGATTACCACAGTTGACCCTATGCGTGAAGCTCCAATTATATAACATGACAAAGCATAGGAAGTCAGTTTTCAAATGCTTCTAAAAAATTGAAAACACATTTTAATTAAAAGTTGTTAGGCATACGGGATTTGGCTTTTGAAAAAATATATAATCAGCTGCATATAGAGAAAAAAAAAATATAAAACTCAAAACTATATGAAAATGATGTGCCCATCAAAAGTATATCAACAAATACTGAAAGGATTTAAAAAACAATTGTAGTTGATTTTTTATGAGCAATTGAAATTCCGCTTCCGATATCTTGCCGGGTAAAATTTTCGACGTTTCACAAATCGAGCAAACATCACAAAACATCAAGGATGCCTCCACAACGAATTGGAGAATTACAACAAGAATTCCCCAGAGATTCTTCCAAAATTTCACCAGATTTCAGAAACTCTTCAGGTAAAGATTCCTAAAAATGTTCAGTGATTGCTGAAGGAAATTCTCAGAGATATCTCCAGGAATCTCTCCAAAAATTCCTCAGATATTCCACCAGGAATTCCTTAAGGAATTCTCCAGATACCCTCCCTACAAGAATATCCCAGGAAATCCTCGAAAAGCTCTATAGAAATTCTCTCTGCTTTTGTCCAGGTATTCCTGGGACGTCTCCAGAAATTTCCCAGGGTTTCCTCTAAGAATTATTCCACAAATTCGTTCAGGAATTTCGCAGCAATTTCTATTAGAACCCTCGGAAATTCCTTCATGAATTTACTAAGCATTATTTCAGGATTTCTCCAGATACTCCTCTTAAAATTCTTCAGGGATTCCTTCAAAAATACTCAAATGGATACAACGAAGAATTCCCCAAGTATTCATTCAAAGATTCTTCAGAGGTTCCTTCAAGAACTCCATAGAGGTAATCCTCCGAGAATCCTCCGCCATTTCTTCCGGGATTCTTTCTGGATTTTCTGCGGGATTCTTCTAAAAATTCCACCAAGATTCCTCCAAGAATCCCACCGAGGTTCCTCCAGGAATTTTTCCGAGATTCCTACGGGGTTCCTCCAGGAACTTTTCTAGGATTCCTACAGAGATTTTGTCCAGGATTCTCCGGGATTATTCCATCAATTCCTCCCGGATTCTTCCAGCAATTTCTCTGGGATTCTTCAAGGAATTCCTCCAAGAATTCTGTCCGGGACTCCTCCAGGAATTCCCCCGTGATTCTTCCACAAATTTCTCTGAGAATCCTCCGAAAATTCTTACGGGATTCCTCCAGGAATTTCTCCAGGATTGCTCTAGAAATTCTTCCGGAATTGCTCCAGGAACTCCTCCGCGATTACTCCAGGAATTCCGCAGGGATTCCTCCAGGAATTCATCCGGGATTCTTTCAGGAATTCGTCCGGAATCCTTCCAGGAATTTTTCCAGGACTCGTTCAGGAATTTCTCCGGGATTCCTACAGGAATCCCTGTGGGATTCATCAAGGAAGTTTGGCCGGAATTCCAGCAGGAATCCTCCCGGATTCTTCCAGGTATTCCTCCTGGATGCTTCCAGGGATTCTTCCAAGAATTCCTTCGGAATTCTTCTAAGGATTCCTCCGGGATTCTTTCGAGACTCCGGGACTCCTCTAGGAAATCTTCTGGGATGCTTTCAGGATTTCCTCCGGGATTTGTGTGGGATCCCTCCAGAAGTTCATTCGAGATTCCTCCAGGATTTTTTCAGGAATCCTTCCGATATTGTTCCAGGAATTTTGTCCGGGATTCCTCCAAGAGTTTTGTCCAGAAATCCACCAGGAATTCCACAGCGATTTCTCAATGATTTTCACCGGGATTCCATTATGAATTCAACCAAGTTTTCATCCAGGAATTCCTCCAGAAATTTTGTTCCAATCCCATGATCCATGCTGGAATCGCAAGATCCATGTATCAAGATACTGAAATCCCAAGGTCCACACTGGAACCCATGATTATTCATTTATTTGGTTTTACATCAATTCGCTTGATATAACCTCGTCAACAATATTTCGCCAATTCACTAGGTTCATGGCCGCATCTCTCCATCCTCGACTGCGACCCACGCTCTCCAGGTCTTGGTGCACCTGGTCAATCCACCTGGCTCGCTGCGCCCCACGCCTTCTTGTTCCGACCGGATTCGTATCAAACACAATCTTTACAGGGTTGTTGTCCGGCGTTCTTGCAACATGCCTTGCCCAGCGCATCCTTCCAGATATAGAGCTACCTTCACGATACTGGGATCGCCGTAGAGTTGGGCGAGCTCGTGGTTCATCCATCGCCGCATCACGCCGTTCTCCTGCATGCCGCCAAAGACCGTTCTTAGCACTCGGCGTTCGAAAACCCCAAGAGCTTGCAAGTCCTCCTCGAGCATAGTCCACGCCTCATGCCCATAGAGGACTGGTCTTATGAGCGTTTTGTACATCGTGCATTTGGTGCGGGGTTGAATCTTTCTTGACCGCAGTTTCTTCTGGAGCCCATAGTAGGCACGACTTCCGCTGATGATACGCCTTCGTATTTCCCGACTAACATTGTTATCAGTCGTCAACAAGGATCCGAGGTAGATGAACTCGTCCACCATCTCGAAAGTATCCATGTCTATCGTGACCCTGCTTCCTAGGCGGGCCCTGTCGCGCTCAGTTCCGCCAACCAGCATGTACATTGTTTTCGACGCATTCACCACTCTTGTTGCTTCGCCTGTAAGGTGGGTGAACAAATCTGCCACCGTTTCAATTTTTTTCCCAATAACATCCATGTCATCCGCGAAGCAAACGAATTGTCCGGATCTCGTGAAAATCGTGCCTCGACTGTTAAGTCCGGCTCTCTGCATGACACGTTCAAGCGCAATATTGAACAACAGACACGAAAGTCCGTCGCCTTGTCATAGTCCCCGCCGAGACTCGAACGAACTGGAGTGTTCGCCCGAGATCGTCACGCAGTTTTGCACACCGTCCATCGTTGCTCTAATCAATCTTGTGAGCTTCCCGGGAAAGCTGTTCTCATCCATGATCATCCATAGCTCTACACGGTCAATACTGTCGTATGCCGCCTTGAAATCTATGATCAGATGGTGCGTAGGGACGTGGTACTCACGGCATTTCTGGAGGATTTGCCGCACGGAAGAGATCTGGTCCGTTGTCGAGCGGCCATCGATGAAACCTGCTTGATGACCTCCCACGAACTCGGTTGCTGTAGGTGATAGACGACAGAAGAGAATCTGGGATAGCACTTTGTAGGCGGCGTTTAGGATGGTGATTGCACGATAATTTTCACACTTCAGTTTGTCACCCTTTTTGTAGATAGGGCATATAACGCCTTGCTTCCACTCCTCCGGTAGCTGTTCCGTTTCCCAGATTCTGACTATCAGCCGATGCAGACAAGCGGCCAACCTGCCCGGGCCCATCTTGATGATCTTTGGCTCCGATACCATCCTTGCCAGCGGCCTTGTTGTTCTTGAGCTGTTGAATGGCATCCTTAACTTCCTCCATCGTGGGAGCTGGTTGGTTTCCACTGTCCGCTGTGCTGACGTAGCCATCGCCTTCGCTGTCCTGACCTTCTGTGCCTGTGTTCTCTGCGCCATTCAGGTGTTCACCGTAGTGCTGCTTCCACCTTTCGATCATCTCGCGTCCGTCCATCAAGATGCTCACTTCTTTATCCTGGCACAATTCAGCTCGCGGCATGAAGCCTTTGCGGGATGTGTTGAGCTTCTGATAGAACTTCAGCGTTTCTTGAGAACGGTACAGCAACTCCATCTATTAGCATTCCATCCCTTCCAGGCGGCGCTTTTTGTCCCGGAATAGGCGGGTTTACTGTTTCCGCTTCAGTCTGTATCGTTCCACGTTTTGTCGCGTACCATGGTGCAGCATTGCAGCCCGCACCTTCTGGCACTCTTCGTCGAACCAATTGTTTCTTGAGCTCCGTTCCACATTTCCGACAATGTGTTCGGTAGCGTCGTTAATGGCTGCTTTGACTGTTCTCCAGTAGTTCTCAAAAGGGGCCCTATCGAGTTTGCCCTCATCCGGCAACGCTGCCTCAAGATGCTGCGCGTACGTATGGCGACATCCGATTGTGTCAGCCGCGCTAGATGGTACCGAGGCGGGCGTCGGTACCGTACATCGTTGATGACGGATAGTTTTGGGCGCAGTTTCACCATCACTAGATGGTGGTCGGAGTCAATGTTAGCGCCACGATAGGTTCTGACGTCGATTATATCGGAGAAGTGTCGTCCATCGATCAAAACGTGGTCGATTCTGTCTGCTGAGGTGATCTCCAGGTGTTCTGCAAATAGGTGCTACAAATTGCCTTGGAATTGGATTTGATACTGCTAGTGAATAAAAATATACAGATTTATGTACAGAAATATAAGAATTCAACTAATTTAATTCTCTTTTATTGCAAGCAGGTGAAATCAACTCATTTGTAAAAAATCTGAACTTCTATGGCAAATGTAATGTTATATGTTCTTAACCATATGTTATTATTAGCTTAATTTTGTTTAATCAAATTAGGATGATAGTGTTGTCTAACACAGAACACCTAGATATTAGAAATTAATGTAATGTTAGTGAAACTGCTGACTAACTGTGAATAGAAAATTCTGTTGTAATACGTAGTATGATTCGTTGTGTCTGACGTACGCCGTGATCTGTCTTTCCACTTGGCGGAATCCACTCAGGGAGGGATCGGATAGATGATTCACCTCTGTTTCGCGGTCAACAATGTTGCTGGTTACAATAGGAACACTCACAACTAATGGATCACTTACCCTCACTCACTTAACGAACTTCGTAAAAGAGAGTTGTGTAAATTTAATTAACGTTAAAAAGTACTTCTTAAAACGAACTTTCAGTGCTTACTGATATAAGTGTATCAATTGTATTATCTCTTTCTGAACTTTCAACCCAAAATTGCTCAGTTTAATTCCCACCAAAGTCCTCGAGCTTACTTCCTTCTTGCAGTATATCTTCGCTGAAAATTGCACAGCATACCAATCAATAAAATTGCCGAAAAATTTCTCCACACTCATGAACTTGCAGACCACCAGTGAATACGAGCCATTCTGCTTACGATCAATTTAATTTCTGCGGCTTCGTAAAATACTCACTCTTGAAGGTATTCGGTGCATTGGTTGTTCAGCTGCAGTTCGGTCGAATTGATTTTTGTCTCTTTTTTCACTATTTGCAAGTGGCTGTCAACTGTCATTTGAAGTGCTTATCATCGCCTTTGTTTTTCTTTTTAATTTACAAACTATACAGAGTCGACTCGTCTGACGTCGCTGTCGTGTACAAGAATGCTTCATACATATATGCTTATCTATTTAACAAGGATAAGTTGTGCAATAACCGCCAATATTCTAAAACTGAAACCCAAAGCACCGGCCTCACAGCTCACCTCGACTGAACCGAATTATGATTCATGAAAATTCAATGATGCAGAAAATTTGAAAAAGTGATAAAGTTAGAAGGCTTTAACTCCCGTTCCTACCTCTCCTCTGACGATTTCTTCCTGCTGACTGATTTCCTTCCGATGACACAAAACTGACTCCCCTTTTTGGCACGTGCAAGTGAGCGGAGAACAAGTTTTACATTGTTCCCTTTTTTCTGTGCCAGAATGGCCCGGGAACAGAGGAAAGCTCTCGAAAGGTGTCGTTGTCGCCGGCTGCCATGTACAAGATCCAAAGGAATGCTAAACCTTGAGGACTGTATCGGAAATAAGTTGGAAATATGGTTTAGAAACTTCGATATCGACATTCATTACAGGAAAGGTTAAGTGAGCATAATGTTTAAACTAGTTTATGAGATTTCATAGTTTTAACATAAACACTATTTCATAGCGAAAAATAAATGGATCGCTAAAATATATTTAGTACCTCTCGATTTATTTGTACCAAATTAATTATTTATTTTTGAAGCATATTAGCTTGTTATCTTGAACTTCATACAATTTTGAATATTTACAAGAAAAAAAACGAAACAAAACGATTCATTCAGCTTGGAGATCGAAAAACTTTACGGATTCAAACGTATTTCCAATACAGTCCTCAATAGTCGTCTTCGTTCCTTCGTCTGTGCGAAAACTCCAAAGCAGAGAGGAAGGACGGGTTTTTCTGCGTGATTTGAATTTTCAGGGATTGGTTTTTCCTGCAACCGGCTGGAATCCGGTGGTGGCTGCTAAACTGCGCCCATAACAAGCGACATTGCTGGCAGGATGTGTGTTACGCCCGGTTGATTCGGTTGAACCGAAAGAAAGAAAAGGATCCGACAGGAATATGTGCAATTTGTTGGAAGGACGAAAGGAAAAAAGTTCACACGGCGGTGGTTCCTGTGTTCAATTTTATGAAAGCGATCGAGCGAGACAACTATTTAGCTTGTGGAATAGGCTCCGAGTAGGAATCGAGAAGAAAGTTCAATCGAGGGGAAAATGGGACCCATGGGTGAGTTTTAGGTTGAACTCAAAAGAAGTGTTTTGAAATAGAACGATGTGTAACTAAACTTTCGAAGTGTTCAATCAAGTTAAGCTATATACTACTTTTCATAATGATATTACCTTTATTTTTATTGAAAAATTGAAATAGGAAAAAAAAACTGATAGCTAGTTATGGTTTAGGGCAATGGATTCAAAATAATGAGTAGAGAATTGCATAAAATTGCAAAATTATATGTATATTCGTATTATGTATATTCTAAGCATTCTTAACACATAAGGCTAGTCAAGGCTTTTACGCGGTACCGTGTAAAAAACCGACGTGAAAAAAAACATGAGTCATTTCTTTTTTTTCTGTACGAAACAATATTCTACATAATGACGGGTGTTGCCGCTGGAGGAAGCGCATTGGAGAACACCGAGTCTTTCAGCAAAAAGTGAAAAGTGAAAGTATATAATAATCACTTACAAATTCGGAGACATTATTGGGGATGCATCGCTGTTTCCTGCAGACACTCCTCACTACAGCTATTCGTGATATACCGACTATGGTTTTGCTGCTCTTAGCAATACAGTAGTGTATCGCGTTGTATGCTTTTTAGGGGTACTATAAAATCTTATTGATCAATTCAATGTTTCAAATTTAGACTGGTTGGTTGTCTAATGGCTACAGCTTCTGCTTCATAAGCGGAAGGTCATGGGTGCAATCCCAGACCCGTCCCTTCCCTCGTACTTTGTAGTTGTATCTTTCACTTGCTTCTATCTTTCCACTCTTAATCTATCACAGTTGATCTATTCGAACCCGAGACGGACATCATTGTAGTACGCCTTTCCTTACGCCTGATACATAGGCAGTCTGCTTACCAAATAGCAATCCTCCCAAAAACAATCCTCCCAAAAGCAATCCTGCAAAAAAAATACCACCCCTGCTCCCTTCCCGCATAAGCTGGCGTAGACGCATATATATATATATATATATATATATATATATATATATATATATATATATATATATATATATATATATATATATATATATATATATATATATATATATATACCGTGGCAGACTCCATTGTACAGTATTTCGATCGGCCGAAATCGTGAACTTAATTCTGTAGCACCTTTAAACGTGATTTTTTCGAAATGGTGACTTCTGACGAAAATTTTCTAAAAATATAGCGCATAAATTGACGGTAAATGTTAGTTCAAAACTGGCAGGTGGTGGCAGATGAAATCTAGTAGGATTCATAGCATATCATTAGTAGTTGTAAATGTCGATAGTGTCATTAGTATCTACTAGTATCCCTTTTACTTAGAGGAAGTTTCATCAATGACTCTTATTACCCTGTAGTACCTAGTTATATGATGGGTAGAGGGCAATGTGGCTCCATACTTCTTCTTTTTCCTCTTTTTGACACATTCTTCATCTTTATACACACACACATTCAATAGGTTCCAAATACTTTTGTGGAGAAAGTTCTCAATGAGTCTTTGCAAAATGACACGCCATACAACTGTTTTTCGCTTGCAGTTTTAGCTATTTTTCGTATATAGACACTATAGCAAGTACAAGCTATGCAAATTTGGTGAAATATTCTATTGAGAAAAGACTAAATCATTGAATCACTATTCTGTGAATCAAATCAGTTTGTAAATGTTGACGCAATTCTTATAATTGCAACACTCATTTACAAAATGATCCGATATTGAGGCTCTTGCCTGATTTTTGGATTTTAATTTGATTCATCAATTAATTTGCTACTTATCGCATCGTGCTTGCACGTGTCATAGTGTCTATCTTAAAAAAACACTAGCCTGATAATTCATCTTTTTGGTCTTATAGTGCGTTTCAGCTGTATAAAGGGCTCCATCCCATGAACCCGAACGCCATTACCCCGAACGCCAATACCCCGAATGGGTCACTACCCCGAAAGCCATTACCCCGAATAGTATGAGATACAATGCAGTATCTTGTTTTGCGAGCAAAAATGCATCTCTAATGAAAACTGGTAATTAATGGCGAGTTAAATGCATCGATTAAATGTTCATCATATATTTTCCCTTCTTTTCTATGTGAGCTATTCTTTCGAAACATCTTGTTGGCAACTATTTTGTTGTTGTTGCACTTAAATGGTTATAACAGCTTGATCTTCAGAAACCTAGTGTCTTCAAGAGAATCATTCATTTTGACTGCTTACACAATTTTGTAGAACATTGTTGCTACCGGAAACTTCGCATTTTCAAAATATACGAGAAAAAATAGTTTTAGGGGATCGTTCATAAAATACTCCCGTATTTTAGAAATGCGGTTGAATACACACTAGCTGTCTTTGGCAAAGTTGTCTGTATTTGAATTATCTACAACTTTGCCAAAGACATCATATTTATTTTTTATTTATTTTTGTTTACTTCATCTTCAGTATTTACCCTGCACAGACTGTTTCTTAAAACTAGGCTATAAAATTCACATCTATAACAGGCAAAATAAACACAAACACTCATAACAAAGCTCATAACATTAAACATAAGATTTTCTCTATTGACATTTGCGTACAGTTGCAAGAACATTAAACTATCGGAACAATAACGTGCTGACCAAAACATCTACTCTTTATCTACACTACATATATGTACAATCAAATTACAGTCTCAGTTCAACTATTTACTGAGTTGGCATTTGGGCTCCAAGTTCTACCACGTGAGCTAAGAAATTCCCTGAATTTGATTCCGGGGGGCCATGTTGCAGAATCCATAACTACTGACTTCCATTTGGTATTTAGAATAACTTTGAAAGTGGCATACTCAAGCAGACCAAGATGCGAACCATGCAATCGACATCTCTTTCGGTCACAGAACTATCTATGTTGGTCAAGAATAGCGAAAAAATGTGTTTCGGTGGTGAACACGGTGCTAAATAACAGTTGCTTTCTTCAGAACTACTTTCTAATGTGCATGCAGGACCAGTACCATCCAGCAGTTTTGTTGATGACAACGGCGTAGAAGACTGCACGATCGCCTCAGGAAACGACTGCGATGTAATGTTTGTTGGCGTCCTCACGATGTCGTGAATCTGCGATTTGATATCAGCCAGCTCAGATTCAAATCTTGATGAGGAGTTGAGTATCAGTTTATCCGTTTGCATTCCAGATCGCTTCTTATAGAAAACATCCAAACAGCCGTCACACATCCATAGGATGTTGTTAACTGCCAAGCTCACCATGTGTGTTTCCAACACTCCAACACAATCAATGTGATAACTTTTGGCACAATCTCCTTCACATACAACAAACGATTCCAATCTAGCGTCGATCGAAGAAAAGCATTTACCACACTCCATCGTAAACAATACAGTGAACAAAGGTGATGTTCCAACGTTGAAAAAAAAAACGGTTTGTTCTCGAATATCCTTAAGTTAATGATTATTCCGTTGCAAGGATAAAGTTCGTGCTTTTCCAATGTACACATCGGCGGTAAAAGTAGTTTGAAGCACCTACAACTTCATGCTCGAAACTCAATAAACAGGCGGACCACAATCACGCGTCACACAAGCGATGAGCGTTGCACAAAATTGTCATTTAAAAAAAAAATTTCGCAGCGCCGCCCGTGGCAAAGTTGCGAACTACCATTTACCGTCAATATATGCGCTATATTTAAAAAAAAATTTCATCCGAATACACCATTCCAAAAAAAAAACACGTTTAAAGGTGCTAAAGAATTTCGTGATTTCGGCCGATCGAAATACTGTACATTGTCCCTAAACAAAATAGAAGATCACAAGCACTTATACATTGAGGGTAACTGTTAATCGCAAACATTCATCCGGTTGGTTCCTTGTGTATGTACAGCTGATCTGGTGATACTGGAGTAGCAACCACGGGTAACCAATCAAGCTCAAGCTGAAGCTCAACAATATTCTACATAATGATTTGAAAAGAGGGGAATGAATTCAATAATTTATAGAGTCTTTAAATTTAAAACAAACACAAAAATAATAATGATTCGTATGGTCATGACACGTCAATGAACACGAATTTTTTTATCGTCATTTCTTTTTGTCACAGTTTCTGAATAATAGGGGCGCAATATTTATAACACGATTAAACCCTTATTAGAAGTGAATGAAAAATTTGAAAAAAAAATCTGAACTATGGTGTTATATGGGGCACAAATTTTGAATAGTGGATAAAAGATCCTTCAATCATAGCGGCACAATTTCCATTATATGATCAAAATTTGGAAGCGGTAGCGATCGGTAAAAAAGTTATGATTCCTGAATCAATGGTGCCATATGGGGCGCAATTTTCATTGGATGATATTACTAGATGAGTGGAGATGGGCGGGAAAATGGTCAGAATTCATGAATGACAGAGGCGCATTATTTATATGGCGCAATTATCATTAGATTTTATTTTACAAAGAGAAGGTGGGCGGAAAAAATGTCATAATTCCTGGATAATAGGGGCGCAAGTAGTAGAGTAGAATAAAATCAAAAGAGCACAACTTTAATTGGATGATAGAAACCTTCTTCTGCTTCTTCTTCTTGGCATTACGTCCTCGCTGGGACAGAGCCTGCTTTTCAGCTTAGTGTTCAATGGGCACTACCACAGATATTAACTGAGAACTTATTATGTCCAAGGTTGCCATTTTTTGCATTCGTATATCGTTTGGCAGGTACCCTCGATGGGGGTGACAATGGGTCTAGGGGGTGAAATTGGGTCAAAACGGAAAATTATGATTTATGAAATATTTCAGTTAATAACTCTGATTTCACTAGAATTTATTATTCATATGTTAGGGAACATATTATTACACATAATTCATAACAATATACATTTTTAGAATTAGTAGTTTTTCTTACTATATCAATAAACTTGTATGTTGAAACTAGATAAAATTTACAACATTAAATTTCTCCTGTGCAAAGTATGACGTATGTACTTTCTTTGTATTAGTAGAAGATTGAAAGTCTTTTCATTACACTTCACAAGTATTTTATGGAATCTAATTGATTTTTCCACAAAAATTTCATTTTTTCGGTACGGTGTCTAAAACATTGAAAATGGGGGTGAGATTGGGTCAAGCAAGAACGATAGTAAATGAAATTGCAAGACCACTTTTTTGACATTTTACGGTTTCGGGTGATCTCATTCCTCATTAAGAAGTGTTTATTCTTTCTAAATACAGCATCTCTGAAACATCAAAAAAGTCTACTTGAGGATTCCGTGCAATGAATAACAATGCAACGCATTTTGAAAACTTCTCAAACCAGCAACTGTATTTCGTGCGCAGCAACATCGTAAAATTTTATCAAATGGATTTTTTTTAATTTAATTATTTATAAGTGTTTTCATATTATAGAAACATCTCACGAAAGTACGAATGAGTTGGATCGCTGAAATATCGGGATTATGTCGTCAACATCTGCCTGAAATGTATTGATCGAGGAATGTCGCAACGAAATATAACTATTTGCTAAGGTTTAAAATAATCACTGTTTCAGTACACCTCTGGGAAAACTGAATAGGCTTTATGGCAATGGGGATGAGACTTTGAAGATAATTTGAGGAAAACAAACAAGAAAATATATGTAAACTTGACGATAAATGTTGGGTCTCATATATTTTCTCATAGCTCTTCAAATTTTTGGTATAATCGTTCTTTTAAGTAGGTTTATCATACTTGTAAAACATCTAAGATATCTTTTCGTCTTGTTTGCATCGTATTTCATCAATATTTTTCAGCTGTGAATGGTTTTGCAATCATATTCTAAAAAAAAAGATATTTCAATAATAGTGACTCAATGTCACCCCCTCTATGGGGTGAGATTGGGTCATTTTTCATTCACTTGTAGTGCCGCTGTGAATAAATATTTTTCAATAATTTTTTGAACTGTTGTTAATGTACCATCAAAGTACATACACACCAAATTTAAAGTTTATTGGATCTAAATTGCGATAGTTATTCAATAAATAAATCGTACATATGCCTTTTTGATCCATTCTCACCCCCAACGACGGTACGAAGACTCTGTTTAGGTTCGGGAAAAACCACTGCGATCAGTTTTCTTTGATCTTTTGTGGTATACCCGTGTCCTTTGTTTAGTGCATCTTGTTCTACTCCATTACCATTGAGAAATAATGAAGTAGTCATTTTTAATACAATTATAATACTTTTCCATTTTGCATACAGCCTTTTTAGAAAAAGATACAGCTATTTATACCTTTTGGTGAAAATAGTTTGTTACCATTAAACTCTCAAAGGCGCGCCCCTCATTCAGGTTCCACCAGTTCAAAGTCGTTTTTTGGGACTGTGAACAGGTTTCACCGCAATAGACATTTAGATTCCATGAAACAAGAAGCTTAGTTTAGAAGGTAGGAGGTCTGCTACTCCACTGATTCGGAATCTTTTACATCCTAGATATCGAAAGATAAGCACTTGAACTCGGAAAGAACTTGTCTCATGAGTTAAAACCAGCCTCAGATGCTGATTGAGGCATTTTTCCACTTCGACCTCCCCATTATCTAGGACAAATAGGTGGGTCATAGTGGCTTGTAGCTCTCTTATACTCTTCCGACCGTAACTTATGAGTATTAACAAGAACAGATACAGCAAGAGTATAGTATGGTAGATCTTGCCTCGTAACGCACCTCCAAAGGGTGATCTACCCGCGTTACGGGTAGATACGATGATACTTTATGTCCAGCGAAGTCAAGGAAATTTCCATTAAGAAAAGATCCTGGACCGATCGGGAATCGAACCCAGACACCTTTAGCATTGCATTGCTTTGTAGTTGCGGACTCTAACCTCTTGGCTAAGGAAACCTTCTAAATTTTTAATGAATAGTATGTCATCATTACTGAAGCAAAGGGGTGCAATTTTCATTGCATGCTATAATTCAAAGGGGGAGATGGACGACAACATAAATTCATTATTGTTGGATCAAAGGGGCGTTTGGCTTTTTGTCTGAATTAAAGTGGCACCAATTTTATGATATGATATTACTCCTTAAGTTGGCTGGAAAATCTGTCTTCTTTCTCAATCACAGGGCGTCATTTTTATAACATTATGATTCTCAATAAGGTGAGGTGCCCTGATAAATTGTCATTATGTCAGAATAATAGGAGCGCATATTATTCAACAAGAAAATGGGCAAAACATTTGCGATAATTTCTTAATATGGGGCACAAATCCAGAATCATGAAATTATTTGATGAAGAGATAGACAAACAACTTATTATAATACCTAGAACATTGGGGCGCCATTTTGTATACGGGAAAAAATAAAAGCTCATACATTCAGATTCAAATGTGCGTAATATCATAATATGGTACAAGTTAATAAGGGAAGGTGGGCAGCATAAATGCAAAATTCCTTATTCATATGGGCGCAGTCCTATTCAATGACAGTATTCTGTTGTGTAGTGAATGAAACGCAATTTTCATAAGAATAAAGTACCCTTCTGAGAAATGAATGAAAAAAAACGTCAGAGCTCCTGACCTTTAGGGACGCAATTTTTCCTGCATGATTTATACAATTATGAGATGAGCGGAATAATATCATAATTCCTGAGAGAGCTATTTTCATTGAATGATAGAACATTTTCGGGAGTTAATTCTAATCATTCTGGAATAAACTTGAGAGTTCCAAATTTCATTTTACGATACTATCTAACAAAGGGACAAAACGTCAAATCCCAAAACGTCGAAAGAGATTACATGTCGCAAGATCAACACGTCGAAAGCAGTAAAATTTCAACAGCGATATGGAATTGTTTCTGATTTATTTTTTCACACCGTGTCCAATGAAATGTGCGTTTAGCACATAGTAGAATATTTATTCTTACGGAAGAGAATCATTCTTCGACAGAAATTCACGCTCTTCGATGTTTTGTCCTTTGACGTTTTGGCATTCGACGTTCTGGAATTCGAAGTTTTGCCTTTCGACGTTTTGTCACCCAACTCATATAAGAGTAGGTGGGCGGAAAAATTGTCACAATTCCTGGATACTAAAGGCGCAATTTTCATAACCTGATAAAACCTTCATGAGAAGTGAATTAAAAAATTGTAATAATTTCGAACAATGGTGCCCTATGGGGAGCAGTTTTCATTGTAGGAAATAATTGAATGAGGAGAGGAGCGAAGAATTTTGAGTAGAGTATGAAGGACATGTCAGAATTCCAGAATTATAAGGATCCATATTATCCAATATATGATTGAAACCGGTCGCAAAATATGTTATAATTTTTGAATCAAATTTTATTGAATAGCATTACTCAATGAGTGAAGATGGGCGGAAAAATTATCACAATTCATAAATGATAGAGAATCAATTTTTACATGGTAGTACTCCATAAAACATAATAAACATAAACATGTAAAATTGAGGCAAAATGTACACGATAGAAAATCATTTTTCAGTGGTCAATGTAAAAACTGTCATAGTTCCTGAAGCATAGGGTCACAATTTTCATTAGATTCAATATACAATAAGGTGGAAACATTATGCTTGAAGCATAGGGGCGCTATTTCGTATACAGAACAAAATAAATGGCCATAAATAAAGAATCATAAAGGTATAATTTGCATTATATAATACAAGTTAAAAATGGAACGTAGCAGAAAAAATATCATAATTCCTGAATCATAGGGGCACAGTTCTCATTCAATGACAGCATTCTGTTGTACAGTGGAAGCAGCGCAATTTTCATAAGATGATAGAAAACTTTTGAGCAGCTGATATTTTCATTTTCAGAATTACTGAACCAACGCGGCTTACTTTTCTTTACATGATATAATTCAATCAGAATGGTGGGCGCAAAAAATATTTTATTTTTTGTGGATCATAAGAGCACTGTTTTCATCAGAAAACAGACCCCATTAGAGAAGTGGATAATGGAATTTATCATTTGTCCTGAAACAAACTGGCGCAAATTTTAGGACAATGACAATGAACTCTATAATGAGAAGTGCCATGAGAGATTGTCATTGTTTCTGAACCATGAGATCGCATTTTTTATAACACGACATTACTCAATAAGGAAGTGGTTGATAAATTTCCATAATTTCTCGATTATGTGGGCGCAAGCTTTTTTAATTGATAATGACGTTTTCAGCAGTCGATGAATAAAAATAAAATAATTTAACCGTAGGGGCGCAATTCTCATATTATGTAAGAACTCTTTCTGGTAGTGGATGATTAAATTGCCATAATTTATAAATAATGGCGCAATTTTCATCACATGATATTATTCTTGGAGGCACAACATTCATTACATGATTTAACTAGTTTTTAAGGTTGAAGGAAACATCCGAAGGGCGCAATTTATAAAATTATTGTATTATGGGAGTGTAGGTACAAATTATGTTTTACTAATATTGTCTAGACTAGTGAAAATCCATGATTTTCCTATGAATCCAGGAAAAACATCTTTTTTTTTAAATTAACACTTTTTAAGATGTTGCAAACATTTTGTTGCATGGCTATCTTTTTGGGAAACAATGGGTATGCTTCAGTACACCGTACTCCATCGTACGTTTCTCAACGTATAACTGTTAACTACCCGAAACAGAAAAGATTAGCATAGATTAGCATAGAGATTTGGTTGAAAAATTGTCACCACCTCATTTTAAACTGAGTGTTATCTTTTTACAAACCGGTATAGTTTGGGTTTGAAGCACAAAAGTGGATTCAACTTCGATAAATCCTTTCCCAACTGGAGACTGTACTTCAGACGAACACTTGTCGTCTCACTTTTTCAAAATTCATAACTCAATTGAACCGAGAATAATTATTAGCTTCCATAAATCACAGACAACCGACCAAAAGGGTTACGCTAGGTGGTACCATCTGCTACTAATCGCATTTTTCTCTCTGTGTTTCCCTCGGAGAAGAACTCTCTCTTGCCGGCAGACCAATGACAATTCGGCTTTATCCATCCTGAACGACCTCAATCATCCGCACCCGGTTGAAGGTCGTCCAACTCGAGAGTCCAACTCCGGTCTCTGTTCACATTTTTGGTTTGGGCTCTGAAATCAACTGCGGGACAGCCACTAGAAGCTGGCTGGCTGGATGGCTGCTGGAATTAGATGAGATATGAATATGAAATTCCATTCTTTCTGGCAAATTGCCAGAATAGGATTCACAGCGATTTGTATTTTTGGGGCCTGAATGAAGTGAGCACAAAAAAAAATGGAAACGATTGCTGCCACCAGTCCGGTCGTATTGGATTTCAGTCACGGCTGAGAGATTCAGAGGATAGTTCCGAGTGAACTATAGAAGACGCACAGTGGGATGGATTATTTAAATTTGCATTTATATCATTTGGAAGTTAACAAATTATGTCCCCTTAATGTTTTCCTTAAACAAGTATTTATGTCCATGCAGTATAGTCGTACTGAATGTTACACCCTTGCGCATTGAGGTACTTTCATTTATACCACAGGATATAAAAATGCATAATAAGAGATCTTTCGTATTTCCAAAAGTTTTGTTATGATTCAGGAGGGTTTTTTTCAAACAAGAGTTCTTCAAGGAATCCATTCAGGAATTCCTCCAGGATTCCCTTCAGGAGTTCTTCCTGGAATCCATTCAGGAGTTCCTCCAGGAATCCATTCTGAAATTCCTCCAAGAATCCCTTCATGAGTTGCTCAAGGCATCGCTTCAGGAGTTTCTCCAAGAATCCCTTCAGGATTTCCTCCAGGAATCTCTTCAGGAGTTTCTTCAGGAATCCCTTCAAGAGTTGCTCCAGGAATCCCTTCAGGAGTTTCCCAGGAATCCCTTAAGGAGTTCCCCAGGAATCCCTTCAAGAGTTCCTGCAGGAATCCCTCCAGGAGTTCTTCCAAGAACTTATTTGGGAATCCATTCATTAATTCCTACAGGAATCTCTCCCTCCAACAATTCCTCCAGAGATTCATCCAGGAATTCCTCTCAAAATTACTCCAAGAATTCATACAGTGATCCCTATAGGAATAAATTTCTCCTCAAATCCCGCAAAGAATTCCTTCAGGAATGCCTCCTGAAATTTCAGCACAAAGTCATTCAGGAATCCTTCCAACAATTACTCCACGAAACCTTAAAAGAATTCCTCTCGGATTTCCTTCAGGGACTCCTTTAAGAAATCCTCTAGAAATTCTCCAGGAGTCCCTTTAGGAATTCCACCAGGAATCCCTCTAGAAATCTTTCCAGATATCACTTCAGGAGTTCCTCCTTTAAGAATTTCTCCTTGAATCCTTCCAGGAATTTCTCCAAGACTCTCTTCAGAAAGTCTTCCACGACTCCCTTCAGGAATTCCTCCAAGAATACTTTCAGGATATCCTTCAGGATGCACTTCCACAATTCCTTCAGGAATTCCTCCAGGAATCCCTTCAAAAATTCCTCCAGGAATCCTCTCAGGAATTCATCCAGGAATCCATCCAACCATTCCTCCATGAATACCTTAAAACATTCCTCCAGGAACTCTCATAATAGAATCTTTCAAGAATTTCTTCAGGAATTCTTCCTGGACCTTCTCGATGAATCTTTACAGCGATTTCTTTAGAAAGACCCCTCGGGATTTTTTTTCCAGAAAATGGTGTGGTGTCAAATCTTTGAAAAACAAAACGTCAAATAATCCCTTCAGGAATTCATTTAGTAATTCCTCCAGGAATCCGTCCAATAACTTCTCCATAAATCCCTTCTAGAACTCCTCCGGGAATTCTCATCGGAAGACTCCCTCAAGAGTTTTTCAAAAATCCTCTTATGACTTTTTTGATGAATCTTTTCAGCAATTGCTTCAGAAAGGCTCCACAGGAAATTTTCCAGGAAATGGTTGGGTGATAAAACGTTGAAAGGCAAAACGTCGAGTAATCCCATCAGAAATTTATCCAGGAAACCATTCAGCAGTTCCTTTAGGAAAACCCTTTCAGGAATTCCTTTAGAAATTCCTCCAGGAATATCTCCAAGGAATCATCTAGGATTCCCTTCAGCAATTCCTTCAGGAACCCTCTAGTGACTTTTCCAGGAAACCCTGAAGTAATCCTTCCAGGGATTCCGCCAGGAATCTTTCTAGGAATCTTTTCAGGAATCACTTCAAGAGTTCCTCCAGGAATCCCTTCAGGAATCCCTACAGGAATTCTTTCAGGATCCTCTCCAAGAATCCCACTTCCTTCACAAATCCTTCAAACAATTCCTCTAGGAATAATCACAAAAATTCTTCTACAAATCCCTTCAGAAATTCTTCCAGGAATCTGTTCAGACAACCCTCCAGAAACTTGTTCAGAAATTTCTAAAGGAATACCTTCAGCAAATTAATTCAGGAATCCCTTTAACAATTCCTCCAGGAAGTCCTCCTGTAATTTATCAGGGAATCCGTCCAACAATTTCTACATAAATACTACCTTCAAAAATTCCTCCAGGAAATCTCAAAATGGAACTCCTTCAAAGATGTCTTCTGGAATCCTTTCAGGAACTTCTCGATGAATATTTTCAGCGGTTCTTTTAGAAAGTCTCCTCTGGATTTCTTGCCGAAAATGGTTGGGTGACAAAACTTTGAAAGACAAATCGTCCAGTAATCCCTTCACCAATTCTTCAAGGAATTCATCCAGGAATCCGTCCAAAAATTCCTTCATGAATCCATTTTAGAATACCTACAGGAATTCTCATAAGAGAAATCCTTCAAGAACTTCTTCAGGAATCGTTTTTGGAACTTTTTGGTGCGTCTTTTCAGCGATTCCTTAAGAAAGTTCCCTCAGGATTTTTTTTCCAGAAAATGGTTGGGTGACCAAAAGTTGATAGACAAAACTTCTAGGAACCCCCTAAGGAATTAGTTCAGGAATTCCTTCTGGAATCCCTTCAACAATTCGTCCGTGGATTCATCTAGGAACTCATCCAACAATTCTCTCATGAATCCCTTCTAGATTTCCTCCAGGAATTATAATATGGGATCTTCTTCAAGATTTTTTTCCGGAATCCTTTTAGGATTTCTTTGATGAAACATTTCAGCGATTCTTCCAGAAAATCCTCTCAGGAAAATTTCCAGGAAATGGTTGGGTAACAAAACGTTGAGAAACAAAACGTCCAGTAATCCCTTCAGAAATTTCTCCAGGACTTCCTTCAGGAATCTTTTCATGAACTTACTTCTTCAGGAATTCTTGCAGCAATCTCTTTAAGAACCACTTCAGTAATTCTCCAAAAACCCCTACAGGAATTTTACCTCCAGGAGTTCCTTCTTGAATCTTTCAAACAATTCTTCCAGGAAATCCCCCAGGAATACCTTCTGTAATTCTTCCGCAGATCCCTTCAGAAATTCCTCAAAGATTCAGGAATTTCTCCAATTCCTCCAATAAGTCATCCAGGAATCTCTCCAAGTATTTTTCCCTGAATTTCTCCAGAAATTCCTCCAACAATTCCTCCATGAATCCATTCAGGATTTTCTCCAGGAATCCTTTAAGAAGTTCTCCAAGAAATTGCTCCAGGAATAAATCATTCGACTTTTCCCCCTTCGACGTTTTTGCAATCGACATTTTGTCCATAAACCTTGAACCTTTAAGTGTTGTGAAGTTATTTTCGGGTAGTATTTTCAATGAGTTTCAAAGACCACTTTCAAACTTCTTAAAGCATTATTTGCTGTGTTTTCTACATAAATTCCCTACTATTTGAGAATTTTATGAAGGAAACCTGAGCTGAAAAATAGTAGGAATCAATCTTTAGAAACAATTCTTGAAAACTTATCTAAGTACCTTTTCGGGAACACATTCCTCAATAAATTTGATGAATCAATACCTAAATTATCATTACTGTTGCTTCTTATTGAATTCTCGAAGAAGCCCTTCAAGAAAGTCTTGGAGGATTCCTATAGAGGCCCCTGTTAGATTATCTGGTTGGATTCCTGCTGAAACCTCTGGAGTTATAATTGTAGAGAGCATTTGACAAATTTCCTGAATTGATTGTTGATGAAATTACTTTGGAAATTTAAGAAATTGGCTCCTCTCGTGACGTAGTTTGTTAAGCGCCCGTCCAACGAGTTGAAAGCCGTGAGTTCTATTCCCACTGAGAAAACGTGTATCTTTTTGGTCTTTTGCTCGTAATAAGTTTGATCTTTTTTTCTGCGCTCATCATCTCAAGAATATTCATTTTGTCCGAAATTTCCTTTCATCTAAACCACAGTGCACTGAAATGAATGTCAAAAGTCACAATATTTGCATTTATCAAAATAACTGAACCGTTCGGTGAATTGATGCTAGAGTTGCTACCACGGTTCCCATCCGACTGACTGAGTTCCAGCAGTGCTGGTGGTCAGTTTCGATGCTGTTTCGCTTCTGCGAACCAGAACCTCGAACCCAGTCTCCGTGACCGACGACCTAAGAGTACCTAAGCTCCGGCAGCGTGTCACACACGTTGTGATTCGTGTATTTTTGCCAGACCAACTCTTGAGGGAATATTAAGGTGGCCCATATTTGTATCGAAAAAATAAACTTGCTGAAATATTAAGTAACACACTTATGATTTGTTCTTTTGACCCCCATAAGCTACTCTGAAAGTTAGTAGCTTTCATTAATAAAATTTGAGTAAGCTTTAGACTTACCAAAAATGAACGAAATAGGAAAAATTTTGAAGATTACCTTTTCTTTGTGGAGCTTTCCATTCAAAAATCGAATTTTAGTGTCCTTGAGTATATTTTTTGTTTCTTAATGAAAACACTTCCAATCAGCAGATTATAAAAATCAAATGTGTATAGGATTATTTTTGCTATGGGTCAGTATTTGAGCCACATTTATATTATCCGAATAATTCAAAATATTCAACCGGTTAAATTTCTACGATTTGATATCGATTCGATCAAATTTTTGAACCTGCTAGCATCATTCACACACAATTTTGTCGTTTCTTTCATACGGCCAAATACAAAACATTTTCCAATCATCGATAAGGGATGGTACACAAATTTTGTCACGCTAAATTTCGACTTTTTCGACCCCCTTCCACCCTTTTGTCACGTTTTTTGTATGAATCCTTGGAGCGAGACGTAATTTGTGCATGACCCCTAAGTGCAATTCTGATAACATAAGTATTACAAACAACTTTAGCATCTAAATATTGACGACTGTAGCAACTCATTTAACCCCTCTTAGAGTTGACGAATTCCACTCAAATTTTCACAGTAGGTCCAATTAAACAAGTTTGGGGATGTAGCATAAGATTTTTGTAGTTTGTTCATTATGGACCACCCTAGCGAATATGGATCCAGTCCCGGACGAGTGGTGCTCCGGTTGGAGGTCCGTTTATTCCGTAGCAGTCACCGGGCTTCGGTATGCAAAGATTCCGGTCGAGCACGAGTAAGGTTTTGGATATTTTCCGGTTGGTTTCCGCTGCTCAAATTTCGGAAGAGCGCCCCGGTGATGGACGGACAGCTGCAGGGAATTGATACACTTGGTCGTGGGCTTATGGTTTAAAATGGATTTTTGTTAGGAGAAAGTGTTTGATGTATGTTTTAATGCAATAAATTGTACTGCTAACTTGCATTCTAATTTTATTGACAATATTTCCTAAATAGAAAAATGACTTTGACTTGTATCCGCGGACGTCATCATTCATTTATTTAGTACACATCTAAACAGATTTTGATCCGCACACAAAGCTCGCTGCACTTCATCATATGCTTCTAGCTTTGGCCACCTTCTGGATACTGTGTTCACCATGGAGTTATGCGAGCTTGTGGTTCATTCTTCGCCGCCACACACCGTTTCTTGCACACTGCCAAAGATCGTCCTAAGCACCCGACTTTCGAAGACTCCAAGTGCTTGCAGGTCCCTCTCGAGCATCGTCCACGTTTCATGCCTATGTGAATGTTTTTGACCGCAGCTTCTTGTGGATGCCATAGTAGACCCGACTTCCACTGATGATGAGCCTCCGTATTTCACGGCTATATTGTCAGACGTCAGCAAGGATCCAAAGTAGACGAACTCGTCGACCACCTCGAACGTATCCCCGTTGTTGTTGTTGTTGTTTGATGAGGGGACCATTAACTCGAGGGTCATTCGTTCCTTAAACGTATCCCCGTCTATTATGAACCTGCTACCTAGGCGAGCCCTGTTGTGCTCGGCCATGTACTTCGTCTTGATCGCATTCACCACCAGTCCAGCTTTTGCTGCCTTGCGTTTCAGGCGGGTATACAGGTCTGCCACCTTTTCTAATGTTCGGTCGACAATGTCCATATAATCCGCGAAGCAAACGAATTGAATGGATCTCGTAAAATCGTACCTTGGCTCTCCACAAAAGATCACAAATTCTTTAAAATACTTCTCAAGGGATTCCTCAAGCAATTCATCACCAGAAACTCCCTCTAGGATTTCACCAGAACTTTTTTCAGGGCTTCATCCTAGGATCTCTTTTTGAGTTCCACAAGGAATTGCTTCAGAAATTCCACCAGAAATTTCTTCTAAGAAATCAAAACAGCGATTCCATCAAAAAATCCCACCAAGAATTTCCACCAGAAATTGCTCCTATCCAGCTATTCTTCTAACGATTTCCCTAGGAATTTCTCAACAGATTTTTTCTTCACCGATTTTCTCTAAAAATTCTTTAAAAAATTCGCACAGAAAAACATGAAGAGATTTCCTCCAGGAACTCTTACAATCCCAGAATTTATCCAAGGATTCATCAAAGAGTTCCTCCAGGGTTTCCACAAAGAATTCCTCCAAAGATTCCTCCAGCAACCTTCAGCAATTCCACGAGAAATACTGCAAAAAAGTTCATCAAAACTTCCAACACGGGATTTCATCAATTCCTTTAGAGATTTCGCTTACAATTTGTTGAAAGAGTGCTCCAGGTTATCCTCCGGTATTCCTCTAGGGAAACTTCAATAAATTATTTTATGAATTTCCCCAGTGTTTCCTCTAAGGGTTCTTCCTTGTATCTCTGAAGGGACCCGACGAGGCATTCGTCCAATACATTCTGCAGGAATCAATTCAATAATATACCATACATTTTTCCGAGGATTCCTAAAGGAATGTTTCCATCAATTCCTTCTAATATTATTTGAAGGTTTTTTTTTTCTAGGAACCCACCAGGAATTACCTCAGAGAATTCTCTAGGAACTCCTTCAGGGATTGCTTTTAAAGCTTTTCCTGAAATATATTCAAGAAAAACTCCAATAAATTATCTGGGAACTTCTCCAATGATTTCTTTGGTGATTCTTTCAAGGATTTCTCAAGCAATCGCTCCATAGATTTTTCAGAAATTATCGCAACAAAATCTTCCAGGTGTTTCGCCAGGGATTCAACCTGAAAGCATTCAGAGACATTTTTAATCCTCTGAGTGAATATCAGTTAACTCCCTGGAGGTATTTCTGATAACTCTGAAGCGAAATCCTAGTAAAACCTTTCAAGTATTTTATGGTAGAACTTCTGGCGAAACTCTGGTAGATTTTTCTGGTGGAAACTCTAGCGAAACTTTGGCGATTTTACCAGTGTTAACTCCTTGTGAAATTCCTTAGAAATCTTCTCTCGCAAAAAATTACAAGTGATATAATTAGGAAAATTCTGGTGCAGTCTCTGAAGGAATCATTGGTGGAATTTTAATAGGAAATTGGGGTTAAATCCCATTGAAAATTCGATATAGGATCATTGGAGATCATTTTGGCGGAATCTATGGAGGAAACTCTGGTGGAGTTCTCAGAGGAATCTCTGAAGGCATTCCTGTTTTGAATCCCAGAAGGAACTCGAGATAGAGTCACGGAATAATATACTATATTCTTATAAGAAATTTCTGGTGAAATCATTACTAGCAATTTCTGATAAAATCACTGTAGGAATTCCTGAAACCCCTAAAAAATCCCTGGAGTTATTCCGCGAAAAAATCTTTGGAAAAATCCGGGGGAACCCCTTGAGAATTTCCGGGAGTGATTCCTTAAGGAATTCCACGAAGAATGCTTTGAGCATATCCGGAAGGAATCTCTTGTGATCCTTATGAGAAATTTCTGACAAAACCCCTGGAGAAATTCTTATAACTCTCGAGAATCCTTGGAAGTATTACTTGAGGATTAATTCCTTGAGGGATTTCAGAAGGCATACCTTGATTAATGCCGGGAGAAATCCCTTTATGAATTCCGAGAGAAATCCCTTCGGGAAATCAGGAAGGACTACCTCCTTAAAGGAGCTCCTGAGGGAATTCCAACAAGAACTTCTGTTGATATCCCTGTAGGAATTCCTAATTGAATCCCTATAGGAACTTCCTATGGAATCCTTTGGAAATTTCTGATGAAATCCCAACAAGAAATCCTGTTGAAAGACTCAAGAGAAATCCTGATGGAATGCCTACAGAAAATTTCCATAGAAACCCTGGAGAAATTCCAGGTGGAATATTTGAAGAAAATGCTAATTAAGTCCCTCGAGGAACTCTTTATGAAATCCATGGAGATACTCCTGATGGAATCCTTGAAAGAATTCTTAAAGATATTCTTGAAGAAACTTCAGACAAAATCATTGGAGGCACTCTTGATGATAGCCCTTGAAGAGCTCCTGATGAAATCCCTGGAGGAATTCCTGAAAAGTTTCCTGATGGAACTCCTGATAGTATCCCTAGAGAAACTCTTCATGATATTCCTGGAAGAAATATTGATGGAATTCTTCGAGGAACTCCTGATAGAATATCAGAAGGAACTCTTGATGGAATCCCTGGAAGATCTCCTGGTGAAATCTCCAAAAATAACTGATGAAAGCCCTAATGGTACTCCTGATAGAATACCTGCAAGAACTCCTAATGTAATCCCTGAAACAAGTCCTTTTGGAATCCTTGGACGAATTTCTGATGATGTTCTGGAAGGAACTTCTGAAGGAATCATTAGAGGAACTCCTGATGAAATCCTATGAAGAACTCCAGAGGACAACATCTGATGAAATCGCCAGAGAAACTTCCGATGGAATCTCTAGAGGGACTCCTGATAAAAAACCTGGAGGATTCCTTCATGGAATTCATGATTGAATTTTTAGAAGTACTCCTGATGGAATGCCTGGACAAACTCGTGTTTAATTCCCCAAAATGACTCCTGATGCCTAGTGGAACTACTGATGGAATCTTTGGAGGAAATTTAGATGGAGATTTTGGTAGTATTTCTGAAGGATTTTTTTGTGGAATTGCCACAATAACTTATGATGGAAACTTCTGAAGTTCCTTTGATGTAATCCTTGGAAGAACTTTTTAAGAAATCCCTACGGAAACTCCTGATGGTATCCCTTAAGGCACTCCTGGTGAAATCCCATGAGGAATCCCAGGTGAACTTTGAGAAGGAATTTCTAAAGGAATTCTTACAGGCATTCCTGGTTAAATCAATGGACAGCATCTCTAAATTTAAATTTCTGGAGTAACGCCTGATGGAATCATAAAGAAATTAGCGATGAAATCCATGCAGGAATTTTGGTAGAATTCCATAAGATATTCCGAGAGGATTGAGTCTATGCTATGCTAATTCCATAAGATATTCCGAGAGGATTGATTACCTGCAGGAATTTCTTCTGCAATTCCTGATGGAATCCCTGTAGGAATTCCTGGTACTTTCTCAGGATGAAATTCTTGTTAAGAGGTTACTCCAGGCAATTCCAGCCCTGTCGTCGTAAAATTTGAGCTCCTTAGTCATCCCCTTTTGAAGAGGGCGTTGCTATAGCCCAGAGGGCGGTTGTACTCGCAGGTGTTAATAAGGGAGTCTCACAAGAAAATTGTATCAAATTAATATATATTCCAAACTCATGAGAACTAATATGCATTTGCACGTGTTAGGTTAATCTTCAATGCTTATTCAAATTAAAATGTGAAATGGAGAAACACCCATAAATTTAAAAAAAATATATATGTATAATGTCAAGCCATCTAAATATATCGGAATATCTTCAAAACCAGGGAAAAACGATAAAAATTCACACAGATTCTCAAAATGGAAAGTATTTGCTTAAACTCAATGTTTATTTCATTTCAACATGATAAGTATCACTATACTAAATAACTCATACTTTTGCTTAAAATCAAGATGGCGTCATAATACAATATGCACACCAAATTTTTTACCCAAAATTTAATCCCATTTTACAGTTTACTCGATGAAAGAACCAGCAATTGAATACTTACTACTTTGTTGTACGAAATATGTTGTTTTCATAAATTTAGAAAATCGTTCATTTCAAACGGATAATACCATTGCTCACCTAGTTTTTGCAGTTGCTCTAACTCAGTTTTTTCTTAGGGAAGTTTCAAATATGACGTCCATCATATTTCGGGACCTCCAACCCCCCTCTGTCATGCTTTTCCCAATACCTATTACATGCACTGTCACACTTTCGTAGACCACCCCCCTCCCTCAAATGATGAGTGTCATTTTTGGGTGATCCCTTAGCTAGCTTTTTGATGATGACCACAAAATTTAAAACGAATGGTGCACTAATGGTGAAATTCAAGATTTTTCTGATAAAATTCAAGATGACCAAATTTATTGCATATGAAAGCTACATACTTTCTCAGTTTGATTTGTGTTTAAGGATATATGAAAAGAAAGATACGTGAAGAAATACCTGAAATGTATCCAAAAATGAGCTTCTCTTTAAACTGCTAGCTAGCATTGGAGGGATCCACTAATATGCTTGCTTCCCCATGACGAGATTCCCGAACAAACAATTTCGCCAGAGATGTCATTGGTTGAAATAAATATGCCTCAAAATGCGGCTTATGTGGAATTGCCGAACAGATTCACGAATAAATGCTCAAGGTTTCTTAAAGCAGGACGTCGAGAAAGTTTGAACCTTATTTTTGGCTTAAACATGAGATTCGAATTTCAACCAAATATATCACTAAATTTTTAAAATAAAATGTCGCTTTAAGGTGATATCAAAGTGCAAAAAAATTGACAATTGCCCAGGATTTCAAAATATTACTTTATTGTTTATTACAGTAGTTTGGCGTTGGATCTATTAGAAGATTTGAGAATTGTTGATTATTCATTATATCAGGTTTTCAAACTCATTTCAGCAAATACCGTTTTCGATGCGTACTTGATAATGTATTTTCAACACTATTACTTTAAAACTATTGGCCCAAAATAAACAAGAATACGAACTAATTGTCTTTAGATATGAAATGATTTTTTTTTCTGCTTCAAAATTTCATGTATTCCATAAAACTTCAAGAGTAACTTGAGATGATTCGATCGTTATTGTTTTATGCTGAAGTTATGTCGCAATTTCAACATAATTTTTCTTTTCCCGCGAAAAAGTGATTTATATACCGAAGGAATATCAGAATTTCAGAACTCAGTGGTGACAAGGGGTCGCACAGCTCGGAAATTTCAATTGATTTTCTACAGGACCTTAATTTGCTCCTGATTACTCCAGGGTGTTTATACAGCTAGACAATTTCGATTGGTGTCCTACAGAGCGTAGAGATGTATCTGATCTATTTGGATAAGGGTCAAATTTCTGCAGGGCGTTGATAAAGCTTTGAATTTTAAATTATTTTTCTACAGAGAATTAAGATGAGCTATCTAAGACAATATCAAATTAATCAAATTACAGCTTAACAATTTTCATTAATACTATACAGAGCGTTGATATGCATATAATCTACGTGGAATTAGGTCAATATACTTCAGAGCGTTGATAAAGTTTGAAATTTTTAATTGATGCCCTAGAGAACGATGAGATGCAGCCGATCTACATATAATAAAGTCAAAATACTCCAGAACATTGATACTGCTTTGAATTTTCAGCTTATGTCCTACAGGTCTGACCTAAATGAGACATGGCCAAACTTGATGACGTTAATGAAGCTTAACCCTTTTGATTGATGCCACAAAGGGCGTTAATATGCAGCTGATCTATGTACGATAAGGTCACATTACTCCAGGGCCTTGATACAGCTTGAAATTTTCAAATGATACAGAGTGTTAAGATAATACATAAGACAATGTCAGATCACTCAGCGTTTTAGAAGCTTGTATCTTACAATTGATATCGTTCAGGGCGTTAAGATGCACCTTGTCTTCTTGAAATAAGGTCAAATTACTCCAGAGCGTCGATACAGCTAGGAATTTTTAATTCATTGCCCTAAGGCGCACTTTATCTACATCCCGACCAGAACCACATAACAAGATTGTAACACATTCCTATCAGCAGCAGTTAAAAATAACAGAAGTTGAAAAAATATTGTTATCAAGATGGCTTTGTTCACAACTTGCTATATTTTTAGTAACACATTCATAACACCATTTGTTATATTTTTGACATCGCATTTATAAGTTTGTTGCAAGAAACATCCGATGTTATAAACAGTAATATAGTTTGCAATAATTTTGTTATTTTGTAACATCCTTGCAACAAATTCTGTAATAATTTTGATATAATTGTAACAGGGTTTGTTATATTTTAGTTTAATTTGATGCAAATTTTGTTAGAATTTTGGTTATTTTAACTACTAACGGAACATGTTTTATAACAACTGGTGATATAAAATATTCATATCAGGGGAACACATTCTATTATAATCTTGTTTCTTCCGTCTGGTCGGGATAGGATAAGCTCATTTTTTCGTAGATACCGCTTAGAACTTGCAATTGATCTTAACCAGGGCATTAAGATGCAGTTGATCCACATAACACAAGGTCAAATGATTTCAGTGTGTTGAAGCAGCATGGAAATTTCAATTGATTTTCCAAAGGGGTTTTAAGATCCTCCAGATCTTGCAAAGATATAGGTGAAATAAAGTCAAATTACTCCAGGGCGATGATATAGATAACTAATTTTAATTGATGTAGGACCAATTTTAATTTGATACAGAACGTTCAAAGACACCTGATCTATTTGAAATACATATTCTTCTACAAGGCGTTCAGATGCACCTTATCGACAATGGATAAGAACAAATTACTCCAGGGCGTTGAATTTATTAAATGATGTCCTACAGGGCGTTAAGATACAGCTCATCTATTTGAGGAGAAATCAAATTACTCCAGAGCGTTGTTACAGCTTGACAATATTGATTGATTTCATACAGGGCTATAAAGTGCGCATTATTTACATAAGATAAAGTCAAATGATCGTAGGGGTTTGATACAGCAAGAAAACATCGATTGATTTGCTATAGGGCGTAAAGATGCTTCAGATCTCGCCAAGATCTTTGTGGAATCTTACTCCACGGCGTTGATACAGCTTGGAATTATCAAATTAAGTCCTGAAGGGCGGTCACATGCACCTGATCTACATGGAAAAGGACAAATTATTCCAGGGCGTTGATCCAGCTTAGAATATACAATTAATGTCCTACAGGGCGTTAAGTTGTATCTGATACATGGAATAAGCTCAAATCACTCCAAGGTGTATCAACGCCCTGGAACACGTAGGTTTCGATTGATTTTCTACAAAGCGTTCAGATGCTCTAGATCTCGCAAAGATCTGTGTGGAATTAAGCATTTTTTTTCAGGGCGTTGACAAAGTTAGGAATTTTCAATTGATGTCCTACAGAGCGTCAAGATGCACCTGATCTACATGGAATAAAGTCATATTACTCTAGGACGTTAATAGAGCATGGAAATTTCGATTGATTTTCTTCAGGGCGTTGAGATGTTCTAGATCTCGCAAAGATCTTTGTGGAATAAAGCCAAGTCATTCCAGAGCGTCGACACAGATGGATCGATTTATGTCATACAGGGAGTTAAGATGCATCTGATCTACGTGAAGCAATATCAAATTACTGCCCAGCATTGATTTTCAATTGATGTTTTACAGAGCGTTGAGATGAATCTGATCTACATTGGGCAAAGTCAAAACACTCCAGGGCGTTTATACAGCTCGGGAATGTTGATGGATTTTCTACAAGGCGTAAAGATGCTCCAGATCTCGCAAAGGTATGTGTGGAATATAGTCAAATTTGTCTAGGGCGTTAAAACAATTTGAAAATTTCGATTGATGTCCTACAGAGCGTCAAGATGTGCCGGATACTCATAATAAGGTCATATAACTACAGGGCGTTGATACAGATAAGAAATTTTGATTGATTTTCTACAGGGCATGAAGATGCTCCTGATCTCGGAAAGATCTGTGTGGAATAACGTCAAACTATTCCAGGGCGTTGATACAGCTTGATCGATTGATGTCATACAGGGCGTTGAGTTGCACCTGATCTACATAGAGCAAAGTCTTAATACTCCAGGGCGTTGATACAACTAGGAATTGATGTCATCAGACCATTAATATACACTCGATCTACATAGAATAAAGTCAAACTACTTCAGGGCGCTAATATAGCTTGTAATTATTAAATGATATCCTACAGGGCGTTAAATGCAACTGATCCAATTAAGACAAGGTCAAATTACTCCAGGGCGTTGATACAGCTTAACAATTTCGATTGATGTTACACAGGGCGTTTAGTTGCACCTGATCTACATGCAACAAAGCTAAATTAATTCAGGTCGATGATATACAGCTTGAATTTTCAACTGATTTCCCAAAGGGCGTTAAGAAAAATATCTGAGAAAAGCTTCTTAGTCGTCGACTAAGCGCGACTAAGCAGGACGACAGGGCTGGGCAATTCATCGATAAAACGTCAAGGTGTTATTCCTCGAATAATTCCTTTAGCAATTTCTTAAGTGATTTTTCCAAGAATTACTCCCAAAACATCTCTAGAAAATTCTCCAGAATTTTTTTCAAACATTTTTCAATTCTCTTTAAAATTCAAATAATATAAAATTCTCCATAATAATACTCCAAGAGTTCCCCCAATAACGCATGAAGAAATTATTTTAATTAATCTTACAGGAATTTTCAGTAAATTCGCAAGCTCTTTTCGAGAAATATTTCACTGATTTCGGAGTTTATTTCTCTTCCAAAAAATGCGTTAAAGAATTTCTCTGGTACTTGATGTTCCTGATAACACTTAGAATCTTATTAGAAATCCCTTTTTATGTTTTAACTTTTTTTTAACCCTACTAGCTGTTTCATAAATTCTTCAAACAATTCTTTCAACAAAATCTCAAGTGTTTCAACCGATGTTTTATTTCAATTCTTCATGAATTACCTAATGATTTTGTTTAGTTTTTTAGGTTTCCATCTTTTTTATATTCCCCCTGGATATTTGTATTTGAATTCCTTTGATATTTATCCCTACCGGCCTTGTTTTTATTTGAGGAAATGTCTAATGACTACTTTTATTTTTTATGATTTTTTTTCAAACGCTCTTAACAAATTTCTTTAAGACTTTGTTACGAAATATACCTTTATTATGTTTTTCTCCTGCGATTTATAGAGAAGGCTTCTCTAAATGATAAGAAGAAAATCAACGATCTTCAGAATATATTCTACTTCTTTCTGGCGGTACGTCCCAACTGGGACAAAGCCTGCTTCTCAGCTTAGTGTTTTTATGAGCACTTCCACAGTTATTAACTGAGAGCTTTCTATGCCAATTGACCATTTTTGCATGTGTATATCGTGTGGCAGGTACGACAATACTCTATGCCCTGGGATGTCGAGAAAATTTCCAACCCGAAAAGATCCTCGACCGGTGGGATTCGAACCCACGACCCTCAGCTTGGTCTTGCTGAATAGCTGCGCGTTTACCGCTACGGCTATCTGGGCCCCTAAACCTTCAGAATATATCTCAAGAATTATTTGTAAGGAATACTCGAACAATTCCTCAGCCTTGAGTAACTTCTAGATAATCTAAAAAATGGACAGTTGTACGTATCCAAAAAGTTTACTAATAATTAGGAATTCTTGCAAACCTTCTAGGAACTTTTCAAAAACGTTTAGAGTAATACATGAAGGAACTTTACGTGAACTCTTGGAAGAATCTTTGGAGAAATATCTAGAGTAATTTCTTGAGTTATTTAAAACAAAATTCTCAGACAAATACTTTGTGGATTCAGTTTCGTTAATAAAGACAATTCATTCATTCATTGTGTGGATTCATGAATATAGTGCTCTGCACATAAACGAACTGACAGTATCCTACTTTATATAAACACCTTGACCGTTCATACACAGCCCAATCCAACTCTACAATATACAATCGGCCAGTCACTCAACGCTGCATCAGCTCACCCGATCGCACAACACGAAGGAACACGAATCTTAGGAACATTTCTAAAAATGGTTTTAGAAGAATTGCTTTTGATTTTAAATTCCAGGTGGAATTAAACTAATCTTGATACTAATTGACGAATTCGCGATTTGTTCTCGAGTGGACACCGTGTAAATTGTGTAAAGCTATATCATTGTGATTTTCTAAATATCTTAGATATCTTAGATAAATCGTTTCTTAAAGATAATGATTTTAGAAAAATGAATGCTTTATAGATTGTTGAAAAAAGTATTGCAGGATCTTGACAGAATTAAATAAACATTTAAGAAGGATGTCTTTAGAAACTTCAAACAAAATTCATATTCTCAGAGATTTTTGATTTTTTGAGGAAATTTTATGCTTGTAATTCATTCAGAATTATTTGTTGAATTCATGACGGTTTTTTTTTATTTTGTTCGGAACATAAACAACTGCGACCAATATTTGATCTATTGTAGTGAATCCCGTGTCCTTTGTATAGTGCATGTCGTGTTACTTTGCCACTATGGAGAAGTGATAAAGTATTCGTTTTTTTTACAGTTGTCATTCCTAACTTGATCACAGGAAAAGATTCTAATTGAAAAATTCCGCTTTTTAAAACCTTCGAAGAGTGTGGTGGTAGACCTTCCGCAGGCGCGCCCCTTTTTATCAGTCAAAATTGGATCCCTTGATAAATTCAAGAAGAATCCTAGGCCTTACTTGTTCAAACTAGAGAACTAAATAAATAAGAGATTAGAAAACAACTTGTTGATTCCGACTCATTTATTTCCTTGTCTCAAGGTCATTCTCGACAACTGAAAAACCGAGACTTGTCACTTTTAACAAGCTTTAAAATGTAACAAGGACTAATAGTGTTCCTTTGATTACTATAGCATCCTGTCCTCTTCGTTTGAAGTAGTCAGAACAAGGATTCATTGGAAGATCCATACCCCATAACGCACCACGAAAAGGTGATCTACTCACGTTATGGGTCAAAGTAGTTTTAAAATGAGTAATTTTAGAAAAGAAAACATCTGGAGAAATCACTGATACCATCCAAGGGAAAAATACAGATGAATTTTGTAATCTACTTTTTTAGTATCTATTGAAGTATTTCATGATAAATCCTTGACCGTATTTCTAAAACAATCACAAGAAAAATTCTTGCAAAACACTAAGCAAAAACTTTTCAATAGTTCGAAAAATTTTTTTGAAGCATATGAAAATAAATTTCCACACCAACTTTTGATAATAATTTTTAACCATTACTTTTATAAAAATCGTTCTCAGCAAGATATGGTAAAGATTAAAATTCTGAAAAAAAAATCTTCGAAAAACAAAACAATGTACCGTTTTTTCATTGACTTATGATTCGATGTGTGTCAACAATAAAGTGTGATGAAAATAAATTTGTACTCAAATAGTTTTTTTTTGCTTTCATTGATAAAGCAATACTAATATGTTCTCCGTAAGAATTTCTCACAAGTCTTGTGCTTTTTGTGATGAATGTTTCTATGAATTTAAACAAAAATAAATTTACAAGTTCTCCGAAAACTTCTTTCAACATTCCTCTAGCGATTATTTTAAGAATTTGCAGTAAACTTTCTGCGATAATTGCACAAGAACTTTTTCAATCAGATTCCTTCTTAAGTATCGAAAAAATTATAAGGATTCTTCTGAGAATTCTGTCTTGGGAGAATACTTTCTTTGATGAATTTGAAAGAATTCCGTAGAATTTATTCAAATATATTCCTGCAAATATTTTTTGAAGTATTGCCAAAAGATTTTATGAAGATTCCTAAGTGTTTTAAGGAATTCGGAAGAAATACCAGGAGGAATCAATGAAGAATAAAATAAATGAAATAAAATAAGAAATCCAATAGACAGTGTTTAAGACATTTCTCGAAGAACCACCTAACCTTAAAGGAATCCCAGGAAATACTAGTCAAACTTTCCCTTAAATCCCTGTGAGAATCCATGGATGAAACTTTGAAGAAATTATTGTTAGAAGTTTCAAATAAATATCTGAAAGGAAACATCGGAGTATTTTTTGCAGAATACGGAGAGGTATTACCTGTAATCTTCTAAAAGTGTTCATGTAATACAAAACTAATTAGTTTTATTTTTCAACCTAGAAAATGTAAAATTGCATTACAAATATCTTTGAAAATTCTGAAATGTCTTTCATGTATCTTCCATCTTCCAAAAGTTTTCTATTGGGTGAGAACCAGACGGCGCAAAATTCGTTCTCATCTGAGAGAGAGGAGACAACTCGCTGACATATGGTATGTTTTCTTGCCTTCTTTCTTTGATTCTAGGATTGTGCACAACGGTCATATGAACTTATTCTGGTCAAAATCATATTCACTTCTTGTTGTTCACTTTGTAAAAGGATATGAAAAAAAAAATAATACCAGCTTGCCAACATACAACTATATTTTGGAATTCAACTTTTCAAAATGTGTAATCATCGTAAAACACCTAAAAATGTTAATTACGTTTACTTGAATTTTGACGGTTTTCCACGCTCTGCCCTTCAAATGTGTGGTTTTCCAGTGACAGTTGGTGACAGGTTTCCTTGACTTTTGCGAGATTTCGGAGCACGATCAAAGCAAGCAAAGAAAAACATCGCATATGTATCGGTCCATGATCGATCATGTTTCGCAAGTTGTAACATTTGATAAATAGCAGCAGCGAATGAGAGCCCCTAAGAGAGAGCGATGATAAAACCCATTTTTCTAGCTTTTTTGTCATTGGAAGGTAGATATTATATCTTACTGTCATAATGAACAATCTCCGAGCATCCTATAGCAATAGTGATCCTCTGGTTTGGAGCTTGTTTAAATAGGTTTTATCATGCACTGTTATTCCCCCGAATAATCAGAACAAATACGAAAAAAGTGATATTGGGTGGGGGGTCTTTCAAAATAGCGGTAGGGGTTCTAAAATTTCTAAATTATGCTTGACATTATTAGTGTATCATCTCTCCCTAACGCTTCAAGTGTATGTTTTACTATCACTCATCAAACTTTAAAATACCTTGATATTCAATTTAAAATATATTGGCTCATGCTCAGTTACGAACAATTTGTTACCCTCGTAGCCAAGCTAAACAAATCGTAAGTGTTCTTTTCGGGCGATATGTGTTATGCGCATTGTACATCATAAGACAACAAATTCAACTCCTTTTATGGTCAACAATTTTAAACATAAATAACCAGAGCGCAAGTTTGACTTCACCGTTCCACAAAATCTTCATTGGGAAAACAAGATGTTGACAAACTCGAGAACTTCAGACAGAACGCATGTACTGCCGTCTGTTAAAACTTCGTCAAGTGAAAAGTTTTCTTTCGAAAAGTCATTAGCCAATTATGAGCAGACATGGCACTATAGCTGCAGCATCAGTCTGCAGTGGTTTTGCCCCCCCGCTCAGCCAGAACATGTTCGTTGCTGAAACATCCAAAACCGAGACAATTTCTTAATTGAAATAAATGAGCACTTTTACCTGCCACACCCAGCTGCTGTTCCGACGAAAGTTATTCTCTCCGAAAAAAAAAACAGTTATCAAAGTTTTCCAGATCTTCCATGAGATAATTACATATCCAACTAAACTCATCATCGTTTAAGCTCTGGTAGAAATCTAGAATCAAGCCATAAAATCGATGACAATGCAGAACCCGAAAGAAACACATTTCAAACGTGTATCACTTTAAGAAAATTGCTATCCACTTAGGCGATCCTTTCTGTGTCTCGCTGTTGCAACACTTTCGCATCCTTCTTGTCCAAGGATCGGACCGACCAGTCCAGATCATCACAGTAAAAAATAAATTAATATCAGCCAACGCGACGTAACTTTTGGCTGTGTTAATATCAATAATCGAGCATAAGTGAATTCAATGACATCCATTTTTTCAAGAATAGTTCGCTCGAAACGTATTTGGAATTCCGATTCAATCGATTAAGATGCCAAGAAACTCATTTCGAGTAGCAAGACAAAACTTGTAGCAAATTGAACTCACCTCGCTTAGCGTGGTGAGATGACTGAGAGGTATCACATGCGACTCTCATTCGATAGATGACGGTTCGAATCCCTGTCAAAATTTGACGTTTTTTTATCCAATTTCCTATCGATTTTTAATAACAGTTTGTTAAACATTCAAAAGATGTAAACAACGGGACTGATGAGCAGTGAAAATTATGTGATATTACAATTATTTTTTTTGCTGTGCAGAACAGACTATCCCGCTGAGGAAAAGGCGGAGACGGCCTGCTCTGAGATTTGTACCTGTTAGTCGTTGGCCGTTGTCGTTCTCAAAGCCAAGGCGACAGTTGGATTGTGGGTGAATTAGGAATGACAAACGAAATAGCAGACTGGGAAGAAAAAAAAAACTTAAACGAGAGCAAATGCCAGATTTTCTGGGAATCCTGTGGTGATGGATGTCTAGACGGAGTCCCAGAATAGGACGTTGCACACGTTGACCATGTGTTGTCCTGGGACAATTCCCCGTCGTCATAGTAGATGGAAGTGGCGCTAGAACTGGCGCCTCGACTGTTATTAGACTACAATCAGTGATCTGAACAACCGATAATTGTTTTTCAGTTGAGTTTGCAAGAAGGGAACAGAAATAGTTATTTATGCAACAAGTTGCAAAATGATGATTTTTTCAGCACGAGTCGTACATTTATCCAACGAGGCTCGCCGAGTTGGATAAATACGACGAGTGCTGAAAAAATCGAGTTTTGCAACGAGTTGCATACAACATTTTTTGCAATAACGAAAAATGCCGGTAGAGTTGGAATTTTGGGGATATTTCAAGAAAATCCACATGGCCATCCATGCGTTGTAGCAACTCAGTGTTTCTCAATCAGGTAGGCTGTGGAATGACTGTCATAAATTTTCACACTTTCATTGCTGATTCTACTTTCAAAGACAGGCCAGGTAAGGACGCCCCGCTTAGAATTTTCAACCATATTGTATATGCTGAATTGCCATGATTACAAGAACCGTCCCATAACGTCCCGTCCTTTTATATAGTGAACCCATAAATCCTCTACTTCCGCAAGACTCAGAATCCGTGGGTCAACCAGCTTCTGATCCGAATCCGATTTAATTCGGTTCGTCAAATGGATGAAGAATCAACTTAAGTTCTGATTCTACATTCATTTGGCGAACCGAATTAAATCGGATTCGGATCTAAGAATCAGAAACTGGTTTAAGAAAATCACAGTATTTCAATAAATGACGTATAGAGGTGAACCGACGCCGATTCGGTAACTTCCAAAACAGTACTGAAAAGTGCTACTTTTCGATACTGTTATTAGTGCTGAAAAGTAACACTTTTCAGCACTGTTTGTATCGATAGGAAAAGTAGGCTGTTATGTAGGTCATTTCTTTGATAAAAAGTAAGCCGATATGCAATCGAATTGCAAAAATAGTTTTTTTATTGCATTTTAAGTATCATTTTAGGCAGTATACTCATTTATTATATCTAGGTTATCTACATTGGGCAACAATATCATCCTGATTAGTAAAACTAAAATTAAACTTTATAATCATATTGTTAATCACAAATTACATTGAATTAGACTTTGCGGAAGCTTGGAGTTTTACAGAAAAATCGGATGAACATGCTTATAAGAGACAAAAATAGTTTTTAATGGACTTAAGGTGAAGATGCAACAAAGCCAAACCTCAATTTTTCAAGAGTACAAATCTAGAAAACCAAACATCCGTTTAAGCTAGAAATTTGATCGATTAGTCACATGCTGATGATAACTAATCGATTAAGCTTTCAGCCTAAACTGATGATCAGTTCTTCAGATTAGTATTCTTGGAAATTTGAGGTTTGGCTTCGATTCATCTTCACCTTAATCAAAAAAAAAAATAACACTGTTAACACACATAAGAGCGTCTGTTAGTTTGGATCACTTGCCGAGTGGTGCTTCTTCATGGCAAAACAGAATTGAGAATTCGTGGCTTAACTGAGATTTATTGCACTGACTAAATTATGGTTTTCTTTCTGCAAACTACACTAATATATTGCGGTTCAAACTGTATTGACACAAGCTGTAACTTAACTTTGACTAACGGCGATTTATTCTGACTTAATACTGGTTCTAACTGCGCGCGTTCTTACTATGAGTCACTCGTCGTACGAAACCTTAAGAACTGTTATCTGAGTCTATCTACTATGGTGGTTTCATACTTCTTGAAGACAAACAAATTGATGTAGCAAACAAAGTAACAAAGGGGACAAAGAGTACAAAGCATTACAAGTTGAAGCATACACATGTAAACGGATTATGGCGCGAAAACTAAACTGCCGCAAGTATGCTGACAATCATTGATGGTCTGCTGCTACTAATCATCTACAGTGCGACTATCGTATTCCGTTTTATGCTGCAACAAACACAAAACAAGACATTAGATATATTTGTTACAACGATTTTTGTCTAAAATTGCGGATAATTTATCCTAAATTTGCTTTTATGTTTCGACATTGGATATGCTTTCTTATTCTTTAAAAGGCAGCTTCAGAATCATCATCAAAATTGTATTTTAAATCCTCTGCAGAGATTTCTTCCTGATATTACAACAGCTAGTCTATATTAGTATAGCATGGCATGTATTGTTACATTTCACTTGAATACTCACAATGTGTTTGAGGTTATTTCATTATCTACAGATTGTCACAGAAAGTGTGGGTACGGCTTTAATATCCGAATTCATAGTATTTTTTAAACAATTTAATATTTTTGTGTATATGTTTTTTTTTTTTAGGACAGCGGTTTTCAGAACGTGTTCCCCGCACTAGATGCACCGCGAAGCCTTGATGGGGGCTCCACGACAGCTCATAGAGTTAATACCAATGCTTTTCATATATCCTTATTTTTATTTGAAAATGCATTGCTTTGGTAAAGATTACGTACAAATAGGGTTGGTAATGACTGGAACCTTGCAAAAATAAGCCTGGCGTTGTGTTGAGTATGAGCATTGACGACCGTACAATTCGTAGTTACTACTCCGCGATTGACCAGAATAATCGAAATTGCTCAACGATTCAACAGATGGAGCTTGGGAATAGCTTACCATCCTCAATGTATAATTTCGAGAGTTTCAAATATGTCAAGTAAATAACGGCGCCAGCCACGTCCTTACGAGCATTGGGTAAAGGAAAGAATGTTTGAGCGACATCCATTGTTACTAAAGACCGAGTATACCTTTGCATCTTCATGATTGCCACGGGAAGGAGTTTTTGTTAGTTGGAAGGATGCACAAGCTACATCGCATCCCAAATCACAGCATATTTTTTCAATCTTGACTCCGACTTTTGCTGTTGCCATGGCTTCGAATGCTTTGAAGTACTCAAGATTGTCTTTGGTCTTCAAAAGATATCCCACATCCAAATGGGTGCAATCATCCACAAATGTAACGAAATACTGGAATCCATCGTTTGTGGCTGTAGTATTTTTTCCGCAAACATCTGTGTGGACTCGCAAAACGTCTCAACACCTCCTTTTGCAATTGTTATTCCGTGGACCATTTTCATCTGCTGCAGCTTTTTCAGGCCCAGATAGCCGTAGCGGTAAACGCGCAGCTATTCAGCAAGACCAAGCTGAGGGTCGTGGGTTCGAATCCCACCGGTCCATGGTGTTTTATTTCCTCGATTTCATGCGCTTTTTGAATAGCGCCCAAACCGTTGATTTTAATGATATAGTTTGTTCGGAGAAGTTTCTTGGTATATTAAAGCGCAACTTTTGACGAAAAAATTTTTGTGATCAATTCACCTAGCAGTGAGATAGAAAAACTATTTTTTCAAAACATTTAGATAGACATATTGTGTCTTCGGTAAAGTTGTAGAATTGGCAATTTGAAACAACTTTGTCGAAGATATGATTTTTCTATCTCTTATACTTTTTGAGATATATGCCGTTGTATGTGAATGGCCCCAAAAAATCATGCTTTTATCATAACATTTTTCCAAGATTTTTAAATTTTTTTGTGTTTTCTACAAAGTTGTTTGTCATGAAAAAACCCGTGTTTTTGCTGAACATATCATTACTCTATCTTTAGAAGTAACAAAGTTATTCATAAATTACTCTTATTTCAAGGGGTAGTTTACTGCCCATAACTGCAAAACAGTCACATTCGACATTTTTGACAAAATGGAGTTAATACCATGGAGAGTCAGCAAATGATAAATAATTTCGACCAACTTACTGAAATATGTGAGAATGTTCTAGAAAATTCGAAAAAAATACCAAGTTGTTTTGTCACATTGGTAATTATAACCGCATAACAGTCACAGTGAGATTATAAATGAGCCTCGTAATGTGATAGCAATGTAATTTCTATCAGAATCATTTTCTGACAATTCACATAATATGCGATATGAGTTGTACAAAATATCAGCCTCAAATAAGAACTTTTTAGTTCCTGATAATTTTTAGAAATTTTAGTTTCCTCCCATACTGCCATAAAATGCACACTTTGTATTCAATTTACTCAATGCCTACTTTTGTCGAATGTTACAAATATGCAGTTATGGGCAGTTTAGGCCTCTATAACTGGCTTCGGCGCAAAATGGCGCAGACAACTCTTACAAATAATGAATGTACCATATCTCCCCTTTTAGCATTTGATAAAAACTTTTGTCTATAAGCGTCTTTGCATGGGTTTTTACTATCAAGCAAATAAGCCTTATTAAAACAAATAAGACTGATAAATCTTTTACTTTAAGAGATAGAGAGGTGTGATGTTCAGCAAAAACACGCGTTTTAAGGTGTTTAACAACTTTGTAGAAGACATAAAAAATGTTACCAAGAAACTTCCCCGAACAAACTATATCGATAAAATCAACGGTTTGGGCGCTATTCAAAAAGCGCATGAAATCGAGAATATAAAACACAGTGCGGTCGAGGATCTTTTCGGGTTGGAAATTTTCTCGACTTTCCAGGGCAAAGAGTATATTCGTACCTGCCACACGATATACGCATGCAAAAATGGTCATTGGCATAGTAAGCTCTCAGTTATTAACTGAGGAAGTGCTCATAAGAACATTAAGCTGAGAAGCAGGCTCTGTCCCAGTGGGGACGTGACGCCAGAAAGAATAAGAAGAAGCTTTTTCATGTTTGGATACCCCAAGTGTGCGTCCCGCCGATACCATAATTCCTTATCTCCAGTTTCTTCCTGTGCTTGACCAGTCACCAAAGCCGACTCGGGTCTATTAGCTTCTTCAATGGCTTCTACAAATTTGCGCAGAATGGTGACACAGCACTTCCACGTATCGAACACTTCTCCGGCAAACTGGACGATACCAGTCTTTTTCGCACTAGTGATCACCTTACTTGGATAACCAGGCTTCACTGTTTCGAATACCGTAATCCGGGGTAACATTGATCATTTTTTTGAATGTTTCTTAAACATTTGATTTGAAAATACATGTGATGTTAATTTTATATTTTTAAAACAAGTACTGGCAACCATTACTCGTGTCTATGTACTGTATTTTGTTTTCTGAAAGTTTAAAGCATGTTTAAAAAAATGTTTTCAGTGATTTTTTTATTTAGCTGATATGGGGTAACATTGATCACCCATGAAAACATCGTTCGGTAATATTGAAAAGATCATTACTTAGTAAAATCATGGTTCCTGAAGCCGAATATGAAGGCCATACTCTTACAAGTCATTTACTTTTTGAGTTATTTTAAAATTAAAAACACCTTGGATTGTGGAATACGCCTAAAGGTAGGCAATTTCCTAAGGAAATTCTTCACGCTTTATAGTAATTTGTGAATTATGCTATTTTGAACATATTAATGAAAGTTTTGACAACGGAATCGTTTTCGGCGATGTCATTTTTAGTAGCAACCGCTTTTCTCTTGCTCATATCGTTTTCAGAACTCATGTGAGACATGATTGTTTGATGGTGTTATGTATAATCATGAAAATCATTGTTTCCAAAAGTTGACAAATTTACGCATGAACACAACTTAATTTTCGCAAAAATATTATTGCTTATTAGCTCATTAATAGAAGAAAGAGAATCACCATTCATGCATTGAAAATATTTCATCAATAAATGGTGATTCGAGCTTTTTACGAAGAGGGTCATTGCGATCAATTTTACCCCGCTGATCAATGTTACCCCGTATTAAGGTACTCTTGAATTCACCGCGGGTACCTAAACAAAGTTTATCCGAATCGCCCGCTTCGTGATTCTTCAAGGCTTTTCAATTCGGTTGCTTAAATTTTCTTCAGTGGGTGAGCCTGGGCTCATAACATTTAGAAAGCTCGATATTTCTTATTCGACGGCTTATTAATGAATGAATGAAAAGTATGACGATACCAACTATTTTGATCATAATGCAGTTGGTCAAGTGTTGCTTTGATTAGCAACTGCTATTATGATCAACATTATTAATGACGCTTTACATTGTTCAGTGCATTTGTGTCTGTAGTTGAAAAGTAGTAATGACATTAGAAATATTATCGATTTTTTTTTAACGAATTGATACACGTTTCATTCAGAATCCATCTGGAATTCCTCTAGGAATTCCATCGGAAGTTCTTTCTGGAATTTCACCTGGAACTCTTCTAAGAATTCCATCACGAGTTTCTCTAGCAGTTCAGTTGGAAGTTTCTGATGCTTCGTATACTGCCAGGAGTTCCTCCAGAGATTCCACCTGAAATTCCTCCAGGAATTCTATCAGGAGTGCCTTTTGGGATTCCATCGGAAATTTTTCTAGTGATTCAATCAGGAATGCTTCCAATGATTTCATCAGAAGTTCCTACAAGAATATCTTTAAGAATTCCTCCAAGGAGGAGTTCCTCCAGGGATTCCATCAAGAGTTCGGTCTGAGATGGCACCTAAAATTCCTCCAGAGATTATATCAGAAGTTCTTGTTGTGTTTCCCGAAGAATTTCATAAGGATTTCTTCTATGGATATATTTATTATTTTTCTTTAAGCGATTTCATCACGAGTTATTCCAATGATTATATCAGGAGTTTCTTCAAGAATACCTTTAGAACTTCCTCCAACGGCTTTTCTCCGAAAGACAATGACGGTTGCCACCCGATGATCTGAGTCCTGTGATCAAACAAGCAATTTGTTTGAACTTCAACATGGCTCTCGTGAGTACAAGTTTCGACCAGAACATTAAAAGAACGCGTTTAAATGCATCTCTGGATTCTACCAGGAGTGCCTTTTGCGATTCCATCAGGAGTTATTCCAGACATTCCATCAGGAGCTTCTATAGGGATTCTATCAAAAGTACCTTTAAAGTTTGCACCAGAGTTCTCCTGGAGATTTCATCAGGAGTTCCTCCAGAGATTCTATCAGGAATTTCAGGATTTCATCAGGAGTTACTAAAGGAATTCCATCAGGAACCCTTCTAGGAAATTCATCAGAAGTTCCTCCAATGATTCCATCAGGAGTTCCTTCAAG